>NW_027287073.1:0-680000 GCF_022747635.1 Hetaerina americana | reverse complement strand
TACAGTATAGTGGGTTTTCAGGAAGCATTTTCTGCGCCAAGGCTTAGAAATACAAGGGGTATTAAAATGGTCTCCTTCCTATACCTACCTAAAAATAATAATTATTAGTAGCAGTTTACCTTGTTAGGGTAGGTATTCAATGGACCCTGGCACTTCACATTTCTGTACTTCTAAGCCCTGACTAATGCCATAAGAAATATCCTTAAATCCTAGACTACATAGAGCAGTAACTCCTGCTTTGCATCTGAATACTTTCTAGCTCTCTAATTTCAAAATCATTCAAAAATGCCAATTATTTTCCTTCCTCTACCTTGCTTTCCCAGCATTCCACCCTCAATTTCGATCTTCAGCATCTCATTGCCTCTCAATATCTACTGCATTCTTTGAATTTCTCTGAACAACCTTCTGCCTTCCCTTATTTCCATGTCTACAACTTCATCTTTGGTTATCATTTCCATCCATTTTATTTTCTCCAAACCATATCTCTAAAACTTCCAAAATACCCTTATCATCTTGCTTTAATGAGAAAGCCATGCAAAACTATTGCATTTTTCATTAATTTTGTCAACAAAGTTTTATTAAGTATGGAATACTTAATTTGAAAACAATTAAAATAGAAAGAAATGAAATTTCACAATGGAAAAAAATTAACCCTTTTTGAGACGGTTAATAATTTTTTTCTTGACAAGAACATGGTTTCATACATATAGTCTACTCTATGCATTATTTCAATTAAAATAAATTCTTCTACAACTTCATTTTTTGAGTTGGGGCTCATTGGTATTACTGATTGAAATTCAATCTTTTTCTTAGGAAGTTTCAAGGGGTACCTCACATGGATATTAAACACTATTTCATTTGATCAATTTCCATCTCATTATATTAGTGAAAATTGGTGGAAAAAATTAAAAGATGTTAGGGGTAAGGGGTATTCAAAATCAAACACACTACATTTTAGCTTACTCTTCTTCTTTTGAATTACTTCCATCACTTATCATCCCTCCTACACAGCTGGTGATTATCCACAACCAAATATGGAGCTTTGTTTCTATATTTATAAAACGTCATGAGTGGATCATAAGTTTTTTAATCTTTTAATATACGAGTTCATTCCCCAATATCACACGGGATGTTCAACAAAGACTGATCATAATCTATAAAACCTTACCATTACTCATCCTTTGAATTTTGCAGCCCCTGTTCAAAGTAGTCCCTATTGCATTCAATGTGCATGTCCAAAATATTTCCCAGTCTTTGAAGGCATGCTGGAAGCCATTTTTTGATAGGTCTTTCAAAATAATCCCAGCATTTTTCAGCACTCATTCTGATGATGAAAAATACTTACCATGAACTTATTTTTTCAAATTAGGCAACATGAAAAAGTCACATGAGGCCATATCTAGTCAATATACTAGCAATAGATGAGGAATTTCCATGAGATAGTCAACAACAACATTTCTGATGTGCAACTGTGTGTTACTGTGGTGTCATATCCAAACTGTTTCTTTGAAATACAGTCTTTTGTGATTAATGTGACCATGGAGATTTTTATGAGCATCTCTATAGTATACCCCACTTACAGTTGTGTGTGCTGGTACAACATTCTGATATACAATGAAAAATTATGTAATCATAACTTTCCCAGCAGAGACCACCACTTTCGATTTTTTTGATCTTGGTTGTGCTAGATATTTCCACACAGAGCTCTGCTGTTTGCTTGTTTGTTTCCATGAAGGTATTTCTTCACATTGGGTAACAGGAAAAGCTCACGTGGGGCAAGATCTGGACTATGGAGAGGATGAGAAACACACCTCACACTGATTTTCATGAGTTAATCAAGATTTTGCGCTGGGTTTCATAAAAACCATCCCGCACAAACATGTATCACGTGTAGCTTTCCTGTCACCAACGTGTGGGTGGCAATAAAATGAAATTTTCAATAATTCTGATAGTGCTCTTGATGCTAATCTATTCAATTTTCTGAAATTGTCTTCCCTCTTTTGACATTTAAGACCATCTTTTAGCTGTGCTCTAAGGATGAACAGACTCTCCATAAGCCACCTGTAGCATTACATAGGCTGAGGATATGTACAGGTGAAAGTAAAATTTAAATGCAGTGTTTTGGTAAACCCATGGTGATAATAATAATATTAATTAATTACTAATATTTCATGTTTCAAAAACTATTTCTTCATTATACATGTAATATTGCATAATGTTCATGGGTACATTATGTAGTATTACATGTATAATGAAGAAATAGTTTCTGAAGCATGAAATATTAGTTATACATGTAAATAAATTCTTTGAGTGGTAATAGTTTAAGTTTTATTAGTTTCTCACAACTCGCTTCATACTCAATGATTAACTTTTAAATAAAGCAAGTTACTAAGTGCATATGTATATTACAATCGAGATATTATGCATGCACTATAAGAAGATAAGAATGCTAATATATCACAGCTAGAATGCTTCACCTTCAATGAGAAAAGGAAAAATGATGACATGCCAAAACAGAAGAGAAATAACAAACAATAGATGAACTAGACTATTTACAAGGTAAAACTGGTTCAGCATATTATATCTGAAATAAATGACATTATTTGAAGTTTCAGTAAAGCTGCCAGCTACCATCATATATCCTGAGATATTTTCCCCCTTGAGGCATTGTTGCTCCCCTGTGAATGCCATTAGTGAAAGGAATGGGCATCTGGATTTAATGTCAGGCTAATACCTGGCATTATTAGGTTAACTTCTTGGTTCCTAAAGCCAGACTACTTTGTTCCCTATTCAGTCTCAAGCCAAGTTTTAGTCGGAAATTAAAAAATGCTGAAGTATGTACGTAATGCATTTACATCCAATTTATTTTATTCCCTAATTCTCTGAACTAATATCATTTTAAGCTTCTTATATGAGTAATCTTAATTGAATCTTTGGGATTATGGAGGTAGGCTGAGAAGAATAAAGAGTACATTAACAATTTGTTCAGAAAAGTTTTCCACGGTACCAAAAAAAAGGATTTCACCCCTGATTTGTGAATTAAGGAGTTTAGCATAGGCCAATATTATTTGATCCTAGGACATTACAAAGTAAAATATAGGATAAGTCAGAGAACAAAAAATCAGCTATTTCAGAGTTCCAAAGACTCCACAAACTCTTCCACACTATAATAGCATTTATACCTCAGAAAATGCTTGAAATATTTCTTCAATGTACACCTAGAAGGAGCAGATTTTATGCCTGATGGCAGATATTTGAAAATTGTGATGGGCACATGAAAGTTACTCTTATCATACATAGCAGAAGAGAGGCAGAATAAATGTACATCAACACTCTGCTGAGTATTATGCCCATGTACTTGAGCATTATTTGCGATTAGGAAGTGAGTGATTGGATATTGAGATTGATTAGATTATACTTGAGAGAATTGAATACTGAGATTGAATAATGAGAATTAATTGCTATAACATTTAAATGACAGACTTCATTCATATACAACCTTAATATTGAGTCCTTGGCTCATTAAAAATTGACTCCTGGGGGTTAATATTTAGATACAACTATAAATTTCCCAACAATTTGTTATAACTCTTGGAATGGGAAAAGACACAACCAGTTCCATAAAAAATGGGTGATATACACATTAATTAAATCATAAAGCATTTGAATTCGCAATCTATTTTTCAACAGACATTTCACTCACACCAACTACAATTTTAATCTTTTACTAGTAAAGCAGCCTTTTCTAGGGCATTCATCATAAACTAAAAGTTCTAAATGCGTGCTGTAGCATGCAGACAGCATGTAGCAATGGCTACATGCTACTCATTTCAATCAATGAGCAAGGCCCATTATTTTTCATCAATTAATCAAATTCCAAAATGCAACCATGCTGGAAAAATTGAAAGTAGGTAATTAAAATTTATAATTGAAAAAGTGAAATTATTCTTTCCTGTTGAGTCACCTTGATAATTGGATGAAATAGGGATGTGTGGGCAGGAGAACCAACCTTGCGTCGGTGAATACCGGAGTGGCAGTCATCACAGACTCGGACTGGTACTCCCAGGTAGCCCTCCACCTGCTCAAGCAACACTTGTTACACACTCTTGCCCAACAAAGCATTCAAAGTGAGTGCAATGGGCAGCCAATGCACATACATAGCAAGCGATTAAAATACAAAAAGAATGCACATTAAAGTGTCTAGATGAAGCTTTTTCATTGGAAAGGTGGTCACGTGCGCATCCACTGGAATGGAGCTCTTTAAAAAAGAAAGCAGAGCACACACACATACACAAACATGGCAAGAGTACAAGAGGTCTATTGCGCAGGAAACACTCACTAGGAAGAAACCTCCACTCATTATATAATCAAGCAATATTAGGTTCCAACCAAATAGAACTCGGAGAAAATTACCTTGTTCATTCATTGCCAAAAATTCATTAGAATTCTCTAACTTTTGCTACTCATATGATTATTATCTCATGATTTTCATGTACCACAAGAACTGAACATTAAATCAATCAGGAGTTACATATTTTCAATCCATAATAAGGCCTTATTGCTGTTTCTTAAATTCAATAAAAAAGATCCATTTTAACCCTTCAAATGAATTGTTCACGCACTATCTGTATTAGTCTTGAGAGAAAAATCGTGTATCATTAAAAAAAAAATTTTTTGTATGAGACCAGCATTGCTTTAGTCAAAAAATTATTATTTTATGAGAAAATGACAATTGGATCAAATTCATAGGGTTAACTTCATCATTGTGCAATAAAACAATTAGAAATTCAGTGCAGGTTGTGAAATAATTAACTTACATCCCACTCACATTTGGCCATCACCCACACAATGAAACATTTTTGTTATTATAACAATAACTGGCAGTCAATTTATAGGGAAAATAATTGTTTTAAATTATTACTTGCAGACGATGGGATATTACCATATATTCTAGTGAGTTCCAGGGGTAAAAAAAACTACAAAAATATCTAACAATAAATTATGAATTTAAGAGTGCCCATGGAAAATTCATTTTTAAATGTAAAAAAATTAAAGCATATTATTTTCTACTAACTTAGTTCAATTAGAACCTGAATTTCTGAAAAAGTTACAGATAGAGTAAAATCACAAACTAAATCAGAGAGTTCATTTTAATAAATTAAAAGTTATTTAGAAGGATATTGATTTGAGAACAAGGTGAATCTCTTCCAATGGGTTTCATAATTAAATATCCCAACTACTGTTTATCCAATTCAGCCAATGAAATTACATAAGACAGTTAGTGCAGAATTTATGCAAATTCAATTTTTTGGCGGAAAAGAAATCTGGATCACAATTGATTACAAAATACATCACTTAGTACAACCAATTTGCATTGAATAGTGACAAATAAGAGTTTTTCTCAAATTAAAGACAAGCAAGCTTATTCGAGCCAAAAGGAATCACTTTAATTACCACCAAAACTCATTAAAATTGCAGATAATTTCTCATTTCTTTGGATTCTCCTCAACTTTAAATTTCATTAACTAATTATGTAGAGCAACAAGCCCACTACATAAACACAAATGATTAAACAATATATATGACCTAGAAAATGGCTAATGCTAATAAGCAGAAGTGACAAACAGAAGCAAAAATTATAGATATTAGAGAGTTAAGGAATTCGATGGATAAATTTCAAAAAAAATATTCACAGGAACTTTCTCGAACCTGAGATGATTAATATAAGAATTCCTAAATGAAACGCAAAACTACAAAACCTTAACTATATACTCAAATGTCCCTGTGTTCCTTCCAATATCTACTTTGTTCTTGGAGATAGATGCCCACTGCAATACAAAAAAAGTAAAGCCACAAGATACACTGCATCCAGATAAACTTGAGCTTATTTTCAGTATCAACACAGTGCTTTGGAACCTTAAAGCAAAGTTTGGAAATACACAAGTACCCACATTTTACTGTTCCATTGATATCAAAAGTTTATTTCTTTTTGGCCACTAAGGTAAACACAATAACTGATGTGATTCCACTGGTATTTTTCACTGGTTAACAGAAAAAGGGTAAGCTTTAAAAGATAAAATGAATGCCTATGATTTGTATGCTAACATGAAAGCACATACGTAATGACCTGTGAGTGAAATATTCAGATTCATGACATTTCAATGGGATTTACAATGAACACATGCACTCAAGCCTGCACATCTAATTTAAGTAAATGGTACTAATCCAGCTACAAAAGTTAATCCTTTCCTAGTCTACTCTATGATTTCATTCATTTACAAGTGCAACTAAACATGCTCACTCAATTTACAAATGTCATTAGACACACTTGGTAACCACCTTCTTTGAATGCAGCCAAATGCTACCATGCAGAAATAACTGGTACTAAGTGAGACGCACAAGTTACTACTCAAACCTTGAGCAACAAACTCATTCTGACCAAGGAAAAAATGTTTATACTGAGAGACTTTTAGGAAAGTTGTCCAGTTCTAATGCACAAAAAGCATGTAAATTTGGATGATTGAATAATAATTCCCGAGACATTGGAGGAAAAGTAAAAAAATTTTGTGACGCCCACGCACGTTTCAGGGCCAGAATGTGGCCCCTTCATCAGAAGAAGAAGAATGAATTGAAAGTGTACTGTTCCATAGTGGATAGTGGTTCATAGTGGATAGTGGTTCATAGTGGATAGTGGTTCATAGTGGATAGTGGTCCATAGTGGTTCCATAGTGAAAGTGTACTGTTCCATGGAGCGGAGTTAGGTCAAGGGGAAGGTGCCCAGGGGGTGGTGGGGAAAGGCAGCCAGGGATAGGCTACGATGTAATAAGTAGGAGCAAGATACTTAAATTGGAAATGAGGAAAAAATAATATTCTAATTAAAGGAAGTGGAGACAATGAAGGTTAAAGAAAATTTGAAACCTTTGAGATATTTAAAAATCCTCCAATCTAAGCCTATCATCCTGCTTAAATAACCATGTTTCCGCGCTGTACATAACTACGCTCCATATAAAAATAAATAAATGAATAAATAAATAAATATATATGTAAAATATATATATATATTTATATATATACAGTATATATATATATATATATATATATATATATATATATAATATATATATTTATTTATATTTATATATATATTTATATATTTATATATATACAGTATATATATATATATATATATATATATATATATATATATATATATATATATATATATATTTATATTTATATATATATTTATATATTTATATATATACAGTATATATATATATATATATATATATATATATTTATATATATATATTTATATATTTATATATATACAGTATATATATATATATATATATATATATATATATATATATATACTGTATATATATATATACTGTATATATATAAATATATAAATATATATATAAATATAAATATATATATATATATATATATATATATATATATATATATATATATATATATATATATATATATGTATACACATTTAGTGTAGTTATGTATGGTGCGGAAACATAGTTATTGAAGTAGGATGTAGCATGTGTGTTTACATATATGTATATCTGATAGGGTTGCAGTAGTCCAGGGGTAGAGTGCTGGACTACTGACCAGAGGGCTCAGGTTCGATTCCCAGGCAAGCCTCTCTGGGCACCCTCAGCTCCACCTAAGCTATACGATTTTTTGGGAACCAGATCTTCCTGGGAAACCATAACCAGCACAGGGAAAGGCACTGCCCACCCATACCCTGATGTGTGAATTTCGCATGCCGTCTGGCTTAGTACTAGGTGAACTCTACCATTACCTACCAAACCGACCTTCAGGCATCAAACTCACTTTTACGTAATTATGGTATATGTATTCACATTTAAATGTCTTTTAAGAAATAATCAAGTTTTCTTACTGTCTCAACAATATGGCTCTAGCATATATTATGCTCAGATCAGGGGTATCCCAGAATCCTAAACTTCCTCAAGTTTCTTCTGACTGTGACATGGGTTTATATGGTGTGTCAATAATTTGATTATTAGAATTGATTTGTTTTTTTCATTTCCTTCCTTATTGTCCAAGATCAAATTCTCTTCATTCAGACTACTCTGTCACACAGGTGGTAAGTGATCAATCATTTTATTTTCTCTTATCTTCCCAGTCATCTGGAAGATAGCCACTTGCAGCTCACATTAACATAGTCAATACATTGGAGCAACCTCATCAGCATTAAATTAATTTCTTAATAGATATATCTTGATTAATTCTATCAAATTCTTAATCTTCTAATGCTTAAATATTTTGTGACCTAAATTTACAAGCTTGCAATGCAGTTCATTGTCATAATGGCTGCTTACACGTTTTAATTCAGTAATATATTGTTAAAAGTTTACAAATAACTTTCTGATTTTAAGTTTTACAAGTAGTTGAAGTTAGATGGAAAATTTTATGCAAATTCAAAAATTCTGTGGTGAACTTGGTGAAAAATCATTTAAATAAATTTGTTAACAGACTTCACCAGCTTCAGCATCTACCAATCAATTCATCTTCACCAATAATTTCAAATTAAACTTATGCACATTTACTTGATTTCATGATTTATATTATATTCAAGGACTTTATTTGGCACAATAATCTGAGAAGCAGACTTAGGCTTCTACTTGAACCGGTTAATGCTTGAAAAAATTTGTACGAAAAACTTGCACCTTGAGTTAACACTTCTACAATTTATGAACACTATGTCTGCCATATTAATTATTACAGACAGTAAATCCCCAAGTGAACAGCAGAAATAGCATATTGGAGTGGGTATTAGAGTAAGCAACAAGAGTCAGCAACTAAGGCTAATGGGAAGAGATTGAGTGGATAAATCCTTGGCCCAAAGTCTGAATTGTAAAGAAGTTCAGCATTGACAATTAGTGAGTCTATACGATTTTTTTAATTAACAGATAATTACCAAATCAGTAAGGGTTGCCACTTCAATTAATTAAAACAGGGAGAAAGCAATGGAATGCAAGTGTGAGCGTTTCACATTGATCAGATGAAGAAATGCCTGACCTTGAGTCGGTGAGCAGAACAGAGTGCACAGATGACTCGACCACAACGCCGACAGTGGTGACGGCGGTTGAACATAGAGAAGGACACCATTTGGCAGCACATGCATACTGTCACCTGTCAGGGAAACAAACCCAATCAGTTTGTTTTTATAAAAAGATAAATTAGGACATTATATCCATCGAACATTCAACATTTTCAGATACCTTCACCACATAGAGACAAAGAAACTGCAATGGAGATAACAGAGACGAAGACTATTACAATTTTCCACCAAATATTGATTTATTTCCAACTAGTTTCGATGTATTACATCATTTTCAAGTCTTTCTTTCAAGAAATAGTCTTCATCTCTGTAATTATGAAACAGTTTCACAACATCACACCTGAATCTGTAATTTATATGTAATGGAGATATTTTTGTGAGACATTGGAATTAAAAAATCAATCAAACATTAGGAGTGATGTAACATGCAAAACAAACCAATTGCGATTTAAAATATCATGTGAATAAATTTTAGCCTCATATATGTTTTGAAATATTATAAATTGCATTCTCCTGCATTAATGTAGTCATGAAAAGAAATTTGCTAGGGAAAGGGTAAGGATGATGGAGTGTGGAGATCAAAAAACTGTCTTTGCTTAAGAGAGAAAATTAAGGTCATCATTTGCTAATGGATTGTTGTGTCTGGACATTTATGAGTATTCACTTTCCCATGGGACAATTTGTGACGAATTTCAGCTGACTCTACATTATTCTCATGCCTTGCTCTTCATTGAAATATGAATTTGGCAAAGGGGGTGATCACTGGGCAAAGTGCCCCATCACCTCCTTGAGGATTTCCACATCTCCACATTCACCTCCTTATGAGCAAGTTTGGGTAGGATATTTGAGAAAAAATCCTAAAAAGGATAAAAGAAGCATCACACCAACTATCAGATCATAGTGACACAGAGTAAATGCAAGTGGCAATCCAAGCTGCAATCTGAGAATGAAGTAAAGCCATTCATTCAGAAATTTGCTTGTATTTCTGTGCGGCAATCTAGCAAAACATAGACTTCTTTTTTTTCAATCATTGTGCCATCCTCTGTCATCGTCTACACTTTATTCCTACATTGGAGGAACTTAAAATTAAGTCTTTCACATCATATGCCCTTTCAGCTCCTTCAATCCCACACATCAAATTTCACAACTCCCCTATAAAGGTGAGGGAATCCCCATTGTCAAATAAGGAGACAAATGCTTTTTAACAGAGAGACCTGGGCTCAAAAATATTAGTGATTATTCAAATACTTTCAGCCAAACCAAGGCTGTAAAACAAGTAAGCCAAGGTCTACTGATAGGCGAAGGTAATGGCTCCCATTAAGAAATGCCATGAATCAATTCTGATGAAGGCATCACCAGAGTAAAGACACTTATTTAATCTCAATGTCATTCTGTAATTCAATTATTACAACTTGTATACAGGAATTAACATCGCTTCATTGTGACTTCAATCTTGTCTTATTTTGGTGGAAGTATATATGAAAATTAAATTTTGCTTTTTATTACTTATAATGCATGGAAAGATATTCAAAGAGCATTTCAATCAATTTTCCTTAAAACTTAAACTCATGAGCATGTCCCAAAATTAAAAAGTTGAAACCAAAGTGAGGATTGTCATGTCATTCATTCGTCCAATGTAATAGACCTTTCAGGGTATTGTTACTTAGGACAATAAAATTATGTGACATTGCATTTAATCTTAAAAGAAGTCAGAAGGATAATTAAATGAAAGTACAATTAGCACAGTACTAATAAAATTAAAATACTTAACTACATAAATCTCCACACTTTACTTTTAATATAGCTCAGCCATTTTCAGTACCTCGGTATCATTACCGAGAGGTCTTCTTATTTCATTACTACGTCTATTTTCCACAGAATTAAACCACATATGATTATTTTCAATAAGCATACTGCATAGAATCATGCCAAACAGTGAAAAATAATTAAATCAGGGACCCAAAACCAGAAGCTATCTACTCACAACTACAGTATTTTCCCATCGATAACACGTGCATTATCTATACAAAAATGTCCAGATGATCGACAAAAATAACGATTCAATTGAAAAAATCCAAACAATTACATACCTATGTACACAATAATTTAAAGAAGAGTCTTGCAAAAATAAAATAGTCTGGAAGCATGCCTTTCTAATTGCATTCTATTTTATACAGATCTGCTACTGTTACAGTTATTTCATCTCAAAAATCCATGAGAAAAAGGGCGCATCGTATCCATACAAATTCATGAAAACCACTAAATTTTAGATGCACGTTATACATAAGGTGCGCATTATTAATGGGAAAATACGGCACTAGTCATCCATTTACAACTGCTCTAAAAGTAATGAAAATATCACTAAAAACTTTATAAAAATACCTAATTAAAATAAATTGGGTGCTAATGTTAACATGAGATTGATTGTATGAGTTAAGTACAGGAACTTGCACAAAGCAGGTTTGTGTTACGCTCCTGGAAGGATTGAGTCGTGTGTGTGTTCTTTCACGATCTCCAGTTCAGGCAAGTGAATTCAAATGGTGCATGCATGTGGATGGCAAACCTCATCATTGGGGACCCACTCGGCCTTGGTGGGCACCTTGGGTGGCGGCATCAATTCAAGAGAGTGGACTGAGCCAGAAGAGGAGAGCGAATCGGCATTAACCCTAGCCAGTGATAGAGTGGATGTTGACAGGGACATCTTGGTTGAAGGGGGTGGCACGAACGGATGGGCTCCCTCATCCTTCGGCACCTACAAGGAACAAAAGATAAAGAATGACTCCAGTGAGAGATGTATGGCCTTTTCCGTTCCGTTTATATTGCAAAGACCACTACGACCCCAAAATCATTGACACTCAGTTCCAACAATTCTTAAGTTGTGATTATAAACAAGTTTTTAGTTGAATGAGCATCTGAATTGACATACACCATCAGTAAGATCAACAAATTGTACAAGGAATTAATAACTTCGCATACATTTGCACACTTTTCTCTTTAACATAACCAGTTTAAACATTATGCAAACAATATATGCACATATTTATCATTATTAGCTAAGGTAGGTCATATTTTGCATAATTTTGCTGTTGACTGCAATGAAAATTGGAATTTAAACATTTTACTCAAATAAAGAAAAAGGGAAAACACAAAATGAGAAGTTATACAATTATTTATAATACATAAATATTGAAAATAGAATGAAAATTAATAAATATGATACATGAAATGGAATTGTAATAAGACGGAAAAAAAAGGCAAAATGTAAAATACAGGCACTGGGTTGAGTACATCAACAACTGTTGCAATTCTTAATTAAAACTGTTCTACAATAAACTACATCAGACATTTTGATTTTGATAATATCAACATTTTTTCCTTATTAAAACAACAAATAATGGGCTGATCATCAGTTAAATGTACATAATATGTAAGTAATTATCCTAAATTCAGTCAATAAAAGTTACAACTAGCAAACAATAGCAATACATCCAAAAATTAATACAATTTTAATTTAAAATTTAAATAATCTATCAATTTTACTTTCTAGATACATTAAATGCATATTAATACTGACGGAAGAAGATGAAACTACATATTTATTGATTGAATATGCTAAAAAAAATTTTAATTTGATATGGATTCAACTGAAGTTTGAAAATGAAAAAAAACAATAATGACTCAAAATGTAATATAAAAAAGGAGGATTAGAAATTAGAAGAAATAAATTATTCCAATCAGACCATCCCTCTAAAAAACATCCCCTCTTGTCTATGAAAACAGGAATTACATTTTTATGCATCCCTCAACTTTTTCTAGCAAGAACCAGGGAATGGATCAGTAAAATGGACCAAGTGCTAGTATGAACCCTCCTGACCCCTCAGTGCCCTCACCTAGACCCAGGCGAGGCAAGACAAACACCTTAATGGCCACCCCATGAATAAATCTGACCCCCTCTTACCGGGGCGATGCTGCTACACACACGGAAGTCAAGCGCCTTGGTGGCATATTGCCTCAGCAGTGAATCCACATCCCCTAGGGTGATGCCACGGCACTTGGTATTATCGTTGGCCTTCAGGTGTGGTCTGACAAGTGCCAGTGCACCCTCCAGTGCCTCCATTTGCACATTCATCAGCAGCTGCTCGACGATGAGGAGGGGGTGGGGGGCCAGGTCTAGCCATGACCATGATGATGAGTGGTAACCCCCTCCTGACCTGCCCACCCGTCGCCGGTTGCCCAGCAGCAGACGGTGGGACACCATGAGGAGGCCCAGAGCCCACTGTTCATAGTGGCAGACCTCATCCTCCGAAAGAATATCTCGGCACGAGTCGAGGAGGAAGGAGAGGACAAAGCGGAGGCAAGGGGCCGAAGGGAGGAGAGGCAGCGATCCCTGGCACACCTGCGCTGCTCGAACCAGTGGCAGCAAGCCAAGGAGCTGTGAGAATAGAAATAAATGACTTCTGTAGTTTATGCTTTCACACTTGAGAAGCAGTAAGGATTACTGGAAAAATAATTACAACAGAGTAATCCAGTATGAGTGGGGAGAGGGCAGTTAATTTGGGATTAGTAGTCTTAATATTGAATACAAAACTGGGAGAAGCCCCAGATAGTACCACCCACATCTTTCAATTATAGGGAATAATAAGTCCAATGCCTTCCTCAGTGATACCCAAAGTGAGTGAATTATATTAGTGAGGGAGTGAACTATAGAGAACATTTGGCCATCAACCAGCTTCTTATCCTCTGGGCACTATAAGCTTTGCGATACATTTCATGCACAAAAGACATTCCTAGGGAACCACAGGCAACAAAGTGGCAATTATTTACCTCCCCTTAACCTGAAGGGTGAGTATCATACACTGTATGCCTAGCATAAGGAGTGTCATAGCCTCATGTATCAAACCAACCTTCAGGAGTTGATAACTGCAATGTTTAACACAAAGAATGCATCCCACAAATATCAGGGTTGGAGGAAAAAATTTAAAGGACTGATTCCTCTAAGCAAATATTCATAGAGAGAATTTTTAGGTTTGTGGCAATCAATCACAGTAAATGAAATTTACTTCATCAGTTTCCACAGAAATTTAATGAATGAATGCCATCCATGCTTTCCAAGCTAATGAATCATTATCATGACAGCTTTGATAATGTCATGTGAGCATTGAAATCACGGTCAAAATTTTTCAACGAAGATGTCTGGAAAAGAACTCAGTTCATTTATATCAGTACAGGAAACATGTACGGTTCAACAATAAAAAGTCTAGATAACTAGATGAGGCTCACCTTCTTGGCATGATCAAACTCAGGAGGGTCTGCATCAAGGAGGAGGCCCACAAGTACATTGGGGCCAATAAGATCCATTACCAGATCATCACCATCCACCTGTGGGTCTCGCAACGCCATCCACTTGAGAAACAATGGCATCTGCAAGAGAAGAGGGTACCTTTCATTTCAATGACAGTCAACCACACATTTAAATATGATCACTTCAGAAGTCAAATTCCAAAAGAGTTCCACATTACTAAGAAAGGAAAAGGAATTCTGTTCCAGTATCACTGATGCATCACAAATTTATCAAACATACTCGCTAAGAATATGAACTGTTGTCTTTTGAAATAAATACAGCTGGGCTGTGTTATATTTACGTATATGTGTTATACTTTCTTCAATTTACTTCTTTGAAAACAACTTTTATTAGACTAGATATCCCAAACGTTTCTAAATAATGTGCAGTTTCTTTGAAAATTTCATATGTTCTTGTTGGTCTCAGGATTTTAGTAAATTCATTACATGTAACACACAACTGCAAAGAATATATTTTATAATGGAGGCATTGTGCATGTTGATGCAGTACAAATTTCTCTTTTTAAACTCCTTCAATGCAAGCACCTACAACTGATGAGTGAATCATGGGATCCCTGCTAAACTTGTTTTGAAAGGCACACAATAATGCTATACAGGTGATTCTCATTAAATCAGTGAAGCAAAAAACATATTTCCAAGCTAATTATAAAGGATTCATGCTGAATAATGTGCTTTGTGAGCAGTTATTATTACCAGTAATCTACAGGTTAAGGTAGGTTTTCAATGGACAAAGACTACACAATGGTACAGTGATACATTTCCTTGACACACAGCCTGAAATCTCACACTACAATAAGCCCTACTTCAATTCCACATACTTCCTCCCTTCATCTCAACCAACATGACAATCCTATTCCTACCACTTCCTTGCTTGACTTATATCCTCTCTTCTCACATTCTTCAACATGCCATCACCAATCAGAATGCCCTGCATCCAAATTTCCTGCTTCCTTTGGATTTCTCCCAACAATCCCCTCTTTCTCCCACCATGCCTAGCACTACCTAGTATGCATTCCTTTCAACTTCACCTTTTCCATCCGTCTTCTCCCCCATATCTCAGAAGCCTGCAATCTACACCTATGATCTTACTAAGGACCATGTCCTGACTAGTGACCATCTGCACCATTAATCGACACTAATATCAAAGCTTCAATAAATCTTTTCATAACATCACCACCCCAAGTCCCTGTCATCTATCCCCTCCTTGTAATAGTATTAGTTATCAGGGAATATAAGAAGGGGGGAGAGAAACCCGGCATCAGTGCTAGCCTACTCTTAACAGGGCACCAATAAGGCTTTTAATGACAATTTAATGTCCCATCCAATGGACAGCATATCCTCTTTAGGTACTCTCCACATGCCATCCCAAGGAGGGATGCCACTGAAAAATCCTGACACTGCTGGGATTTGAACCTGGGCCCTTGGGGTGTGAAGCCAGCACTCTAGCCAGCGCAACATCCCAATTTTCATCCTCCTCCTTGTGAAAGCTTATTTACAAAATACAATTCTTCTTCTAATGTCCCAGCTGTTTTGATCACTTTGGTCCAAAACACTTCAAAGATACATTAACTGTTCCAACCATTATAATTTATGAACTCCTATTTTAATACACATCTAACTTGGATTTTCTCTTTCTCAAAAATCACATAAACATTGTTTTGTGTACATTTATTCCCACCAATTACATTGGCTTTCTAATGAGCCCACCATTACTTGCAGTCCCTTGGCTGACTGGCAAACTAAAGAAACTTAAAAAAAACTACCGGCAAACTTATTATTGTTACAAGCAAAAAAATGTCCTTTCATTCAACAGTAAAACACCTTTGAACAGCAATTCCAATATGTAGTCCTATGGAGGATATGAAAACCAGTCAAAATTTCCCTCTTCACGGATATGGTGAAGGGAGTCTTCATGAATTATTGACTAACCTGATTTGCTTGAATAAGTTTCTGGAGAATTACACCAGGATCGGTCTCCAAGAGTTGAGACACATCATGCCAGTTCTTCACCTCGGCTGATTTGACATGGGCTAAGATCTGCCAACAGTAAAAAAAAGATGCAAAAACACAAATTAAAAGAAGGGCTCAGTAAATGTTTAAACATTAAAGGCAAATTTCAAACATCAACAGGACAAATTTCTTATGAGAGTGCATTAGTGAGAAAGTCGTTGAGCATCTCACTGATAAGGTAAAGACATTAGGTCAATAAATTTAAACATAGAAAGGTATATGACATAAATAAGAAATATTTAAGCCTCTGATTAATTGATTGCGATGTAGAGCAGATATTACAGGAAATTTAAACAAACACGGCTTACAAGAAAAAAGTATCCCATCAGAATACAAAAGTTTTGAATTAAATGAAAGGAAGAGTTCATATGGTACATTCTTAGCATTTATGATAGAGGAATACGTACAAAAGGCTTAATTAGATGAAAAATTTTAATTTAGTGCTAAAATCATTGGGCTAAACTGAAATTCAAGTCTGAATACCTTAATTTCCTTTTGAATGATTTAGTCAAGAAGAGAGGAATTTGGGTTTAAATCATGGTCAAGGCAAATGATATGTTGAACCATGAAATTCTCATATTTGTGTATACAATACTGTGTGTGACAGCTAACTTTTCTGCTCAAGAATTTCCTGCATTTTCTTCAAATTTCTAACGCTAATGGAATATGTGAATGTAATGTTACAAGGAAAGATTTCGACTGATTGATTTGTATCCTAGAATATTGTCTTTTTCATCCTTTCCTCTTCCTATGCTCTCCATGAAATTGACTAATGTCATTGTTAATGTTCATGTTAAAAAATAAGCAAGCTACCAAGGGAATATCCATGTGAAGACATGAGAAAATGAATATAGGGTTATGAGAAAGTCTAATTAGGCAGCTCTGGTTCCCTTTCATCCCTTCATAGAGAAATGCTCATTTTATCTTCCTCAAAAATCATTGCTGACACTTGAGGCCTTTTAATAAGAGTTTCTGACTGTGTTTGGGAACAGCTTTCAGGTGAATTCAGGAATGTGATATCCTACACAGTATCATTCATTGGAATAATATAGACACCAAATTCTTCCTCCTCTACCTCTGGAGGCTGTCCTATCTGCCTCTGCTTAATTTTGAAAGCTAATGTAACTATTCTTCAATTTGATCATAAAATCCACATCAAATGCAATTATTTGTATGAACTAATGCATAGTAGTAGTATTTAGGGGAGGCGATTGACAGCTGAGGTCATTGGCGCCATAGGGGATGGACAGGAAAGGATGAAGGGTGGAGAGAAACCTGGCGTTGGCATTAGCCTACTCTTTCCAAAAGGCACCAAGGGGTCCGCAACTTAACATCCCATCTGACAGACGGCATACTCACTCAAAGTGCCCTCCACAAAGCACCTCAAGTAGGGATCAAGATACCTCTGAAAAATTATTAACACCGCCGGGATTTGAACCCGGGCCCTCTAGGTGGGAAGCCAGTACGTTAGCCCCCGCACCATCTCGATCGTCATGAACTAATGAATCTCGATGATAATATAAATAATATTATTTTGAACAGCTGAAGTATGGTAACAAACATGATGATAAACATGATTAAGTGTAATGAAAATAGCTACAAAAACTACTAACACCGAAATTTAGAGAATGTAATGGTTATTATTTCTGGATATACATGATCTCAATTGTGAGATTTAGCTCGATTAGTCATAAAATTATCAATTTTATTTTTGTAAACAATACTCATATAAGTGTGTAGAAGGTATTAACTGACATAGTTGACTTTGCAGTTTATTTAAGGAATCCTTTAAAAAACCATTAACTCCAGACCACACCTTCTCATACACTTCAATCTTCCTTAAAGTGTCCACCACAAGAGCCTTGGCGGGTGGAGGCACGTCTACAGCCTTATTGCTGCAGAGGGATAGCAATGCCTCACGGCAAGCACCTTCCTTGCTGGAGGCCCACATGGTGATGTTTTGCAGCACACAAGCAACACGAACTACTGGGTCACGAATTTGTATGCCATATCTCCAAGGTTCTTCAACTCCTGCAATTTGAAATACAAAAGTTTTGAGTCTCATAATCAACTATTTTTATAGTCAGAGCATAACAGTAATATAAACCATAAACACAGTAATCAACCCGAAGGTCTGTTTGGAGGGTGATGGTGGAGTTCAAACAATACTAAGCCCAACTGCGTGTGAAATTCACACATCAGGGTAAGGGGGCCAGTTCCTTTCCCTGTGCCGGTTATGGTTTCCCAGGAAGATCTGGCACCCGAAAAATCACATAGCTTGGGTGGAGCTGCAGGTGCCCAGAGACTTTCCCGGGAATCAAACCCGGGACCCTCTGGTCAGTAGCCCAACGCTCTACCCTTTGACTACCGCGACCCACTATAGTAATATACAAAAATTAATCTCTACACATTAAATCTTAATAACTATCAAAACCCAAAAATTTATAAGGATAAGAAACATTCCAAATTATCATATGCACATGAAAAAAAAACTACAATGCCTTAGCCATTAAGGACTTTAAACTAATTTCTTGTTATTTAATGAATAACATTGGATGGAAGAAAATGAGTATGTAGTGAAATCCTCTAGCAACCCATTGAACTGGAAAAATAATTACACTTTACACATATCCCACTTGTCAGTCAGCCACCATACATAAGTGATAAACTTCCAAATGGGAGACATTACTGCTTCAATATTCTTTGATTCCACAGAATCAGAATTGTGCCAGCAATGGGCCAGCTTAGCCTTAATTACAGGTGTAGCAATTTTAACTAGATGAAACACTGCACTTATGTTTTTCTGGCACAGGTTTTTGTTAATCACTTATAATAACACTTAAAAAATTGATTGATTTAAGTTATATTTCATTTTATTTTAATATATATTGATATTACTTTTAAACGGTTAAAAGAAATAATAGCAAAAACCTGAAATTTTGCAGAAGTATTTGCAAAGACATGAAACCTTTCCAAATAATAAATTGTATTGAATTTTTTTCAGTTTTAGACTTTTTTTATTTACATTTACTGCATCTGACTGCATAAACAAATTGTTGGAATTTGAATTATTTTATTATCATCATGAAAGATATTTCATTCATAAAGCAAGAATGTGTATACACTTTTCAAGTATTTTCCTCCTCAAGCCTTGATTTAACATTAGCCTTCAATTTAAATATTTTTTCATTGGCCCCTTCAAAAATGTAAATTTGAGGTATAATTACACATATTTATATTTGAAGATTTCCCACCATTTTTTTAAATTTCTCCTTAGCCGAATAGAAAAAGTTACCAATATTTTTTTAAACTAACAGATTCATTAATAATATTAAAAAATTACATCGGAAAATAAAATATGACTTTTATATTGCTGTAATTTCTGTAATATTTACTGAAGTACAGTCGAACCTCAAATAGGGAGCATACTAGTAATTCATTCCGGGATATTTCTCATAAAGCAAAACACTCGCTAAGGGAAAAAAATAATTTCCACATAAATTAATGTAAAATATTATAATACGTTCCATGCTATAAAAATAAATAATGAACAAGTTTTACTCAAAGAATATTATATATATACAATGTTTAGGACAATGGATCATCTTCATCTTTTTTTCTATCACGACATGAGCCAACCCGAATGTGAAATCAATTTGTAAAAACAAAAAATAATCAGAATAATTAGTTATTTATTTATGATTGTTTATGTATCTAATTCCTATTCACTAGAAAGCTGCCTAGAGACATTTATTTTTGCTGACGTTTAAAAATTTTGTGAATATGCAACTCGGCGATATCATTCAATTAATTTCTGGCATGCATAGCCACTACCTCAATATTAGAGTGATGCTTTGTACCAACTGTATGATGTAAAAGTTTCCCACAACCTCCACATTACATGCAGCCTGCTGTTTGGGACTTTACACTTCTTGAAGGCTTATGGAGTTTCTCATTGGTAAATGAGCAGCGGTTAAATTTGCAAATTGCCAATTGCAAATGATATCAAATAGCAGCAAGAGATGGCATTTTATTGGCTTATGACCAGGCAATGTATTCTCCTCTGCTGTTATCTGTACATATATAGGTTTGCTTCGGCATCTTCTTTCTGGAGAGACCTGTGTTGTAACAGTTAAAAGCCTGTTGCAGCAGGTAACCCTTTGAATTTATGAGCTTGTTGAAGTCACCGATGAAGTTCTCTACTTTCTCTGCTGCCTTTGAGTCGGAGTTTGCTGCTTCACCATGCCGCACAATACCATGGATGCTGGTTCTTCTCGTACACTTATCAAACCACAGATGGCTCCCCTTAAATACTTCTTTGGCCATTGATGATACTGGCATTTATTTAATGAGATTGGTGAAAATCACTTTTGCCTTCTCACAAATGACATTCTTGTTAACAATGGCCCTTTGAGATTGCTTTTCGTTTAACCATACGAGAAGCAACCTTTCACTGAGTGTGCATATTATCTGCTAGTTTCAGAGTTCATGAGAATGAGGTGACTCATTCAAGAAAATCAAATGGGAAAAGACAAAAAAAATTTTGCTTTGATTAATTGAATCAAACTGATGGCATATTTAATAAATGGTATTCTGCCACTCACCACAAACAAGTGGTATTACCAAGGATGCAGCTAAGAAAAATGGTGACTGCATAAAATAATAAGAGCTTTATTTGGAAGTATTAATACGCCCAAAAATAAACTGAAGTAACTTCATTCACCTTACATCCAAACAAATATGCTCACTTTGACCCCTTTCCCAAATTTAATGCTTCTATGACCTTCTTGCATAGACTTTTTCTGCACGAAGAGCACCCCTAGCGTATACCTCTAGCCTTATAAAGGATTTGGATATTGGAGTATCAAATACTCCTTATTATACCTTCAAGGACCCAAGGGGAAGGTTTCATAAAGTCTCATTAAACTGAAGATTAATTTTAACCCGTGGTTAAGGTCAAAACTCAATTTTATGATCGCTAACATGTCCAATACCGACCATAAAACTGGTCAATAACTGACAGATGGTGTTCCTACGGTTACAATTTTCACATTTAATAATGAGCTAATTTGGTTATTAAATTGAATTTTTTGATAATCAAAACATTAAGTTAACATTCACATTATTTAACAATTGTATTTAATGAGAAATTATAAAAGCACGCCTAAGAATAGCACACCTTGTTTGCAACATTCAAGCACCTTTTCATCAAATCTGAGTACTAGTAGCAGTATTTAGACGACCGACAGCTGAGGTCATTTGCACCATAGGGGATGGACAGGAAAAGATGAAGGGTGGAGAGAAACCCGGCGTCGGCATTA
The DNA here is from genome assembly GCF_022747635.1 of Hetaerina americana. NCBI lineage: Eukaryota > Metazoa > Arthropoda > Insecta > Odonata > Calopterygidae > Hetaerina > Hetaerina americana. The sequence goes on along the minus strand of NW_027287073.1, from coordinate 658,202 downwards.
GCCTGCTCTTTACGAAAGGCGCCAAGGGGTACGCAGCTTAACGTCCCATCCGACAGACGGCGTACTCACTCAAAGTGCCCTCCACAAAGCACGTCAAGTAGGAATTGAGATACCTCTGAAAAATACTCAACACCACCGGGATTTGAACCCGGGCCCTCGGGGTGGGAAGCCAGTATGTTAGCCCCTGCACCATCTTGATCCCCTCAAATCTGAGTTCATCCACAACACTCTGAGAGCAATGCATGCAGTTTACTTTGATTTCATATTCTTCCTTATCTGGCCACACAAAAAAAGATCAAGAATAGCAAAATGTTGGAAAGAAACAAGGCGATAGGGGTATTAAGTACCTTGAACTACACTTTTTTTAGCATTCCTCGTAAGAGATTTACACCCCAGAGACTCACCATGCCATTCTCACACAAAGACTCACCTTTACTTGGCTCCCTCGAAGATATCTCCCACTTGATCATATCGTGGAGGGCAACTACTTTGGGCTCCCTGTGCAGTCTTGGCTGGGGGATCATCCGGAGGATTGCCAGCAGCTGCTCTGAGGGCAATTTGTCCACGGGCAGGAGAAACAGGGAACCCACAACATCCCACAGCTGTGACGATGGCAGTCCCTCAGGACTGAGTGCTGCCACCATTTTAATGCCATGGTTTATCATCTCTGGATACTCTAGAACCTCTTGCAGGAGGTGTTTGAAACTCGTGGCATGTGGCATCAATGGAGGTAGCACAACCGACACCCCTGGGGCATTGGCTATCGCTGCCACAATGGCCAGGGGCCAGCAACGGAGTTCAAGGTATTCAAGGATGGCACTGGGTGGAGGGCCTCCCTTCCATGACCAAGACGGCTGGTTTGAGGGCAGGGGTTCACCCTCAACATCCCACTCCCCTATGACTTGAACACAATCCAAGGTGATTCTTGGAGCAGACCTGGATCCAGTGACTTTAAGCACCACATCTGAAATGGCAAGAGTGACTTTAAGTACCATATTTAAAATGGCAAGAGGTCATCTCACTTCCCTATGAGCCACCATTCAGAGCCAACACCAAAAGGTCAAACAATGTGTCCTCTGTGGAGGTTCTCAAAATTATTATTAGAAATTTTTGTCAGCTTTTTCCAGTGAATTACAAAACTTGCATTTATTGAATTAAGTTTTGGAGGTGTTATGACATGAAAACCTGAATATCATCAAAAAAAATGTATGGAAAGAAGAATGAAAATTACCATTGAGAAAAAATGCACATCTTCCAATGTAGGAAAAAAATAACATAACATTTGATGATCTGCATGCATTTATATTAATATTGCACAATTTCAGAGTGATATTCATTGATATTTCAGAGTGTAAGAGGGTGCCTCGATAGCTTAATTGGCTAAAGCACCCTGTGGGATGTCGAAAGATCTGGGTTCAAATCCCAGTCAAGGCAAATGATTTTACAATTTGGAATTCCTGCATTAATATAACCCCAAATTATGGCAAATACATGTTTATTTCAATGTAATTTTCAATTCCCTGAATCTATACTTTCTGTGGAGGTCCCTTCTAATTTATAAAAGTACAAGTTTTACAACATGCGGTGGGTAAACTTTTCCACGTGCCTCTTTGGATAGGGAAAAGTTTAAGAATGTATTGAGAATTGGAAAATTTATCAATTTGGGAGTAGAGGTCTCATGTTGGCAATGGCTGTTCACTCACAAAAGTACATGCTACGAATTAATTTTCCCATTTCTGCCAAAGAAATATTGATAGGAAAAAATTAACCCATTTGAATATTAGATTTGGTACTTCTAAAAATGATACAGATAAAACAAAGACTAACAATAAGCACACAACGGGGTAATCATTAAACTTAATCGTCTCAAATGTCACTTTGTAGAACTTGACAATCATTTTTTAAACACAAATATGGCCAGAAAAATACTTCATAAATTTCACAGAATTTTATTTCACACAACCAATTTCATCAAATAGACATCTTCACCTGTCCTCACCTGAAGATGCCAACTATTTGATGAAAATGGCCAAGTGAAATGTTATTCCCTGCAATTTTAAGCTTTTTCCTCGTAGTTGTCAAAAATATTTCACAGAATAGAGCCTGAACAAAAATCGCTGAAATGCAAATACAGCAAAACTGCTCACAAAAATGTGCACTCCTTACTCTACTAGGAATTCCAAAAATAAGTGTTAACTGCAGAAAAATACAAATAGGAGGAATAAGAGAATTTTAACTTTGACATGCTTAATTACATAAGAATTGTCTAAATACATCATCAACATGAGCAAATTCAAGAGGTCCAACAACCGAGAAAAAATAGGAAATTGTGTAGAAGGTTATAAAAATGATGCAAATTTTAATTACGGAAATACAGAATTTGACTGTACATTTTTATGTGAAAAAATGAAGCAATCATTCGTCAAACGTGACACTTGCAATATTTTTAATGCATTATAGCACCGGATTGCCAAGCATTCAGTACCGTTTTTGGGATACAAATACAAATTTGTATTAATCCTCACCTTTTCTTCTCATTACTTAATGCTAGCACAAACACCAACCTTGTGCAGTTGTCAACCTCACAAGGAGTTGATTGAGGTCATCCTTGAGCTGCCCACTTAAATGCTCAGCAAGGCACTTGACAAGGCTGGCACAGTTATCCAGAGGTGCCGCACTACCCTCAGACTGGATGGATTGGGAATCATCCTCCAAGGCAGAGTGGTAGAGACATGCCAATCGTGGCACAGTCAGGGAATTGGGCCGGCAGCTGTCAGAGCTGAATTTGACATTGGTGCTCAGGAAATCGGAGGCAAGGGCACTTAGGTGGGTGTCCAGTGTGGTAGGTTTGGCAGGAAGGGCAGTTGCCTTGGCATCCCATGCCCGTCCCACCGTGAGCGCAAAGAGAAACCCAGGGTGGGGCACGGGAGTGGGTAGGGTAGGGGGCCAGAGAGTACAATGGAGCGGGAAGGGCCAGGCTCGCATCACCGACTGCAAAGGGGAAAGATGAGAGAGCGTTAACAAGACTCACAAAAATCAGTTATCCATGGGCACTGCTCGAGCTGTTTGATAACTGGTTAATGCATTAAAACAGATTTTCACACATTTAAGAAAGATACAGATAATACTATATATAAAGGCATTAATTTAATTTTGATAAACCATATTATGCATGAGTTAGTTTGTCTCATTTTGTGATTCACTGATGTTTAACATCCCCTAACCTAAAACCGATACCATAAAAGAACAAAAAAATGGCTTTATTAATGAATTTAAACTAATGTAATAAATTTTTAGGGGCAAACATATTTTGGAGTACTCTTGTTTCATCTTGGTAAAACATCAATGTTTCTTCTCCTTAGCCAGAGACTTCATCAGGGTTGAATTATTGCACCACACATCTCATCCCACTTAAGGTGGTTTCTTGAGGTGGAGAGAGAGGGAAGAGAGGTGGAAATTTGTGTAACTTTCCAGGGAACATAAAAAGCAGCTAAGTGTTGCTAACATATCCTTGGTCTCTTAAGGAATTGCTGATAGATTTCTCTCTCTTCCTGTACAAATCTCATTTTTTAGTATTTTCTTCCAGTGAAAACCTTAAGATGGACAATATCTATTTTGTGGTATCCAGCTGTATGCTCGCCAACAGATGACTGCTGTAAGTGTCCCAGTTAAATGACACTGTGACATTTCTTAGTCCTAATTCCCTAACCCCCTCGCCCGTTACCCTTTCCTCCTGGTGCTGCACCCCCTGCCACACACCTTTTTGGTGGTTCCCAGGGTATTGATGTAGATGTAGATGTAATTCTCATTTTACATCCGACGCACACTTTTTTCATGTTTTGCAATTGATTTTGTAATCTCATCCTTCTTAAACCTCAAAAAACCATATTTAATTAAAGAGAGTTACACAGAAATAATGATGAAGTCTCTAAAACAAGAGAATAAACTTTGGAAATTAGCCAAGATGATGTAAAGTACTCAAAATATGCATGTTTATAGAGACAATGATAGATGTGATTTTTGATAACAATGACAAAACTCAGCCAACTATGAATTATGGACTGTAATTTACAACAGAGAGGAAACTATGTAGCCTAGCAGGATAAGCAACTGAGCTATTTGCATCATTAATAGAGAGACAGAGAGACTGCAAGGTGAACAAGATGGATCCGAGAATACATTTTCAGGAGTTGTAGGCACTTCACAATTGCCAAATCAAAATAGTCAGGATGCACATCAAATGGATATACTAGTATAGAGCATATCTTCATTTTCACTCCTTTTCAAAAAACATCTCTGACTTCTTTTTTACCGAGAAAAATAAAAAAAACTTGATAGATTGAAAAAATAAAGCACAGCCTGCATTTACCTTAATTACCCCAGTAAAAAAAATACAGTGAGTTACATTCAATTTAGGTATGCTGATAGCTATTTCAACAATGAGAATTAGAAATGTGGTGAAATTGTGCCTAGACAAAAAAACCACATTTATTTCATGATTTAGATAACACCCTATCTAATAAGATGAATGGCAGCATGGAGAAATATGAAAACATACAGATTATAATATCAGAGGAAAAGTAAGATTATACATTGATTATAGGTTCAGAGACATAAAATGTACTTATAACAACAATTTATATCGATAGATCAAGATAAATAGAGTCAGCTGTGACATCAGAGAAGTCCTTGGTATCCAAAATGAAAATGAAATTCGTAATTATTGAGTATTTAAATTGGTAGCAGGATAATACATTTAAATACATAGTAGCACATTCGGTAAACAAACATGACACAGGTTGGCTGTGAAAGTAGGGGTGTATATCTGGTCTTACAAATTAAGCTAGCATCCTGGATATTGTTATTCGTGGAGGGGAGACCTTCAGGGAAAACTTTCAAACCAAATAAAAGAGTGGAAAACCAAAGAGTTCATTTTCACTATGGATAATCCAGTGTTACAGGAAAATTATACAAATTTAGTTCAGGTAGGTTTGAGATTTAACTGTGCATAAAATATTGGATGACTTCCATTTTTGCTAATGAGTTGTTTAGATAATTTTTCGAGATGAAATTTCATGATGCGAATCTTTGTGGAGACATCCAATTGATGTGAGAAAATCTGCACACATGAAAATATAAAGAAACACACATAATATTTGCTTTGATTGATAGCTACGTGGAAATTTGATGCAGTGAGAGAGTGAGTTAATTGCTTTCCACATATAATCAGCCTGAAAAACAAAAGGCAAAAAAACCTTAGGGTTTTGATCACTTACCTATGGTTCAACAACCGAGACGATTTATCAAACAGAAATGATTTTGCCCAGTGAATCAAAAAGTGTACTCAGAGCAATTAGAGCAACAACTTGTCATTCTTATCTCACATTTTACAGCAAACTAGCAAGTTTGATTGGGTCGTAAAAAGGATTCCCGAGGAAATAGCACAGCATTCACTAAACTTCCAACAACAGTCAATGGAAGTTAGTATACGTTCATCCAAGGGGGAGGAGGGAATGGGGAGTTCCTTCTCAGCATCAACAATTATCCTGATACCGCCAAACAAGTATCCCCTGTCAAATCACACCAAAAAGGGCACACCACACATTGTGGCTTCATTAGCCCTTTTGTTCCTTGCATTAGCGACTAGAATAAGTCTTTGTAAAAACACCCATGTAAGAACCTACAACAAAGACAGGCACTCACCTTGGAATAATCCAAACGAACATTGCTCCAGGGTGAAGGGTCACAAATAGCCAAGGCAAGTGATTCTCCCAGGATGGTCTTGGTCAGGTCATGTATGGATACAAAACCCAGGGAGGACACACGGTAACACACAGACATGCGAGCCACAAGGCACTCCAAATGACTCTGTGACAACAATCCAAAGGGCTTGCCATGGATGCCAACTTCGAGGGTTAGGATGGCGTGCAACGTAAGGAGGTTGGCCAGATTGGCCAAGAAAGCAAGTGTGTCCTCCCCAGGGCAGAGCAGGCTCAAATCGGCCTCAGCCAGTTCCCGTGGGCCCTCTTCAAGGAGAGCCACGACCTTGGGGTCCCGTGATGCAGCAACCAAATCTGAATGAGCTAAAAATCCATGGCACTGCACATCACATGCCCGAAGTTCGTGCAACAGGGTGGTGAGGAGGGCCTCGGCCAAGGGGCCTGGGGGTCTTGAGGGCCCTTGCCAACCCTGGAGGGAGGATGAATACATGCATTTTCTGTCAATCAATCAAGTCCACATTTTGGAGGCAAAACATAACTTAAGAGATACTTGAATAATGGCGAACGGAATAAAATTATTTTCACAGTAAATAAAAATATACAGAGGTAAATATTACAACTTACCTTCATCTACAAGGTTAAGCAAGTTTTCAAATGCATAACTAGGGTAGTGGGCACTGAGGAGAAAGACTGTCCTTGGGGTCTTCAATGGTAAAGATACTAACAAATCTATAGAATTGTGGTGAAAGGTAACAGTCTTTTAGCACTGCTGTGCTGAAGTATGCTTAATGATGAAGTAATTAGTTCCTGTTTAATTAATTTGAATATTACGTCATAATTTTATATGGAATTTAATTTTTCTAAATTTTAAATGTGAGTGCCATTTTATTTATCCTAGTTGAATCCGTTGGCTAAAAAAAATTGGCAGTCATTATATTCTTCATGCCTTGATGATATTACAAAATTTTAAAAATTAAAATGTTTAACACAGATTTTTTCACATATGACCAAAGTTTACATCATGCATGCAAAATTGTTGCATGATGTAAAAGCCGACATGATATAGACAAGTCTCCCATTCTAAATGTGTAGCAATACTTTTTGTGTCCATCAACATATTTTATAACCACATGAGTCAAGTATCAAACTTTTATCCCCAAGAATTGAAATGAACCTATCTTAATTCCATTTGTCTAGCACATACTTCCTTTAAAGGCCAAGAAAGAAATGGTAAATAATTGAACTTTGTGATACCCGAGTGATAAATACATCTAGGTCAAGGCAATTTCTCAGGGGGCCAGGGCAATGAGATGACCCACATCAAAGTCCATTTCTCCATAACATTTCAACCTTAGTGAATGTCACTTACTTAAAGCTTACTTAAAATAACCATCATTTAATGCATAATCCAGTTGCAAATTTAAAAAATCAATAATAATAGGGAATTTTTAGTTTTGTTTTTTTTCAAAAACTCAATTTTTTTGTTTAAAAATATGAGAACAGATTCCAAAATCAATAACATCAAGCATATTTTCCAAAAAAAAACAGTATGAACAACCAAAAGAGCAAGCAAGCAATAACGTCACATATTCAATTAATGAAGTTGTCTTTGAAAAACATAATTAAGTCTTCTTGAAATATGGACATAACCAATCATTCGGAAAAAGCAAACTACACAAAATCAAGCGAAAAACCAAAAACTGTTCAGATGAAAAATTTCAGATAAAAACTGTTTATTGGCAACCGAAAGAAAAAGCAGCAGAGACCTGCAGCTACATTCAACTCATAATTGGTAGACCAAAACACTTTGAAGTAATTATTAATGAGATAGAAACAAAGTAGGCTGGTAATTATCCATGGTAAACGTGAGGAATCCACAGGCAAGTATAATCAGATAAGTTCACTGGCTAAAGCACTCGGCCAGACATCAAGGGATCCGAGTTCAAATCCCGGTCAAGGTGAATGATTTTTAAACTTTGCAATTGTTGCATTGTAATGTAAATTTAGCGGATGACTCCATTAAAAGTTACTGTCACAGCATCTTACTCAGTTTCTCGAAAGTTCTACATTATTACAACAATATTTTTAGGGGCACAAACTTTTTGTCTCATACGTGTCTCTTTGCGAATACAAGTAGTACAATGGGTTTATTTCTTTATTTTCTTTATATTATCATTCATTCCCTTCACTTTTTCTAAAATTTAAGATTACTGTTGAATTACCACCAATTGACTACTTGTAGTTCTCATGTTTCAATGTTACATAAAAACATCAAAACAGAAGGTTTATTCATATGCAATAACATCAGTCACTAAATTCCTGGGGATCGAGATGGTGCGATGAATATCGTATGGCTTCCCACCCAGAGGGCCCAGGTCCAAATCCCAGCGGTGTTGCATATTTTTCAGGGGCATCTCAATTCCTACTTGAGGTGCCTTGTGAAGGGTCACTTTGAGCGAGTACGCTGTCCGTCGGATGGTACGTTAAGCTGCAAACCCCTTGGCACCTTTCGTAAAGAGTTGGCTAATGCCAACTCCGGGTTTCTCTCCACCCTTCATTCTTTCCGGCCCATCCCTAATGGCACAAATGACCTCAGCTATCGGTTGCCTCCCCCGAATACTACTACTACCACCACTAAATTCCTGCCAATTTTGTTCCTTTGCCTTTTAACATACATCAAGTGGTAAGTGCTTCATATTATTTATAGTAAGTTAAAGCACTCACTGAACAAAATTTGTAGATATTTATATCAACTGGAAAAACAACCCTAATGATTTTGACTTGCATTCCAGAATAAGTACAGGCAGCTGAGCTCAAAGGTAATATAAAATAATTGTTTGCAATCCATTATATTTACATAGCATTTCCTACAATAAGTAATCATACGGTCGCTCTGCACTAAAACACCAGTAAAGTAATAAAAATAATACATTTTTCACTTAGTGCTAAAATACTATGGAGAGGCTAAGGCTAAAATCCTTCTTTTGGATTGATGCAATCCAGCATTAGAAAATTTGTTGTCTCAGGCGTAACTTTGTGGAATTTGCATAACATATTGAAATGTAATGAAATAATTGACTTTGTAATTCCACACACTTTTGTGTGGAATTACAAAGTCAATTATTTCATTACATTTCAACAGCATTAGAAAATTTCAGGAGCTAATTGATAAATCATATTGAGATGCTTGGCAATAAACAACATATAATTTACTATTAAAATAAAGATAATAAATTAAAATAATTCAGATAAAACTGTTTCTAATTTTGAAGAATTTGAATGCTGTGGTGATTTTTCACAATCTATAAAATAGTTTTATTAAATTTAAAAAATCAATTGAAATATAACAATTTAGGTGTATAACATTTCTGTTCAAATATGAGATTGACTTGATTAGAACATATTTTCCAATAGCTAAGTTTTTCACAAAAAATGACAATTTAAGGTTACAAGGTGAAAAGATATTGTGATTGCCAATGGATGAGAAATAAACTTGTTTAACTGTACAGTCAACGTTCATAAAAACTCCGTTATTAAATCATTCATTAAATAATTTCATTTAATTAAAAAAACCTTTCTACAGAGCATACATTTTTATCTATAAAGGAGTGATTAATCAAATCACATAAATATTCATTAGATGTGAAATTGAAATTGAGTAATTAAATTCCAAACTTCAAGCAGTATGTAATTGAGGGCATACCTTAGGTACAGGATTTAAGATGACATGGCCCCACTTTCCCAATTTCACCTTCCTTGTCTTGTAAAGTTCCTGTATAAATTACACAAGTTTCTCATTTAAGAGTTTGACAATGTGCATAGTGGTAATGAAAAATCTACATAAATGGGCATACATTCCAAATGCCCATACTACAGCTATCAATTTGTTGAAAAAATAACTCATGCGAAATTATGAAATATATTGGTAATATGGTCGGTAACAATATAACACATTCATGACAAAATTTGTCAAATCCAACTTAAGAATATGCACCATTGCACTAGATTTCATTTAAGTTGATTTTAAAAAAATTTCATGCATAATAATAAGAGGGCAACCATTTGAAAATTGAGTAAAACCTCATTTTGTTGATTATCTATGAATCAAAAAGTTGGAATTCAAATATTTCAGGTTGTCTACAACTAGGAAAAAAGATTTAGTTTTCTAAAAGTGGACAGTAAAATTATAAACAAATATTATTTTTTATTTCTATTATAATACAAAGAATATTACCCTATACAATAAGTTGGTCACTTTATAATAATAATCTTCTGTTTTAGTATTCTGATTCACCCTTAATTCATGGAATATGCTATGCTGATGATTCATATTAGTTTCATTTCAAATGTTTTCCCCAAATGTTACTGAGATAAGACTGCCATCCCAATTATAACAAATCCAGTTCATCTGGAAAAATATTTTAAATATGCTTAACATTATTCCCTGTCATGGAGTCACTATAAAACATACCAGCATCTCCAATCTAGACTCTTCACAAAATAATATGGTATTGGAAATTTTCAGATAAATATTATCACCAATGGTAATCATAACCAATATCCCCCTTTTGCATGTTGTTCATCTTCTAATTCAATAAAAGATCTTCAAGTCATCAAAAAAAGAGTTGAAAGTGTCAACATGTATGTGGTAGCAACCTTGCTCTTGCAATACAGCTTATCAAAGCAGATGTGCCTGAGAGTCTGCATAGTATTTAAGGTCTTCACTTCATTGCTCTCATCTGTTGTGTTCAACTCTGCAGAATTCTGGAATATCATTAGCAATGTGAAAAATGACACTTTAAATCAAAAAGCTCTATCTTCCTTGTCAACCATAAACCTTACTTTCACTATGGAGATGATCACACTTTTGCCCATTTTGAATTTCATCCCTATATCCTCATTGTGTTTCTACACATGTTGGGTGCAAAATGGGGTATTTTGCAATGGAAGCATAAGAACTTAAGGACATCAATTAAAAAGATGTGAGACCTCCTTCTTCCTTTCGGGTTATTTGAACAACATCATGGTTATTAAGGTACATGGTAGTCCAGTGGAAAGACTATTGGATTACTGACCAGAGGACCCGGGTTCACACCTCTGGGCACCCTCATATTCACCCAAGCTGTGTGATTTTTTGGGTACTAGACCTTCCTGGAAAACTATACGTGGCACATGGATAGGAAATGGCCCCCCCTTACCTTTTTGTGTCAATTTCGTATGCAGTTGGGATAAATACTGGGTGAGCTCTACCTGCACCTATCAAACTGAATTTTGGGTTAATAACTGTAGTTAATGGCTATTATTTCTGATTGAGCATGATCAAAATAATAATGATTGGATCATGAGACTATAAATTTACAAACAATTGCAAGCTACGTTCATTCTGAAAAAATGAAAAAAATACTCTGCATGCCATGCATAATACTAATGCACCCAAATTTTTTGAAGAAAATTTTGGCAAAACATTGTTGCAATATATAAAAGTGGAAAGTTATGACATTGGCAGAACATTTGAGCATACTAACCATGCACTCCAGGGGAGGCAGCATGCACTTAATAGGTGGGCAGCAGTTATGCATGAAACAGCAGACCAAATCCAAGTTCATCTTGGAGGCCACCGACTCCAGTCGCGATGGGGGAACATCGCACTCAAAAGTGAGTTTCCCAATAATGCTTCCAATATCCTCAGTCAATATATCAAAATAATTTGTTGGTGCAGCATATCCTGGAAGTAAATTCAATGACATAAGGGTCTAAATGCAATGAGGACAGAGCTGGAATTTTATTCATCTCTGAGGCAAAGGAATAGAGGAGGCAATTTCACAATTACAAGGTCTGTCCCAGAAGCAGTGGGACTGAGGGGATTTAAAAAACATTATTAGCGGAATTGATACATTCATTCGAAAGTCTTTGAAGTAGCACTCTTGTGCATCCAAAGATAGCTGCGAGTGGATTTTCCACACCTCGTACACCTTCTGGAAGGTGGTGGAGGTGAGAGAAGAGGAAGACGTCTGGCGGGGTATTATCTAAAAAATTTGGATCCTCAATCACATGGTCAAGAAGACCTGGGCAGATCTGTGTGGGAGTTTCCTTTCGTTCATCCGAGAGCGGCACCAAATTCGCACACACCTTTCTCATGCTCATATTTTCAGTCACAATTACAGTATACTACCTTGATCAAAAAGTTCCCGGAATAACCACCGTGTGGCGCTCCCATCGTTCCGATTTGAGTTCTGTTTTTTTTGTTAAATTGGTACATATGTTGTTGTTATTCCCTTTAAATCTTAGTGTCATAACTTGACATTTGCAAAAGTTACGTAGCCAAGAGTACATCTATCTCTGTGTGTGTTGGCGATTTTTTACAATTTCAGAAATGGATTTAAATTTGCAACAACGAACTTGTATTAAATTTTGCGTAAAAAACGGATTTAGTGGCGCACGGACGTTGGAAATGTTGGAAAAGTGTTTCGGCAACGATTCTCTAAAAAAAACGGTCGTTTACCAGTGGCACGAGCGGTTCAGAAGTGGTCGTGAGTCAATCGAAGATGATGAACGCAGTGGCAGACCATCGACATCGAAAGTCGGTGAAAAAATTGATAAAGTAAAAGAAATGTTGGTCAATAACCGCAAATTAACCATCAGAGAAATAGCGGAGGACTTGAACATTGCCTATGGATCCGCCCAAGACATTGTGGTTAATGATTTGGGTTTCCGTCGTGTAGCAGCAAAAAACCTCAATTTCATGCAAAAAAGAGACCGTGTTGACGTCGCAAAAGACATGATTTGCGAGGCTGAATCCGATCCCACATTCATCAAAAGGATCATTACTGGAGACGAGACGTGGGTTTATGAGTACGACACGCAATCCAGACATCAGGCAAGTGAATGGCGTTCACCAAATGAGCCGAGACCAAAAAAACCACGTCGTTTTCAGTCAAAAAAGAAGGCAATGCTGACGGTTTTCATGGATTACAACGGTGTAGTGCATCATGAATTTTTGCCAGAAGGCCAGACAGTAAACAAAGAGTATTATTTGGGCGTTATGAGTGGTTTGCGTGAAGCAATTCGCCGAAAGAGACCAGAAATGTGGGCAGAAAACTCGTGGATTTTGCACCATGATAACGCACCGTCGCACAGTGCTATCATTATTCGTAATTTTTTGACGAAAAATGCAACAAATACCATCCAACAGCCACCGAATTCACCTGATTTGGCTCCCTGTGACTTCTTTCTGTTCAATCGAGTTAAAAAAACCATTACGGGGAACGCGTTTTAGCAGCCGAGAGGAAGTAATGGAAAAATCGCAGGAAGCACTGATGGACATACCGAAAACCGAATATAAAAAATGTTTCGAGGATTGGATCAAGCGCTGGCATAAGTGTGTTGCAGTCGATGGGGATTACTTTGAAGGGGACAATATAGATTTAGATGAATAAACTTGTATTTTTAATTTTCTGAATAAATTCCGGGAAATTTTTGATCAAGGTAGTATATTTCCTGGCTATGTCAATTTTTTGGCACCTGGTGATGTCACGCATACATGAAAACTGTTAGTATGAGGGCTATCCAGAAAGTAAGCTCCGTTATGCTGCAAACAATACACCGGAATACATACAGAAAATTTATTATTTTCATCTCAAAACTACACATCTCTAATATTTATACATATTTGCCAAGCAGATTAAAACATTTTTCATATCTCTGAACTAGTTTTCAAATTCCTTCAGCAAGAAAAAACCTTTGGCCTGAGATCTCAGCCAACCGATGACGGCATCTAGAAGTTCCTCAATGAGACGAGCACAAAACTGTATTAGCCGAACTTTTCAGTCATGTTTCCATGCAACAGAGTTGTAGGAATCTGTGGACAACTTTCTAAAGATTTCAGATATTATAAAATGCCAGTTTTCATGAACTTTTCGTCAATTTTCAGGTGCAGTTTATTGTTCACCACAGATGGGTGGCCACTTTTGTCATTACATTTTATCCAAACAGAGCAGAAATTTCCCGATCATTGTCAGCAGCTTTGAAGTTTTTTTATTTGTAAATACCTTATCACTGAATGAACTTCACATTTGGTGGGAATTTCTACTATATCGTTCATTTTGACTCTCTATTGTAAACAAATGACTAGCGGCGCAACGTCCCAACCACTGCAGCTCAAAGCATACTGACCTACAGTGTGCATCAATACAGTGACCATTCGGCTCCCCCCACTAATTCTCACGCTAGATGAAAATGGAGGTTACTTTCTGGACAGTTCTCATATAAAAAAAATTACCAAGACAAAAATATAGTTTACTTATTCAGTGATTTTATATTTTCACCAGTTAGAGCCTGAGAATTGAATTCAATTGTTAACCCATATTCATTTCATGCTTTCACTCAGTATTCCTATTTTGATACAATTAACATGCATTCATTGACAAGTAATGGCCGTAAATTATGCTGACTAATAGAAACCTTTGGCTTGGAGGCTGCTCTGGACCATGAGAGAAGATATCATTTTTAAGTATGAGAAGATCATCTGCAAGTACTGGTTATCCCGGGAGCCAGATGGCCTCCTCCCATGCTCATGATGCATTATTCCTGAAACAAGCGACATAATACCTTGGCATCAATTACTCCCCATCAACTGCAATCAGCACAAAAATAAGATTTTTGGCAGTGAAATGAAGCATACAGAAATAAAATATTATACAACAAAACTGAGGAACTCATTGCAATACAGATGAATACAAAATAAGGTGCTCCTTTACTTTAGAACAGGCACTGAAGCAAATTGAAGAAAAGGAAAGTTAATTCAGTCTTTGTATGCAGCACAGATGAGTGATTGATAAATATAATATTGTTGCCATTTTAAATCATTATGAGAAACAAACAGGGATGAAAATACAGCATAGTCAAAGGAATATATCCTTTGAAGTGAACAAATCACAATATCTCCCAAGCATTTTACTTCATTTCCATGACAGTGATCGGATTGCAGTTTCTCCAAAATAATAAGATTTATGATTGGGTAGGAGTAGCAGTTATGTAATTTTTAGGTGTCTCCACTAATTAAGTAACTGGCAATTAATTACTAAGATTTGGATTTTCTACAGTATAAAAGGGCGGTTCAATAAGTACCCATGTTTGATGACAAAGGGCGTTCCTGAGGGAAGTTTATGTTATCATCATGCGCTGCCATTTATCAAACGACAGTGAAACAAATTTCAGACTGATTTAAAGGTTAGTTTGGATTTGGCAGCCATCCGAGTAAGACTTGTTTCGTGTTTTCGCTAAGATGGAAAAAGAGCAGTATCGTTTGGTAATTCGCTTTTCGTTTTTGGATGGGAAGAAATGCGAGGAGATAAAAGCAAAGTTGGATGCTGTTTATGGGGACACTTCACCATCTATGACCACAGTTAGATATTGGTTCAACGAATTTAAACGTGGGCGAACATCTGTTTTTGATGAGGAGTGAACAGGATGCCTGGCAGGCGTGGTTATCGAGGAAATCATTCAAAATGTCCACGCCATGATTCTCACTGATCGACAAACGAAAGTGGGCGAAATAGCAGAGGCCATGGGTGTGTCGACCGGAACGGCAATTAATATTTTACATGATAAGTAAGGGGAAGTTATCGCCGAGACAGAGGCGTATTTTGGAGAGTTCGACAAATCCTATTTTTTGGAGGGGTTAAAAAAATGGCCAGAACGTTTAGAGAAGTGTATCTTTCTAAAAGGGGACTATGTTGAAAAATGAAAAAAATATTTTTGAAAAAATGGTTTCTTCATTTCTAACATGGGTACTTATTGAACCGCCCTCGTAAAACTTAATAAAATTCATTCAAATATATGATTTCTAAGATTATGTCAAGTTGCCCATATTTTGAGTTGCTGCATTGATCAATGCAGGATACAACATATTCTTAAGAGATAACTGCAATGAGTGGCTCAACTATTTCTCAGCTTAGAGGAGGCTTTGGGTCTACCCTGTGTGGACCCTTTGAATCTTGATAATCCTTTGATTGTTGTCCAAAACAGTTGCCTCAACTGTGATGGGTCATATGAGGTCGACTAGCAAATTATATGGTTAAAAACCACAAGTTGTACCACCCACCTATATTATTTCATACACGTCTTCATGCCTAGGTGCCATAATCCCCCATTTCATCCTGTAAACTATGAACTCTTTGCCTGATAAAGTAAAATTATCCAGGAACACATTCCAATTCAACAGGAACATGTTTGAATATCTGTCTACCACACTACCAAAATGACCTTATTACTGTTCAATCAGGCTAAATATTTATGCTATGGATTACGATAATTATAACTATAGTATATATATATATAAATAACAATAGTTATATATATATATATATATATATATATATATATATATATATATATATATATATATATATATATATATAATATATATATAATATATTATATATATATAATATATAATATATTATATATATATATTATATATATACACACACATACATATATATATATATATATATATATATATATATATATATATATATATATATATATATATATATATATACACACACACACACATACATATATATATATATATATACACACACATACATATATATATATACATATGCACATTTTTATACATATATATATATATTAAAATATCTTCAAAATGGAACGCACTACGGCAACGCACAAATATATAAAAAAAAACACGGATGTAGATTTGTAGAATATAGAGACACATAGAAAGGACACTCACAATATGTGTATATATATATATATATATATATATATATATTTATTTATTTATTTATATATTCATTTATATATAATTTATATTTATATATTTATTTATATATATTTATATATATATTCGTATATTTATATACGAATATATATATATATATATATATATATACAAATATATATAAATATCGTATATATATATATATATATACGAATGAAGGAAACATGACAATTCATTTTACAAACTTGGACTGATAGAACACCAACCTTCCAAATGCCACGGAAGGGTGCGACTGACAGTGATGATCTTGTTGAAGGCACCATTCACCATGGATGAATGAAGTTCCTTCAACGTCACCTTCCTCCGAGCCTCTGAGTCGCTACTTGCCGTCCCAATGCTGTCCATGTCTGAGCTGCCTTCATTCCTCACAGATGCCCTTCGAAACTCAACCACACTTTTGTAGAGTTCCTCCCAGAATGAGAGACTAGCTGCCAAGGAATCCGAGTTTAGCGGTAGACAGGTGGCCAACAGCTCTGGAACCGATAATTGTTTGTTCTGGGAGCCAAACAGCTGATTGTCCACGAGGGACCACAGTTCCGCCCCACCATTCCCTTGGCCATGACGGCCATTCACAACCTTCAAGGTTGAGTGGACATTCTGAAGGAAGGTGGATGGACCAATGGGACCAGTTGTCATGGATGCCATCTGTGCCGCTGATGATGTGTGGCCTTTGGGGCTGCCATGTGGTACTCCACTGCCCTCCATCTCCTTCCCCAAGCCCTGCCTCCCACCCTTTGGGCAGTGCTTGATGGCAACGTCCATGAGACTGCTTGACTGCTCTGCAGTTCCCGGGTAGGTGAATGTAAGGTCAATTGCAACCACCGCAGAGTAAGCATAACCTTGCAGTGAGTGGCGCTCATCCAAATGAAGCATTTCTGAGAGACAAAGTGGCACCTGATCTTCTGTAACAGAGAAAAGCAAATGAATCAGGCTAAACTTTCAATTCCAAGCCATGATTCAAAATCTGCTAGGATGAGTCCATATAATTATTAGAAACAAATATCTGTAAGGGTTTTTGGAGATGATATGTTACATTTTGACCAGGGCCCAAAAACATTCTTTTAAGTAAGCTTAAATATTAAGTTCTTACACTTCATAAAACAGAACATAGTTTATTTGAGTTAACATATTGTGTACTTGGGTATTTAAATGGGTTTTAACCCTCTATTACAGCAGATTTTTAAAGTCTAGTTTTTTGACATACATTACTTCAGTAAAATTAACATAACCTTCTCAAAAATTTTTAATGGAACTTTGAATGTAATGCAAATAATTTTAGTATTTCTTATTTATGTGATACTCCATGAAACATTTTCCTTTGCGGAGTTGAATATCGTTTTGAGGACCTTAGTAAATATCAGACTCAATAAATAACCCATGATTTCACGATGGCAAGAAAAATTATTTCAAAACTCAATTTAGGGATTACTTCCATGCCAACTTCCAGGAAATGGTACACCTTTAGTCATTAGATTATTTCATGGATTATTCTTAATGCAGGTACGAAAAATAATTATATTTCTATATACCATAAGCAACTGCATCCAAGCCCTCCACTACTGGAGGTCTCACAGTAGTCAAGAATGCCTCGACAAGGCTTGAAAAAGATGTTGAGTTCATCCCAGCCAATGCAGCATTCTTCACAGACTGCGGAAGAAATCAATGTTTCAGTTTCCAGCATATACCCTGTTTTAAATATTACATCATAACATAAAAAAACATGAGACAGTAACCTTAGCACATGATATAATCCAAAAAAAAATATCAATACATCTCTAGGTGAACTCGTGGGAGGGAGAAGTGTAAAATCTCTTCCACTACCAGAATCAAATTAAATTTTTTGATAAAATCTCTAAGTGCAACGGGGAGATTAAGATGGGGCCAAAATGGAAACAAATCAAGCAAAGAAGAGAGTCAAAGGTTATAGAGGACCCTTTGACCTATCTTGCATGGGTAATCCCACCAGGTGCATTATCTTTCCTCTTGCCAGCTCAGCTCTAGGAGGTCATCAGAATGCAAAAGCCCTTCCACCACATCAAGATATATTCATAAATTATATTTAGGGGTAAAAGAAAAGGAATTCATAGATGGTTTTTAATACAAACATCCTATTGAATATGAGAATATTTTTACATGGATCTGGAATGAATTTTCTTCTGAATGCCATGAACACACAAATTGAGTAGCTTCAGGTGTGATGTGGTGGAAGTCGAACATAATGAATAACTGATCAAAGCACTTTTCCACCTGATAAAATTTTTTTTATAATTTACAACCGGGTTTCAATGTATTACATCATCATCAGGATCATCATCACCAGATCTTTAATACATCGAAACCCTGTTGTAAAATAAAAAAAACTTTTATCAAGAGGAAAGCCGCTTCGATCAGTTATTCATTATTCAACACACAAATTTATATACACTTTAATACCTAGCTAATACATTTTGTACTTTATGTCAATTAAGGATTGCGCATAAAAATTTAATTAGAATATATAATCAACTTTGAGATAATAACTGGACATTGGTAGAGCATGTATAATATTTTGGCAAACTCACTGAAGTGCGGTTGATTAAAGTAAAGGGGGATGAGGTTGTCCAAGTACCCCCCGCCATACACCTTTGGGTGACTTAGGGGGTATTGTGTACATGTGTGTAGATAATTAAGAACAGAATGATTTAAAATTGAATCACAAGTCACAATTATTACTGAATTACTTAAAATGCAAATTAGCACTGGAATAAAATGAGGATGCTATTTAATTGAGTGAAAACATTTTAGAGATTTAACATTGAATTTCGATTGAACTTAAAACTTGACCAAAAATAGAATTGGAGTAAAAGATTTGATTTTAAGATTTGTGATTTGATGAAAAATAGGTTTTGGATCACATTAAATTTTCAGATTGTCCCATCCCTAATGGACCATCCATGAAAAAAATATGTATTCTTTTACCTGTAGAGGTGATTTCCATGATGCAGATGATGATGAAGCCATGCTGAGGTTTCCCTCTTTTGTCTTCTTGTCTAACTTATGCAATAGGGAAATATACTCTTCCAAGAATCTTGCTTCCAATGCCAAAGTACTTCCCTCCAATTTGAATAGCTGTAAAAGAGAGCAATGCATTACAATAATATAAAAATAGCATGAGAGACGATTTTAATTCAGCAATTTTCTGGCAGAGAGTTGTCTTCACCAAAAGTATTTCAAAACAAAGTGGTTCTTTCACAACAGTAGCATCCAAGTTTTGAGCTGGGATGTATGTCTCTCATTTCACTTCCAGCCACGGTTGACTGGAGAAAATAATTTATGATAATAACTTCTGAAAGGAATTATTCCTTTTGAGAGAGAAAATAAGAAAATGAAACATCTTTTCAAGATCAAACACTAAATCTAGACTCAAAGTAGAACAAATTACACTCAAACAAGTTACAATATCTAATCTCAACTTAATTGTGCACAGCCATTCTCAAATAAATGCCTAACACAATAAATACTTTTCAGCAGATCACAGTAATACCAAACAAAAAACTTTCTATGCACTATATCTGGGGATGAAATATGAGAGAGAGGAAACAAGAATCAATGCGATTTCTCGTTCATGTTTGCAAAACCTATTAGGTGATGGCCCCTTAAGTCAGAAGCATAGATTCCAACCATGAAAGACTATTTACACCATGGAGTATCTGGTAAAGTTTTAAGTAAATTTTTGAAGGTGCAATATGCAGCTGAGACACCAGTTAGCAAGCCGCAGGAGCTACACATTAAGAATGTTGGTTCAGTCAATATACAGTACAGTAATCCTAAATGGGGGAAAGTAATCAGAGGATATAAGAATAATTCTTGTGGAGAGCAGATTTTTCTTTTGTTACTCGATTAAATAAAAAATTTCATTTCCATTAAAACACATTTCCAGAACAAGTAGATCCAATTACAGGTTAGAAGAAGCCAAAGGAAACAAACAGTTTCTATTAATAGATAATAGTGTCACTAACACAAAGAGGTATAATGCAATCATAAACACAACTCACTCATCGTATGATTTTAATTGGAGCGAGAGAATTAGCAATAATTATGTCTGTAGCTAATTTTTCAGGAACATCATGGTGCAAGAGATTCATGAAGAGGAATGGTCTCTGCATATGAACCAGAACTACAAACACCCAAAAACTGCCATTTGAATGTGAAAGAAAGTTCAAAAGGCATCAACTCATGACTTTGCACTGATGAGAAGAACAATGCGATGTCAATTTCTAGTGTTTTTGATTGGTTGAAAAATCCTGGCAGAGTGTTAAAAGTAAGACTATCATATTGTCCTTTAAAAACTGTAGAATTAGCAATGCACTAGATGGAAGTGAAGATGAGATTTTGTAGATAGATAGATTTATTTGCCATAGAACAATACGTAATTGTAAGGTCTTTGTTAAGATTCAATTACATTTATAGGTGCATTAGCATATATACTAAATCATAGAAATAATAATGTACATGAAATATATGAGTATTAAAGATTTAAAAAAACAGAATTCCCTACATTGGCTCTTTCTAGGCACTCTTGGACGCTATACAAAAAACATTATTTAAAAAGAAATTTTTCAACATTTTTTTGAATTTATTTTCTTGGGGGAGTATTTGTTTTAACTCTTCAGGAAGTCGATTAAACTGCAGTCTTCCTGAAACTTCTGGGGTTTTTTATAGTGCTGCTACTCTGCAATGGCCATTATGAAGTATCCTTAACCCTGCAGTCATACTTGTGAACATCCCTATTTCTGACCAGTGATGGGGTTTTGGTGCTGGCATACAAAATCATGTTATACATATAGATACAGGGAATGGTCATGATTTTGTGACATTTGAAGTACTCCCTGCGGGATTTTCTTGCATTTAGTTTAAATATAACCCTTAATGCGCATTTTTGAAGTGTGAGTATTCTATTGATGTTTCAAAATGCTGAACTTCCCCAGCAGATGATGCTATATCGAGCGATGGACTCAAATATACCATGATATACTGGGATTAATACTTCTGTATTACAATAGTTAGCAAGATTTTTTAAAAGGAATAGGGCTGAGCATAATTTTTTACCACATTTTTCCATTTGGAACCTCCAGATTAACTTGTTGTCTATTTCTGAACCCAATAAAGTGGTATGTTCTAACTCAGAAATCAATTGGTTTCCTATTTTTACAGAAATATTTGACTGAAGGTCTCTATAACTAAATACCAAGTAAACTGTTTTTCCAGCATTTAGTTGTAAATTATTGTCATGCAGCCATTGAGCGACCGAATTCACCATAGCATACATATCTATTTCTAATTGAGATGATTTAGTATGACCTGCTATTAGACTTATGTCATCTGCATAGAGCACCATGTTATTATTATCTGGAGAGATAATGGCTTTTTCTGAGGACAGTGACAACCCCAGTGAAAACCTGGGATTCTGCAATGGATAAACTTTGATATAAACACTAACTTTTAATGTAAAAATTCCATTTTCTTGGTATTTAGTGTTAACATGAAATTCTTTGATCCTTTTCTGTCTGATCAAGATAATTTTTCTAATTCTAACCTGAAAAATCATGGTGCAGGTTATGCACCTGGGAATCTTGTGGATCAGGAAATACAGTATACATGTACATATTATTTGTACAAGAGTACTAATTCAGGAAAAGAGTAACTCACTCCCTGAAAATTGTGCCATCCACAATTATGCAACAAACAGGAAAAATGACTTGTAATTCTTTCCAATTAATTTGGAAAAGACCTCCAATGGACCTGAAGAGATGGATACGAGATATTTTAATAAACTTCTAAGGGCAGTAAAAGATGGAAAATCAATACGCTATCATATCCTTGAAATTTAACCTGAAAAAAATTCCAACTGGGAAAACTATATTGCTCTATTTGTGAGTATCTTAATGATACTGTATTACAGTGACCACTGTATATTTTATAAATTGTATGTATATGTATCTGCATACATTTATAACTTTTTGACTTGCCTTATTCTCCATGTGCATGTTGACATGGGATGAATAAATACCGGCATTATGTTTACAAAAAAGGGGATATGGTAGTCTAGGGGGAAGATCATTGGACTACTGACCGGGAGGCCTTGGTTTTCCCCTTGAATTCCCGGGCATACCTCTGGGCAACCTCAGCTTCACCCCAAGTTTGTGATTTTTTTGAGTACCAGAACTCCATGGGGAACCATAAGCACAGGCAAACGAACTAGCCCCCCAACCCTGATGTGCGAATTTCACATGCTGTTCGGCTTAGTACTGGGTGAGCTCTACCTTCACCAATCAAACTGACCTTCGGGTTGAAAACTATGGATTTTGGTATTATAACAAAGTAGTGCACCATACCAGGTGTTTAATTACATGTATCCCACCACTGCTTATATACTAAGTGAATGAACATATTGGTAACTTTAAGGATGAAAGGGTTTATTTCAAGATTCTTATTAGAAACTCAAGAGTTGAATTTACTTATATATATGAGCTTATCATCCCTTGCCACATAATCCACATATACCGTAACACTCCCAATCCTTCAAAAGTTGCACCATCACTTTCACTCAATATGATAAATAAATTGTAATATTTTTTTACCAAATCAACATTTATCAATCCTGTGTCTTTCTAGTTCCTTCCATTTTCTTTTAAATCAACTTGAAAACTACAGACCAAAACCACAGTTAAATCAACTAATTGAAAACAGAGTATGTTTATTTAATTAAAAACATAAATATCACTTTTGTACGAAGATATTCACAAGAAAATTTTTCAAATCAAATCATGGTCTAGCATATTTGTTTTAAGAAAAGTGGAACCTGAAATTTTATTTGTTTTTAAAAAAATATACTAATCTTTTGGTTTATACATGTATTTGTTGGACAAACAAAGAAAAAAATTATTAATAAATGGTTGCTATTGTTACCACAACTTGAAAAACAAGTGAAATATCAACAAGTTATCATTAGGCAAGTGTTTTCGTTGAATTGTAAATGTTTATTGTCAACAGGGAATAAAAGCATAATACTAAAATGAGGTCATTTGTATTAGAGCTTTTGACATTCAATTTCATAGGATTAATAAGTAATTTGCCACTGGGCAAGAATATTGAAGAAGAGGAAAACTTTGAGGTATCCTTTGACGTGGTGCAAGGAGATGGGTTGAATGAAGAGACAGTCATTTTTGGCCAACCCAGGGAGGAACCAAAAAGCAGAATAAGCAAATTCAATAGGCTAATGTCTAAAAGGAAGCGTGGATTAGTGCGTTCAAAAAAGTCCACCAACACCAGTGATGAAGGTGACTATGATTATGATGAACAAAGGAGAGCATATTATGGAGAATTGTACGCGGTAGAAAAAGAAGGTCTTGTATATAATTATACTGACCACAAGAAAGGGGAAGAAACTGTCGGAGATTCGATTCACTCCATCACTAATTTCAAAGACCAAGTCAATTGCAGTCTAGAGGAAAATCGTAACATTGGCTTTCAAGCAGTCCATTGCCTGTGGCAAGATTACTGGCATGCAAAGGCTGGAATAAAGAGCACATTGCTTATGCGGGCCATGGAAATAGTTACCATTTGGATTGCAATCTACTTGCTAATTGTCATTCCTATGTGGTGTATAAAAGGTAAAAGCAAATTTTAATTTTGCAGCCTGGTTAGAATGTTACTTGGTACCGCATTTTTCTAGTTACCATATCCATTCCTTCAGTTGAAACTAAAATTAAAATTTATCTAAGATGGAGTAGGAGTTCCAAAGTAACAATATCTGACAAACATTAGTAAAAAGACACTCTCATATTCAATCATAGGTATGCTACCTAATGGAAGGTAGGTTTCCAAAGGTTCCTAGTCACTATTCACTCTTTAGTATTGCGAGAACTTATTTCTTTGCCCTAGATTATTTCTTTCTCCATTTCTCCTTAACTTCCACCTGTATTAATGCAGTCTGGAAACCATACTCTATTCCTTCCTCTACCACACTTACACAATGTCTTTCCCTCTGTCATGGTCTTCAACATACCACTCTCTTCCTATTTACCCTTAATTCATTTTCTCTACTTTTTTTGGATTTATGCCAGTAGCTTCCTATCATCACCACTATATTAAAAACCTCTGAGTTTGCCTTCCTCTCCAAACTTATTTTCTCCACTCTCTATCACATCTACATCTCAAAAGCCTCCAATCTATGCTCATCCTCTTGCCTTAAAAGACCAAGTTTCACATTCACAAAACACTGGCTCCGTATTTTAGCATTTTCTAATCTTTTTTTTCACATCTTCACTCAGTGTACTCATCATCAATTCTCTTTTTATTGAAAATGCTTCTTTGGCTGGCACATTTCTTCTCTTACAGTCCCAACTACTATATCCATTGTCCTCTAAAACACTGCCTACATATGCTCTTGTTTATTCCCTTTCCTAGTTTTGACTTTAATGTATGACTTAACCTAAAAACCCCTCGGAGAATCTCATTACTTTTGTTTTCTTATGGTTAATCCTGATCCCATATCCCTTGTACTGCACTTAATAAATAACTACAATTCCTTGGTCATCTGATTCACTATTGCTTGGTCATCTGCAAACCTAACTGACTTAATCATCCCACCAATCACTTTTATTCCCAGCTCAAAGCATTCCCATGCTACTCTTAGCATTTCCGCAGCATATATGGTGAAACTTACATGGAATCATGGAAAACTCTACCTCACTTTCCTACCAATCACTCACCATTCCCATACTCCTTCTGCTACCCTTATCTGTGCTGTTAGAATCATGAACATGTTTTGAAATAAGTTAAAAATTCTTCCAGTCTACTCCTATATTCCACAATAAATTATAAGACTTTCTAAAATTAAATTATCAAACTTGAATCAAACAATATTTCATTTAAGAGAAAGGCAAAGAAAATAGTGGTAGTATATCATTGAAAAGGAATAATCATGACCATATGAGCATTTCTTATTTTGTTTTTAATGATGTCACCTCAACATGAATTTATAATTATGTACATTCTTTGTTTTTAATGGCTGTACCACCAAAATAGTGTGAGTACAAGTATTTTGTGTGATTTAAATTGAAAAGGGTGCTGTAATGTCAACTGGGGGAAAATATTTAGTCAAAATGCAAATTTTGACTAAAGAAAAGCATAAAATTCCCCAAGAAGAGAACAAAAACCATCACTTAAATGCATCATCATGAAATATATAGACAGGTATTTCAATATCATAATATTATAAATGTTTACATTTGGTATCTTTGATGTTTATTATGTATATTAATGCACAGTACTAGCAGGAAGTTCTTTTACTTCTTAGAAGATCTTTAAAACCCCAAATGTCTGCCGCAAAGCAAATAATATTCAACGATGTTTTTCAGAACTTGTTTAAAATTAATATATCAATGGTTACAAGTATAAAGTAAACCACTACATGATGCAGTAAATTGTAACGTAAGACTTAGTTAAAAAAGTGGAATTCATATATAAATGGATCACACTGCAAAGTTATCAAAGCATCATAATTCATCAAATACATGGGCACTGAGGAAATATTTCCCAAAAAAAGTTACATTTATTTCATAATATTGACAAAATGAACTATCTTACCTTTAACTGCAAAACAAAAATTCATTCTGGATGGTCAGAATCTCCATGTTAGAACTAATGGAAGGCTCGAATCCCAGCCACAAAAATAATTTTTTATATAATTTTCCAGAGAGTATTTCATATACTTTAACCATTGCATCACTAATCTTTCCATGCTAAAGGGAAAGAATTTCAGCTATAAAATTTCATAACAACTGAGTAGGTCAATGTGACCGAGCATGGTTACAATCTTAAAAAAGTTTCAGCATTTTAATTCTCAAATGGTGACAGGTTGGTGTTGTTGCTGCTGCCCCTGTCGGTTGTGCCACCCTCGAAGAGTGGTGCTGCAGGCCAAGAAGTTTATGTACGAAAACAAGCCAGGTGAAATAGTTCACTCAAATGGTGAAACGGAATATTATGAGCCCACAAAGTATGAGAAAGAAGCCTACCACAGTTTGAAACATATGATCAAGACAGTGTGAATCTATACCATGAAACAACCACCTGGAAACCTCTAGTTGATGACAGAGTCTGATTAAGTATTTATGAATTGTTTTACAGTCAGACAAGGAAGAAATGTTATGTTTCTGGATAATTAATTGTGACACTCAGAGAGACCAAATTTATAAACCAGTATGAGTAACAAATTGGTGGTGCATGATAGCAAACATTTTGATATTTTATTAAACTCATTTATTCTTATCATTCCCATCAAAATCTATAAACTTAAAGTTCTGTGGCATGAAATAAAATTATGATCACAGCTTGCATGAATACCAACTCTCTTGACAAATTCCAAAGAAACTGCGGGAGATGCCGCAACAGTAACTTTTAACGGAGTCATCCACTAATGTGCATTTCAATACAACAATTTCAGAGTGTAAAAATCATTCGCCTTGACTGGGACTCGAACCCAGATCCCTCAATATTCGGTCGAGTGCTTTAGCCACTTAAGCTATCGAGGTGTCCTCTTAAACTCTGACATTTTGGGGCTTTTAAAGGAACAAGATATTGTGATGAAATACCATACATACAATGCCACTGGCATTAGCAGTCGTGCGCGACGTGCCACAGTCCACGAGGTTAAAGCCAACTTTAAACACTTATGGTGTTAATACTTTGACAAATTCCAAAGAAACTGCGGGAGATGCCGCAACAGTAACTTTTAACAGAGTCAGCCGCTAATGTGCATTTCAATGCAACAATTTCAGAGTGTAAATTAATGATGAGAGTCTTCACATAGAATCGCACATAAAAATTCAGGAAATTACACATTCTTAGGAATATTAACATAACCAATGGTAAAGAGCATAGAGGACAATAGGTAGAATGCTAGAATATTATTAAGCCATTACTGTAGTTGAAATGATGACTAAACACAATGAAGAGCTCACTAGAACAGGGTTGCCACTTATTTCTGATGCCAAAATTCCTGACTTTTCCAAGTTTTCCAGTCCAAATGTCATGTTTTCCATATCCTACCTAAAAATTAGAAGTACTACGAATGATCCCATTCCAATTATTATAGCTTTAAATAATTTGCAGGCAAATAAGATATAAATTTTGGAGTCTTTTAAAGGAACAAGATTCAACAACGAAATAATGTGCATACAAAGTCACAGGTATTCATAGCCATGCACGTTGTGCCTCGGTCCAAAAGGTTAAAGCCAACTTTTAAACATTAGGGTATTCACCAATAACCAATTCAAAGAAACTGCAGGAGACGAAACAGCACTAACTTTTAACGTTGGTGTTGGTTATACGCATCACATTGCAACAATTTCAAAGGGTAAAAATCACTTGCCTTGAATGGGAATTGCAGTTAGGGTGAATAATTTTTACACTTTCAAATTGTTGCACTGTGACTATAATTAGTTTTCAATATTTTTAAGATTACGGAATACATTATTTAAAGATGTCCAATGAAGAAAACATAAGTCTACATTAATATTACATAATATTTGTCTACATTAGAGGCATGGTAAATGAAAATTTGTACACACAATTGATTTTTTTGGAATCGTTTTCCAGGTCATACCTTTTCCAATTCTAAAAATATTACAAAGTCTTTCAAGATAAGCATTTTTTGGAGCATCCTGGAGAATGTTTACAGTTTACCTAGTACTGAAAGTACAAAGGGCAGTATGTACTGTATTTCTCAACAGTCTCTGAACAAAGGGAGCGGAGCCACTTCTCAGACTTCTTGAAATCTAACTCCACCTACTTTGTTTGTTGTCTCAGGCGTAACTTTGTGGAATTTGCATAACATATTGAAATGTAATGAAATAATTGACTTTGTAATTCCACACACTTTATTTAAAAACACACGACCAAGTTTCGACGTTGAACGTCATCATCAGGTGATGATGACGGTCATACCTTTTCCAATTCTAAAAATATTACAAAGTCTTTCAAGATAAGCATTTTTTGGAGCATCCTGGAGAATGTTTACAGTTTACCTAGTACTGAAAGTACAAAGGGCAGTATGTACTGTATTTCTCAACAGTCTCTGAACAAAGGGAGCGGAGCCACTTCTCAGACTTCTTGAAATCTAACTCCACCTACTTTGTTTGTTGTCTCAGGCGTAACTTTGTGGAATTTGCATAACATATTGAAATGTAATGAAATAATTGACTTTGTAATTCCACACACTTTATTTAAAAACACACGACCAAGTTTCGACGTTGAACGTCATCATCAGGTGATGATGACGTTCATCAACCTGATGATGACGTTCAACGTCGAAACTTGGTCGTGTGTTTTTAAATAAAGTGTGTGGAATTACAAAGTCAATTATTTCATTACATTTCAATATCCACCTACTTTATTGTGGTTCCACATTTCATGCATGCTTTTGTTTACTACATCACCGTAAATTGATTTAAAAATGTTTCATAAGATCTTCATTATTCTGTATAACATTTCCACAACCAATGATTTTTGTTTACATTCTAGTTTTGGTTCTAGTCGCAAGAATAGGGTGGAACCAGGGACCAAAGATCAACACTAATGCATTACTATTTATATCTACACACACAGGAAAATTTAAATTGTTTAAATAATCATTCCGACGTAATGAAAATGGGAATTCCATTTTAATCATTACTTCATCAGGTGATTTCTCAAGTTTAAACAAACACCTTTCTGTTTCCTATATGCATTAACATAAAAAGCTCTCCAATTAAGACAAATTCACCCAGAAGCTTATTTATTATCTAGAGCAAAATATGAATTTTTCCTTATGTCTTCCAGAGAATTAAGAGTCCGCTCATGAAAGAACAGTAAAAAGACTCAACAAGCACCCCATGGTACATGATGGAGTCATTCCTCACCTTGATGACCCTGTGGGCCTTGGCGATCTCCCCCTGAGACAGACAACAGATCACAAGACTCCTTGGAGATGCCATCATGCGCTCCATGATGCCAAGGGTCCTGCCCGACTGGAGGGAGGCCCTGTGGAGGGAGGACCTCGAGGCCCCTTCCCCACTCGATGAAGATGCTCTCTTCCACGTCACCCGGCGCCGCCTCCTCCGCCTCCCTCCCTCTGACCATGCCCCCCCACCCCCTATCAAGAAGAAAAGGGCATGGAATGTCATCAGGTCATGAGAATCCCATACAATTCAATCACTGATCAGAGCTTTGTAAAATTCCCCCCCCTACCGTGACTTTTCAAATGTCACCCACCATATCTGCACAATTATTATTCTGAAATATCATTATTTCCTAACTTTCAAAACAACCATCCTTTCCAAACATCTGTTAGTAAGAATGAAAGATCTAGAGTACATTAAAAAAGCATTTGGCATGTACATGCTATGTTGATCATCACAATTTTAAATTTTTTAACTACATCATACTATATTTTGAATTGGTTGATTGTTTTGCCACTCTTTCTAACATGATATTCACAACAAGAATACATCGCAGATAGTTCAAAGATGGATGTCTTTCTGGAGACCCAAAACCTCTTTATTTCCACTCTGTACCCATTGTTCTTCTATTAAGTTCTGAAGAAAACTATTCCATCTCCCCAGCCATTTATACAGAAACCTTAATTTTTTATGTCTGGAATTTATATTTTCTCAACATTTAGCTAATTTTTTAGTCATATAGGTTTTATACATCACCACAATGCAATATTAAATAAACACCATTGATTTCAAATTACACATATACCTGTATGTCAACAAAAGGAAGATGATGGCTTAAAAACTACGGGCTGATTAAGCAGGGGCATTACTTTACTTAGTAGATAAATGACAGCCAGCCATATGTTAGCATTGACCTCACCTTAATTGGAAAAGTGATTCCTTGGAAACCACAAGAATTTTGGTAAGATGCCATCAAATCCAAATTTGAAATCCATCCCTGAAAACATCTAACTTATATTTCCAGTTGCACTGTTCAACATTATGATGTTCCTAGGTGGAGAGGCTACAATCAATGGACAAATCCCTTGATTTTGAATAATTGAATCAGCCTAAATTTTAATAGGATGGCATGCATATTAACTAGCTGGCATTCAGAATCCCTAGGCTAAAAAAACTTAAATACAAAATATTCAATATCATTTTTGGAAGATTTTCAAAGGCTCAAATGAGAATGAAATGGGGAAAAAAAGAAAGAAGTTCCTCCTCTCTACTCCCCTTCCCATCATACGTTCCCATGATCTGCTGTGCAATAATTCCATAATTATTCTTTGCCTGAGGAAGATGAACTTGCCAATGAAATGATGTCACATCTCCCTCTTTTTCAATCTCCTTCATCTCTCCTTCCCCTTCCTTTGATCCCACCTTACATACCCTTTTTCCCTCACACCACTTACCCTTACCTTCCATTTACTAAACCCCTATCTCGGCGACCACCCATACTGTTGTGTCACTTTAACTCAGTAAAAGTGCCATCAATATCCAGCTGATCCTGCATGCACCAACTGGCAAAGAATTCTCCACCGAGGAATCCCATGAGTCACCATTTCCCTGTTCAATCCTCTCCCATCCCTCACCCCATGCCTCTTCTTCCCCACTTCACTATCATTGGCCATTGAAATCTCTCCAAAAACTATATACCCATTTGACCAAAATCATTTCAGAGCATTGGCTCATGGGACACATACTGCGTATACAAGCTTGAATACATTTCTATTCAGGATTCCATCCATTTGTAAAAACATAAAATATAAACTGTCATACATCAATGCATCCCCTGCTCACATATCCACATACAATTCAAGGTGATAAACATTACCACCTTAGACAATGACAGCAATCAACAAGGACCAAGTAGTGAGGACTGAAAAACTGTGTGAAATAGGATATCCTTTTAAACTTGATGTCAACACTATTACTTCAGAATTTTCAAATCGCAGGTGGCAAAGGAACTGAGAAATGCATTTCTGATAGTAAAAATACATTTCTAACAGTAACACCTTAATTGGGTTTTAAGGCATACATGACGAAAATAACATATAGGACTAAGATTAGACCCCACAACATAACATGGGTATGGTCATAACTAAATAAATGTTCTCTATAAGTACATATCAAAGAGGATCTCTGGCCATATAAATATAAAAATATTTCCAAAAATTGATATTTTTCTTTTACAACTATTTCATCCTTTTTTACAGTACATGATTAGGAACTCTAGCATATTTCCAGAATTCCACTACCACTCCACACCCATTAAAGTTTTCTATTTCAATAGAGAGCTCTTTCTTACCTGCATTAGATCCAGACTCACTCGACTTCTCATTCTCCGAGCGTGACTTCTTTCTTCGCAATTCACCCCGGGCCTGGCTAGAGGCAGGCACCCTCCGAACCCCACTGGGCCCCCGTTCATCTCCACTGTCATCCTCACTCCAAGCCTGAGAAACCCTGATGGGCAAAATTTTTGAAGCCCCTGGGAGATCACGCCAGATGGGATACCACGGTGATACCTGCATGGATGATCTAGCTCCCTCCGTGGACACAATTTCCAGACGGCACGCCACCTCCCCCACACTATGCGACAGCCTGCAAGATATAGAATGGCCACTGAGGATGCATTTCCGTCCTTCCCATATGGCTTTCGTGAACTGTAACCAATAGTGCCATAATGGGCAAAACAAGCTGTACCCAGTAATAAACGTGTTTTGCAATTTTACTAAATTCAATTTTTTCAACATTATGCACATTCCATCGCATAAGCCTGACAAGGTTTATTTCATCAAGACTAGCCATGATAAATCTGCCAAAGGATCTGAAAAGAAAGATTATACAGTGATTCATTTAGAACTGAGGAGGATTGGTGGCAGTTTTCCATTCATGCCACTCTTATTCACCCCTTCTCTGATCCTCCCCAGATCCCAAGTCTAGGGTAGGGAATCCCAAAAACCTTCCTTAGTCCCTTCCTTGTTGCCTCCTACAAACCTCTTTCAAGTGCTCAAAGCCAGTCTCTCCTCAACCACCAAACAAAAGGGTATCAGCCTGAAAATTGCTAAGCAAATCTGCTTCATTTCATCTTTTCTCAGTGAATCTTTATGATCCCCTTTGTATATTCAGCTACAATATCACAAGTTGATCGATTATAACTGAAAGTTTTATATGCAGGGGGACCCAAAAGTAATGGAAATTGGGCTGCGGTGGGGAGCGATAGTGGAGGAAGCCTTTTTCCGGCCGGTCGTACGTCACGCTCACACCTCCTACATCAGTATGTGCAGCGCCGTCGCTGTGACTGGATTGGTCCGTCCATGAGAGCTGTTTCAGTAAAATAACTTTTTTCCTTTTGGCAAAAAACGTGATGGCGGATTATCAAGAGCAACATGCTGCAGTGAGATGTTTTCTGTTGGGGAAATCAGCCACAGAAACTATTGTAATGCTCAAGACTGCTTATGGGGAAGCTACCCTAAGCAAAACCAGAGTCTACGAGTGGTTTACGCATTTTAAAAATGGTGAAAGGTCAATTGAAGGCCAACCCCGTTCAGGCCGCCTCTCAACATCAAGAACTGACAAAAACTTCAACAAAATCAATGCCCTCATTCGTGAAGACCATCACAGAACCATTGATCAACTCTGTGAGATGTCTGGAGTGTCATGAAGTTCAATGCAGAGGATTCTAGAGCACATCAATGGCACATGGGTGCCTGGTTCTTCCATCATGACATCGCGCCGGCTCATACTGCCCTCTCGGTGATGCAGTTTTTGACAAAAAACGACATGATATCGATTGACCACCCCCTCTACTCACCGGATTTAGCTCCCTGTGACTTCTTTTTGTTCCCCAGACTCAAAAGGGACATGAAAGGAAAGCGTTTTGACACTGTGGAGGAGGTAAAACAAAAATCACCAGAAGGCCTTAAGGACATCCCAATAAATGAATTTCAGAATTGTTTCGAACAATGGAAGCATCGTTTGGAGAAGTACTTGGTGGTCAATCAGGAATACTTTGAAGGCAAACAAAATTTCATGTAAATATATAGAGAACTGAAGAATCTATAACAACATTCCTGTTATTTTTGGGTCCCCCCTTGTATAGCATAATCTGGAGATCTTCTATCATGGTATGGAGGGAAGGGAAGTCACTATTTTAAGAGGAACTATTTACCCCAAACCACTTCAAACACAAGCTGGCATTAATTCCTATGGTTTAAATGAGTTCAATGATTGATGGACTCACTGAGTGACGATATTCTTCACCATGCACTCAAGCATCAACAATTACCTTTATTAACCCTCTTAGTGCGGTGGGCCGATATATCGGCTTTCGTATCCCTGGCGAAGAGTGCGGCGGACCGATATATCGGCTCTTGCGTAGGCTATTGTTTAAATTGTTGTAACTCATGGTTTTTTCTTTAATAATTTATGGTTTTTGTGCTATCGATAGGTTGGTTTCCATAGAATTACGTAATTAATTTTTTAATTTTTTATTAGCAATTTTAAATGCTTTTCAAAGAGTATAATTCTTACTATAATTTTTCGTTCAGTTTTGTACATGTCGGGAAGCTCAGCCTAATTGTTCGCTCGTTTTTTTCTGAGTGGTCTTCCCACTATGAAAAGCCACTGAAAGGCTACTAATTAATCTGTGTTCATCTGTAATCTCTTGAATGTGTTGTGGTGTGGTGGTGTTGATATATAGCTGCTTATTCGGACTTTGTTGAGACGATGGAAATGAGAGCACTGCTTTGTAATCATTTTGGTTTCTCTTGCTGTCCATCCTATCTAATCAATTGCGCCCTGTGTAATGGATTACATTGTCAGCAGTTCTCTGTGAGTTAGAACTTGGTTTTTTTCTGCCTTTAGATTGTAAGCACATTGCCACAGTCTCAAGGAAAGGGGAAAAGTCCTAATTTGACTCAGTGAGATCAGCCTTTTCAACAAAATCGAACTGAGGCTTACAAAAAAATTTGCAATTCACTGGTTTTTCTTTATTTATTTATAATATTTTCTACATGTCTTTTTGATTCTTCATTTTATTTAAATATCGTAGTTTAATTGAAAAATGTTTTAAAAAAAATATTAGTTTTGTGTCTAAAAATCGAAATATAATTGCTAAAAAAATATTCTTTTAAATTTATGATACTGTAGTAATTACATTTATTTTTTCAGATGATGTAAATGTATTACATCATTATTAACTACAATATTATATTTTAAAATAAAAAAACTGCACATGGATATCTGAACAAAGAGCTTCATAATGTTTTTTTTCCTAAGGTGATACATTTTCTTAAATTACCCTTCGCACTTCTCACTAGTACCCCAGGAATTCCCACCGCACTAAGAGGGTTAAGGAGAATTAAAGGTAATTTAAATGGCACACTTAGCTAACACCCATTGAATGTAATTATTAAGGGATAAGGGAATCCTAAATAGTCAACAACATTGACTGACTGGCTTCCCAGAATAATTTTTTTGCAGAACAGAATGAGTTAATCACATATGAAAAGCCTTGCTGGTTCTTAGGTTTCAATGATGCTGATCAGTAGAATCTCTCTCCATTTTATGAGTCTTCACTCAGTGTGTTGAAATTGTTGAGAATGGCATCATTGGTGTTCCAACCAATGCCTTCAACCTGAAGGCATTGGATTGAAGTTTTTCCCATATTTATATTGGATATACCATGAACTTGCTGCTTCTAGACACTATGTGGGAGGTCTTATCCATTCATTTTTTTGTGGTTTCAAAGGTTTCCTATATTAGCCTGGGGTAGCATCATTTCACTTTTGCAGTGAGTTTTGCTTTTTCAAAAAGAATTTCATGACCAGGTCAACACCAGGCATGTTCCATGATGGTGCAAAGTTGAAACATTTTTTTTGTGGCCCTGTTGTATTTCTTTAGTTAAGACTCTCATAGCTCTTCTTCTTAAATGTACAGAGAAAAGATAACATCTCAGGCTAATATAAGAAGCCAATTAAATCACAAAATAACCTCAAAACAGAAATACAGAAAATTTATACCCTCTCCATAGAGCATGGAAGAGAGTCCTTTGAGAAAAAGCCAACCAGGAAGCAGAAAGTTCATGGTATAGCCAACATAAAGATGGCCAAAACTTAAATCCAATACCTTAAACTCGCTGACATTGGTTTGGACATCAGTGAAACAATGTTACCAAAAACAGTGAATAATTGGAAAATTGAGAGAAATTCTATAATGGCTATAATTTTTTCATGAGGCAGGAAAAGAGGAGATCACACTAACCTTGCCAATCTCTTCTGCAACATCTCATGAGTAGAGACAACCTCACTGGTAGCATGTGGGCTGGATGAGGAGCCCATTTCACCAACATCACTTCCAGGGTCCACAGTGGCCAACAAACCAAACAATGCAACACTAGCATCAACCAAACAATCCTTGAGGCACTGCAGCAAATCCCGCACAACTTTTGGACCACAAATGTAAAGGCCTGGGGCAAGGTAAGCATATGCCTTGCTGAAACTGTCCTTGGCTTCTGGACTGCCAGATTGCTTGGTAGAAGGCAGCAGTCCCACCCCCATGGATGGCCCCAGGGGGTCAGCCCCTGTGGCATCGGATGTGGTGGTAAAAACCTCCTGACAGCCTTGGGTGTCACTTTCCTCCTCCCCACCTCCACTGTCTGACGTATTCTCCTCATGGATATCTTTGTGCCGCAGGAACAGTAATGAGAACACGTATTCCAAGATTTCCACCCTATGAAAAAAATTTTCAGAGTCTATGTGAGCTTGATGTACTATATACTAGTATGGCACTGTTACTGGTGAACTAAATCCTCACAAAATAAAATTAAACACTAGCTACTCTACTGGTTAACATTTCAATTAGCTTTGACTTACTTCATAATAAAAGCAATTCCAGTAGCAACCCACAAAGCAAATGATGGCTATAAAAAATGGTCTATTCAATTCCTAATGTAAAATACTAATAACTCTTTCACATGAACTAACATTTTTATGAGAGTAACTTCTCAATCCTGTCAACATTTGGACACACATTTGATACAAAATGTGAATAATACAACAATCGATACAAAATGTGAATAATTGTATAATTTACATTGTTCCTCAATAATCAATCTTTTGAATGTGGCAATACCAGGTAAGGAAACTATGGAAATTTTCATGAAAAGGGATAATGTAATTTTGCAACACTTAATTCGAATCATAGCAAACCCACATCAACAACAAAACAATTACTTCAAGTTTCATATGTACACGTATGGGAGGGTTTCTTCCAAAGTTAATATTCAACATTTTCGTGTACTCCTCAAAACACATGATTGGTCTAGCGCTAAGAATATTGAATCAGTTAACGATAGTTAAACTGAATTTTACATGAATGACATTCACTATTTCAACTAAGGTTTTCCATAGATGTCACGTAAAAACAAATCCTAAAAAACAGCAATGGGTCTTACCTGAAATACAAGTCTTGTCATATCAAATAATTAGCATATTATAAGGATAAATATTATAGGAACAACACACACATACAAATAACAGAAGAAACAATTATATAGTTAACAAATATATTTAAGAACATATTCGTGCAAACTGAGACATACCTACTTAATAATTAATAGCAGATAGATAATGATTGGAATAGACAAAATAGATTGGATGGCATACCTGAATGATAAGGGATGCAGCTGACCTAAGGAGTTCTTCACATAAGTCAATTTATCTTTTACAGTTTCTTCATACTTGGTTCTGGATTCTCCTTGAGAAGTTTGGCCGTTTGCATCCCCTGCAAAAGGACAAGAGCTAATGCTGTCTATGTGGCCCAAAGGCTCTCCTTCCTGTCTCCTAAGATGGTCTCCCTCACTTGATTACAAATAATGAGACACACACACACAATTGGCACTTCCATAACCTGACAGGGGAATCAGTAGGAGATAAGCTAAAATCATGGAATAAGACAGTACAAGAATAGCGCTGAATTACAAGAAGGGAGAAACATCACTAGTGGTTTTCAATGCAACAATTTCAGAGCGTAAAAATCATTCGCCTTGACTGGGACTCGAACCCAGATCCCTCAATATCCGGTCGAGTGCTTTAGCCACTTAAGCTACCGAGGCGTCCTCTTAAACTCTGAAATTTTCGGGCTTTTAAAGGAACTAGACGTCATCCGCTAATGTGCATTTCAATGCAACAATTTCAGAGCGTAAAAATCATTCAACCGAGGCGTCCTCTTAAACTCTGAAATTTTCGGGCTTTTAAAGGAACTAGATGTTATGACGAAATACAGTACAAAGTCAAAGGGAAAACACCATAAGTGTTTAAAGTTGGCTTTAACCTCGTGGACAGTGGCGCCTCGCGCACGACTACGAATGCATGTGACATTGTATGTACTGTATTTCGTCATAACATCTAGTTCCTTTAAAAGCCCGAAAATTTCAGAGTTTAAGAGGACGCCTCGGTAGCTTAAGTGGCTAAAGCACTCGACCGGATATTGAGGGATCTGGGTTCGAGTCCCAGTCAAGGCGAATGATTTTTACGCTCTGAAATTGTTGCATTGAAATGCACATTAGCGGATGACTCCGTTAAAAGTTACTGTTGCGGCATCTCCCGCAGTTTCTTTGGAATTTATCACTAGTGGTGCCTGCCACCAAATACTCCGGAAGAAAACACACCACTTATTGCTGCTCCTTAGTTTTGAAGAAAATGCTAATGCTTTTCTTATTGTGAAAACCCCCACAATAGTTCCATTAGATATGAAAATAATCTCTATACAGTTTTAGCTCGACTGCATAACAGGAAAATGCGACCCCCAAGACTTTGCTACTGTAAATTTCAACTGATACAACTAAAATCAACAAAAGTTGCACACAACTTTGAAAGAATGATATCTTCCAAAAGTTCTTTCATAAGAAGCATATTTAAAACAAAGCATGGACACACTTATTCACAAGAGTACATTTTTTGCTCAGTAAGTTATATTTAAAAAAAATTATAGGTAACCTTACAGTTTGGAAATCAGTGGAAATTATCACCATTTGCAAAACAAACTGCTCTTGTTTTACATTTTTTGCCATTAGTTAGTTAAATTTCACTCCTCTCTCTGCTCTGTCATTTGCAATTTTTGGCATGTTTCAATTTTGAAGACTTGAGGTTTTTATTTTTGGACCAAGCCAAAGGATCAGTTTCAACACAGTCCTGATCTGTATTTCATATTTATGACGGTCATTATATTTTGAATGTTTAAAATTCTGTGTTCTCCATGGCCACTTCAAACACAGTTCAACCTTGCCCAACAAGCATAATTCGTTCCAGAATATTCAATCATAATGTGATACATTCATTGAAAGAGTTCAATTTCATGACTTGAGCCATGGAATTGAATATCTGAAAGCTAAAGCAATTCTTTCACCATACATAGACATATCTATGCATGCATCCAAATCCAAGTCTTAAACTGGATTAATTTCTCATAGCTCCTGGGTTTATACAAAATAAAAGGGTCTTGAATTTGATCCTCAATTTACAAGTATAGCTGTTAACTCTATTAGAGTTATTTCTGTCACTGTAATTATCAATGCCTATTTCAGAAAAATCCATATAATTTTTCTTCTTAATGATTTATAATCGTTGAGCACCATAAATACTCACCAAGGTGTTCAGCTTCCACAGATGCTAATATAGCTTTGTACACACTCATCACAATGTAGTACCCCCTGCATGTGGAAATTTCAGTTTGAACTATCAAACTGTGGGATGGATGACTGCTGTGACCTGAAGTAACAAATGAATTCCTGTAGACTCTTGGCAAATTAATCTTCTCCATCATAGTAACCTATGATGGAGAAAGTACACTGAACATAGTTGCTGTCACAAGCATTAAGCAGTAGGTTCCAACATTGATTGAATAACAACTCCTGATGACAACTATGGTTTTCCAGGAATTTAATTAGTTTATCTCACAGAGTTTTGTGTCCTGAGTAGTGACCCACACAATAAAACCAACACAAAACAACTAATGCTTTCAATTTTTCTGTAAATCATCAATTATCCGTAATTCTGAGTATCCTTTTAATATGAGAGTGTTTGTGATGAGGATCTTGCAATGGATTTTTAAAGAAATCATGACATTTTCAACCACTAATAAATACAAAAGGAAGAAGTCAATACGATATGCGATCAGTTAGAGGATATAATCGCGTGTGTTCCTGCAGGGAAACATTTGATAGGGCAGGGGGATTGGAATGCGACAGTAGGCAAAGGAAGAGATAGTGATGAGGTCGGGGACTACGGTTTAGGCACGAGGAATGACCGCGGGGAGAAAGCAGTTGAGTTCTGCAGGAGACAGGGGTTAGTCATCACCAACACTTGGTTTAGACACCACAAAAGATGCAGGTATACATGGAAAATGCTATGTGACTCAGAGAGGTATTAGCTAGATTATATCCTGGTTAGACACAGGTTTAGGAACAGTGTGATAAATTCACACAGCTTCCTGGGAGCAGATGCGGACTCTGGCCACAATTTAGTTCTTATAAAATAAAGCATCCATTTCAAAAATATAAGGCAGGGGCGGCGGGTAAGGAAATGGAATGTAGAAGCATTAAATGGATTGACAAGGAAGGAGTATCGGCAGGTTATAGAGAAAATTATGGATGACGGTAAAGAGCTGAGTACTATCTAGGAAAAATGGAATACATCAAAAAAGGGATATCAAACTGAGAGAATTGGAAAAACAGTGCAACAGATATGGGATGAGAATCAATATTAATAGAACAAAGGTTATGCGATTCTCCAGAAAGAAAAAGGCTAAGCTAAGCATTAAAATAGGAGGGCAAAAACTAGAGCAGGTAGAACAGTTTACGTATCTCGGAAGTGTTTTGGACCAACACGGTCAAAGTAGTAGGGACGTAAGGAGAAGAATTGCGCTAGGCAAAGAGGCTTTCAAAAGGAGGAGGGAGTTGATGACGGGGACTTTGAGTAAGGATATTAAGAAAAGACTCAAAAAACTTTGATATTGAGCGTAGCTTTGTACGGCATGGAAACGTGATCATTGAAGCAGGAGGATAGACGTAGACTGGAGGCTTTTGAAATGTGGGTGTGGAGAAGGATGGAGAAGATGAAATGGACTGAAAGGAAAACAAATCAGAAAGTACTAGGTATGGTGGGGAAGGAGAGGAGTTTGTTAGGAGAAATCCTGAGGCAGGAAAAACGGTTGAAGGGTGTATTGATCGGCAGTGAGATGCTGAAGATTGTAATAGAGGGGAGAATATTAGACAAATGAGGAATGGGCGGGAACAGGATAGGGATGTTGAACAGGATGAAGGGAGGAAGGAAGTACACAGAGATGAAGAGGGACTTCACGTAAAGTAGGTGGCTGAATTGTGTTTTATTAGGATTCATTAAATATTTATTTGGTAGGTGCATCCACCCAAAACCTACCTTAACTGTTAGATTACTTAATAATAAATAAATTAGCTTAGGGATAGAGAAAATTTTAGTGGAGACAACGTGGAGAATAACATTGCATGAATGTGAAATCAGATGTACGTGGAAAGAAGTTAAGTTTTGGCAGGTGGTTTTGTGATGACAGTATGGAGAAGCATGAAGATATTACGTTGGGAAGGGAAAAAAAAACAGATGAGTTTTAGATATGGTGGGCAAAGGGAGGAAGTTGCTCTTGTAGACCCAAAAAAAAGGCAGAATAAGTAGGTGGAGAAGATATCAGAGGTGATTTGGAATAATGATAAAACTAATCAAAGAGGAAATGTGACCAAAAGGGGGAAGAAAGGAAGAAAAGAACATATTTTATGTGTTGTGAGCATGGTATGAGTAGTTGAAGGAGAAAATTATTCAGGGTAAGAAGCGTTTTTGTTTCATTGAACTTAAACTTTTATTTTTTTTATAAATCGCCGATGTGCAAAGAGTTTTCAGGGTCTATCCAAAACCTACCATGAATAAGTAGAAAACCTAAAATTATCATCAAAGTAAATCACTCACTTTTTCTGAAATTTTGAACTGCTTCCACCACAGAATTCTCATCAAGATCTTCAAGGCGAACTGTCTGTTTGAGGACATGCACAGTGCAGCAACTGTTGATGACCTTCTCTATGACGGAAGCAACTGAGTCCCTTCTGGCACTTCCACTCCTCACTATCCAATTCGAGAACCTCAGACACTGTTCTAGTTGGAACATTTGGTGCAAATATTCTTTGTCATCAGTGGCATTCTAAACAAAGGAATTATTTGATCATTGTCACAAAAATACAATATAATATTGAATAACAGATAAAATGATAACATTCAAGCAATTTTTTATTAATCACACAATGAACTTTGCAAACTTCCCTTAGATTCTAAAGAATTTTTTATTTTCACTTTGATGGCATTATTTATTTGCTGAGGACTAGATACCACAAAATAAAAATTGCATGCTAGCAAAGGACACATCAAATGGGAATGAAAACATTAGCAACAAGGAAGGTATTAATTATTGCTATTGAAAATTATTTCCAGCAAAGGGAATTTCTGCTTACACTTCTTGGATATAAGGCACATTGAATAGTAAATTCAGCTGGTAGTTTGTGGTGCAAAATAAGACCAATGTTATAGGGCTTTACATAGAAACATTTCGTACATACAGAAGAAATATGCAAGTTATTAACCTTACAAGGGCTATAATCATGCACATCAGTATTACTATATTCTTATTTACAAAAAACAATTGCAGTAAATATATGAATACATGAAAGAGGCAACACATTGAACTTCCTCCAAAGGGGAAGACTTGGGGCATCAAACCTGACATTGACTATCAAGCGAAAAATTTTCTTTTGAAGTTTGAACATTGAAAAAGTTGGAAGGGAAGAACCCCAAAACAATAATCATATTAGGTAAAACGTGTGGGTAAAAAGAGAACATAATAGATGGAGAGGAGAATTTTTTCAGAAATAGTGAAATTAATAGTTTGAATAAGAAACCACAAAGAATTAAGTCTCTTCAAAATCAATATGAGAATTCGAATGAAGTGCCAAAAAATTTGGCACACTTTTTTTGGGCAAAAGTTTTCCATCAAAAGGAAATTTAAACAGTAGGGTAGGTGTGTTTTTGTGAGCAAATCTCATGACTTGTGACTTTTTGACATTGATTTTTTAGAAGATGTGTCCAAGGATTGATTTTTCGGGTGACCAGACTGCAAGGTGTTCACAAGTTCCTGAGTAGAGGCACATGAAATTACAATATTAGGGTCATATGCATTCAGAATGGAAAGACTACCAGATATACTGACCAAGTTGTCAGGGAGAAAAATAATGCACAGGATAGGCTCTAGAACAGGACCCTGGGGAACACCTATATTTATCATTTTTGGGGGATATATATT
Organism: Hetaerina americana; assembly: GCF_022747635.1. Taxonomy (NCBI): domain Eukaryota; kingdom Metazoa; phylum Arthropoda; class Insecta; order Odonata; family Calopterygidae; genus Hetaerina; species Hetaerina americana. Next base: position 615,276 of record NW_027287073.1, on the reverse strand, counting down.
CTACGAGGGTCATCCGGAAAGTAGTACCCGTTCGTGCCGCATGAAGTGCTGACGACGCGAGTAGCCGCTGGACGAGGTCAGATAGCTTCAGTGGCTTGTCTGCCTTCTCTGAGCCAAGTTGCGTGACGCTAGCATTGCCTGTGTTGTTTCTGTGATTGTTTACAATGTTTAAAAAAATTGAGAACGCCGCCAGTTGTGAAGTGAGGGCAGTGATTAAATTCCTCAATGCAAGAAACGTTCGCCCATGTGATATTCATCGCCAATTAAAGGAGGTGTATGGAGACAATGTAATGGACGAGTCGTCTGTTCGGCGGTGGTGTCGCAACTTCAACATGGGGAGGGGGAACACACACGACGATGAGCGTTCGGAGAGACCGTCTGTCATTACAGACCAACTGGTGAGCTCAGTTGACGAATTCGTGAGGAACGATCGGCGCGTCACAATTGATGACATCTGTGAGCATTTTCCCAATGTTTCTCGAACAATTGTTCATGAAATTGTTAAACACCATCTGCATTATGCAAAAATTTGTGCAAGATGGGTCCCTCGCGTATCTCAATGAGCTGGTGGCGAAGGACTATGCAGCAGGAATACAGAAACTTGTCACACGTTATGACAAATGCCTTAATTTGCTTGGAGATTATGTTGAGAAGTAGTTTAAAGTATCCTCTTTCAAATAAAATTTTTTATGTTTGTTAATATTTACTTTTGTGTCTTTATTTCACAAACGGGTACTACTTTCCGGATGACCCTCGTACATGGGTCGCGGTAGTCCAGGGGGTAGAGCGTTGGACTACTGACCAGAGGGTCCCGGGTTCGATTCCCGGGCAAGGCATTCTGGGCACCTGCAGCTTCACCCAAGCTATGCAATTTTTCGGGTACCAGGTCTTCCTGGGAAACCATAACCGGCACAGGGAAAGGAACCGGCCCCCCTACCCTGATGTGTGAATTTCACATGCCGTACAGGGCTTAGTACTGGGTGAACTCTGTCATCACCTCCCAAACCGACCTTCGGGTTGATTACTGTGTTTATGGTTTATACATTCTACATTTGTGCACAGGTAAGGAACATCATCAATAATGAGCCAATACTTACATAAGCCAAAAATATCAGGTTTTCAAGGGTTCAATAGGACTTGGATCTCAAGCAACTTGTTTTCAAGGTATTGTACATTGAGGAGGAAGGCACACAAAATTATATGTGTGGATGGTCACAAATATTCGAATTTATTGACGGCATTACTAGATCTTATTGAGGTGGGGCAAGAAGTATTGTCAAAAGGTGTTCTGGAGGTGATAATCTGGGTTCACATCAGGCAGTTTCTAAGGTGGAAAAAATTTTCCCACATTACACTTTCACGCTAGGTATCACTTTTGAACAATTTATCCACTAATTTTGGAGGAGCAATTACTTTGAAGGAGCAATAACACACACCAGGCCTTGAGTTTTCAAACAAAAATACACTGGAAGGAAATTTCTTCTTCAAGTATCAAGCATGATAATAATGAGGTGAAAAATAATTGTGAATTAAATGCGAATGAACTCCATTGTGCTAAACCGCAATACCCCATATCCCATTTCAAAAATTTCAACTCTTCCCATACCACTTTTGGAAAACATTAAAGTCATTGGGTGGGGCTCATTCTTCAGATATTGGATGTTTCCAACTGGACAAATGGAAATGTCTCTTGAAAATACCAACTTCAAACTCCTATGAAAGTGTTCAGGTTTAGGTGCATTGTGATACAATAAACACGCAGCAATTTATTATCAATTATCATAAAGCTAACTTGAAATTAAATAAAATTCTGAGCAAAATGTAAAAATCAAAGGTTTTATCAGAACCAGAAAGAACTACACATTTAATTTATAAAGCATACTGGGTCTCTCTTTGTAAACAGTGGTTAGTTACCTTGCATTCTTCAATGAGAGAGTATAGATCTTCTTCTGAAGATTTACCATGCATCAAAAAGTTCTCCCACACTCCATAACAGATGAGTGGCCACAATTTTTTTAGCCCTGAGTGACTGAGGCAGGCTTTGACACTGTCGATATTGTGAGCCATAACAGCATTAACACACAGCTCCTGCAGATATATAACAGTTCCAAATTAGTCAAAATAACTAAATACAATGCCTAAAAAAATAACACCAGGATAAAAACAGTTCCAGAAAATTTAAACTGTATATTTAATTCAGCACAATACAAATACATTAATCTATTAAGGTGGAAGGAGAAAAGGAGAGGGAAGGCCACAATGAGGGAGAAGGAGCGAGGTTTGTATGGGCTATACGGAAAGCAGTATTGATGCAATTAAGGTTTTGGATTAAGTATGGGGAAAAAGATAAGCAATGTAGATTAAAGGCAATTCTTATAGCCTTGCAGATATAATGCCTTTCATGGCCGAATTATTACCAATTCCATATTTTCAAGCTCTGGATTCAAAGCAGCAGAATGAAGGGTATTGGACGATATGAGTGGAAAAAAAACAATTACCAAATGAATGATTGTGGGTATGGGCATGTTTTGAGACTGACAACGGCTCAGAAGAGGCTGTAGCAATTAATGTAGAAAGTTCAGGTGAGGTGTACAAAGCATCAGGTACTCATACGAGGGGGGACACAAAAATAACAGGAATGTTGTTATAGATTCTTCAGTTCTCAATATATTTACATGAAATTTTGTTCACCTTCAAAGTATTCCCCATTGACCACAATGCACTTCTCCAAACGATTCTTCCATTGTTCGAAACATTTCTGAAATTCATTTATCAGGATGTCCTTCAGGTCTTCTAGCGATTTTTGTTTTACCTCCTCCACAGTGTCAAAACGCTTTCCTTTCATGTCCCTTTTGAGTCTGGGGAACAAAAAGAAGTCACAGGGAGCTAAATCTGGTGAGTAGAGGGGGTGGTCAATCGATGTCATGCCATTTTTTGTCAAAAACTGCATCACAGAGAGGGCGGTATGAGCCGGCGCGATGTCATGATGGATGAACCAGGCACCCGCGTGCCATAGATCTGCTCTAGAATCCTCTGCATTGAATCCATGACACTCCAGACATCTCACAGAGTTGATCAATGCTTCTGTGACGGTCTTCATGACTGAGGGCATTGATTTTGTCAGCGTTTTCCTCAGTTTTTGATGTTGAAGGGTGGCCTGAATGGGGTTGGTCTTCAATTGACATTTCATCATTTTTAAAATGTGTAAACCACTCGTAGACTCTGGTTTTGCCTAGGGCAGCTTCCCCATAAGCAGTCTTGAGCATTACAATAGTTTCCGTGGCCGATTTCCCCCACAGGAAACAAAATTTCACTGCAGCACATTGCTCTTGATAATCCGCCATTACGTTTTTTGCCAAAAGGAAAAAAGTTGTTTCACTGAAACAGCTCTTATGGACGAACCAATCCAGTCACAGCGACGGCGTTGCACATACTGATGCAGGAGGTGTGAGCCTGACATATGACTGGCCAGACAAAGGCTTCCTCCACTCTTGCTTCCCACCGCAGCACAATTTCCATTACTTTTGGGTCCCCCTCTATATCAAGCAATACTGGTTTAACTGTTGTACATATACCATACTTTTTGAAGATGCGTTACTGTTTGACAACAGCAAGGGACCAACCATGTTGAAACACAGGTTTCAATTCAATCACCAAAGTTAAAGCAATGATGGGTCTGGATGGATGTTGCCCAAGTGAATCTCTATACCCCTGGTGCTCTTGTTCCCTGACCGCATGCGACAGGCAGACAGGGTTAGCCCAGTGGACCATAAGGTCTAAGCTCTTTAGGCTCCTGTTATGAGCCCCACCATTCCAACAAACTACATGTCTATATACCGTTTGATCAAAGTGAAAGTGAGGTAGGACTGTTAGATCCTATGCAAACAGAAATAACAGTAGCTGAAAGGATAGGTTTTGCATTGTGACAAATAATGAATGATAGTACCAGGAAACTTGGGGAGAAGGAGTTGTGTGTGGAGGGTGGTGAGGACGTTGAATATATTGAAGGTTGGCAGGTAATTTACAGAAGATAGTGGAATATTTGGAACCAAGCATTGAGGAGAGGGGGGGAAGGGGAAAAGGTCTTTAAGTAACTTCACCACCTTGTGCATTCTGGGGTTGAAGGTGGTACATATTGTTCAACAGCGTATGGATTTGAATTTGGGGTGTGGCAGATATGGAGAAGAGGAAGGAAAGACGCAGCAGTTTAGAAGAGAGGGTGGATAGTCATGTTTGAGGAATTTTTAGATGATAATTGAGAGATGAATGGTTATAGTAAATGCATTATATGAGCATATGGAATGGTATATGAAGTGTGCAAATGATGGTAGCTGCTACACTTGGTTGTTGCTAGGTTAGATATGAACTGATTTGAGGATCTGGCCGCTGGAAAGGAATATTCTGACATCTTTAAAGCAATATTGGTAATGGTTGTCAGAGAGGTAAATGAGAGAGAGGAAGTTAAGTAGGAAATGAATTAATGAATTTGGAAAGGGAATCGAGAATGTGAAAAAAGATTAAAATTATATTATCTAAGCTAGAACTAGAAGAGCTTGGAAAGAGAAAAATGGAAGGAAAGAAGAACCAAGGGTCCTCTTGAAACAAGGGAGGGGAGGGAAAGAAGCAGATCAAGGATACCAAGGGAAGATTAACAGGTAAGGAAGAGAACCAATACATAAACCTGTTTAAAAAACAGAAATTGCATGCATGTTCTTTGGGATCATTCTTGAATATGCACGAAAGACACCAGTCCCGAATAAAAAGCATGCTGTCTCAATCAACAAAGAAAACTTAAGTTATATATTCTATTGTTTCAGGCTTCACTTCGTGGAAGTAATTGATATCCATTATTGAAATAGAAAGAAAGACTCGTACTTTTCCACAGATTAAATCTGTGGAAAAGTACGAGTCTTTCTTTCTATTTCAATAATGGAAAACTTAAGTTATTTTATTTGATTTAGCCTGGTCTCTGCAAATTTCCGGAAGTAAAAGGCTGTACCAGTTAACCAGTGTGTTAAATAATACATATTTACTTTTAGATTTGGTAAAATTATGAGTTTTAAGATTCGACTTTTGTACATTGAGTAACTTAGTAAAAGGTATTTTTACACATTCTCCAGAGAAACTGCCACAAATATCACAACAAGTCATTATGTGAGTTTACGTACTTTAATCAATGTCTATTATCTTTCCTTACCACAATATCTTCTATCCAAGGAACATTTCTCTTGTGGGAACGTAAGAACACCTCTCTCATATTAATTTTCCCATCATTCACCAGGTTTCTGAGAATGGCTTCATTCGCAGTGGCATCCTCACAACCGGAACACTTCCACAGCTGCTTCCCTGTTTCTAAACCTATAAGAACCTTGAGAAGGCCAAATTTGCCCCTACCAATCAGACTTAAATACACTTGTGCCAGATTTATTTTCCCAGAATAGCACAACTCCAACAATTTTGGAAATACAATTTCCACTATCTTCTTTTCCTTCTCTTCAGATACTTCAAAAATGGTTAAAAGGGTGATTATTTTAGAAGTGACCTCTTCACTTTCAGAATTGTTCAACAAATCGCTGAACGCTTTATCATAAACGTCTAGAAGCATTCCATCTGAGTGGGTGAAATGAGAACTCCACAAACAGAGAAGTCTTTGTATGACTAGGTTGGTATTTACTGGATTTTGTATAAGGCACTTTCTCAAGTATTCTACTGCATTTAATGATATACCTCTAGGATTAGAGGGTGTCTGTGTTTTGCTTCTGTCCATTGATATAATTGCAATATAAAGTTGAATGATCTCCTGAGAAAGGAAAAAACAATGCAATTAACCCTGATATAGGATATTAGTTCAGCAGAAAAATCCCAGCAAAAACACAAATATTTGACGTAACTTACATTTTTTAATTCATAAGAAATCAATTCTGGCAGATTGCACAGAATGCCATGCATTTCAGAAACTTTTTTCAACTTGTCTATGTCGGCACGCGATAATTTATGTTCAGAGAACCACTTTAATGACCTAAGTTCCAGAGAGGTTAATGATGTTACTTTATAGATAAATGCCGATGCCAACCAACTAAGCTGCCATGGTTTTCCGATGGTAGGGCTATTTATCCTGTGAGAGAAGCCAACAACATGCAGGTTTGTATATCTTCACAAAATTTAAAAAAACAACCAAAAGGGCGATATTATTTAAATACCTTGACTGATTTGGATGAGTGGCTATTTCTAGCATTAACTTTTCCATTAAATTTTTGTCCTCTTCTTTAATAATTCTTTCTGATGCATTAAACAAAGACTCCACGACACTCCACAAACCATGAGACAAGAAGAAGTTGAAGTGATCCATTTTATGTAGACTGGCCTTACCAGAACACTGACTTTATAAAACAGGAAAAAGGGTGTTTTCCCTATTCCTTAAAAATGTTGAACACTTTGGCGGAAAACCACTTGCGACACATAAGGCCAAGGGTATATCGCGAAAGAAAGCTTTGACTACATTGTTAAAACAATTATAATCATGAAACACCCCAACAGGTAAATTTGCCTCCCTATCGAAAAAATTTTCAACTTCGGCATAACAGGTGACACTAGTCCTTATAAAATTAACAACGGAAACAACCATCTGCGATAAATTTTGACTGTTTACACCACTTGGCCGAACATTCTTCGCATTTCTTATTTCACTTGCAGGCGATATCGGCTTACCACACGTTACGTTACAGATGCACTAGGTACATAATGACCAGATTACGATATAATTTAAGCTTTTAGGGGTATAATTGTACTTTTAATGCATGAAAAGGACATTTACTCATTTTTACGAATTTGTAAAAAAAATTATTACCAATTACAACATTTATTCTATGAATAATAAAAATGTCTTTATAGTATTGGTAATGCTGATATAACGTAACTGCTGAGTCAGTTTTGTCACAGCTGACTGAGTCAGTACCTGACTGAGTACTCTTGGTGGTTCTACGTAGCAGTGGAAAGATCCGCGTGACAACAAACCCAAACATGGGAAATAGGTCGTCTTTGTTATTGAGAGCAGAAGAAATTGCTCAAATACAGGAAGAAACGGGATGTACGTTAACCTTGTTCTACCTCCAGAATGTTTGGCTTACTACTATTGTGTTTAATTCTAATAAATTGTTATTTCTTGCAGTCACCTCAAATCAAATTGAACGCTTGTACAGCAGATTCACTAGCTTAGACCGTGGAGATTGTGGGACATTGAGTCGCGAGGACTTCCTTAGAATACCTGAGCTGGCGATAAATCCCCTAGGAGATAGAATTGTTCATGCGTTCTTCCAAGAGGGATGTGGCGATAGAGTCAACTTCCTACAATTTATGCAAGTTCTTGCCCATTTTCGACCCATCAAGAAAAACAAAGACAATAAACTAAATTCAAGGGAACAGAAATTGAAATGTATGTTTTCATTAATCCCTGATTTATTACTTATAGGTATGGATTTTTGACGCCTGAATTTGTTTTATTCATTTTGAATTTGGTGATATATTTTCAGTCGCTTTTAAAATGTACGACCTTGACAGCGATGACCGAATATCTAGAGACGAGCTGCTGGCAATTTTACACATGATGGTTGGAGCCAATATAAGGTACACTACAACTCTTAGACTTCATTGCTGTTAGATATAGCAATAAGTTGTAATAGGAGAACATATGGCTGATCCATATTCTGGAACCATATAAACTATTATAATTATTTTCAGTGAGGAACAGCTGACAAGTATTGCTGAGAGAACTATTTTGGAGGCAGACCAGGATGGTGACCAAATGATTTCTTTTGAAGAATTCTGCAAAGCTTTGGAACGGACCGATGTTGAACAGAAAATGTCCATTAGATTCTTGAATTAAGTAATGTATGTTAAAAAACCTCAGGACCTCTTAATAAGTGTTATTTGTAGAAGTGTAAGTAGTGTTTCTTTTTGCCATGTATTTGCTTTGGGAAAGCTGTCATTTTTCCAATCTGTGAAGGGAATGTCATTCTTAGTTTGGCCGTGAAAATTAAATCAGGATCCTGGGGAAAATTCCGCTCTTTTCATTTGTTGAAATATTAAATAGCATTTGGTCGTAATTTTTTAGAGCCGAAAGATAGGTGCATTTATGTAAATATATAACTTTCATGTCCAAAAATGTATATTTTTAATAAATTGTATTTATTTCAATATAAGTACTGCACTGTAGCGGTATGGCTTACATTAATTTCTAGTTGATATGTTTTTTGTGAAAAAAGTTATAAGAAGTGTGCAGCAATTTTATACAGAAGCTTACGTATAGTACCTACTAACAATGGTATTGCACTTAAAGCATCACCCCAATATGTGCGTTTTCAATTATGCATTAGTTAGATGAAGGGTCTTATCCAACCAATATACAATCATGTTACTGTTATCTTATGGCTTTTGTTCTCAAGTTAATACACACTCGTGCAAGGGGATTGCTGATTGATCAGAGCAAATCGGAAAATAATATGGCAAATGCAGGATGTATTCATTTGTGAAGCCTTAGAAAAAGCCTCTATGCTCTTGCTGGATAATTCTGTAGGAATATGCTGTACCATCAAATAGTCGTGAAAATGACCTATTGAATTACGCATCTGTGATTAGAGATGCAACTGCTTCTAAGGTCACTGCAAACGATATGGCAATAGACTCCTCTTTATTTTATTTCTTATTTATCAGTAGGTGACAATCGGGTATCCCAATTTTAAAATGCAAGTATTTAAGCTTCTTAACCATATGTTCTACTACAGGCTAATCATTTTACTAGAAGTTTCTGTCAGCATATATATAATAATGGCTACTTCTAAATTTAATGGTTAAAAGAGCAATGATGTAATAGGTCTCTTAACTAATGTTAAGAATTTACTGCATTTTACGGAGTGGCAGAAGGTACATGACCCAGAATGAAATGTCTAGGTGGACTTTCATTTAAACATAGCAATGAGTAACTCATGTTTAGTGTTTTTTCCAGGCATGTGCCACATCTCTCTATTTACTCCCTTCAACAGTGACTGTTCATCAACTTTTCTTCGAGTTTCATCAAAGTCAGGTGAGGCATAAATCACTGGTCATAAGATTCTGATTCGTTTAATACTGCTTTCTACTCAACCCTATTAGCATCTCAATTTGTGTGCACATTTTCTTTGTTCTATCATTACTTTTCCTATTAACCACATATACAAGGACTTACACTGTGGTGCTTCCCATTTCCCCTTGTCGACTCCCCTTCATCTAGTGAAATTCATTATTAAGGCAAAATTATTAAACTAAATAAATTTTGCAGACAAAATATCTAATAAGATATACATATTTATTTCCAGAATTCTCATTAGGTTTCTTTCTTACCCTATGCCTCATCTTCTTAAAGCATTTGTTAGTTAACATTTCACCACCATTGTTCTCCAAGAGAATCATTTCCAATTTTTATTAGGTAATCTACCGGTTAAGGTAGGTTTTTGGATGGACACAGCTACTAAATAAAACATTTTCTGCCTCCTAACTAAACAAAAAATCCATCATCCTACTCTATATCAGGCCCCTCTTCATCTCAGAGTACTTTCTTCCTCCCTTCATCCCGTCCAACATTCCTATCCTGTTCCTTCCCTTTCCTCGTTTGCCTAACATTCTCCCCTCAATTACAGTCTTCAACACCCCAGTGCCGGTTAATACCCCCTTCATCCACTTTTCCTGCCTCCATAGGATTTCTACCAACAAACCCCTCTCTCCGCCCACCATACCAAGTACTTCCTCATTTGTTTTCTTCTCTGTCCATTTCACCTCCTCCATTCTTCTCCACACCCACATTTCAAAAGCTTCCAATCTATGTCTATCCTCCTGCTTCAATGACCACCTTTCTGCGCCGTACATAGCTACACTCCATATCAAAGTTTTGATGAGTCTTTTCTTAATATCCTTACTCAAAGTCCCTCTCATCAATTCCCTCCTCCTTGTGAAAGCCTCTTTGCCTAGCACAATTCATTTCCTTACGTCCCTACTACTTTGACCATGTTGGTCCAAAACACTTCCAAGATACGTAAACTGTTCTACCTGCTCTAGTTTTTGCCCTCCTATTTTAATGTTTAGCTTAAATATCTTGCAAATATTTCAAACGTGCTCTAGTTATTCTCAATGCCTAACCACCATAGAAGCATTCTTCTGATATTCGTCCTGCTGAAGCATCATTGATGGGTTTTAAAATTCCTGGGCTTCTTTTGGTCAAATTTTTGCCTGTCAATAAATCTGAGATTTCCACTCCTCTCTCCAACTACACATGGAAGAAGGGACCATTTGGACTCAATTTTGCCTAAATAGAGACCTCTATCCATCTATCTACGTATGGGTTTGCAGCTCATCTTTTTGACCAGTTACATCACCCAAGTTTCTCACCCCATCTCTCCATGTGAATTTGCCACCCACCTCTCTTTTGATCCATCTCTTCTCATACTCGCAAGTCTTATTGCAGTTACCTTGTGTTCATTCAGCCAACATGCTATTAACCTTGTAGAAATCATGTTATGAAGATTTAATGGAAAGGTTGCATACATATGGCACACCCAATGTTTTATGATGCGTTGAAAAATATTTATTTGATACATAATATATATTTAAATATCAAATTAGTTTCTCTCATATTCTTCCTTCTCTCCACTGAGTCCATGACTGAATCTTTGGCTTCCTTTACCCGGGGGTTCTTCAGCCTGTAATGTGTTCATAGTTTCTAAAAATCTTGTCTTCATTTCTAGCCATCTTCCCATAATCAATCTTATATTGTTACTGCTAGCCATCACTTTTTCCTATTCATGTTACCAATCCATCCATTGGCTTAGTTTCTTGCAATCTGCCCTACTACCTTTGTCTTATTTTTTTTCTTTATCTTCTTGCATTTCAAATGGTATTTCTTTATGACTAAATCATCATTTCTGTCAGTATAAATTCATAGTCTGTCCAAAAAAATAAGTAGAAAATTGGGGGAAAACCTCATTGCAGATCAAAGTAAAAATTACGAAAACTCTTCAAAACAGCACCCTTTTTCATCAACACACTTATTTCAGTGCCTCTGCCAAGCTTCCTGGAAGGTGTATATGGGAATCTTGCTTTGTCCTCTGACATAATCCATTGGCCCAAAAGAGTACTCAAAGTGGTTGTACTTGGGTCGTACTCAAAGACCCATGTTTAGTCACCAGTAAGCACCTTTTCTAAAAAATTCAGGTCACTTTCACAGAGGTCCAAGGCAAGATTTTCACACATTCAGTTTTACAACAGCACCTTAGGGACCATCTTGGCACAACTTTCTCATAGTTGAACCTCCTGTAAGAACGTAATGCACTGTGGTTTTCTGAATTGCACTTTCCTAACATCCTGACACTTAGAGTTAAATCAGAATTGAGCATGTCTCACATTTTGCCCATTTTCATCACACTTGTATTGTTGATGATGTCCAGGGCATTCTTTGTCAACCTCCTCGTAAGCCTCCCAGAACATCCTGTACAAATAGAAAACCATCACTTGGGACATTTCTCCATCCCCATAAGTATCCCTAACCATGGTCATGATCTCCGAACCCAATTTCCCAAGTTCAACACACAATTTTATCGCATTTTACTGATCCATGGAAGGTGGCATCGTGAATTTGTGATGCAACCCTCAAATGGGTTCAGGCTAGCAGTAATCCATTGACTATAACAGCCTGCAGACAACTGTTGCAGGTCACGTTGCTTTACCAAGACCTCTCACCATTTTTCCTGCCACAAATCATCCCACTCCATTTGTCCACTTCGCCAGGAAAAATCAGATTACCCACTTTTTGAGAGAGACCCTTCTTATCCCCAAAAAGCTTTACTGTCCTTAATTTGGTTCCTAAAACTCTCATCTCATGAGGTGGTTGTAAATTCTGCATCTTCTTTCATTTCTTGGGTCTTCCAAGTGTATTGTCTTCATGAGAGATTCTGAATTTTGCAAAACCCTGTCCTGTGCTGCACATAGGTACACAAGGACAAGTTCAGAATATGCCAAAAAGTGATACCTTTTTCATATCAACCAAAAATAAGACTTAAGATGAGAAAACTGTGGAAGGCCATTTTGGTTACAACGGAGCACTTACCTACCATGGTATTTTCACTCAAAGAAGTACCTGTTAATTACTACACAGCTGTAGTGATATGGTAATTCAGAAGCTTATTTTGTAGCACAACACTCAGGGAGTCCATTTACAACATAAATGTTCCTTCAATGTGCACAGATGTGACATATTTTCCTTCTTGTAGATATAGAACACATTGAAATTTGCTAATTTAAAAAAACCACTCATTAGTCAATATTAAATTCTGATAAGATTTTTCCTTCTACCATCCACTAAGTCTGCTAAAATATTGTGAATTCACCAAAATGCCAGGTTTCACTGCTCTATTCCACGATTTTTTATAATTATTAAAAGAATTTTCCCATTCCTGATATACTACCTTGATCAAAAAGTTCCCGGAATAACCACCGTGTGGCGCTCCCATCGTTCCGATTTGAGTTCTGTTTTTTTTTTAAATTGGTACATCTGTTGTTGATATTCCCTTTAAATCTTAGTGTCATAACTTGACATTTGCAAAAGTTACGTAGCCAAGAGTACATCTATCTCTGTGTGTGTTGGCGATTTTTTACAATTTCAGAAATGGATTTAAATTTGCAACAACGAACTTGTATTAAATTTTGCGTAAAAAACGGATTTAGTGGCGCACGGACGTTGGAAATGTTGGAAAAGTGTTTCGGCAACGATTCTCTAAAAAAAACGGTCGTTTACCAGTGGCACGAGCGGTTCAGAAGTGGTCGTGAGTCAATCGAAGATGATGAACGCAGTGGCAGACCATCGACATCGAAAGTCGGTGAAAAAATTGATAAAGTAAAAGAAATGTTGGTCAATAACCGCAAATTAACCATCAGAGAAATAGCGGAGGACTTGAACATTGCCTATGGATCCGCCCAAGACATTGTGGTTAATGATTTGGGTTTCCGTCGAGAAGCAGCAAAGTTGGTGCCAAAAGACCTCAATTTCATGCAAAAAAGAGACCGTTTTGACGTCGCAAAAGACATGATTTGCGAGGCTGAATCCGATCCCACATTCATCAAAAGGATCATTACTGGAGACGAGACGTGGGTTTATGAGTACGACACGCAATCCAGACATCAGGCAAGTGAATGGCGTTCACCAAATGAGCCGAGACCAAAAAAACCACGTCGTTTTCAGTCAAAAAAGAAGGCAATGCTGACGGTTTTCATGGATTACAACGGTGTAGTGCATCATGAATTTTTGCCAGAAGGCCAGACAGTAAACAAAGAGTATTATTTGGGCGTTATGAGACGTTTGCGTGAAGCAATTCGCCGAAAGAGACCAGAAATGTGGGCAGAAAACTCGTGGATTTTGCACCATGATAACGCACCGTCGCACAGTGCTATCATTATTCGTAATTTTTTGACGAAAAATGCAACAAATACCATCCAACAGCCACCGAATTCACCTGATTTGGCTCCCTGTGACTTCTTTCTGTTCAATCGAGTTAAAAAACCATTACGGGGAACGCGTTTTAGCAGCCGAGAGGAAGTAATGGAAAAATCGCAGGAAGCACTGATGGACATACCGAAAACCGAATATAAAAAATGTTTCGAGGATTGGATCAAGCGCCGGCATAAGTGTGTTGCAGTCGATGGGGATTACTTTGAAGGGGACAATATAGATTTAGATGAATAAACTTGTATTTTTAATTTTCTGAATAAATTCCGGGAAATTTTTGATCAAGGTAGTATTTCCTATTCTTGAAGATTTAAGGCCACCCTGCTTACATACTGAAAATCCACTGACTTGAATAATAAAAGACTTCATTAAAATCCATGGCATTAAATGATGACAAAGTCAGAACCACTCATAAAGAAACAAATCCATTCGGAACATGAAGCTGATTCTTTTTTTTAAAGAACTTTAGCATGCAATCCCAAAAGAACACTCAACACTCGGAGATAGAAAGATATTTAATTTGTTTACATTTCCATATTTATACATATATATCTGTTGCTCATTCACACACACCATAACAACATAAGACCAACATTTACTTTTAAACACCCTTGAGCGCTCATGCTGTGGACGACACAGCCAATTTCTTCAGGTGCTCCATGAACACTTGTAGGCTAACATCATCCGTGAGGACAGGGGCGCCACTATCCTGAAATGTGAGGAATGTGACTTATTAGCCAATGAAAATATGCCACTGGACACACTGCCAACCCTAAACAGCAGAGAACATAGGCCTTTCACCCAGAGGAAGAGAAGTCCTCGATCACCATGAAACTCTGTCCCTACACCAATCAATGAAATGAAAATTCTAGCTTCCCTTCAAATGTTATCAACATGTGCAGCACAAAATAAACGGCAGGGAAATGTAATGGTGTCATCAGCCAAATTGAATTTAAAAAACATGCAAAAAAAAGTAAACCACAGCTATAATTGCATGCAAAACTGACTTCATTTTACTGCATGCCCACCTGAGCAATTTATCTACAGAATAGCACAACAATATGAGGCAACTGCAGATATGCTATGAACACAACATGCCACAAAGTGATTGATAATTCATTTAATATCATCCTCATTCCCAAAAAAGACCTTCACCAAATTCTAAAGATCCCAAATCAATTCAGTTCATGCCATGAGGAGTAACTGAAGGCAAATAACTAAATGTAAATGATTTAAATTAGATTTAAATGCCAACTAAACACTGAAATTGACCTAAACTTGTAATTCAACATAAGTTTCTATAATCAAAATCACAGTATCAGTTGTTTTAAGTCAAATACTGCTGTTTTCCCAAGTTATTTTGGAGCTGCTGAGGGAAGTTTGAAATTATAATTTCTCGGATGGAGGGCATAATAGAATAAAAAAATAAAAGAAAAAATGAGGTAACTTTCAAAATTTTATCAGATATTTCTTCATTAAAATGAATATTAAATTTATTTATTTTATTTTTTAAACAATTATTATTTACGTATTTTACAAACATTTGAAACATCTACTTACATCTGGGATATCAACAAGTTTATGAATCTTTGCCTAAGTGCATAGCCTGAGCATTCCTAGCCAATTAATGCTTTTGGAATAAGATCACCAGAATTCAGTGAATTCAAAAGGGATTTTGATGCACTTGAAAGACATACAACTCTCAAGACACACTGCTTGTGAGAGAGCTTGATGTTGACAGAGGGACCTCAAATAATGGAGGAGGAGAGAAATATAAAATATTTTGTGGGACGATATTCAAAAGATTCCTCACTCCCCAAATTAGTTTTTCTTATGCACAGCAGGACATTTGAAATTATTTTACATGGAGATGGAGACAACCCAAATATTCAATCAGGTTGGTCAGCACAGCCCAAAGATAAAATTCCCCATACTTTCCAGGTTTTGCTAAAACAGACTAAGTACAGAAGACAGAGGTTGATGGCAATATACTATTATGTGTCTTGTTTGCCCAAAAAGCCAATTGGCTAGGCAAAATTTTTGGAAAATTAACTAGAACTGTAAGATTCCTCTGTATGAATCATTAAAAAAATTTTCCCTTGAGAAAGGAGACTGAACATCATGCAATAAACACAGGCCCTTTAAACTTTCACATCAAGGAGTAATACGAAATTCAATGCCTTAGACAAAACAATACTGGACCCCCTGATAAGAATGTAAAACAACAGTCATAATTTAACAGTGAATGAAAATTTTAGTTATTATAGTATAGTTAATATTACGCACAAATACTAAGTAGCAAACCTAATTATTAATTAAGAGTCTCCATGCCAATAAATGTGACTTTTCAATTATGGCTGGGTAATTAATGAAAATGGACACTCAGGTCTACAGTCAACAATTTTAAGCACTGGAAAAACTAATTAAACTACCCTTCAAAACTAAGCAAACAAAGGGTTAATACTCGTATATTATTAACTTGAAATTTAATGAATGCCAAGATTTTCAGGTAGTCCAGCTTCATTTATTAAAAACGACCATATATCATTTAGGCAATAGCATTAAGCAAAATCAATTATAGTACATTACTATTGTCTTCTATTTAATTTTAGGGGATTATGAAAACTTGAATGTCAAACTTAGATATACCATTAGAACTTATTACTCTACATTACTTGTTTTGGATAAAACATCAGTGAAATAACTAATGTGGTGAGCATATGATTTTCTCCACATGGTTCAGTTCTCCAATCAAACCATACCATATTTTGAAACCTAATACTCGACTTGAAGTAACCATAGGAGGGAAGAAATTGAGAAAGAAATGAAAAGCCTCTTACTCCAAGTAGAATAAAGAAATTATGGACGAATATGCAATTCAAAATTATGTAAAAGTAAATCATAAAACAAAAACATCTGTTATCAAACAATTATTAATATGCACTCACCCTAAGGTCTCTTATTATTAAATCCCTCCAAGGATGAAACTGCTAAATAATTTGGTTTCCAGATTAAAATAGACCTATCACTCTAGTCTGGGTGTCAATATAACAATTTCAAGCTTAACTAGATGGAATTCCTTCATGGTGAGGGTAGACAAAAAAAACTGCTATTCCACATAAAAAAATTTTAATAAATTACATGACCATGGTTTCAATGCTGTACATCATCATCAGGATCCACAGATGATGATTTGCAGCAGTGAAACCATGGTCGTGTAATTTATTAAACCTTTTTATGTGGAATAGCAAAGTATTTTTCTCTACCCTCATCTGAGTGTCATGACCCCTGTTTTATCAGGGATCCAAGAGAAGCAACAGGATAAGATAATGGCATGATAAACAATACATGGTGCCCAACATGGTCGGAGGAGAATAAAATATTTTAGTTATTATTTTCATTCAAATGGTCAAGTTTGACCCCACCTTTCAACTCTGACAGCCCAAGTCTTCCCATGACAAATCCAAACGCCCAACTTAGATATAATACATTGTAACTGACCATATTTTACTAACTAAAAAAAACTTACTTTGCATTGAAGCAAATAATTCAATATCCCAATCCCATTTCTTCAGACAGTTCACATTCCACCTTGATTGTATTTCACCACTCTACTGCCATCAGGAAACATTGATTTAATAATGACTAACATTTGATGCCCCCAGTGACATGTAATCCACAAAGCTAAAAACCTTTACAGTAGATGAAGGCATAAAATCTTACCCTAATTGATAATAAATGATGTAGCTTAGAAATATAAACTACCACCTATGTGAAGCTCCCCTTCTGATGAAAAAGTGAACCCAGTGGGTCAGGAGGAAAGAAAATAGATACTTTGAAGACTTTATTTAAAAAAAACCTCAAGCGACTAAACTGAAGAAAAACGACAAAGCATGAAAGATGACATGCTCTGAGGATTGATTGGAAATATTTTATATTAAATATTTGCTTTTCACAAAAAAAACGATGGTAGATGTTTCAAATATGTTATTGTTGGAAAACAGTGTGTTGGGGTCAAGTTTCATAAAATTTGGCATTTTTACTTCCAACTGTTGATCCCCATAAAAAGGATTAATCATGGAGTTAAATAACCAAATCTCATTGAAAAATAATTAGAACTACACCCCATTACAAAGACAATGACTGAATGGGAAAACGGTAAGGCCACATGCAAACCTTTCAATGTGCTACACACAAGACGTCACAAGGACCCGAAAAACATGCCCAAAGATGAGCACGGGACAGAATTACACAGATAGAGGGGGTGACATGCATCAATTCCCAACTGACACCATTTAAGCAATATAAAAAAGTTAATAAAAAATGTAACACTACCGCATGAGGCACTGGCATCATTTGCTGGGAAGGAGAGAAAAAACAACATATGAGTTCAAAAAAGGGTTCACTACAAAACTACATCAATAAAACCAAATAATTTTAAAGTTGGATTTTGATCACTAAGAGATAAAAGGTGCCATTACTGAGCATTCACTCTAACACATGGGTTTACATCAAATTAAAAACTGGATCTTGTTGGAAATGCATCCACTGTCAGAAATGAAATCAAGACGCGAGCACATGAAGAAAATCAATCAGTGAAATATAGGAATACATTCCACCCCAACAGCAGTGATAACCACGAGGCTGACACTATTTACCTTGACTCAATGGTCATGGTGATATGGAGCACCCAGGTTTGAGGCCATGATGCGCTTCATCTCAACTTGACCTCTATTGGCTGCCAATCACTTACTTGAGAGGATATCATCATCGAATAATACCATCAAATGATAACTTCACCCTTGGAAAACAAGGCTATGACGGTGATGAGATCAAATATATGTAATTTTGACTTTACTCATTAAAATGAATAGTTACATCATCCGGATGTTTACAATATTTGTAAAAATCAGCTTTGCACTGTAAGCAGATTTTGTAGACAAATACATTGTATTAAAAAGAAATCAAATACATAAATATACTTTTTTTCTTTTCCAGAAAGAGAAAGGCTAATTCAAATGTTAAAATAGGAGGGCAAAAACTAGAGCAGCTGGAACAGTTCATGTATCTCAGAACTGTTTTAGACTAAAATGGTCAGAGTTGAAGGGATATAAGGAGAAGAATTGCATTAGGCAAAGAAGCTTTCACAAGAAAGGGAAAATTGATGACAGGGATACTGAGCAAGAACATTAAGAAAGGCTCATTTAAACTCTGATACAGAGCATAGTTATGTACAATGTGGAAACAGTCATTGAAACAGGACGATAGGTGTAGATTGGAAGCTTTTGAAATGTGGGCGTGGAGAAGGATGGAGAAGATAAAGTGGACAGAAAAGCATACAAATTAGGAGATCCTAGGTATGGTGGGGGAGGAAAAGGGATCGCCAGGAGAAATCATAAGGAGGCCAGGAAAATGGAAGAAAAGCATATTGATTGGCAATAGGATGTTGAAGGCTGTGATGAGGGGAGAATATTAGTCAAACTAGGAAGGGGTAGGAATAGGACAGGGATGTCAGATAGAATGAAGGGAGGAAGGAAGTATGCGGAGATGGGCTTATGGTAGAGTATGATGTTGGGTTGTGTTTTATTGGGAGAGACAAGATAATTAATTGGTAGTTGTATCCATCCAAAACCTACCTCAACCCGTAGATTAACTATAATAATAACAATATATTTTTTCATGTGATTCCATCAAGTTGTGGTCTCTTCAATGAGTCCTCAAAAGGCCGCTGTCATTATCAAGTGGTGTGAAGCACAATTTTTTTTTTTTTGAGTCCATCAGAGTAGGTTTCCGAAAACCTTATTTCATTTTGGTGGTTGAATCTTCAATTTCACACGCATTCCTTTGCTCACAGCGGTTAGCTAAACGAAATTTCGTTACAACAACAATTTAAGATCACCTCCAACATTAACTTAATACTGAGATAAGAAAATATTAAAAATTCCTCAAGTTATCTACTGACATTTCATCATCTCAAGAAATTTGTTATTATTGTGTTATGAAATGCACCTTAATACTTCGTCTGTGGAACATTTATCAAAATGCTACCTGGTTCTTGCCTCGACACCTCATTCCATGTTATCTATGCACCAAGGTGCGTCATCTTAAAAAACCTCCCTTGAGAACAAACGAGAAATGCTTTCCTTTCACTAACAACAGCGTAAATGCATTTATTATGCACAAAAGTGATTTAATTACTGTCATTAAACTTTCTGATGCTCCAAGTAAATGTGAAATATGAAAACAAAATCCAGACTGTATAGCAATTTTCACAAAGCAAACCAGATATTTTTCAATTTTGTAAAATGATTATTCATTTAATGACATGTTTTTTACAAACCTTATTCTGTTGTACAGCACGGCATGCCTGTCTATTGACTCGGGCCTAAATGATGCCACTCTGATGAGAGAAGGAACCTTAAGCCATCTGCAATTTCCCTTTAAGTCACAACTTTACTTGCTCTCATAGAGCGTATTATGTCCCGTCACCATGACCTTGTCACACCCACTTTCTGATGGTGAAAATTTTCAAAAGTCGACCAATTCTTCCCTGAATTGCATCCAGTTAACACTATTTGAAGATTCCCAAACAACACATTCAAAATGTACTCTTAACTCATCTGAGACATAACTTCTACTTTGCTTCTTTAATACATTCACCTCACACCCGAGTCAATCCACATCGTTTTGGACCAAAGTTTAACCTTTACACATCACAGATTTTAATGAAAATCATGAGAAATATTTGAGTTTTCAAAAAATAAATATAAGGTAATTTACAAAAATCAGAATGACATCCTGCACTGAGTGACTTATTACTTAAAAAATTTCAGTCCAAGGCAAGGAAAACTTCATGCACATGAAAATTGCCATTTTAAAAAAATGGACACCATTCAGCTGTTATTCAGACTTTCACAACATGCCTAAAATCGCCATTTTTTCTTGAAACATATGTACCCTCCAATTTTCATCCAAGTCTGTTAGATCAAGGGTAAAATTTTGGTGCAACGTGGTATGGAATGATGCATGAAGGCAAAACTCCTTTTAACAGAGGCCTATTCACTTCTAAGGTGCATCGCAATCCCCCAGCACTTCCCCAGATCAAAGCTGCTACTTACTGTACCTCAAAATCAGCTACCTACACACTGCAGTGAAAGGCAATGGGCTGGCGACCCTACTACACACCTTGAAGCTAAATATCTTCACAATTACTAAAATCAATAACACCCTACTTCCAAGATCGAAGAGAAGCAGACTCAAGATTTACAAATAGCTTCCCACAAGTCACTTGGCACTGGGAAATCAAGTCTACTCCACTGCAAGTTGAGTATTTCAGTTCAAGCAGCACAATTAACAGCGTTGACTTTGCAAAGTTAACATCTGTGATATTACTTTTCCAGCAACCACAAATAGCATTTTCTACAAATATCCAATTCCCTATTTTCTGCACGGGGTACAAAATTGCAACACTTATTTCTATTTTGGATGCTCCATTCCAACAACCAAAAATTCTTCATTTGTTGAACTTTCATATCATCACTTTCCAGAATGAAAAATGAATAAACATGACCAATGTTATCTACTATGTTACTGATTTCTAATGACGTGGTGTTTAACCAACAAGATCTCAAAATGCTACAAATATAGGACAAACAAAGGCAACTGTGTATAATAAAAATCATTCCAACTAATATTGTGTGATTATATCTTTTAAATTTGATGGGTTATGCTTTTTTTAAGTGCAGAATGAACAAACGGTTACTTTAAATTAGCAAAAATGCATACCTAGGGTACAACTACACTGTAGGGAGGAAATACTTACCCCACCATATGCATACATGTTGTTGTGGGTCTGCGATGGATTCACCTTTGACAGAAGGAATCTTGCCTGAAAGAAATTATCAATGTTTTACTTGTTGAAATATTAAACAAAAAGCGCAACATATGCTCCATTTACTAGCATATAAGACACCAATATGCACAACCATTAAAAGGTAATTCAAACATTATACTTTTATTGTTTGTTTAAAACCCTGTTTATGATAAATATGAATGCATATTATATACCTAAACAGGCTTCAACTTCTGAAGATACTTTTTGATGGATTTCCAACTTTAACTATTTCACTTCATTATTTTTCAGCTGAGATATGTTGTCATTGGTGGTTAACTCAAAATATAACACAAAAGGGGATCTTTCTAATTAAATGGACTAAGTAGAATCTTTTCATGAGCACACATAAAAACTTTCTGAAATTAAAAGAATAAAATATTATTGTAGTCAATTACTGTCAAACAAAAAAATGGTACTATTGTCATTGGTTAGAGGTTTTTAATGTATTTGAAGATAACTAAGTTCAAATGCTAGTAAATCTGAAACTTGCAAACTGGAATTTTGCCTTAGGCATGCATGCATACTGTTTTAATGTAAATTGGATTGTGTTAAGCTTCAGTATATGCTCAGATGTATCCATAACCATTGGTTCCCTTTCAAAATACCAACCTACTGACCTAAGACTGCTACTGCTTCAAATGTTTCAACACAAAATTACATAGTAATGAAAAATAACTTTCATACCAATTATTAATTGAAATTTCTTTAAGTTCATACGAGACATACTCGTAAATAGCATTTCAATTAAGGGAATTATTCCAGATATGAGAGGTTTTTTGTTACATTGAACTCATCTAGTAAGGCTTCACATTAAATATTTGAATTGATGAGGACACAATTAATTTCATACTAAACACTCACACTTCATACATGTTTCCACACACATTCTCCACAATAAGTTGATGAGTATTGTTTTGGCAAGAATATCCAAGTATTATCCCAATTCCAATTACAATCCCATATAGTACAAAATAAATTCCTGACAAAAACCTGTTTTTCCCAGAAAACTGGAGACATGGATTTACACACGCATCATTCATTTCCAGTGAATCCTCCAAATAGTATTGCGTAAGCATGGCAGGGCCTTAAATAAAGAGCACTCACCTGCGATCCTCCCTGTTCTGTGTCAATGTATCTGGGCATGGGGAAACGTGTCTGCAAGATCTCCTGAGCATCATCGATTGGAGCCTGTAGCAACTGCTTGAAATTCTCATACTCCGGCATGTCCTGATAGCGCAGCTGCCTCCACTGAGCAATTGTCTGCAAGACAGGGAGGAGAAGAGTTACAAAACCAATGCTCAGTTAAAGGTTAAAGGGTTCATACACAGAAGGAGTAATGCTGCTCTTAACTTTACACTGACTTCTTTCAAGGACAGCAATGCCATACAAAATACACCTTCGGTTGAATATGAAAAACCAAACCTCAGGCACACGTTCCAGCGGTTCTCATGATCCGAGTGGATGGATTTGTGGGAGAAACAGAGAGAAAAGACCCTCCTACACCTCCGATGAGATGCACCTTCCATCACTTTACTTTCCCAATCATCACTGAAACTTGGGATTGTTCAGGCTTTCAAGAAATATAAAATAAATCTCAGGAATATCCATTAAAAGATATTAATCCAGGCATCTCCCAACTAGGTTAAACTCAAAACACAAATTTCTAATTGACTGGGAATCCATGTAAGACACAGAAGTGTGCTTAAGTGACATTGTAGTGTACATTAGAATGCATTCATATTAGGATAAGAGGGAGTAGCCTAAAAACCCACACTCTGTGAGCATGGAGTATTCAAATCATGTGCACATTCGAATTTTTATCTTTTTCACATTAAATTTGATTAAGAATACTTATGAAGGTCATATAAGCACCATGAGCTGGAAAGGCACAATAATGGAGCATGGAGTAGTACACACCTCGCCGTGGAAGATGAGCAGCTGGAAGAATGTGTCCATGAGTAGGATACGATCAGGCTGGATGCTGCTTGTGTCCAGGAGCACGGGCTCAGGTGGTCCATTAAAGCTATAGCTATACAAGATGGGCTGGATCATGACAAGTGACTGAGTCATGTCTTCCCGCATCAACATGTGCCTGTTAAGTCCATGAAATGTGAACCAATAAAATAACTTTAGAAAATAAGCGCTAACACTTATATGCACTGCAAGCAAATTCACAGTGATAATGTAATCATTCTAGTTTAGCTTTAACAGCAATTTAATAATTTTAAGGCCAAGCCTTTAAATATATATAAATATAACCATTAAATGCTCGGCAGGAATATACTGGAGAACTGAAGGATATAAGAAGGGTGCACTAATTGAGCTAATTTTTTTCTTGAATGGGTTTATATATTTTCAAATGCTCAAACAAAAATTTCTTGGATGGCCATTGCTTTAAAAATTCATTTCAGTTTGATCCATTAAATGCAATGTGCCAAGCTGTCATCTCTGGTTTTCTGGTCATGAGGACATCAAGGACTAGTAGTCTGTACTTCTAACTCAATTGTGAATTGAACGGAGGTGTTTAGTTGGTTCAGATGCCGTAGAAATATCTACAGATTCTCTGTTTTAATGAGGCCAAATGCTGTATGTGCTATCCATATTTCTCCATACTGGTTTTGATGCTTTTCACTGGCTTTGATGATTTCCTAGGACCAGCAAGGGATATGATCCCAGGCTAGAACTTTGGTTTGCTCTTAAAACTTTTCATTCCATAAGAAATAGGATAGGAACATTGAAAAAACATTAAACATGTCCAGAAGGGCATTAAGAACCCCTCTATCCATGCTGTCCTTGTAACCTCAGCCTCATCAATGGAGATGCTTGTAAATGTTTACACCATTCCAAAAATAACTATTAGGTATTTATTGGTGATTGCAGTCTTCCATGCTTTGAATACAGTTATTTAAATTTTTCACAAAGGTTAGTGGGTTGGCTAGGGAATGACAGGAGAGTTTGGGCTGGCAAGCTAGTATACCACAGAGCCAATGACATCACTATCCAAGCAGAACGAATCAGTCATATTATATGACACTGGCCATCTCTAATTCAGATCTCCTTACTCTGGCCATAACTTACAAGCAACGAGAAACAAAGTATTTTGTACCATAAAATATTAACATATGAATGTTCCCAAAACGGAGAGCATAGAAAATAAAGAAACTTTTTGATATATTTTCTTAAGTTTTTCAGGAATAAAAGGTCAACACGTTATTTTACATTTTGCTCAAACTCTGTCATTCCATTAATAGTACAATACATCTTAAAATGGTCAAACATTGGTATTAACACAGTAGCTCTATAAAATCAGAGTACGATTAATCTCAACCAAACAAAAGAAGGAAATCAAATAATTATTTATGCAAAGCTCAAAAATGCAAATTAAATGTAATACTGAAAAAAATTAAACAGACCACAGAATAGTCCTCTTTTAAAAATAATTCATGATATTTAAAATGCCAATCTCACTCCATAAAAAATAGTTTGAGCTGTGGCTCAAAACCCCCAACAAAATATAAATAGAATTTAATGATCAACCAGCAATCATAACTAAATAATCTAAGCC
The DNA here is from genome assembly GCF_022747635.1 of Hetaerina americana. Taxonomy (NCBI): domain Eukaryota; kingdom Metazoa; phylum Arthropoda; class Insecta; order Odonata; family Calopterygidae; genus Hetaerina; species Hetaerina americana. Next base: position 590,292 of record NW_027287073.1, on the reverse strand, counting down.
CACGTAAGTGCCAGGCAAGCATTTCTCAGCAATGCAGAGGAGGGAAAAAGAGAAGAGGAAAATACATTGAAAGCAAGGGCTAAGAAACAATGAACACCAAACACATTGAAGTATTCATTTCACAAAAAACAAACATTTAGGTCAAATGAAAAAGAAAGAATAAATGCTTATGCCCTAAGTTGAGCTGGGCCATAAATAGGAACCATGGTTATTGATTGAGAAATGTGGAAATAAATTTTAGAAATCCTTGGACACATACAGAGGTACCCAATGACAAAAATAAATTGCAATCAAATATTGACCTTAAGGTTGAAATATTAAAATACTTCATAGTTCTACTAATTTTAACATAAATGAGAGCACGGTGACTTTGGATCAATTTTTATAGTTTCAAAATAAATATTGTCAAATATATCAAATATGACTATTCACTGAGCTATTAAAATAAATTGAGCAAACAAAAGACATTTTTTTAAAAAGAAGACATTCTCCACTCTCTGATGCAATAAGTCAAGAAGATGGTATCAAGGATAGAATATAAGATGTGCTGAGTATTTTATGCCATGAAATAGCAGGAGGCAATCAGCATTTCACTGCGGAAACCCACTTACTTCTACAGACATGAAATCATTCAGAGGGCTATAACCACCTGCATTACCTGTAAAACGAAGTTTCATCTGGACTGTTGTTAAACACTTGAAGAAACTGAGATCTTCGGAGATGGTACATGAACTGCGGGTATAAGCTGAAGTTTTCTGCCAAACGGAAGCTGTTGGGATCATCTTTAGCATATTCTCCAAACTTCTGGCACTGTAATCAAACATTAATTTACACATATCATAAATCAGAACATACGTGAATACATTTTAGTCTAATGACCACAGAAATAAGATCTGCTGGGGTTGCAGAAAGTTTATTTTCAATTTTACAAACATTTATTGGCCCTCCTAACGACAAATTTGCATTTCCTTCACATCATACAGAGGATCTGTCCCCAAAATAAGGAGAGTAAATCAGGGAAAAAAATTGATTGCAGATTAAAGCATGAATTACTAAAATTCTTTAAAATAGCACCCTTGCGCATCGACACACTGATGCCAGCACCTCCGGCAGTCACAGAACGCTACCTGGAAGGTATCAAAGGACTTTGTTCAGACACCCAGCAATGGCCTCTCTGAAGTTGCCCAGCATTCCAAAGTTCCTTTTTATTCTTAGAAAGAAGTCTGACTGTATGGCAAAGTGCATTGCCATGGGTCTCCTTCCTAACGTGTTAAAATTTTTTCCGTAACCTTTCAAGGGCTTCCACACAAAACTTGCTGTTCGTTAGAACAGTAGGTTAAAATACTTACATAAAACAAAAATTTACAGTTCGTAAGAATTGCACTAGCTGTAGTGCACCTACAGAATTTTTACTTATCCCCTTCAAAATTGATAGTAATGAGCACTTGCAAACCATTTCTTGTCATCATATCAATTAATTACATAAAAATACATAATTATTTACACATGACATTCACATAGAAAAATTGATAATCAATAATCTACCATTTTTGTCCTTTGAAGATGCAGAGTTTCTGTCACGGAAACAAAACTATGTCATTTAATTCTCTCTCTTGTGAGCACTAGGGAATGATGCTTCTACATGTCGGTGCCAATTTTTCCAGGTGAGGATTGTACTTACCAAGCGAATGAGTTGCCGGTCGACCCACCTAAGGACGTCAGGCCCATCATCTGTTGTCTCTGCCCTGTAAACCACCATCCGAGCCATCAGCACTGCTGCTGCCTCCTGATCAAAGCCTGCACTGATGTGCATGTGGTTGGCACTTGCATCTGCCCAGCTGCAACCAAGAGATAGAGCGTGTTCAGGAGAGCAACGTCACATTCTGCTTCATATGGAGTAATTTTGACAGTTAGCAGGAGACAAACTCCACAATACAGTTACTGATAGTTGATGGATGGAGGTACCACTACATACCAATGAACTGATGGCAGAACACTGAGAGGATGTGGTAAAGGGCAGCGAAAGGGAAACTTGAGCCAGAACTGGCAGTTGTCATTATTCAAATAAACATTCAAACCACTCTGATCACATTTTAACAAATAAATTCATTCAAACTGAGTAAGTTGCTTAGACAAACCCTTTTGTTTCAGTTATTTTAAAAATGAAACCATTAACTCTTTACAGTATCATGCAACGATATCATAATTTACTATAAAAGATCAAAAGTAATAACAACATTTATCTTTTGTCTTTGGAGAGTTCAGCCAAAACAATTAATATTTGAGGTGTATTCAATAAATAACAGGAATTTAAGGTACTTGGAAAGACTTTCTTATTTGTCTTTATTAATGTTATCCCCTTCAAAGTAGTATTAGACATTATAAACTGGGCTGTGGCAGGTGACTTGCTGATGAAATGTATGTCTACATGGTGCGAAGGAAACAGCTTGCTCCTTAATGTTGAAAAAACTCAAGCAATGGTCTTCTCGTCTTCACACAGCATAATTGACACTAACTCTTTAATAACATATGGTAGTAACTTAAACACAGTAAATTATTTTAAGTTCCTAGGAATTCATATAGATAGTAACTTGAAATGGAATCTCCATGTTCTGAACCTAATTAAAAAATTAAATTCTGTGTTCTACTTACTATCTATATTAAAACACTCTGTAAGCCAAAATGTACTGATGACATTATATTTTGGATTATTCCACTCAAGAATTTCATATGGAATTGTACTGTGGGGACTACCCTCTCACCTTCTCAGTATCCTGAAGTTACAGAAAAAGATGTTGAGAGTTATGTGTAATGAAAAATATTATGCTCACTGTCAACCTCTTTTTAAAAGGTTAAAATTGTTAACTGTACCTTGTGTACATATTTATCAATGTGTAATACTTGTTAATTGCATAGCGCTGACTTTGAAACTAATAACAGCATCCACTTATATAATACGAGACAAAACTACAACCTACATGTGAGGTCAACTAATTTAACCTTGCCTCCTTGGCCCCAAGTCTATGAGTATAAAACTATATAATAATCTACCTGAATGTATAAAAAGAGAAGGACGTGTAACTGTGTTTAAGAAAATGGTTCGTGAATTGCTCATTGAAAAGTGTTATTATAGTGTAAAAGAATACCTGAGGCCTAATTTATAAATTTGTAGCATTTTCTAATTTTGTAATATTTCTTATTTTTGTAATAATTTCTATTTTTGTAAATCTTGTACTTGACAAATCCTATGCACTTGCCAGTATTATTACTATGCACTGTCTCTCTTGGACGAATAAATATTATTATTATTATTATACACTTGTGCTAGTGCTTTCTTCTACTCCACAAAAAACTTGTTCGTTGGACTTGATCTTAGGTATAGATTTCACCTCTCTCCGTGATGCCTTTAATCTTATCTACGCTTGTAAAGGCCCATTAAAGTTTCATTTTTGTGTACAGAAAAAAGTCACACTGGTCCATGTCTGGTGAATATGGAGGCTGGGACATCATTACACTGCTGTTTTTGGCCAAGTTTTCACAAACAAGCAGTGAAGTGACGCAAAGACCCATTATCATGGTGCAAAATCCATGAATTGTTTCACCATTAATACAGGTATTTCTTTTGTATTGTTTCACATAAATGCCATTAAACTTTTAAGTAATACTCCTTATTGATGAAATCATGATACACTATGTGAGATTACAAAATTATGATTACTTTTTAAACATAATTCATATGCCAACATTATCCTTATATCACATGCTTTTGATGAATTGACAGTTAAGTGTAAAGTGGTTTGTCACACCTTACTTTCCTGGTGTCATAATAATTTCCCAGATTTGAATACAGAAAAGTTTCACCTAATACACTTTGCAAATAAAAATTAAAAAAGCAAAGTACTTTCTATTGAAGTGAATGGGAAGGGGATCCCACAGGTACAAAATACCAAATTTGTAAGTGTCAATATCAGTTTTAAAATCTTTTGGGATGAACACATAAATGCTTTAAAAAATAAGTTAAGCTCAGCCTGCCTTAATAAGGTCCATTAGATCCACAGTTACAGTAGATGTTCTCTGTGCACTACACTATTGAGAATTTTATTCTCACATAGCCTATTGTATCCTTCACTGGGGTTCATGCTCTAAGGCTTTGGCCATTTTCAGGGGCCAAAATCCTAGTCCTTCTAATCCTTTCTGGCTCTTACTTAAGGAAAGAGGTCACCTTTGTACACATTAGTATTCCAGTGGCTTTGTTTCCAAGAATGTTGCATAGGAAAAGGGGTAACACAAGGGAGTGGGACACTTACTTTCTGGCAATTGTGGTGACCCTTATGCGCCGCTGGCCACTCGAATGTTGATACTGCGTGATGAACTGGATGCAACCACGACCACCTTGAGGAATTGGTGCTGTGTGCTGTTGGCAGAGAGAGATAAACAAATTAATAACCTCAGGCACCATCACAAAAATAATAAAGCTATACAAAATCTCAACTAAAGGTAATAACGATATGGGATGACTTTATTGGGGCAAGATTGAGACTTCATAGTCCCTTCTTCCATATAATCCTTAATGATTAGCCTTTTATCAAAGAGATAACAAACAACAGTTAAACAAACAAAATCTCGACATTAAAAAGTTTGTTCGGACATACTCTCATAGATAAGAGACTTGCAGAGAAAAATTCCTTCCCTTGAAAAGACTTTTTCTGATTTCATTTAGGTACCAAAAATCACATTTTTATTAGACTTGATTTTCATGGATTAAAATCTTAATACAGCGAAAGGACTCCTATCTGACGACTCCTAGAGTTCTTTTGAAGGAGCAACAGTTATTACTCCTAATAGGTCCACCAATGGATTGAAGGATAGGAACCAGACAAATGGTAGCCCATGCAGACTCTATACCTTTGTGAGGCAGCTGTAAATGTATGTGACACCCGATGGACAGCCGTTTGAAGTGACAGGATCACATTGAAAATACTACTCAGGAAGGTAATGGGTAATCATCACAATTTATTACCCTACAAAATCATTTTGTAACCATACATGAAAATGAGTCCTGGCAACTATGTGACTCAACCCACTACAGCAGGTGTCATGCATGAAATTGGGAAGGAGGTTAACTTTCTGTAGTTGTCATTTCACATTCTTGCATAGATGAAGTGATAGCAGTGGCAAAAAAGAAGATGCATAAAGAGGAGCCACAACTGTTAGAAAAGGGACTTGGAATAAATTCACCCTTTCAATCCCTTGTCCCTCTCTGCGGGGGGATATTCCCGCTACCTGCAACCTTGGGTCGCATTCCCTGCCTTTCACAGTCTCCATGGGGGGTAGACTGTTTTGTGGGCTTGCGTGTGGTTCGATGGCTTTGGTGCTGCATCCTGGGGTGCAGTTGTTTGTTGATTTATGGCATATGTGTTTGCATGAGTGTTGGATGAAGGGATTTTTGCATGAGTGTCTGCACTGCTGTGGGTGTAATTTTCCATGTCGTCGTTTTGCATGTGGTATTGTTCCTTTTTACGGTTGGTGACCTAACACCCCCCGCCACACGCCCTTGTGGCGGATTGCGGGGTATTATGTAGATGAATGTCAGGGCAATGTTGAGGACAGGGGAAGTATATAGTAGTACATATTAAAATTCATTCACAAAAAGATGGAGAATAGGGCAAATAATTACTTAGAGGAAGATAAGTTTGGGTTCAGAAAGGGTAGGGATGCATGTGATGCCATGCAGTAATGAGATAAATGGTTGAAAATAAAATATAATATGTTTAAGCATAGTATTTTTTTTTCAAGTTTTCATGAAGCTATTGGATGAAGTATATGCAGGTCTATACATAGGCAGCTTATTCAAAACCTGTAGACTTGTGGAAATATATAGGTATTGGATATAAAATAAACATGGAGAGTGATAGTCAAGCACAGTGTTGCCGATGATCACCTGTTTTCTAATGTACCCATACTTAAAAATATGGTAATAGGCATACTGGAAGGACGGGAAGCAGGAATGAAAGTATGTGGGGAATTGATAACATAAGTTAGACTTGCAACTTTGAGACCAAAGAAGGTTTTAGAAAAAAAAAGGATATTGTTGTCATAGACTACGGGTAAAAATTAAAAAATAAACAAGTTTTGATCATCCCATGTTAAATCAGCAATTTTATAAAAACAATTACACCACTATCTTTGGCTTAGATAAAATTTTATGCATTAATGATACGATAAAATGTGAATAGTTCTCACCCTTGAACATTGAAACCTGGGTCATGTATCAAATATTACGCATGGAAAACTTAATTGTTCTGTAAATGAATGAAAGTGATTGCAATTACTCTTGTGCATGTCCTTGGCTACTGGCTTTCTCCCCTATAGCAAGTAAATTTTTGGATAATGAACACTTTCCCCATAAAGTAAATTCTGTACAAGCATCACCAAGTTTTATGATGCATACAAACAGAAGCATTGGTTTTAAAATGCTTCATATTTTCTAAACTACAATGCAAATAGGTGCACATTTGCCTGTGAGCAAGACAAATATGATTGGATAGATATTCATCCTGTACGACAATTTTTTTGAAATCTCTTAAAGTCTCCCAAGCCACTATTCACCCAGTGGACTTTATCCTCTTCAGAATTCATGCATTCAGCTTTTTTTTAGATTTTTGATTTGCGTACTTTCAAATTTTTATATTTAAAAAACCTTTCCTAAGTAATCTTGGAACATGAGAATGAAAGTTTTCACATTATTCAGTGCAAATCCACTATTTGAAATTCAAGTTTCATACTTTTCATAATATTCCGATTCCTCCTCAAATATTTTCTATATCTCATTAGCCCCTGGGTATTTAATCTACTTTGGTAGCAAGCAGGACTAATTTTCTGCATTGAATACAATAAAATTAAAAAGGTCATTTTAGTTTTTATTTTTAGGTCATTTTAGTGAACTTTAATCAGGATGCATGCCAAAAAGGTTGACAATCAGGTGAATGCCACACATACACATACAATGTCCATCAGATCTTCTGATAAAAATACCAACTTTTGGGTTGAGCTGTGCAAGTTTTGAGAATCCAATTTTCAAGTTTATTTTTTCCTTTGAGGGCTGATTACAAGTTGATGAAAAATTTTGATTGGTTTGAAACCACAAAAATGGATAATTTTGCAGTACTTGTACATTAAAAGATACAATTTAAAGTATTAAAAAATCTTTCATTCTAGCACCAGACAAATAAACCCTGTGTACTGTACATTGCAGATATCTACATCTTGTATTCATAAAGAGAGCCCACATACGTATTTTAATCTCAATCACATCTCTCCATCTACTCGCTGTCCCAAGAAAAACCCTGGATACCTCAGAACTTTAACAGATCTTGTAACACCAGCTGTCTGTTATTACACCCTGTCATACAATTGAGAATAAGGTTATTCCCATAGCACCACATGCCCATGTCTTGAATAATGGCTTTACCTAGAGTCATCAAATCTTCAAAGGATTTCTGATACAAATTGCTTAGGTCCATGCGCAATAATCCCTATAGAGCCCACTGCAGACCTCTCTTTCAAAGCCTTGGCATCTTAACAGTCCCTGGTGTTTTTATTTATAATTCGATAATTTTTGTAAAAAAGAACAGGCATCTATTCCCATCAAATAATGGCACACACGCCTATGGGACTAGGACAAGAAATCATCTGTGTGTAGTGACTGCTAGCATGACAATGATGTCCAAGGGACCTCGTTCTCTGTGCATCCAAATATTCAACAGGCTTCCCATTAGTTTAAAAAATGAGAAATCACTCTCTATTTTTAAAAATAAGTTATTTATGTACTTAAATGAAAAATTTTTTTACAGTGTGAACGACTACTTCAATTCTGGGTAATTCTGAATTTTATAATGTGTAAATCCTTAACTATGTGTGTAGGTGTAATTTTATTTTATTTTTCTTTTCTCTGGCTAGTAATCCAGTTACTGTACTTCTTGACGTACCCTATACGATTACATAATTGTATGATATTCTGTACCATTCTATGCACTTGTCAATTGGGGAAATAAAATTATTATTATTATACAAGTGACGTATTAGCCCTACAGGCTGTCAGTCTGATCATAGACGACACTTTCCTCACTTTTCTGGAACAGAACCATGATGCAAAATGAGAACTTGAGATATTTTCCCATTTCACCAACTGCTAACCTGATAATGGGTGTCACTGCAAAGAGCACCTCATCATCAGCAACCATTTCATCCCAGGTGCTCCACCTCAGTCATGACGCATGCATTTCACTGCATTTGCAACACTAGCTGCATTTACTCACCTGATTCACAACTTCAAAGAAGAAGGCACATGTGGTACTCGGGTTGAAGGTGCAGAACTTCCACTGGCATGTGTTGCCGATGCCAATTTCTTGGTCCGACACACATCCACTCTTGACGTTGAGTGACACGCAAGGCCCTATGGCTCCAGAGACTAGAGGAAAAGAGAGAGAGAGAGGTGACACCAACTTCCTCTGGAGCCCAACGGAGGAGGATGCCAGGAAGGTGACCACACTGTGGCATTTATTGGGACATCAACCACAAGCAACAACCCAAATCACATATGGATGGATGTGCACTCATCAACTGATTAGCCATTAAAAAGTATTCTCCTAGAAGTAAATTCAGACAGTAAGCCAGTGGACAGTATATTGATGGATTCCAATTACCATGGGATGAATTTAACTTAGTTAATAATTTCAATGTGCATAACATTCTAAGATATCATGTGAAATACGTGAAGTGAGCAGCTAACTCCTTAAATCTGGTATAAACATTTTAAATTGCTGCATGGGGAATATTCTACTGGGTATAATGGTGAAAGACTATATCAACAGTCAATGTGCTCTGAATGCTCAGTCATGAATAAATATCCAAACAATTCTGCTCAATGGAATTAGAAATGCACCCCACGGCGGCTGACATGCAAATTCAAGCCACAGAAAAATAATGATCTGTTCAAAAGATACAATTTGAGAGATTCACCACCGTCAGTAAGTACTCTCCAAGTAATGAAGTATCTTCTGATGGGCAATATAACTGGTCTCATCCCCACACCAGGTCTATAAGGTGGCACCAACCACTCTCTAAATAAGTAAACAACTAATTTCATAGAGATACTAAAATAATACCCTGAGAAACATTTCTGTTAACAGAAAAAGTCTGGTATCACTCTCAAAAAGTTATTTCTGAGTTGATGAAAAGAATCTCAATTTGAGGTATTGACACTTGTCCTGATACCGAAAATATTTACTGAGAACTGAATTTTCCTTTTTCCCACAGTCCAATCACCAAGAAAATTATACCTTTCAATTCCCTGGAGGCTTTGACTTCAAGTGAACCATTGAAAGCCATCTTGAATTCGCCCTTCTGATCACGAGCAAACACACGCTGGAATGTCTGCTTGAAGAGGGTTGAGTTGAATGAGTCTCCCATGACCATGTGGCCCCTGAATGCACGATTGAGGGAAAGAATGAGTGATAATGATAGAGGGAGAGGGGAGGATAACACAGCATCAACATATCTTGAGGTATCTGGAACCCAACCGCCACTGCTTGAGATTGACCCATTAAGACAAGTGAAGAAAAATACAACACGATGGCATGGTGAGGGAATGTACACACATGGTTTCACAGAACATGTATAAATGCCCCTTCAAAACATGAAGAGGTACCACTCAATATCCAGCCAGAACATTTACCCTCTTTTTTTGCCTGTGTACTTGATGAGTCAGCCACTCCAGGAGTGACTATAAAAAATTGAGCATAAAAAGTTTCCGGGGATAAATTAAAGATTAAATTGAATAGTGAAGATCCCGGCATGATGTTTTGAAATTGAACACAATGAATTACTACATCATTTCATTTTCCACTCCAAAAATTTGATTTTTCTCACAGATTCAATGTTACCTTATCATTTTCAGGCACAATGTGAGACCAAGAGCCAATAGTACATACACTTTTAAATCAGGGGGAGAGAGGGAGGAATAAGTGGATGAATGGGAGGGGAAGACAGATGATTTACGGATGAGGAAGAATGGAATGAGATAGGGACTAGGTTTGCCAGCTGACAGTTAAGAATTGAAAAAATCTTATTCATGCAATGATAATGTCTTGGTTTTACCTGAGCAGTGTCCTCAAGCACTAAATCATCTAGAAAGTATTAAGTCTCTCCTGGTTTTCCTGAGATTAAGATAATGTTTCCTTAGATGGAGCACTTGTCATGTTTTTTTTGTTCAGGAGAAAAAGTTCCTAGCTATATGATGATGTATGAGGGTAGTCTGAAAAGTTTCTGAACTATGAAATAAACGAGACATTTTTTTCTTCATTTTATTTTTAATTTTAAACATAGTCTCCTTTTAAGTTTATACTCTTTTTCCAGCTATGCTCTTCACTTTTTTAACCCTTCCAAATAATAGTTGGCTTCTTTCTCCACAAAATTCATGCATGGGGTAACCTCCTTATCACATTAAAATCTGTCCTCTAAATGAAACTTACAAGGCTACATAACAGGAAAGAGTCACTGAGGGCCAGATCTGGTGAATACAGTGAGTGATCCACCAATTCTAAGTGCAACTCGTGAATTTTAGCCAATGCGACCACTGAAACATGACCTGATGTTTTCCAGATGGAAAAGCACTGACTTCTTCTTCAAATGTAGTATTTTGTTGCAATTTCTGCAAGTTTCATTTTTGCCAAGTGATGATGGGTAATACTCTCCAGTTAATTTTTTACCTTTTTGAAGATAACTGATGCAAAATTCCATGACTATCCCAAAAAACAGTCGCCATCAGCTTCCCGGCCAATGAAACCGTCTTTGCCTTTTTCAGACCACGCTCACCCTTTACAGTCCACTGTTTTAACTGTTCTTTTTCCTAAAGAATGCACTCCTGGATCCATGTTTTACCTACACCCATGAATCAAAGCAAAAAATCTTACTCACTTCGCTGAAACCACTCCAAAAGGGCCTTGGAAATGTTCATTTGAATGCGTTTTCGGTCCAAAGAGACAAAATTCCACACACAACGCCCAGATATCTTACACGTCCGATTCTTCAGTCAATATTTGACAAATGCACTCTTTCCATATGCCTAGAACCTCTGCTATCTTTCTAGCCTTAATTCGATGGTCGTCCAGTACCATTTGGTAGACTTTTTCGATGTTATCGGTAGTTTTTGGCCATCCCAAATGCTCATCATTAGCCAAGCAGTCACCTGTAAATATAGCTTCCCAAAATTTCACCATAAAAATGATGCTGCAAATGATGCTCCCCATACAGTGTCCAAATTGTCTTCAATTTGTGCATGCATATTGCTTTTCAAACACAAATATTAAATGACATTTTGATACTCAATTACTTCGATTTTCACAAAACCTCACGACTCATTCAAATGATTGTCATGCAACAACTGAGTGTCCAAAATGGCAAATATTTTGACACGTGCCTTTTAAAGCACGCGCAAACACTTTCCCTAACTTTTTTCAAAGAGTACCGGCATCTTCACGCTGAGGTCTGAAACTTTTCAGACTACCTTGGTATTCACCAGACATCTCATAAATGCCATTTTTCTTCACATTGTCAATTGAGCATTTGTTTTTGTGCAAGAGTTTTGACATATTTTAAATTCATAATGATGCTTAATATAGTACAGTTAATTTCCCTTGTGTAGGGCATCCTGCAACCTTTCACCCATGGGAGTTAGAGGTTGCAGGATTTGTGAAATTATTAGGTAATGGGAAATGATGACAACAGAAAGTTAACTTTAAACTACCACCTCCATGATTACCATTAATAATTACTTTCTTTAGAGGTGATTTATTGATAAAATAACTTTTAAGATGCATGATATTAGCAAACTGACATTATAAGCGGGCAGTAAATAATAAAATAAAACAACGTAGTTTAACAATGCAATTGAGAGTCTGGCAAGTATTCACTAGGATAAAACTTGAACATTACAACAATTTCAGAGTGAAAAAATCATTCGCCTTGACCGGGATTCGAACCCAGATCCCTCAATGTCCAGTCGAGTGCTTTAGCCAGTTAAGCTATCGAGGCATCCTCTTAAACTCAAAAAATTGTAATAAGTTACTGTTGCGGCATCTCCCGCAGTTTCTTCGGAATTTGTCAAGGTATAAACAGCCTAAGTGTTCAAAAGTTGGCTTTAACCTCGTGGAATGTGGCACGTCGCGCACGACTGCTAATGCCAGTGGCATTGTATGTATGGTATTTCATCACAATATCTTGTTCCTTTAAAAGCCCCAAAATGTCAGAGTTTAAGAGGACACCTCGATAGCTTAAGTGGCTAAAGCACTCGACCGAATATTGAGGGATCTGGGTTCGAATCCCAGTCAATGCGAATGATTTTTACACTCTGAAATTGTTGCATTGAAATGCACATTAGCGGATGACTCCGTTATAAGTTACTGTTGTGGTATCTCCCGAACATTTTTTTTTATTATTTATTTTAATATTATTTCTTTTTGCACTTCTATAAACAAAGTGAGAGAACAATGATTTATTACAGTTCACTCACCCTGTGGCATTGCAGCACTGCTTCATCTCTAGTAGTCCTGTCTGATCAAGGGCACATGAGTACACGTCAATGGCATGCCCCGAAGATGATGCTCGTGCAGCAAGGGCCTCGTAGTGGCGTGTTGCCTTCTTCGTGTACTTGGCAGCATCCTTCTGAAGGTCATGGTGGGACCTGATCGGCTGACGTAGGTCATCATTGACCACTTGGCCAGGCCCCTGAGAGCACGGCCCACCCACGAAGAGCATTATGCGGGCACCAGTGTTTGGATACGTGCACTGCAAACAGAACGCACTGACTCAGTTATCTTATGTTAGGAATGTGATGCAGCACCCAACCTATCATCTCACACTTCCCCTTACACACACACACACACACGCATAACAAAGGGGGTCACACCAAGAGAATAAAAAATACAATCAAGCTTCCATTTTGTGGTCCACAAAACAATTAACTCAGAGCCAATGGCAATGGATCAGTTACCTCTAGTTCTGAATGCACTATCATGAATCAAGACATATTTTTTACCATATTTGATTATTGAATGTAATTCTATCAAAGCAAACTCAGGATACAATCTCATTTTGAAGCAAATTGAATCATAAAAATTCTTCTACGAGAAGCAAAGTTGTATATACTTAAAACACTTTTTCTCAACACTTATTGAGCAAATTTGAATGCATGGTTAAATTGATGGTTACCGACTTAACTATGTGAGATTCTTTTTTGAAGAATGACAAAAAATCTCTCAATTTTCCACAATTCATTACGAACCACCAGTTTCATTGAATCATCATTGAGTGGGGAAAACATAAAAAGGATGGCACACAAGGTTAAGAGGAAAATTGTCATCAGGAATAGGGTTCTATGCAGAAAAAAGTTACCAATTGGAGAAACCAACCAAAGAACTTCAGTTTTTGAGACTAATGCCCTGACCGCTGGACCACCCATGAGTAACCATCCTTGGAATCCACAAGGATTCACGCAAGAAAATACCCAATTAATTTGCCAAGGGATGGCACTTATGTGCTCTTTTACCCACTACTATATTGGGGACAAGGAAAGGATAATACAAGACACAGACGTATTATATTTGTGAGGCAGTTACAGTGAATTTAAAGGCACTCATAGGCAAAGAAAGGTATGAGTCCTATTGGCTAAATACAAACATTCGTACATGAAAATTCATCCAATGGCAAAACATAAATCTCAAAAACTTATTTTCTGCATGGAATCACCTTCTTTCCACCTTTTTCTCAACACAAATTTCCCATTCTCATCCTGCCTGGCATGGTTATCCTTGTGATGTAGTCACACTAATCCATTGGCTGCATTAATTATCTGTACTCTGCTTCATCCCATAAATTCATGGAGTCTTCCATCCTTTTCTTGTCTGCCAGCTTATTTCATTTCTTATCCTTCAATAACACAGTTGCTCATCCTATGCTACACAAACTACATTACATTCTATCTTCTTCACTCCCACCATTCAGTTACAATAAAACAAACTGCCAACAGCTTCTGATATAATTCTGGGTTTTCTATGTATGGCTTTTCTATTCTAGTTTCTAGCTAGACACTCACGCATATCCAGCTATAATTCTTGAATTGATTCTGGTCAAATGCTAAGTTAATATTGTATTTATATAAGGGCATATATATCCTTTAATAATTAGATATAGAAATTTACTGCAGTATTACTACACACTACAAGTAATTCAGTCTTCATGGCATTATTGGAAAAACTTTCTTGCTTTTTTCCAAAAAAGTACAGCATATTTTATATTTCTGTGAATACAAGCAACTAACTACCTAGCAACATACGTGTAAGGGAATTCCACGACTGTGGTATTGCCTTACATGTATGTTGCTATGTACTTTAGACATAAGCATATTCATAGGCATAGAGACTGCCAGTAGGAATTTTCTTAATAGCCCACGGGACGAAATCTGATAAAGGTAGTTATATATGTTCTTAGTTAAATAGTGACTCTAAGAAAATGTTTTAGTCATTTTCCTTGTGATTAACCAGTAGTTTTGACATTATAAGTTCAAAAAATTCCTGATTTTTACTCTGATGGTGCAATACGTGGGAACTCTGAGAACCATCAAGCAAACCAAGGAAATTGAAGCATGGCAAAAAAGCATGTAGATCTGCTGATCTCATAGTAAACAAAACTGAAGTCTGGGAGTGAATGAAATTTTGAGAGGAGAGTAGATATCACTTATTTCATCCTAGTTGCTCCTTATATTGCTGCAAGCTGTAAAACATTCTCCTCTACCCTCCCTCCCAGTGACTTGGGCCAGACCCTCAGTCTACAAGATATTTCAAAAGCATAATAGCAACCTTTCCACTGTTCTCTCAGCTGACACCTTTGCACCACTATAGATATGCAACCAATGGAAATGGTATATTTTTATTTCCATTGTTTCGGTAGTCAATCGGTGGATGGTGAATAATTTGATGTTGTCAGATATGGAGGGGTAGTTGTGAACGTAGTAGACTGTGATAAAGGGAAGAATAGGGAGTAATCTGGGAAGAGGAGAGGCTTTCTGGATGGCATGAAGACAAGAATAAATCATCAACTGAAGGAGGACGTAGAAAGAGGATTTTAGGCTTGGAGAAGGAAATGTTTTATGAGTCCACAATTATATGCAACATTTTTCATTCCAAAACACATCTAATCAGTGAAAATGACTCTCTATGATGATTGTGCCATGAGACAATTCATGCTCCAATCTTATGGATTAATTCTAAAACTATGATCAGATATTGGGAGAATATTTTGGAGGTTGAAAGCAAATTTTTCTATGCAATTCAGTATCAAAACCCCAGTTTGCAATTAGGTATTCCATTCCATCCCAATTACCATTATGCCAGTCACAATAGAAGTGGTCATGCAAGCAGCTCTGTCTGCCAGATTAGTCAGCTTGTCAATTTTTCAAGGGTACAAATGAGCATAAATGGGTTATTGAACATGATTGAAACAAGATCATGAAATGAGGATGCAATCAAATGTGAATTTGGTTGAGTGGAGGTATGAGGAGGAATTTAACACGCCATTCCACATTCGGATATTACCCTTGTGGGATTGTCTTTGAAAAGTGGACCCAAACCAAGAGAAACCTATGGGAATAGAAAACAGCATATTAAGAAGGAAAAGCCAACATGAAACTACTTCTAATAAAAGTACTTGAATCGACTACACAACACTAAAAAAAATAATCATGTACTTGCATCAGAAACCACAGTCCTAGAAAATAGTTTGATGCACAAGAAGGCCATTATACTTCTATAGATTCTAATGTATCATTTTTTCCCTAATATTCCCAATAAATGTGCTATCCTTTTCCCCAATTTTTCTATGGAGTATTTCAAATATGATCACATATTTTTATATGGATCTAACATCATCAGTTGGTTGCTACAAATTTCTGGGTTCTCGCCATTAGAAAGCCTATCCACGTTAACTATTGCTGTGAGCTTCCGAAACATGAAGAGATAAACTGATCAGGAAACCTATGTACCAAAATTAAACCTCATAACTTCATATGCCACCAGTATTACAGAAGTCGGACTGAAACCATTGTTTTGGTTTTTGGCCACAGCTTGCATGCACAATAGCCAACGTCAAAAATAAACTAATATCACAGCTGAGTGAAACATTCTTCTCATCAGGATTTCCTAATTTTCATATCATATAATCAATTCATTCATCAAATTCCTGACTTTAAAAATAAGAGCCTTTTCTCTATTTTTTCCCAAAATTTTGAAGAATATAAGTAATTCCAGACTTTTTCATGATTTCCCTGAATGAGTGGCCACCCTCCATGGCTTACCTCGCATGGAGCACTAAATAGCATGTAGCAGATTGACAAGGGGAATATAAATAAGGGGAGAGTTCCCCTTGTCACACACCAGTTTAAGAGAAACCCACAAATTTTGTGTTTTAAACAAGTATTCCAAGGCATCATTGCGGTTTAAACCTGCAGCCAAGCACTGTAACACCACACTAAAAAAATCCCATTACCTTGAGATGAAACAAGGCTGGCCTTAATCAACTTTAATATGAACAGATGGCAATAAAACTTGGTTAATGACACTTGGCATCTACTTAGCAGCCTTCATTAAAATGCATTAGCAACTTAAACAAGCTTAGTGGCAAGATAAAATGATTAATATTCAACAATTTCAGAAAAACTGCTTATGCGCAGCAAATTTTGGATACGCTCAAGTAGGAATAGGCTGGTTGAAAATTCAACTATCAACAGAAAGGTTTAATACAAGCAAGACAGAAGATATAATTTTACTTAAGAATAAGATGACCCAGCAGCTAAAGAAGCCTTAGGTTATGACCTGAAATGCTCAAAAGACAAGCACCATTGGTGGAACAAGGAAATTGAAAAATAAATAAAAATTTAATGGAAAAGATATGAAAAGGTCTTTGCCAAAACACAAAATTAAATATACAAATTAGCAAGCATGAGTATGCAAAATATTTTCACAAAAAATAACTGGCGAAACTAAACCTTGAATAGAATATAGGCATCTTTCGGAAAAATAATGTTAACCGACAGCCAGACACTTATGAATTCATTAAGGATAAATACAGGAAACATTAATAAACCAAATAATTCACCAATTTATTGGAAAAAAACATTTCAAAGGATTTCTAAAAGATAAGGAGAGAATCTGAGCATTATTTTGAAAACCTTAAACATAAGTAGGACTGCAATAAAAATATGCAAAAAGCATAAAAATATCAATAATGCATTAAAATGGTGGGAATTCCAGCAGAATTAAGCATAGAACTGGCAGCTAATGTGAACACCTCAAAAGTATTACCAGACTGTGCATGTATAAATCACATAGAGGTCCTAAACTGGTAAAAAAATATCTTTTATCCAACCAATCCATAACAAGGTGACAGGGATGTAAAATTCTATTAACCACAAAGGAATATTCATATGACTTGATAATACCTTCTGATGCCTTTGAGATGCATAACAAATTCTTTAGAGTTATCGTGTATGCATAAAAAAAACTTTTGGGGAGAGAAATCCTTGGACTGATTTTTCTACTTTCAGAAACTGAAAAAATGAGTTTTTTCAAATGGTAAATTTCAAAATCAAACTTAGAGATTTAATCATGTGACACTAAGAAGAAAAAACTGTCACCCTTTCTACAAGTCTAAAAGATGTTTCTATACATGAAATACAACATGAAATGTTAAAATGTAGTTTTGCCATACAAGGACGAGGATAACCAAAATATTCATAAAATATGGCCATGACAAACAGATTTAATTCATATGAATTAAAATAGTTTAAAAAACAAGTGACTGCAATTAGGGAACAAATGAACATTACTTTTTATTCCTTGTGATTAATTCAAGTTTTTAAAGCCATTTTTACAAGGGTAAAAATATAGTTTTACAAGAACACAGAACTATCATCAAGTGAATAGCAGATGGTATTACCAGGAAGCTAAACCAAGCATGTATTCAGGAAAAACAAATGATTGACAAAGGACAAATATCACTGATATGGATTCATTTTCAGTATATGATACCAATTAAAATAATGCACCGTTGATAGTTAATGCTAGTTTGTTGCATAGTAAAGCTATGAGTATTAGGCCGTCTCAAAGAAGGAGAACATGGAATTCCCACGGCTAATGAATGTGAGGGATAAGATAATGGGAAAGTACGGATAGTACAAAAATGTATACATTGAATACTATTGATAACTTTTGATTGAAGCTTTTAAGGAGGCCCAGGTATTTTAAACTGGTATTTTCAAAAAAGTATATCAAAGTTTAAAGCATTTAATTATCTTTATGATTGTAATTTTATTAAAATTTTGAGGTGCTAGGAAGAGAATAGCATGGATAATCATTTCACGGATAGTCGAGAGTTACTTTATTTAAAGTTAGCCACAATAAAAAGCACAATAAACCCTAAGCTTTGGTAAAGTATTGCTATTAGCTTATATTTAAACTATTTTGACTCAAGTGGGATCAAAATAATGAGGCTTTATGCATTTGAAACATGCATCCTCATGGCAGTGAGGCTATGACAAAAGCAGCTCAGCAAAAAGGTGAAACTTTCAAGCAATGAAAATACGATGTTACATAAGTATTGTGGACCTAATAGAACCATTTTCATACCTATTGCAGACTTTCTACAAGAAGAAAGGGTTGAGAAAGGGGTCCAGTGAATTTTCTGAAAGAAGAAGTGCCTTAGTCTTATCGGAATCACACTATGAAGCAAGGTAGTTTGATGAAGTGATGTTCACTGAAAAGGTTGAAATGAGAACATGAAATGCAAAGAGGAAGACCAAAGAGATGGGAGATGAACATGTGCAATGGCAAACATCAAATGAGATGCAATGTGGGAACATGTGGATAGGCGGCAATGGAAAGAACATTCAAGTGAACAGTAGCACCAAAACATGCTTGGAATTTATAACCACTAATAATAATTACCTACCTAAATCAGTAACATATATCAATGCTACTCCTTGGAGCTGGACATAGTAATAATCTAATCTTCCTTAATCAAAGAATAGTGCAATATATGTATTAGCCCACACACTTTGAATTCTGTAATTAAATTTCCACATCAATTCTGTGAAAAATATTGACTTATTACATGGGGCCTCTTAACCGAGGGCTGAAGTATGCTACGGGGAACTGTTTTTTAGTATCAAAACTATCAATCAACTTCGTATGCACCTATGGCAAAGAGAACACATATGGAGCGCAATGTTAAATATGATGACCGGTACATATATAGACACCCCAGCAAATACCTCAAGGAGTCCAACAGCAATTGAGAGTGCAACACCAGTAGAGCGCAGGGAGCGCTTGCCTTGTGCCACAGGCCAGGGGTCCCTCTGTAGCTCCCCGAGGAGATCCGTCAAACTCATGTCACACTTGTGCACTGGCTGGAGAAACCTTCACGCCCAAAAAAAAAAACATTTTTAAATGAAAGGCATGCAAGCAACACACCTTAAATGTACACAAGTGACAGACATGGAAAACCCTCTACATACACATGTCGTGATCTAATACAAACAAATTACATAGATGCAACCTGATAGATGTTTTAGTATGTGCAGCAGTTAAAATGTGATATGCTCATATACACCTCTATCGCGCACAGAGTAGACAAAGAAGACATGTATGCATAATTTGCTTTTATGAACCAATTTATAGGCACTGCCTCCTTCAATTTCAAATTATTGTGCGGTTTTGCAAAATAAGCTTACTTTGGAGCATCCTGGTAAATAGAGAATTTGCTGCACACCCGAAGGGCAATATGGTGAAGTAATGAAACATTTAACGGGATCTTTGATATTACAATCGTGCATCAGGCATTGGTTTTTGAACTCAGCCTCAGTAGGCATAAATATCGGTTCTTGAAACAATTTTTCTCATTTAGGTTCTGTTTCTATTCTCAAGAAGCAAACTTGAGTGAAAGGAAAATTTTCTCGTTGATTAAGCATCATTAACCAGATACATTAAGGTGGGATATTAGGGAATGGGAGAGGATGACAGAAGTGGGACTGCCTCTTGCTGAGACCAATGGATAATCCACCCATCAGATAATATGCCAGGTAGCTTAAAATATATCAAAATTTATAACTAATTATTATATCAGGAACTAGTTTCTTAAGAGATAGTAAAAAAATCTGTACGACCTAAAGGGTGTACAGTATCATCACATTAATGTCAAAAGTTTTAGAGTAGTAGTAGTATTTAGGGGAGGTGACCGAGAGCTGAGGTCATTTGCGCCATAGGGGATGGACAGGAAAAGATGAAGGGTAAAGAGAAACCCGGCGTCGGCATTAGCCTGCCCTTTATGAAAGGCGCCAAGGGGTCCGTAGTGTAACGTCCCATCCGATGGATGGCGTACTCACACGAAGTGCCCTCCACAAAGCACCTCAGGTAGGGATCGAGATACCTCTGACAAATATTCAACACCGCTGGGATTTGAACCCGGGCCCTCTGGGTGGGAAGCCAGTATGATAGCCACCGCACCATCTCAATCCCCCCAAAAGTTTTTAAATCTGAAATTAACTCTATGAGTGCACCTTTATCAATGCATAATGGGTATTAGTACTTCAATAATTATTATAACTACTATAAAAAGCATGAACCGACTACCCTGTATCCTATCTGCATTCAAATATGATAAAATAAAGGCTCTAAAACATATCTACACAAACATAAAACAATGGATCAGATTTTCAAACATCTCCAGCATTTCATGGGATAAATAAACAATGATTGTGGTCACTTATGTGTCCTATCTCACCGATTGGCTGGAGAGATTGGCTGCCCTCCTGGACCTCGTGGCTGCTGCCCACCACCCATCATGGGCACTGCCCCATGGGGGCCACCGTGCTGTCCTCCCCCTACTGGCCCTCCCCCCCCAACATGCATCCCCGAGTGCCCAGAGCCGGCCATCGGGCCACCTCCAACGGGCCCTCCTGCTCCTGGACCCCCCACAGCACCTCCCACCTGGGCGTATTTGCCAATGCCCAGCATGTCCTGCACCTGCAGTGCCGTCAAGTCTTTGGTGCCACGGAACACATAGCTCTTGGAGCACCCCTCCCGACCTAACTCATGCACCTGCAAACAAGCACAAAAGATAAGTGCACTGGAGCCATAAGAGGACGTGACCGCATTATTAAGGTGGTCCCTCCCAACCCAGTGGAAAATTTCCTTTCGCTGCAAGATTTGATTCATGTGATAGCACCAATTGACCAAAAGTGCAACATTTCATTTATGAGGGAAATAATAGAATTATCACCACAATCATCAAAATGGATTAATATTTTTTTTCTCCTTAACAAATTACAAACAAAGTATTTTTCACAATAAATTATAATTTTGTATAATCCGTAAAAAAAATAAAATTTAACACAACGGGAAAGCTATTTTTCACTCAATCTTTTTTAACAATTCCACAACTATCTTACCACAAATAGCAATTATGAATTCCAAAAATGTTTATGAAATTTATTTCTGCAGTTAGAATTTGTAACTTTTGCCCCACGTAACTTTCTTTGATTTAGAAACAGTGACTTTTTTTCAAGACCATTCTTAAATAATTTTGACAGAGAAATAAGAATGCTCTAAAGTTATAGCTTCTTAGGAGAAAAATCCTGCAGATCAACCAAGAATATTTTAAACATGGGTTTACCATCATACACAAAAACACCTTTAAAAACAATCTACATTGGTTGGGTGATATTAAGTTATGATACAAATTGGAATTACTCAAGCTATGTGATTTTTTGGGTACCAGCTCTTCCTGGGAAGTCATGACCGGCACAGGGAAAGGAACTGGCCATCCTACCCAGACGTGTGAATTTCACACGCCGTTGGGCTTAGTACTGGGTGAACTCAACCATCTCCTAACAAACTGACTGATTTTCGGGTTAATTACTGGGTCTACCTCCAAACCTTAAACAATTCAACTTTATAAAATAACCTCGCCATCTAGGACATGCCAGAGTGAAAAATTTTATTTCTTCTCTCTCGCATGTTTAATCTCTAAAGCCTCATGTTAAGTAGACTGCTGGGAAGCTAGGCAGAATGTTGGAACGCATTAGTCCCATAAACATGCCATGAGGATCCAGGAGCCCAAAGGCCAACTCTCTACCCTTCAACCCAATTGGAATGGGTGACCCTAGAAGGAGCAATTATCAATGCCTGGCCAAGACAGTTCTAGGGTTATTAGGAGAGACAACCCTTACATCACATCAAGATGAAATTGCCTTAAATTGAAAAATATAAAAAAAAAACATTCTGTGATTGTAGCAACTTAAGTTACCCTATTTTAAAAACTTTATTCTCTTCCTTGAACAATTATTACATATAATTCCCCACTACCCTCTCATCCACAGTTATGCTCTTAGTCTTTTTTCCAAGTGGGTAGATTTTGCAAATCATGGGAGCAATTATCTTACCTGCACCATCCTCCCAAATGTGATCAATCCAATGAGAGCATTTGGTGGTAAGAGACTCAGCGACATCTGCAATGACTCCTTCAGAGCCACTAACTCCTCCTCTTCAATGCATGTGTCAATGACCAGGAGGAAAATAGGTGGGAGACATTGTGCTCTCTGAAACAGGCAGAGAGAGTAGCTTGATTATTTGTGCCAAGGTAATACAAGATTCAGTCTTCATATTTCATTTCAATAAAACTGTTAACCAGTTATGTTGGATTTTTCAAATGGAAAGAAAATATTCATACTTACTGTGATTGTATATTCTATTGTGGAAAATGTGTGGACAAGTTCAGCTGGTTGGTGCTGTTCTGAGATGGCAGCATACTGGGGTGGAAACTG
The DNA here is from genome assembly GCF_022747635.1 of Hetaerina americana. Lineage (NCBI taxonomy): Eukaryota > Metazoa > Arthropoda > Insecta > Odonata > Calopterygidae > Hetaerina > Hetaerina americana. The sequence continues at coordinate 567,362 of NW_027287073.1, read as the reverse complement.
GAAATATTTAAAGTGATTAAGTACTAGAAGTAATTGAATGAATATATTTTATATCAGTTCCAAAATTCAAATAGGGATACATGAACAGTACAAACGTGTTCGTGGTACTTAGTAATTAGACATAAATATTACTGCATATTTTATCAGTAGTCTAGTGGCTTAGAATAGGTTTTTGATGGGCCCGGGAACTACACACCACTTCACTTGATACCTCTAACTAGCATGACACAAAACATCCTTAAACCCCATAATGCTTAGAGTGCTAGCTTGGGCCCTGTTTCTTTGGTTATGGTTAAATGCACACGCATTCACGTCACCAGTTTCATACTAGCAAATTCACTCACCGGATTCCTCTGAAAGCAGAAATTGCACACCCATAGCTTCGCCCGGTAATCCACTTGGCAAAGAGGATTTAAAATAGCTCTGCAGGTATTTCTTGTGCATAAAACAGGATCATACTGGATCGGCGGAAGATCTGGTCTTTCATTTAAAGGCTGGTAAAGGCACCCTAAAGGTACTACTAATCGCGTTGCATCAATCCTACTTGATGGCCATACGTTCCAAGTAAATCGTACACCATCCTTTTCTTCGTTCTGCTGAATAAACTCCTCGTAGGTGGTCATCCTTGAAAGATTGAGACAATGACGTAAATTGCTAAATCAAAATACAGGACATCCAAAATTATCACCATATAATCCGGTATTTTTCGTAACACAATTGGTAGCTTTCATTTTGACATTCAATATCAAAATTCAAATACGGATTACCCAGCATATAAAATCGCATGAATTCCAGGGAGTGCAATTAAAATAATAACAAAAATCCAAGAAAACCAAACAATCACACTTACTTACCTTAATTAAAAAGATGATCGACCCCGAAATCCTATGAATTACCCAACATAGAATTATTCGCCGGACACGTCACGTTTTTCCGACAGTAGAAGAATGAATTCCACAGTTCCGAAGCCAAACGTCATATGAAAAATCTGAAGAACCAATTCCCTCTCGCGAACTCTCAATGGCGGTGGATTGCAACAATTGTAACGCATCCAAATCTCGTATGTCCGCCGTTAGGTAGGAAACTTCACTTCATTGAGTACAGTAGCAGCTAATTATGTCATTTAAAGCATTTATGAAAGTTTAAATATTATTTTCTGCATATATGATTGTTTGAAATATCACCATCTTACTCAGGTTTTCAAAATGTAGGTAAAGGGTTTAGCCGAATGATTGCATTATCTGACTACAGAGATTGGATTATTTTTGGGATTTTAGGATTGTATTGAGAGAAGGAAAATGGATCAAAAGCTAAATGAAGATTGTATAAAATACATCTGTTCCTATTTATTTCCTATCCCCGAAAAATAGTCCATCAAGCAAATGTAAACCATGAAGTGAAATGTATACGTACAAATCTCCAGAGTAATATCAACATCGATTATGCGCCGATTTCAACGAGGATATCTCATTGATTAAAGCGGGGCTCCTCGATGCTACTTTAACACGTGGAAGAAATTAACATTGAAGGATCACATGTTCGCATATTTTTTTGGTATAAGTCTGTCAAAACTTATTCTGTTGGGTGGGCACTTTTATTTAATTTTGCTAGACTCCACTTTGTAGGAAACCAACAGTTTTAGAAAACATATCATGTTTAAAAATACCCCTTGATCAGTTTTGTAAATTATACATACAATATTTCAGGAGAAGTATTACAGTAACAATGATAATAAATTTCATTTGCCATAACGATCGTCATACACAACAATAAGAATTAAGGCTCTCCCAAAAAGAGAGCTGAAGCACATAATATTTGTATTGAGTGGAAATCATTAGATATACAGCACATCAATACTCAAATAATTCTCGTGGCTCAAATAATGGACTTTCCCATGGATTCATAATAATAAATATTCTTGCATTCATTCAAGCATAAATATTCTTACATTTTAGATATTCCGTGGTAAGCCTATAATACATTCATTTGCCCATCTCATGAGGTTCTAGTTTCAATTTATCTGTCCTGACTGACTCACTGTGTTAGTAATTTTTGGTGCTTGTGACTTGAGAATGATAATCTGAGTTGGAAGAAAATGTACCTATATGAGCCTTTATATATAATAAAAGAGATAATATATGCACACAAGGAAGCAGGAGAATTTTTAATAACTAAAATACTTGTGTAGACAGCAAACTAATGCTGAAAGACCATAATTCTGACTATTCTTTTCTGAACCTTAAATGTCTTATTTAAGAAATGGAAAAACATAATGATATATAACACTTAGGGATAGAAATTGCTGTGGTAAAATTTTAGTAGGACTTCAATAGCACTTGTATTTCTTTATCAGTATTCAAGTTTCACATTTAAACTCAAAACCCTCACAGTGACTTGCATTCGGCTCCTGGGAGCTTGCTAGGACTTTGGGTTGAACCTTGCCCTCTAGGGGGTGCACACTGCTCCTTCCTGTTGACCCCCACCCCTAAAATCTCCCTCTCTCCTCCCCTCCTTTTCATCACTGGTATTCTTAGTTTTCTTCCACTGTTAAGAAAGGTGGTTGTGCCAACAAAATATTAAAAATACAAAAATGTAAGTGCCTCCTTATTGGTGTGTCTTAAGTTTTATGTGCCATCGTCATGCTTTTTACTAACCTTACATTAACTTTTGTGTATATAAACGTATATAGGTGTGTTATGTGGTGGTTAATTTTATAATGGGCCAAAATTTGTTTTTATATATGTTTCCGAGGCAGAACAACCTTTTTAACTCAAAGGAAGAAGACTGAGAAAATAGGTAATGGAAAAGAGAAGGAAGGTTCCTAGGAGCAAACGTTAGGAGGGTGAGCCAAATGGAAGAGAGAAAATACCCCTTAGTGGGCTAGTTTGAAGCCCACATCAGAGCATACTCATAGAAGTCATTTTTATACCATCTCAAGGATTTTGAGCTTTAATAGTATATTTAAGGGGGCAAGGGAAGCAAGCAGTCATTGAAGGAAACATTGTGGAGGAAGGAATGCTTGGAAATTGTTTAAGGGACAGATTAGGAAGAAGAGTTGCAAGAAGTGTGTTTATATTTTTGTGACTTTGCTTGATATTAAGATGAAAAAACTAGGAAGGGATATTTTCCAGATAATGATGATGATTTTTATGCTGAAAAGGTACAATTGTAATGAAACTATAACCTCACCTCTCAATTCATAGAGGATCAGAATTCATCTGATACTTTGGGTATATTCTAACCACATTACTCTGATATCAAGTATTGTTTCTAGAGTCAATAAATATATTTCCCCTTCACAATTTGCTTATCATCTTTAATGCCTTATGATATCTCTTTTAAAAAATTTGCAATCACTACGTTTCCTTTTTTGAAACAAATTATTTGACCAAAAGATACCACGATCAGTAAATTTTTGGTGCATTGTTTAAACTCATTGGCCAAAGTTAAACCATTTCCAAGATAACTTTGCCTTCCACATCAAAATTAAAATTTCACAATAATATGACAAGACAATATTTGTAATGCTAAATTAAGTGCAATAGCCAACAATTCTATAATATTATATAAAAATGTTTACAGGTTAATAAATCCAGGTTTATACAGTTAATAAAAATTACCCACAAATGGTCCACGTTTCCTCAGTTGATTGAATAGATGGCCTTTAAAGAAACAGTATTATGCATTAATATAATTTTGTTTCATTCATGAGTCAATTGGATGGACCCATACCATTCGGTATGTAATTTTTGTAATGCAAGTCGGTAGTCAAATTCTGTTTCCATGACCATGTCTTTTTGTTAATTTCAAAGGTGCTATATTTAATCCTTTCGGTGCATACTCCCTGAAGTACAGCATGTATTTTGGAAATTTTGCAAGCTTTTATTAAAAAAATCACTACATATTTGTTAATCTTTTTTTTCTTTATGTATTCTATTTTACAAAGTGAATAATTACTTTTTAATATAAAACAATAAAAAATCTACTGATTTCTCTAATTTCACACATTTTTTCTAGCCAAATTTTAAATAGAAAATATTTTAAAATATTATTTTTCTCCTTTGACCAAAAAAAATTGAGAAACAGGTATTATCTGCTTAAACCTATTAGACATTCATTAATACAAAATATCATTATCTGTCTAGGTAACAAGTTTAGAGGAAGGTACAAAGTACCAAAATTGCTTAACTTTCCATCCATCCTCAATTTACAATGCAAATTGCAAAAAATTCTGGGGAGATCATTAAAATGATTATCATAAAATTGGTGAGCCTTAACCCACAAAAAAGAACAACATTGGCAAAAATGTAATGAAATATGGTATATCACCAAGAAAAACAAGAATTGAAGCTGCTTTTAATTTGAAAACAGCAATAGTGGTGTCATGTTACATTCAAAATTTTAACAAATCCATTACATTCACAAATATGATGAGGCATGAAAATCCATACAGACTATTTTCACATTTGAAAAAATAGTGCTAAATATATAGATGTAAGGGCTGGGCCATTATCTTTCCCATGGTGTACCACGCAAACTTCTTCGTTTGCCTTGGCAGTTTCCTTATCCTGTAATCAATGGGCAATACTGCCCCATGAGTTGATGGACCAGGATTGGTATTTGCATGTAACCATTCACCCTTTGTACTCCTGATATTTTTTCCTATAGTGTTTGTAAACTATGTAAGCATTCAGAGTACTTTAGAAATCATATTGAAGACTACATACTTTCTTCCAGTATTCCAATGACTCTGTCCTATTTAAATACATGTAAAACTTCATATCTGAAGAATCTATCCCACCAATTTACGGATTGTGGTGTTCTGGCTTGAGGCCATTTTTGGTACTTCTTGACCACAGCAAAAGCTTGAAGGGCCTTTAGCAACCAAGTTAAAGGACAACAAATTAACTGTATTTCTTTAGATTTATTTTCCCTGCATACAAGGATAGATATTTCTTTCCTATCATGTCTCATTATACCTTTTAAAATGTACTATTTCTATCATAATCATGAGCTAAATCAATGCTGGTGAAGAAATTGTCCGTGACAATATGAAATCCTATCATAAAATATTTTCCAGCATTGAGCAAACTGCTACCAACTACATACCTTAAACCATTTTTTAAATTTTTTTGCTTCTTCAGATTTTGCTCCTTGATTATAATAAAATGCCAGACAGTAATCCACCAGAGAATCACATAGCATCCTAAAACTGATGCCCCATAAACGAGTATGGTGGTATTGTTCGGCAAATATAGCAATAGTTGTATTTAGGGGCGGCGACCTACAGCGAAGGTCATTTGAACCATTAGGGATGGACACGAAAGGATGACAGGTGGAGAAAAACCTGGCATCGGCATTAGCCTACTCTTAAGGAAAGGTGCCAAGGGGTCCACAGATTAATATCCCATCCAAAAGACACCATACTTACTCAAAGTGCCTTTTACAAAGCACCTTAATTAGGGATTGAGATACCAATGAAAAATATTCGTGCCACTGGGATTTGAACCCAGGCCCTCTGGGTGGGAAGCCAGCACGACAGCCACCAAATATAGCGATAACAGTATATGTTCTTTGGTAACTACTAATCTAAACTAGGGAGATGTGGTGGTGCAGTGGGTTGAGTCTTGAAGTGCTGACCAGAGGGCACCCAGGGGCTTCCGAGCAATCTCAACTTCATCCAAGCTGTGTGGTTCTTCTAGACCCAGATTTTCCCGAGAAACCATATGTGGCACCGTGAAAGAATCTGGCCTTCCTACCATGATGTGTGAATTTCACACCCCTTTGGGCTTACTATTGGGTGACCTCTACCATCACCCATCAAACCAACCTTTGGGTTGATAACTGTGGTAATGTAATTAATCTACATCAACACTTAGGCGATGAATGTGAGTGTCATTAGTTCGTTATGCAGAATACTGGGAAAATCCTTGGTTGAAAAATTGATCCTGAAAACACTTTGGAAGAATTTATTTAGAGCATTAGCTTTTCCCTTGCTGTCAGTGTGAATGACATTTTTACAATCCTCCAAAAAAGTCATTGTTTGATCACCCCCCCTAAACTTCTTTGACGTGTGACCAGAACACTTTAGGGTCAATGTCCAAGTATCCACAGAGTGCTTTATTTTTACAATCACGTAAGGCACTGCCTAATTGCCTTTTGGTTTCAATTTTAGAAAATCTATACTTGACCAATAACTGCCTATGCTATGGTAACAATGAGAAAGTGATACATTGGATTGCAGACTTATAGTCATACCAAAAGCAAAAAGTAGTGCTCGATGGCTTGTGCTCCACAGAGGTAGATGTAACTTTGGACATCCCTGAGAGAAGTGAAATAGGGCTGCTACTATTCTTAATATACATTTATGATCTAAGCTCATGCGTTAGTACCAACCTTTGATTATTTGCAGATGGCATGGTATATATATATATATATTAGGTAATCTACCTGTTAAGGTAGATTTTTGAATGGACATAATTACTAATTAAATTATTTGTGACCCCTAGCAAAACACAACATCTAACTTTACATCAGGTCCCTCTTCAGCTCTGAGTACTTTCTTCCTCCCTTCATCCCGTCCAACATCCCTATCCTGTTCCTTCCCTTTCCTCATTTGCCTAACATTCTCCCCTCAATTACAGTCTTCAACATCCCGCTGCCAGTCAATGCCCCCTTAAGCCACTTTTCCTGCCTCCATAGGATTGCTCCCAACAAACCACTCTCTTCGCCCACCATACCTAGTACTTCCTCGTTTGTTTTCTTCTCTGTCCATTTCACCTTCTCCATTCTTCTCCAAACCCACATTTCAAAAGCCTCCAGTCTACGTCTATCCTCCTGCTTCAATGACCACATTTCCGCACCGTACATAGGTACGCTCCAAATTAAAGTTTTGACGAGTCTTTTCTAAACATCCTTACTCAACGTCCGCGTCATCAACTCCCTCCTCCTTGTGAAAGCCTCTTTGCCTAGCGCAATTCTTCTCCTTACGTTCCTACTACTACTACTACGAGGGTCATCCGGAAAGTAGTACCCGTTCGTGAAATAAAAAGACAAAAGTAAATATTAACAAACATAAAAAATTTTATTTGAAAGAGGATACTTTAAGCTACTTCTCAACATAATCTCCAAGCAAATTAAGGCATTTGTCATAACGTGTGACAAGTTTCTGTATTCCTGCTGCATAGTCCTTCGCCGCCAGCTCATTGAGATACGCGAGGGACCCATCTTGCACAAATTTTTGCATAATGCAGATGGTGTTTAACAATTTCATGAACAATTGTTCGAGAAACATTGGGAAAATGCTCACAGATGTCATCAATTGTGACGCGCCGATCGTTCCTCACGAATTCGTCAACTGAGCTCACCAGTTGGTCTGTAATGACAGACGGTCTCTCCGAACGCTCATCGTCGTGTGTGTTCCCCCTCCCCATGTTGAAGTTGCGACACCACCGCCGAACAGACGACTCGTCCATTACATTGTCTCCATACACCTCCTTTAATTGGCGATGAATATCACATGGGCGAACGTTTCTTGCATTGAGGAATTTAATCACTGCCCTCACTTCACAACTGGCGGCGTTCTCAATTTTTTTAAACATTGTAAACAATCACAGAAACAACACAGGCAATGCTAGCGTCACACAACTTGGCTCAGAGAAGGCAGACAAGCCACTGAAGCTATCTGACCTCGTCCAGCGGCTACTCGCGTCGTCAGCACTTCATGCGGCACGAACGGGTACTACTTTCCGGATGACCCTCGTACTTTGACCCTTTTGGTCCAAAACACTACCGAGATACGTAAACTGTTCTACCTGCTCTAGTTTTTGCCCTCCTATTCTAATGTTAACCTTAGCCTTTTTCTTTCTAGAAAATTGCATAACCTTTGTTTTATTAATATTGATTCTCATCCCATACCTGTCGCACTGAATTTCCAATTCACTAAGCAATGCTTACAGCCCCTTGGCTGACTGACAAACTAAAGCTTGGTCATCAGCAAACCTAACTGATTTTACGAATTCCCCACCCACTTTCATTCCTACCTCCAGTTCTTCCCATGCCTCTTTAATCATTTCCTCTGCATACAGGTTGAACAGCAATGGTGATAATGGGCAACCCTGCCTTACACGTCTTCCTAACACTGCCCAACCGGACTCCCCGTTCCCCACTCGCACCTGAGCAGTCTGAGACATGTATAGGTTGCGGATTAGCCTCCTTTCCCTCCAATCTATTCCTATTTTCTGCAATATGCTCATTAGTTTTTCCCAATTCACTCTATCAAACGCTTTTTTGAAATCTACGAAACAGGCAAATACCTCCTGGTTGTGTTCTATATTCCTCTCGATTAATGATCTCATTACTGCAATGGCATCACGCGTTCCTCTCCCCTTCCTAAACCCAAACTGATCATCCCCTAAGTAATCATTTGCCCTACACTCTATCCTTTTGTTTATGATCCTAAGAACAACTTTAGCTGCGTGGGATATCAAACTTATTGTCCTATAGTCCTCACATGATGTAGCCTTTACCTTTTTCGGAAGAGGAACTGAAACTGATCTCACAAAGTCTTCCGGCCAGATTCCTTTCTCATAAATACTACGAATTAGCCCATATACCCTCTTCCTCCCACGTGCCCCCACGGCCTTATTTAGTTTCATCTCCCTTAATGCCGTTTCTATCTCATCGTCTAGAATGCCTGGACCTAGGCTATCTTCCTCTACGTCATGCTCATTTTCAATGTCTAACTTTGTTGGTCTAAGCTCTTTACTATACAGTTCTTCTATATACTCCTTCCATCTCTCTTGGATCTTTCCTGCGTGAACTATTACCTTACCCGCCTTATCTCTAACTGTTAGCATAGCTCTTCCTTTCTTACTTCCCGATAACGATTTAACTTTGCTGTACAGCGCACCGATTTCACCCTTCCTCTGCAGACTTTCCATATCCTCGCACTGGGTCTTCCACCATGCTTCTTTTGCTTTATTTGTTACCCACCTCAATTTATTGTTTAATTCTTTGTACTTCATTTTGCCTAACTCTGTATTTACATTCTTCCATTTTCTCCACTCATCCATCTTTGTAATAATCTCAACCGTGATCCATAGTTTCCTAGTCCTTTTATCGTTGACGGTTCCAATAGTCTCTTTTGCGGCTTTCGACAATGCTTTCTTGATACTTTCGCATTTTTCTTCGATTTTACTTAGCTCTTTACCATCCTTCATGATTTCCTCTACCGCCTGTTTTTATTCCTTCCTTTTCCAACCATTTAATGCTTCTACGTTCTATTTTATAACTCGCCGCCCCTGCCTTATCTTTTTGAAACGTACGCTACATTTCATAACAACTAAATTGTAGTCAGAGTCCGCATACGCTCCCGGGAAGCTGTGCGAATTTATCACACTGTTCCTAAACCTGTGTCTAACCAGGATATAATCTAGCTGGTACCTTTCTGAGTCACCTGGAATTTTCCATGTATACCTGCGTCTTTTGTGGTTTCTGAACCAAGTGTTGGTGATGACTAACTTTTGTCTCCTGCAGAACTGAACTGCTTTCTCCTAGCGGTCATTCCTCGTGCCTAAACCGTAGTCCCCGACCTCATCACCATCTCTTCCTTCGCCTACCATCGCGTTGCAATCCCCCATCACTATCAAATGTTTCCCTGCAGGAACACACGCGATTATGTCCTCTAACTGATCATATATCCTATCGACCTCTTCTTCCTTATGGTTGCTCGGTGGCATGTATATCTGTATAATAACTAAGTTCGTCGGTTCTGCTTTTATCTCCACTATTAGTATTCTATCCGTTACCTGCTCTATGTTGACTGCGCTTCTTCCTACCTCTTCATTTAATACAATGGCAACCCCTCATTGGCTCTTGTCCCCACCGCTGTATATTATTCTATACTTATCACTCCAGTAATCCCCGCTATCTTTCCATCTCACCTATCTAAAATATCTATTTTTCCCCTTTCCATCTCTCGCTTAACATTCTCCAATTTCCCTGTCCTCATCATTGTCCTAACATTCCACGTTCCTATTCTAACTAATGTGGTCTTCTTCTCCTGTGTCTTCTGTCCTGCTGCTGCCGGTTTTCCCTTGCAAGGGTTTTGTGGGATGACGACCATGGAAGCCTTGCCTCCCCCACTGCCGGGCACGACAAACGGTCGATTGGGCCAAGCCTTGTAGTTGCCAGGACTCAAAATATCTCTATTGTCCATCATATTTTGCTTCGGAATGTTAATTGAGGTGGTTTCCCGTTGCCTTCCTCAATAGTGTTTTTAACGTGACACCATCACTAATTGGCCGCCCCACTGGGGTCAGACGCCATTGCAGCCGCCTCACTGAGGAACACGCTGCGTGGACTACCTTTCGTCTGGCTCCTAACCTTCGACCTATCTGGCATGGGTGACCCCACCAGGAGCAATTTTCATTACTCCCGCCAGCACAGCTCTAGGGGTCATTGGAACGCACAAGCCCTTCCACCACGTCAAGGTTGTAGTCCAGGGAGGGGATGGCATAGTATAATACAGTGATATAAGGATCCCAATATATCGCAGGCTACTCTCTAGAGATTTGGACAAAATATTGGATTGGTGCAAGGAATGGGGATTAGAGCTGAAGATTAGCAAGTGTGCAGTTTTGAAATTTATGATTAAACGAAGTGATGAGCAGGACATACATTATACAATTGACGGTTTTGTGTTAACTACTGAAGAACAGGTAAACATTTGGGAGTAGTCCTAACACCACGTCTTTCATGGGGTGTACAAACGAAGAAGAATATGCAGATCTGCCTTCAAGAAACTTGACTTCATCAGACAGGTAGTGGTGAAGTTTAACACGTGAGTAAAAAAGAGGTGTTATCTCACAAAATCCTAGGAAAGCAAGAGCAAAAACTACTGCACCAACACAGAAGACAACAGAGTTAGTTAGAATAGGAACAGGAATTGTTATGACGATGTTGAGGGCAGGAAAATTAGAAAATATAAAGCAAGAGATGCAGAGAGGAAATATACGTGCTTTAGGTCTGTGTAAAGTGAGATGGAAGTATTGTGGAGATTACTGCAGTGATGGTTATAGAGTAATATAGGGTGAAAGGGGAGAAAATCAGCGAGGGCTGGCAACAATATTGAATATAAAGGTTGGAAGAATCGCAGTAAATATAGAGCAGGCATGAGATAAAATATTATTAGTAAAAGTAACAGCTGAACTAATTCACTTGGTCATTGTTCAGGTTTATATGCCAGCAAAAAATCATGTGGAGGGAGAAGTCAATACGGTATACATTCAGTTAGAGGACATAATCCCTGATGTTCCTAGAGAAAGACATTAGATAGTGATGTGTAATTAGAATGTGACAGTAGGCAAAGGAAGATATGGTAATGAGATGGGGACTATGTTTTAGGAACAAGGAATGACTATGGGGAGAAAGCAAGAGTTCTGCAGGAGACAGGGATTAATCATCACCAACATTTGGTTTAGACGCCAATAAAGACAAGGCTACACATGGAAAATGCCAGGATGGACATAAATAGTAATGGAAATAGAGAATATTGTATAATTTATTTGAGGATAGCTTAGGTCAAGGCTTACTTGATTACAAAATAGAAATGGCATTGCCTGGATTGGAGGATTCCCATACGACTGGATTGCTAAGAACAACAATAGAGACTTCGACATTCTTGATGAAATGATCCAACCTCTGATTTTTGCTCTCCCCTCCAGCTATTTCTCTACCCTTCTCCAAATCCCTAAAAAAACTTCCATCTGCCAAATTACCCACCCAGTCCTGATGACACCAATGACCTCTGTTGCCGGTGGCCCTCCCTAAAAATGAACAGTTATAAATAAAGTAAAGACAATTAACTACGGAAACAAGGTTATCGTCATTCCAATCAGGCACGCATTAAATTGTAAGTAAGTTAACGCATTTAACCGAGGAGATAAGAGCACCAAGTTTATATTATCTCTTGAAAGTCGAGTCTTGTAGCGTGGATGGACTGTTGAACTGCTAGACCGAAGGGCTGCTACTAAATTTCTAAACCCCTTTCCATTCGATACATGTCATTTAGATGGTGCACACGTGAAGGCTCTAGACCAGGAGATTTAAAACGCATTATTTTCAGTATTCTCGTTTGAATCATGCTGTATAAAGAAATGGTTGCAGTGCGTGATCTATCTCACGAAACATGAACGAAGGAAAAATGGAGCAGAGTCAAACAATAATTTCTATGTATCAATTTAATTCGGGTACTTCGATAGACTGAGAGCGTAACAGCGTGAGAGCTACTACAATAACTATTATAGCATTCACAACAAGCCCGTTATTGGTTCGCTTTGCGTTGGGTTGCGATTATTGTTAAGCAGTTATATAAACCAATTATGTGTCCCGTACGGACATACATTTCTAGGCCGAGTATTTTAATGCACTGTGCACATTTACGTATTTTCCCCCCTGTGCCGGAATGCTATATTTATACTTTTAAAAATAGGATTTTTCAAAAAAGCCACACATCCTAATATGCCCGATTTACGAGATTATAACCTATTTTGAAATTCGCTAATGAGAATAAGTTGTGAACATTGAGAATCTGCCTCTCTCTTTGACAGAAACGTAATAAGTGCGGCCATGATATATTCGCGACCGGTTCCGGCGATATACTCGCATTTCCACTGTTAAGTGCTGGTCCCATTAGTAAAGTGTTCTCTAATGACGCTGCTTGCTCCCTGCATATCGTGTGCATAAAAAAACAGAACACGTCGATAAGAATAAGAACTTGTTGAGTAATCGGAAATATTGGAATGATGGAAGAGGAGATATGCAGTGATTAGGGTTTTATGCATTGCTCATTTATTTAGCCCCTACTATCTACGCCCCTGATACGACAAGCGAAATAGTCACAGAAACTAAACAGCATTGAGGAATATTGAACGAAAAAATTATACGGCGAAGACAGTAAGTTTAAGACATGAAAATGGATTGTGATTTTAATGAAGGTCTAGGTATACTTGACTACGAAATAGAGTTAAAGAAAATGAAATCAAATACGACCTTGGATATCGACAACATCCTTGGAGATCTAATAAACGATTTAGAGAAAGATTTGTATGATTTACTGGGAAGAGACTTGGTGAGAAGACTTCGTTCGTCCTCTTTTCATTCCCATACCATAAAATAGGAGAATTTTGCGAGGATGATAGCGGAGTTTCATTGAACATCAAGCATGGGTTATTCGGGGGCGGTTCAATAAGTACCCGTGTTAGAAATGAAGAAACCGTTTTTTCAAAAATATTTTTTTAATTATTCAACATAGTCCTCTTTTAGAAAGATACACTTCTCCCAACGTTCTGGCCATTTTTTTTAACCCCTCCAAAAAATAGGATTTGTCGAACTCTCCAAAATACGCCTCTTGTCTCGACTATAACTTCCTCGTCTGAGCCAATTTTTTTTCCCGCGAGCCATTTCTTCATGTTAGGGAATAAGAAAAAGTCGCAAGGAGGCAAATCGGGTGAATACCGGGGGTGCGGCAGCAATTCATAACGTAGTTAATGCAATTAATGAAGTTGACAGCCGGATCAGCTTGTTGTCCACCGTGAGCAATCGCGGTACCCATCGGGTCGACAATTTTTTCATCGCCAACTTATCATGTAAAATATTCATTGCCGTTCCGGTCGACACACCCACGGCCTCTGCTATTTCGCGAACTTCCGTTCGTCGATCAGCGAGAATCATGGTGTGGTCTTTTTGAATGATTTTCTCGGTAACCACGTCTGCTGGGCGTCCCGGTCGCTCCTCATCAAAAACAGATGTTCACCCACGTTTAAATTCGTTGAACCAATATTGAACTGTGGTCATAGATGGCGAAGTGTCCCCATAAACAGCATCCAACTTAGCTTTTATCTCCTCGCATTTCTTCCCATCCAAAAAACAAAAAGCGAATTACCGAACGATACTGCTCTTTTTCCATCTTAGCGACAATCACGAAACACGTCTTACTCGAATGGCTGCCAAATCCAAACTAACCTTTAAATCAGTCTGAATTTTGTTTCGCCGTTTTTTGATAGATGGCAGCACACCATGATAACAAACTTCCCTCAGGAACGCACTTTGTCGTCAAACACGGGTACTTATTGAACCGCCCTCGTACATATATTTTACGATTGTCCATAAAAAGAACTGAAAAAAGAATAATTGAATATTTAGTTCTTGAGTAGTAAACTAAAAAGTTTGGGTTAAGGAAAATGCATCGTAAAAATAGTATTTAGGGGAAAAGGTGTATAAAATATAACCAAGATATTTGTGTTTGCGTCATATACTCTGAGAGTGTGTTGAAAGAAATTGCGCACGAATAATGAACGCAAAATATAGCAGTAAACCTGACGGATCAACCACTACTTCGAAAATGGTACATGCTTTAGACTACATAGTCGCGGTTACTGGATGGAGTCACGGGATAGGTATTAATAGGGTAAGAAAGAGCGGCTAGAGAGACTCATTGGCACCCGTGCTTTTCAACGTCCACACGGGAGGAACAGGAGGTAGGATTGAAAGCAGGGGTGGTACGTATTTAAAATCAGTCAAATATGAGGGTGAGCAAACTTATGTTAGTTAGCCAGCCAAGGGACTGTAATCACCGCCAAGCGTAGTACTGAACTGGTGTAATATTCGCGGAATGAGAACCAAAAATAATTAGTTGTTGAGACAAGAGGATTAGCGTACGATTTTTGGTCCAAAATGGAAAAAAAACCAACGAATAAGTGAGGGCTGTTGGAATACAAAGAAAGCAGGTCAAGTGGATGAAGGGCATGTTGAGTGTATTGCTAGCATTCGTAATTGTCAATTACGTGCTCGTATTTGTGAATGATAGAGAGGAGAATGTTGTTTGAGCGAGGCAGAGGAAGTCAAAAGCATCGTTATGTTGGACGTGGCGGAAGAAGATAGTGTGTGTTGTTTCAGAATGGTTAATTTTGTCCTCACTTCTTTAGTGTGGAGGTAGGCGAGGATTAATAGGGTAGCCGCGGGCTGTTCCTGTGATCATCAAGCACCTACCTACCTTAGCCAGAAGACCACTGTTAACAGTGTAAAATTCTAATGTAACTCTTTGATATCGGTTATTCCTAAGTTGTGTACTGTGTAAGAAATTGATTGCTTTGTTGGATTAACTCGACATAAAAATAACGCGCTGAGAATAAAAATTTACTTAAATCTGAAGATTTTACCGCTTACTTGGAAATTATACATGAGCGGCTAACAGCAGACAGACATGTGAATACCCTTCAATTGTAACCGGTTTCGATTCAACGTATCACCCGATGGTCAGAATGGAATAACTTGTATGAGCTGTCTACATTGTGGATGGCGGGGGGGGGGGGCAATTTAAATTTATTTTTGGATTAGCAGCGTTCTCTTTTTGTGTCATGGATTTCCATCCAGTGAAGGCAGGTTTGATCGCTAGTGTATGGCTGACTATGAGTTGAATTTTTTATTTCTTTCCAGAATATTTCATCGTCATCATGATTAATATCTTCTCCCAGTTTGTTATTTTTTCCCTGAGAATAGTTCTCCAAATTCGTTTCCAGTGGTTCGCTTTGTCTTCATCTTCATTTTAGAAATTCGTTATCCTAATTTAAAAATTGAAGACTTTTATTCAATTTAAATACGCATGCCTATAATGTCAACATTAGATAAAAAATGTAATTTGATGAACAAAATAAGTGAATACACTACATGCTGATGTACATGTATGTATAAGTCAGACCGCCTGCTTCTTAGATTAGTTCCTTGATCAACTTTTGCTGCCTCCGTATAGCTGTTGTAAATTCGATTCCCTGACAATCTCGTATTTTGCATGAATGTAATCAATTTCGCATTTTCTTACAATTCCTGATATCTTTCAAGCATATCTCGTTTGCAAGTAGTTAAAAGTCTTGTGTTTGCCACCAGAGTTTACTGCCTCAAAAACTCCAAAAGCCTATCAAAGGATTCAATTTAATTTAATTTACTATATTACCTACTCAGATTCGATTTTTTTCTTCGAAGTGAAGCGTTGGCCGTGCTCTATCATCCTGACATCCGAATCTTTTTGATTTATTGAACATATAATTCCCATACGATCGCAGTAAATCCTAAATCACGGGTGTAGGTCAGTCACTATTAATTCGATGGTTTGAGGATCTACTTTGGGAAAATTTTATGATCACCTAATGAATAAAACCTTAGTATTTTTTCACGCAAACTGTCAAACACATTTGTGTAAAAAAATACTAAGTCTATTTATTCAGCGTCGGTCACTCTCATCCGGCCAACATTATTCTCTTACGTCACTCCAATATCACCAACCAATATTTGACCCAATTTTGAATAAATGGTGGATCACATCGGTCGTCATTTAACCAGCGCCATTATTCAGCCTATGTTGGCATAGTAACCCGCCGATGCCTTTTGTGTGCCAAGGACGGAGACACTCATCAATTTCGAGAGGCAAGCACAAAATAGTAGACGAATATAAACCGCACAAAGGCTGATAGAGACACACGATTTAAAAGTCTGGTTTGACTGAAGTTCGTCAATTCCAGCTACTTTAGCAATAAACTTGATGTATTTAAATGGACAATGAAAACTGGTTACTTTGATATTTTTTAATGGTACTTCCCCTTGTGAGGCCGGTTGATTAACCTCTTAAAATCCAGCCGTCAGCACACCAAATTATGCTTGTCATTGGAAAGCACGATAGGCCATCATCAGATTCGCCGATTCACTGGGTGTTACGTCGTTAAAAGTGGGGGACAAGAAGGCGCGTGGATGGGGAGGAGATACGATACATACCTTATGGTATGGAAGGGAGGAGGTGGTTTTAAGGACGCCGTCGATTTCGGGGTTGGGAATACAACCACTAGCGGCGGGGAAAATTTAAAGAAGAAGATTCAATTCCTAATACATCTAAGTGATGTGGTTTAGGATAATAATGGATAAATCAAAAACGACGGAAAGGAGAACATATGAAGAAGACCTCGGCACGATAGGTATTGACTGAATGTTATTGAGAGCAATGCAAAGAACGCAGAAGAAAAGGATGCACAGCATATTCAGTGGCTATGGAAAATTGAAGACTGTGAGAGAGGAGGGAACTTCGGGTTAGCCCAAGAGTTAAGCGGGAGTTAGAGGGATCCCGAGAGTTAAGAGGGTGAAAAAAATAATAGAGGTTTTAGATAGAGATAAGGAAAAAGATATAGAACAGTTTAGTCCAGGGTAGGCTGTAAATGTGTAGAGTGTTGTGATAAACGAAGCTTAGAAATGCACCAGTAGTTTGACTCTCTTTCCATATAACACCTAAATTAACCTGTAGATTTCCACTTGTAGTAATGCCGTTTTGAGTCAATTTACTCGGGTTTGGGTCACATTTGTATGGATTACAACGGCCCAAGTGGCATAAAGTGCAATGTTTGCAACGCTACTTCAAATGAATTATTACATTTTTAGACATTACTGTGGACGGTATTACAATTATGTAGCTGTAACTATAAATAAATAAATATATATATATATATATATATATATATATATATATATATATATATATATATATATATATATATATATCCCTCCCCGGACTACAACCTTGACGTGGTGGAAGGGCTTGTGCGTTCCAATGACCCCTAGAGCTGTGCTGGCGGGAGTAATGAAAATTGCTCCTGGTGGGGTCACCCATGCCAGATAGGTCGAAGGTTAGGAGCCAGACGAAAGGTAGTCCACGCAGCGTGTTCCTCAGTGAGGCGGCTGCAATGGCGTCTGACCCCAGTGGGGCGGCCAATTAGTGATGGTGTCACGTTAAAAACACTATTGAGGAAGGCAACGGGAAACCACCTCAATTAACATTCCGAAGCAAAATATGATGGACAATAGAGATATTTTGAGTCCTGGCAACTACAAGGCTCGGCCCAATCGACCGTTTGTCGTGCCCGGCAGTGGGGGAGGCAAGGCTTCCATGGTCGTCATCCCACAAAACCCTTGCAAGGGAAAACCGGCAGCAGCAGGACAGAAGACGCAGGAGAAGAAGACCAAATTAGTTAGAATAGGAACGTGGAATGTTAGGACAATGATGAGGACAGGGAAATTGGAGAATGTTAAGCGAGAGATGAAATGGGGAAAAATAGATATTTTAGATAGGTGAGATGGAAAGATAGCGGGGAGTACTGGAGTGATAAGTATAGAATAATATACAGCGGTGGGGACGAGAGCCAATGAGGGGTTGCCATTGTATTAAATGAAGAGGTAGGAAGAAGCGTAGTCAACATAGAGCAGGTAACGGATAGAATACTAATAGTGGAGATAAAAGCAGAACCGACGAACTTAGTTATTATACAGATATACATGCCACCGAGCAACCATAAGGAAGAAGAGGTCGACAGGATATATGATCAGTTAGAGGACATAATCGCGTGTGTTCCTGCAGGGAAACATTTGATAGTGATGGGGGATTGCAACGCGACGGTAGGCGAAGGAAGAGATGGTGATGAGGTCGGGGACTACGGTTTAGGCACGAGGAATGACCGCTAGGAGAAAGCAGTTCAGTTCTGCAGGAGACAAAAGTTAGTCATCACCAACACTTGGTTCAGAAACCACAAAAGACGCAGGTATACATGGAAAATTCCAGGTGACTCAGAAAGGTACCAGCTAGATTATATCCTGGTTAGACACAGGTTTAGGAACAGTGTGATAAATTCGCACAGCTTCCCGGGAGCGTATGCGGACTCTGACCACAATTTAGTTGTTATGAAATGTAGCGTACGTTTCAAAAAGATAAGGCAGGGGCGGCGAGTTATAAAATAGAACGTAGAAGCATTAAATGGTTGGAAAAGGAAGGAATAAAAACAGGCGGTAGAGGAAATCATGAAGGATGGTAAAGAGCTAAGTAACATCGAAGAAAAATGGGAAAGTATCAAGAAAGCGTTGTCGAAAGCCGCAAAAGAGACTATTGGAACCGTTAACGCTAAAAGGACTAGGAAACTATGGATCACGGATGAGCAGTCTGAGACATGTACAGGTTGCGGATTAGCCTCCTTTCCCTCCAATCTATTCCTATTTTCTGCAGAATACTCATTAGTTTTTCCCAATTCACTCTATCAAACGCTTTTTCGAAATCTACGAAACAGGCAAATACCTCCTGGTTGTGTTCTATATTCCTCTCGATTAATGATCTCATTACTGCAATGGCATCTCGCGTTCCTCTCCCCTTCCTAAACCCAAACTGATCATTCCCAAAGTAATCATTTGCCCTACACTCTATCCTTTTGTTTATGATCCTAAGAACAACTTTAGCTGCGTGGGATATCAAACTTATTGTCCTATGGTCCTAACATGACGTGGCCTTTACCTATTTCGGAATAGGAACTAAAACTGATCTCACAAAGTCTTCCGGCCAGATTCCCTCCTCATAAATACTACGGATCAGCCCATATAGCCTCTTCCTCCCACATTTTCCTAAGCATTTTAAAAATTCCACGGGAATGCTATCTACCCCCACGGCCTTATTTAGTTTCATCTCCCTTAATGCCGTTTCTATCTCATCGTCTAGAATGCCTGGACCTAAGCTATCTTCCTCTACGTCATGCTCATTTTCAATGTCTAACTTTGTTGGTCTAAGCTCTTTACTATACAGTTCTTCTATATACTCCTTCCATCTCTCTTGGATCTTTCCTGTGTCAACTATTACCTTACCCGCCTTATCTCTAACTGTTAGCATAGCTCTTCCTTTCTTACTTCCCGATAACGATTTAACTTTGCTGTACAGCGCACCGATTTCACCCTTCCTCTGCAGACTTTCCATATCCTCGCACTGCGTCTTCCACCATGCTTCTTTTGCTTTATTTGTTACCCGCCTCAATTTATTGTTTAATTCTTTGTGCTTCATTTTGCCTAACTCTGTATTTACATTCTTCCATTTTCTCCGCTAATCCATCTTTGTAATAATCTCATCCGTGATCCATAGTTTCCTAGTCCTTTTAGCGTTAACGGTTCCAATAGTCTCTTTTGCGGCTTTCGACAACGCTTTCTTGATACTTTCCCATTTTTCTTCGATGTTACTTAGCTCTTTACCATCCTTCATGATTTCCTCTACCGCCTGTTTTTATTCCTTCCTTTTCCAACCATTTAATGCTTCTACGTTCTATTTTATAACTCGCCGCCCCTGCCTTATCTTTTTGAAACGTACGCTACATTTCATAACAACTAAATTGTGGTCAGAGTCCGCATACGCTCCCGGGAAGCTGTGCGAATTTATCACACTGTTCCTAAACCTGTGTCTAACCAGGATATAATCTAGCTGGTACCTTTCTGAGTCACCTGGAATTTTCCATGTATACCTGCGTCTTTTGTGGTTTCTGAACCAAGTGTTGGTGATGACTAACTTTTGTCTCCTGCAGAACTGAACTGCTTTCTCCTAGCGGTCATTCCTCGTGCCTAAACCGTAGTCCCCGACCTCATCACCATCTCTTCCTTCGCCTACCGTCGCGTTGCAATCCCCCATCACTATCAAATGTTTCCCTGCAGGAACACACGCGATTATGTCCTCTAACTGATCATATATCCTATCGACCTCTTCTTCCTTATGGTTGCTCGGTGGCATGTATATCTGTATAATAACTAAGTTCGTCGGTTCTGCTTTTATCTCCACTATTAGTATTCTATCCGTTACCTGCTCTATGTTGACTACGCTTCTTCCTACCTCTTCATTTAATACAATGGCAACCCCTCATTGGCTCTCGTCCCCACCGCTGTATATTATTCTATACTTATCACTCCAGTAATCCCCGCTATCTTTCCATCTCACCTATCTAAAATATCTATTTTTCCCCATTTCATCTCTCGCTTAACATTCTCCAATTTCCCTGTCCTCATCATTGTCCTAACATTCCACGTTCCTATTCTAACTAATTTGGTCTTCTTCTCCTGCGTCTTCTTTCCTGCTGCTGCTGGTTTATATATATATATAAAAGGAAGAAGACGCAGGAGAAGAAGACCAAATTAGTTAGAATAGGAACGTGGAATGTATGGACAATGATGAGGACAGGGCCAACAAATCCAAACTAACCTTTAAATCAGTCTGAATTTTGTTTCGCCGTTTTTTGATAGATGGCAGCACACGATGATAACAAACTTCCCTCAGGAACGCACTTTGTCGTCAAACACGGGTACTTATTGAACCGCCCTCGTACATATATTTTACGATTGTCCATAAAAAGAACTGAAAAAAGAATAATTGAATATTTAGTTCTTGAGTAGTAAACTAAAAAGTTTGGGTTAAGGAAAATGCATCGTAAAAATAGTATTTAGGGGAAAAGGTGTATAAAATATAACCAAGATATTTGTGTTTGCGTCATATACTCTGAGAGTGTGTTGAAAGAAATTGCGCACGAATAATGAACGCAAAATATAGCAGTAAACCTGACGGATCAACCACTACTTCGAAAATGGTACATGCTTTAGACTACATAGTCGCGGTTACTGGATGGAGTCACGGGATAGGTATTAATAGGGTAAGAAAGAGCGGCTAGAGAGACTCATTGGCACCCGTGCTTTTCAACGTCCACACGGGAGGAACAGGAGGTAGGAGTGAAAGCAGGGGTGGTACGTATTTAAAATCAGTCAAATATGAGGGTGAGCAAACTTATGTTAGTTAGCCAGCCAAGGGACTGTAATCACCGCCAAGCGTAGTACTGAACTGGTGTAATATTCGCGGAATGAGAACCAAAAATAATTAGTTGTTGAGACAAGAGGATTAGCGTACGATTTTTGGTCCAAAATGGAAAAAAAACCAACGAATAAGTGAGGGCTGTTGGAATACAAAGAAAGCAGGTCAAGTGGATGAAGGGCATGTTGAGTGTATTGCTAGCATTCGTAATTGTCAATTACGTGCTCGTATTTGTGAATGATAGAGAGGAGAATGTTGTTTGAGCGAGGCAGAGGAAGTCAAAAGCATCGTTATGTTGGACGTGGCGGAAGAAGATAGTGTGTGTTGTTTCAGAATGGTTAATTTTGTCCTCACTTCTTTAGTGTGGAGGTAGGCGAGGATTAATAGGGTAGCCGCGGGCTGTTCCTGTGATCATCAAGCACCTACCTACCTTAGCCAGAAGACCACTGTTAACAGTGTAAAATTCTAATGTAACTCTTTGATATCGGTTATTCCTAAGTTGTGTACTGTGTAAGAAATTGATTGCTTTGTTGGATTAACTCGACATAAAAATAACGCGCTGAGAATAAAAATTTACTTAAATCTGAAGATTTTACCGCTTACTTGGAAATTATACATGAGCGGCTAACAGCAGACAGACATGTGAATACCCTTCAATTGTAACCGGTTTCGATTCAACGTATCACCCGATGGTCAGAATGGAATAACTTGTATGAGCTGTCTACATTGTGGATGGCGGGGGGGGGGGGGCAATTTAAATTTATTTTTGGATTAGCAGCGTTCTCTTTTTGTGTCATGGATTTCCATCCAGTGAAGGCAGGTTTGATCGCTAGTGTATGGCTGACTATGAGTTGAATTTTTTATTTCTTTCCAGAATATTTCATCGTCATCATGATTAATATCTTCTCCCAGTTTGTTATTTTTTCCCTGAGAATAGTTCTCCAAATTCGTTTCCAGTGGTTCGCTTTGTCTTCATCTTCATTTTAGAAATTCGTTATCCTAATTTAAAAATTGAAGACTTTTATTCAATTTAAATACGCATGCCTATAATGTCAACATTAGATAAAAAATGTAATTTGATGAACAAAATAAGTGAATACACTACATGCTGATGTACATGTATGTATAAGTCAGACCGCCTGCTTCTTAGATTAGTTCCTTGATCAACTTTTGCTGCCTCCGTATAGCTGTTGTAAATTCGATTCCCTGACAATCTCGTATTTTGCATGAATGTAATCAATTTCGCATTTTCTTACAATTCCTGATATCTTTCAAGCATATCTCGTTTGCAAGTAGTTAAAAGTCTTGTGTTTGCCACCAGAGTTTACTGCCTCAAAAACTCCAAAAGCCTATCAAAGGATTCAATTTAATTTAATTTACTATATTACCTACTCAGATTCGATTTTTTTCTTCGAAGTGAAGCGTTGGCCGTGCTCTATCATCCTGACATCCGAATCTTTTTGATTTATTGAACATATAATTCCCATACGATCGCAGTAAATCCTAAATCACGGGTGTAGGTCAGTCACTATTAATTCGATGGTTTGAGGATCTACTTTGGGAAAATTTTATGATCACCTAATGAATAAAACCTTAGTATTTTTTCACGCAAACTGTCAAACACATTTGTGTAAAAAAATACTAAGTCTATTTATTCAGCGTCGGTCACTCTCATCCGGCCAACATTATTCTCTTACGTCACTCCAATATCACCAACCAATATTTGACCCAATTTTGAATAAATGGTGGATCACATCGGTCGTCATTTAACCAGCGCCATTATTCAGCCTATGTTGGCATAGTAACCCGCCGATGCCTTTTGTGTGCCAAGGACGGAGACACTCATCAATTTCGAGAGGCAAGCACAAAATAGTAGACGAATATAAACCGCACAAAGGCTGATAGAGACACACGATTTAAAAGTCTGGTTTGACTGAAGTTCGTCAATTCCAGCTACTTTAGCAATAAACTTGATGTATTTAAATGGACAATGAAAACTGGTTACTTTGATATTTTTTAATGGTACTTCCCCTTGTGAGGCCGGTTGATTAACCTCTTAAAATCCAGCCGTCAGCACACCAAATTATGCTTGTCATTGGAAAGCACGATAGGCCATCATCAGATTCGCCGATTCACTGGGTGTTACGTCGTTAAAAGTGGGGGACAAGAAGGCGCGTGGATGGGGAGGAGATACGATACATACCTTATGGTATGGAAGGGAGGAGGTGGTTTTAAGGACGCCGTCGATTTCGGGGTTGGGAATACAACCACTAGCGGCGGGGAAAATTTAAAGAAGAAGATTCAATTCCTAATACATCTAAGTGATGTGGTTTAGGATAATAATGGATAAATCAAAAACGACGGAAAGGAGAACATATGAAGAAGACCTCGGCACGATAGGTATTGACTGAATGTTATTGAGAGCAATGCAAAGAACGCAGAAGAAAAGGATGCACAGCATATTCAGTGGCTATGGAAAATTGAAGACTGTGAGAGAGGAGGGAACTTCGGGTTAGCCCAAGAGTTAAGCGGGAGTTAGAGGGATCCCGAGAGTTAAGAGGGTGAAAAAAATAATAGAGGTTTTAGATAGAGATAAGGAAAAAGATATAGAACAGTTTAGTCCAGGGTAGGCTGTAAATGTGTAGAGTGTTGTGATAAACGAAGCTTAGAAATGCACCAGTAGTTTGACTCTCTTTCCATATAACACCTAAATTAACCTGTAGATTTCCACTTGTAGTAATGCCGTTTTGAGTCAATTTACTCGGGTTTGGGTCACATTTGTATGGATTACAACGGCCCAAGTGGCATAAAGTGCAATGTTTGCAACGCTACTTCAAATGAATTATTACATTTTTAGACATTACTGTGGACGGTATTACAATTATGTAGCTGTAACTATAAATAAATAAATATATATATATATATATATATATATATATATATATATATATATATATATATATATATATATATCCCTCCCCGGACTACAACCTTGACGTGGTGGAAGGGCTTGTGCGTTCCAATGACCCCTAGAGCTGTGCTGGCGGGAGTAATGAAAATTGCTCCTGGTGGGGTCACCCATGCCAGATAGGTCGAAGGTTAGGAGCCAGACGAAAGGTAGTCCACGCAGCGTGTTCCTCAGTGAGGCGGCTGCAATGGCGTCTGACCCCAGTGGGGCGGCCAATTAGTGATGGTGTCACGTTAAAAACACTATTGAGGAAGGCAACGGGAAACCACCTCAATTAACATTCCGAAGCAAAATATGATGGACAATAGAGATATTTTGAGTCCTGGCAACTACAAGGCTCGGCCCAATCGACCGTTTGTCGTGCCCGGCAGTGGGGGAGGCAAGGCTTCCATGGTCGTCATCCCACAAAACCCTTGCAAGGGAAAACCGGCAGCAGCAGGACAGAAGACGCAGGAGAAGAAGACCACATTAGTTAGAATAGGAACGTGGAATGTTAGGACAATGATGAGGACAGGGAAATTGGAGAATGTTAAGCGAGAGATGAAATGGGGAAAAATAGATATTTTAGATAGGTGAGATGGAAAGATAGCGGGGAGTACTGGAGTGATAAGTATAGAATAATATACAGCGGTGGGGACGAGAGCCAATGAGGGGTTGCCATTGTATTAAATGAAGAGGTAGGAAGAAGCGTAGTCAACATAGAGCAGGTAACGGATAGAATACTAATAGTGGAGATAAAAGCAGAACCGACGAACTTAGTTATTATACAGATATACATGCCACCGAGCAACCATAAGGAAGAAGAGGTCGATTTCGAAGTTTTGTTTGGATTTCGAAAAAGCGTTTGATAGAGTGAATTGGGAAAAACTAATGAGTATTCTGCAGAAAATAGCAATAGATTGGAGGGAAAGGAGGCTAATCCGCAACCTGCAATCCGCAACTTTACTATACAGTTCTTCTATACACTCCTTCCATCTCTCTTGGATCTTTCCTGTGTCAACTATTACCTTACCCGCCTTATCTCTAACTGTTAGCATAGCTCTTCCTTTCTTACTTCCCGATAACGATTTAACTTTGCTGTACAGCGCACCGATTTCACCCTTCCTCTGCAGACTTTCCATATCCTCGCACTGCGTCTTCCACCATGCTTCTTTTGCTTTATTTGTTGCCCGCCTCAGTTTATTGTTCAATTCTTTGTACTTCATTTTGCCTAATTCTGTATTTATATTCTTCCATTTTCGCCGCTCATCCATCTTTGTAATCATCTCATCCGTGATTCATGGTTTCCTAGTCCTTTTAGCGGTAACGGCTCCAATAGTGTCTTTTGCGGCTTTAAAAAACCCTTTCTTGACCATTTCCCATTTTTCTTCGATAGCACTGAGCCCTTTACCATCCTCCATGATTTTCTCTCCCGCCTGTTTGTATTCCTTCCTTTTCAACCCATTTATTGCTTCTACGTTCCATTTTCTAACTCGCCGCCCCTGCCTTATCTTTTTGAAACGTACGCTACATTTCATAACAACTAAATTGTGGTCAGAGTCCGCATACGCTCCCGGGAAGCTGTGCGAATTTATCACACTGTTCCTAAACCTGTGTCTAACCAGGATATAATCTAGCTGATACCTTTCTGAGTCACCTGGAATTTTCCATGTATACCTGTGTCTTTTGTGGTATCTGAACCAAGTGTTGGTGATGACTAACTTCTGTCTCCTGCAGAACTGAACTGCTTTCTCCTAGCGGTCATTCCTCGTGTCTAAACCGTAGTCCCCGACCTCATCACGATCTCTTCCTTCGCCTACCGTCGCGTTGCAATCCCCCATCACTATCAAATGTTTCCCTGCAGGAACACACGCGATTATGTCCTCTAACTGATCATATATCCTATCGACCTCTTCTTCCTTATGGTTGCTCGGTGGCATGTATATCTGTATAATAACTAAGTTCGTCGGTTCTGCTTTTATCTCCACTATTAGTATTCTATCCGTTACCTGCTCTATGTTGACTACGCTTCTTCCTACCTCTTCATTTAATACAATGGCAACCCCTCATTGGCTCTCGTCCCCACCGCTGTATATTATTCTATACTTATCACTCCAGTAATCCCCGCTATCTTTCCATCTCACCTATCTAAAATATCTATTTTTCCCCATTTCATCTCTCGCTTAACATTCTCCAATTTCCCTGTCCTCATCATTGTCCTAACATTCCACGTTCCTATTCTAACTAATGTGGTCTTCTTCTCCTGCGTCTTCTTTCCTGCTACTGCTGGTTTATATATATATATATATATATATATATATATATATATATATATATATATATATATATATATATAATATATATAGTCTTTATACCCCGCAAGCCGCCATTAATGCGTATGAAGTGGGGTTTTACGGGATGGGAAATTTCTTCATAAATATGCATTTATACTAAAGTAAATAAATAAATATATATATATATGCATATACTACCTTGATCAAAAAGTTCCCGGAATAACCACCGTGTGGCGCTCCCATCGTTCTGATTTGAGTTCTGTTTTTTTTGTTAAATTGGTACATCTGTTGTTGATATTCCCTTTAAATCTTAGTGTCATAACTTGACATTTGCAAAA
This sequence comes from Hetaerina americana, assembly GCF_022747635.1. Taxonomy (NCBI): domain Eukaryota; kingdom Metazoa; phylum Arthropoda; class Insecta; order Odonata; family Calopterygidae; genus Hetaerina; species Hetaerina americana. The sequence goes on along the minus strand of NW_027287073.1, from coordinate 540,092 downwards.
GTTACGTAGCCAAGAGTACATCTATCTCTGTGTGTGTTGGCGATTTTTTACAATTTCAGAAATGGATTTAAATTTGCAACAACGAACTTGTATTAAATTTTGCGTAAAAAACGGATTTAGTGGCGCACGGACGTTGGAAATGTTGGAAAAGTGTTTCGGCAACGATTCTCTAAAAAAAACGGTCGTTTACCAGTGGCACGAGCGGTTCAGAAGTGGTCGTGAGTCAATCGAAGATGATGAACGCAGTGGCAGACCATCGACATCGAAAGTCGGTGAAAAAATTGATAAAGTAAAAGAAATGTTGGTCAATAACCGCAAATTAACCATCAGAGAAATAGCGGAGGACTTGAACATTGCCTATGGATCCGCCCAAGACATTGTGGTTAATGATTTGGGTTTCCGTCGAGAAGCAGCAAAGTTGGTGCCAAAAGACCTCAATTTCATGCAAAAAAGAGACCGTTTTGACGTCGCAAAAGACATGATTTGCGAGGCTGAATCCGATCCCACATTCATCAAAAGGATCATTACTGGAGACGAGACGTGGGTTTATGAGTACGACACGCAATCCAGACATCAGGCAAGTGAATGGCGTTCACCAAATGAGCCGAGACCAAAAAAACCACGTCGTTTTCAGTCAAAAAAGAAGGCAATGCTGACGGTTTTCATGGATTACAACGGTGTAGTGCATCATGAATTTTTGCCAGAAGGCCAGACAGTAAACAAAGAGTATTATTTGGGCGTTATGAGACGTTTGCGTGAAGCAATTCGCCGAAAGAGACCAGAAATGTGGGCAGAAAACTCGTGGATTTTGCACCATGATAACGCACCGTCGCACAGTGCTATCATTATTCGTAATTTTTTTACGAAAAATGCAACAAATACCATCCAACAGCCACCGAATTCACCTGATTTGGCTCCCTGTGACTTCTTTCTGTTCAATCGAGTTAAAAAACCATTACGGGGAACCGAGCCGAGAGGAAGTAATGGAAAAATCGCAGGAAGCACTGATGGACATACCGAAAACCGAATATAAAAAATGTTTCGAGGATTGGATCAAGCGCTGGCATAAGTGTGTTGCAGTCGATGGGGATTACTTTGAAGGGGACAATATAGATTTAGATGAATAAACTTGTATTTTTAATTTTCTGAATAAATTCCGGGAAATTTTTGATCAAGGTAGTATATGTGTGTATTTGATCTTACGCAAACACGCGTACACTGATAAAAATACATCACCTGCGGCATCATGCAACGTTGGATGTGTTCCAGCATAGTTTTAAACTTCGTTTTTTAAATTAAGGAAGTAGGAGTGGGTAACTTTGTCAATGTTAAAATAATTTTCTTCTTGACAAGTATGTGGCGCGATGATAATTCCCACAGTATCACAAGCAAATTTAAGTGTCCTGTACCTTTCCAAAAGCCTAAATTTTGCTTTTACTCTTCATGAACAAGAAGGCTCCCAAACATACTATATTTCCCAAACATTCCCGTCAAGTTTACTCTCCTCTTGAATCAATTTTCAATAAATCTGGCGGAGCTTCCCCGAATATTTTCCAATGCCTCAATCAACGTTCGTTTTCTCCCGTGAATCCCAATTATATACTTGCCGCGCGTTTAAAATGCGGTCTAACTGAAGCGGAATTACACTTCGCCCTTGCTTTTTCGTTAAATTTTCCAACAACCCGGGTTATTATACCTAGCATCTTTAAGGTTGAACTGCATATCCTTCAGGTTGCTTATACACGGTAACTCGTTTCGACTGATTCCTGTCCTTTATCACTTTTTGGCCTTCGAAGGTTTTAAACAGATTGTGTTCTCTACGCCCAATTAAGAAATTATCGAGCTCACGCGCTCTTGTCCTGGCATTTCATTTATTTTGAATAGTGGCTGAAATTGTATTAAAGATATTTTAAAAGATAGGGCAAGGAGACGAAAGATTGAGCTTTTCCACGGTTCAGCTTTCACCCGATTTGATTCTCTCCGTCTTCGTATCCAAGGATCTCGTCGCGAATAAATGTCATTGTCACGGGATGTGACATTTTTTTGGCGAATTTGGAAGGAAATTAACTCATTACTGTCGCAAGCCTTTATCCACATGTCATTTGATTATATTAAGAAACAACCAGTAAAGCGAAAATTTTAACGCGGGTGGACTTCCGGACATAAATTTCACTTACTTGAGAGAGCAGTGCCGATCGAATGCTCGGGCCATGCTCTGCGAATCCTTCACATATAAAAACCTCACGCATGCGTATAGGGAATGAATGTTACCAAACATATGTTACGTCAATATCGCAGAGAATTAACTTAATCTATCTATCACAAATTATTTTACTCGTGCGAGATTCGCCAACCAAATCATTCTTCGGATGCCCCTCCTCCTACGCCCATTTTCCTTCAAAATACTGACCAAATGAATGCAAAATCTTCCATCTGGTGTAGAACACTCCCAACCGATTACATTTTTATCCATTCGTCCTATTTTCTAAAGAGTATGACGATTTTCGTTTTATCGCGTAATTAACGTATCAGCTCTGAAAATACACTTCCCAGCAATTTTTATAAGTATAACCCCAGTGCTATCGGCCTAAATGGCGTTTGAGCATTTGTAGTTCTTACTTCTTGATGAAACGATAGCCTTTAGTACGTCAAAGTTAGAAAAAAATTTCCCTTTCATGGCCACGATATTGGCGACTTCACCTAACCTCATCATTGGGACTATGACCAAACACTTAACTCTGCCCATAATAGCTATTATACAGAAGTTTTCTCGCGAAACATCGTAATTTTTATGGAAAAGTTTTTGACAAAGATGGATCTCAATTCCAGTGGAATACATCTCCGAAAATTCTGACAATGTGGGAGCAAGTTAAAATCGCTGTCATCGACATCCCCAAACGTTTTTTCACGACGATTTTAACTCTATCCCTTTATATATCCCATATAAACTCTATCCCTTTATCTATCCCATCTAACCTTATCCCCAGAAAATATTCCTTGGTGACTTAATAGGTAAATTACGACTGATTTCGGTGGGCGAAATCCACTGCGTGAGTTAACCCGATGGTCCCGGACTACAACGCGACCCTATATTGCGTTCACTACGCAAGTAATTGCGATGAGATAAGTGGCATCCTAATCCATCCTTCTCCTCCCATTTCATTTCAGATTAGGAAGAAACATTACCTTATTGTTTGTTAGTGGCCTCAAAATTGACAAAAAAATAAAATATCTATGGGCAAGAAAATGCCAAATATTTTTTGGTAGATGAGACGTAGTTGATCTTCTCTTCATTACATTGGAAGGAAATATCTATAGATATATATATATATATATATATATATATATATATATATATATATAAAAATATTTTGTGTTTCTATATTGTGTGTTACTATGTATTGTACTATTCGGCACTTCCTTGTTACGTCTACGAAAGCATATATATATATATATATATATATATATATATATATATATATATATATATATATATATATATATATATATATATATATATATATACATACATATATAAATAAAATGTCAAATTGTACACGTTTCTTACCCTTCTATGAACAGATATGGGGACGGTTACTACACAAAAGTCATGAAAATTGTCTACTTTTTTGGCCATATACTAGGTGAACCACGTAGATGAACTCTGAGGCCACGGAGATGAACTCTGATTATATTTCAATGAACATATTTATGATTCAATTTATCTTAAATATGGCACGAGGCAAATATGAGGGAAGATGTACTTACTTTCATCTACAGACCATACGATCTTAATAACCACGACCGAATAGGAAAAATTTACGGAAAGGTTAGCGTCTTTTTCCACCAAAATCTCAAGACAACATTATAATTGAATGCTTCTGCAGCGATAAATTGCCCATTTTTTGCTGCTATTCGAAAGTTCAAGGTACACGTAGGTTTTAGATGGATATAGGCTACAAAACGAGACAACGATACGTTCCTTTGGCTCTTAGAAACAAATACAACCTGATATCTGATGCTACAATTAACACCTCTTTAATTCCGGGAACTCCCACCTGCCTTCATTGCGTCCAGCATGCTTATTCTATTCCCACCCCTTCCTTTCTTGCCTAGTGTTCTCCCCTCTATCGCACCATTCTTGAACATTTCATCGCCAATCAAAATGCTCAGCATTCATGTTTCTCCAGCCTCCTTTGGATTTCTCCCAACAATGCCCTCTCCTCCTCCACCATGCGTAGTACTTCCTCCAATGTATTCTTTCCTGCCTATTTCACCTTTTCCACCCTCTTCCACACCCACATTTCAAAAACCTCCATTCTACGCTTATCATTATCCTTTAAGGACCATGTTTCCGCACCACGCAAAACCACGATCCATATCAAATTTTTAATGAGTCTTTTCTTAACATCTCTACTCATAGTCCCCGTCATTAACCCTCCTATACAACGAGGGTTAATGGCGGGGACTATCCTCCTTGTAAAACCTTCTTTGCCTGACGCAATTCATCTTCTTCGAAGTATTTCTCCACTGAAAACGAGATAGCCGAGACCGTAAACTTGATTGGCACGAGGTTTTAAAAGGTGTGGGGGAAAAAACTAAGTTACAAGTAAAGGGAAGGATAGGGAACACACACTTGATCACTTGGGTGTGTTTAAGAAACAGTGACCCGCGTACACCTGAATCCCACACCAAAAAGGCAAAATAAATAATAAAAAAATAAAACAAACTTACAGCCACTCGATCACTAGGGTGTGTCAAGGAATAGCAGTCACACTAGTGAATTGCACTCATACACACACTCAGGGTTTACAATGATCCCTCCTATGGCAGTGACCTGCCAATCACACAGATGAATACAAAATAATAAAACGGATGTACGCACGCTTTCGCTAATTCACTCAATCGCTCAGGGTCATTCATACCAGGGAGGTCAAAGGGTAGGAGCCAGATGAAAGGAAGTCCGAGCAGCGTCTGTTCCTCAGTGAGGTGGCTGCAAAGGCGTGTGATTCCGTTTGGGCGGCCATTTATTTAAATGATGGTGTCACATTAAAAAGCACTATTGAGCAAAGTAACGGAAAGCAATCCCAATTATTTATCTCAAGAATGTCATGATGGGCAGTATACCTAGAGGAAAGGAATCCTGCCAACTACGGGACTCGGCCCAATCGGCCGTGTATCGCGCCCGGCAGCGGGAGAGACAATCCTTGCAAAACAAAATCGACAACAGCAGCACGGAAAAGAACCGAACCAGTTAGGAGATGAATGTTAGGACTATTTGTGAACAGGGAAATTAGAATATATAACGCGAGAGCTGGAAAGAGGAAATATAGATGTGTTAGGAATGGTGAGGGGAGATGGAAGGGTAGCGAGGATTATTGAAGCGATAGCTATAGAGTAATACATAGCGGAAGGGGTTAGAGCCAACGAGGGGTGGCAATAATATTGAACAAAAAGGTAGAATGAAGCGTAGTAAACAAAGAGAAGCCACTTTTTTCGAAAACAGTGACCTTTGCGATTTACAAGCACTTACTCGTTCAGGGTTTACCAGGATTCCTCCTATGTCAGGGACCCGTCAATCACGCATAAATAACAAATGAAACAGAAAGGACATACGTTAACACGCAATCACTCAATCACTCGCGCGATTATTTACTCTAATTGATCAAATACCCTATCAACTTCTTCCTCCCTATGATTATTTGTTGGCATATAGACCTGAACAACGATCAAGTTCGTTAATTCAACTGTTACTTCTATTAATGATATTCAATCATGTGCCTGCTCTTTATTTACTACGCTTCATTCTACCTTTTTGTTCAATATTATTGCCACCCCTCGTTGGCTCTCATCCCTTCCGCTGTGTATTACTCTATATCTATCGCGACAATAATCCTCGCTACTCTTCCATCTCCCCTCACCATTCCTAACACATCTATATTTCCTCTTTCCAGCTCTCGCGTTATATATTCTAATTTCCCTGTTCACAAATAGTCCTAACATTCATCTCCTAACTGGTTCGGTTCTTTTCCGTGCTGCTGTTGTCGATTTTGTTTTGCAAGGATTGTCTCTCCCGCTGCCGGGCGCGATACACGGCCGACTGGGCCGAGTCCCGTAGTTGACATGATTCCTTTCCTCTACGCATACTGTCCATCATGGCATTCTTGGGATAAATAATTGGGATTGCTTTCCGTAATTTCCTCAATAGTGCTTTTTAATTTGACACCATCATTTAAATAAATGGCCGCCCAAACGGAATCATACGCCATTGCAGCCACCTCACTGAGGAACGGACGCTGCTCGGACTTCCTTTCATCTAGCCCCTACCCTTTGACCTTCCTGGTATGAAAGACCCTACCAGGAGAAAACAATAATTTTCCCGCCAGAATGGCTCTAAGGGTCATGAGAATGCATAAGTCCTTCCGCCACACATAGATTGTAGTCTATGGGGGAGGATAACCTGTTTGTCACAATTGAATATCTTCCATAGTCAAGTAAAAAATGTCGTTTTGTGTTATTTATAACCCACCTAATGTTTTCGCTGATTCGACCATTAGCTTTCTCTTTTCCCTTCTGATATTAAAGCATGGTAATATTCGGTGATATCATGGCTGAACTTCTCAGAACAAGTTTCTGATTCGTATACCTGAATGATTTGCGTTTTGTGCGAAACTTGATTATTCTGTCGTTCAACGTTAAATGCCACGCAATTCTTTCTAGGGCCTTTGTTTTAGTCCATAACGTGATAACCATATGCTCCTAAATCCGCACTGCCCCACCTCACTACCATTTTTTCGTTCGCATATAGTCATAACCCAGCGGTTTATTATTTGCCCTTGTTTGCCATTATCACATTTTTGTTTTTGAAAACACGAAGTCAAATTTTAAGAAGAACTTTTTGCAAAAAAGATTCCCTGGGAAGAGTGGGTCGACACATAATGCAGAAAGTCAAAATTAATTTTTTATACTAATATACTCGTATTACGCAGTATTAATTCAGTGGTGCCTTTTCACATTTTCACCGCGAAACGTTCCCCAATTTAATTCTGATTTTAAAAACAATAAAGAAACGAGCTATCTCTCCGTGCAATTACAACGATTACAATTCTGACTTATTAAAGAATTTTAAGGAACTTAGTAAAACTTGTGAGTGAAGTAAATTACGAGGGTAATCCCAGAAGTTCCCGGCCCAAAAAGAAAACAAAAATTTTGGAAAAAATATGTTGGAGAATACGAGGGTAATCTCAGAAGTTACCGACCCAACAAAGAAAACAAATTTTTGGAAAAAAATTTATTTTTTTTATTATTTGCAATAACGGATTTGAGAGCTCCAAATTCCTACGCAGAATTTTTGCGCCGCTTCATTACCATGGATGAAACATGGGTCCATTACTTCACACCCGAGAAAAAAGAACAATCAAAGCAATGGATTCAAAAGGTAGAACCGCCTCCAAAGAAGGCGAAGACCGTTTCATCTGCAGGCAAGGTCATGGCGTCGGTTTTTTTTTAGATACGCGTGGGATAATTTTCATTGACCATCTTGAAAAAGCAAAAACTATCAACGGCGAACTTATTGCAGCGTTTGAGCGAAGAAATCAAGCAACAGCGGCCGCATTTGGCTAAGAAGAAAGTGTTGTTTCATCAAGACATTGCACCAGCTCACAAATCCGTTATTGCAACGGCCAAACGTGATGAATTAAAGTTTAAATTGCTATCTCATGCACCCAATTCGCCGGATGTAGCCCCCTCGGATTATTTTCTGTTCACAAACTTGAGAAAATGTTTCGGTGGTAAAAGATTTTCCAACCGTGAAGAAGTGATGTCGGCAGTTAATGGCTATTTTGAGGAGCAAGACAGTTCTTACCATAAAAAGGGTATCCACCTTATTGAACATCGCTGGGAAAAGTGTATAGAGTTGAAAGCAGATTATGTTGAAAAATAAATACATTTTTTTCCAAAAATATGTTTTCTTTGTTGGGTCGGTAACTTCTGAGATTACCCTCGTATTCTCCAGCATGCCAAAACAAAACCCTGAGAGGTTAATCCCGGTCCAATTTAGTCATTATTAACAAGAGAATAACACATTTGAAAGCAATATCCTTTAACGAACAGTACACCGCTGTATTTGCATACGCTTATTGCTGCTTTCATTGACTTACGGAAAGGAATAATTACAGGTTGATACCAATTGCTTAAAATAATGCAGTGATTTAGCACCTGTACCAAGTTGTTTCCAGTGTTAATGTCAACTTGAAATTCTAGGACAGATATTGTTCACATTAAATATGGAGTGTCACGTTTGTCCATGCTGGGCCAGAATTTATTCAGGAGTATAATGACGAATTTCGTAATATTTTTAAATTATGCCACTTGATTTTGCATGTACTTTGCAGCTAACTATCGATTTTATAATAATAACCGAAAGCTTTTTGAAAAGAGTCATTTTCATACACTAAATACATAAACGAATCCACACATATTCATGCATCGTTAAAGGGCTCAATTCCTGCATAGATTTTTCAATAGCAATAAAAAGACATTATCGTACTGACCATTAAAATGTTGCGTTCATGATTGCCGTTTCGTTGATAATATATGCGGCGAAATAAGCATAATACCTACTTGTCACCAACCACATAAAACTGGAAATTATGATAGGTGATAATTTGTAAATGAACTTACGCACACAGAAATTAAAAATAAACTGACCAAAATTTGTCCTTTTCATCACTCCAAAGATTATGGAACAATTCACAGAAAGGTATAGATATACCCGGCATTAGTGGAAAGTATTCTTAGATAAGGTTTGGCTTAGGCGTTTAGGAAATAATGTTTGAAATTCTTCAACTTCCAATAAGGAGAAATGAAAATATTTTGACTAATTCGAAACCAACTGGAATGTTTCAAATGAATTTGCAATGCTGCATTTCCACAAATTTTACATGCATTCACCCTTAAAATACTGTGAAATACTTTGTTTTTCTATATTTATTTAATCTTATTATTTTATTTATTTAAAATCAAGAATTTGGAAGGACACTGCAGAAACAATGTAATAATCTATAGTTAAACTTAACAAAATATCTATAAAGTTTACACTGAGTTCTGCGGGATGCATAAATACCCGTATATCTAAGTTTAACTTACGCTTCCTCGAGAGCTCAAATGGTTTGAGCATTCGCCCGACAAGTAGAAATATCCGGTGTTCAAGTCCCGGTCAAGGAAATATTTTTGCGCTTGTGATCTGCTCGATTCCGCTTCCCCACCTCCTCTGTGTTCGTCTTTTATACGTGATCCTAACCCATTTCTTTATAACTATTTCCATGTGTGTGTGTATGTGTATATATATATATATATATATATATACACACACACACGTATATATACACACATATATATATGTATTATATATACACACACACACACATATATATATATATGAGTAAAAATATTTCGAAAGATCCGTGGTTCATGTCTCAGCCAAGAAAATATTTTTACACTTGTGATCTGCTCAATTCCGCCTTCACAACCTCTCCTGTGTTCGTTTTTTATGTGTTCCTATTCCTTTTCCTTATATCCATTTCCATGTGAATGAATATTCGTTCACCGTATGGCGGGTTTTCATGTATGAATGCGCATTTGGCCAATGTGGCTGGTCTCCTTCTTCTGACTATGCGTGCCCAGAAACTCGCTGTTCTTATCCTTTATGACATTGTATGATTCCTTTCGTACTGTCCTTTCCTTTTGCGTGTCGTCTATTTCTCCTCTGGAGGATGAAACAGCTCCCTTACGTCATCTTCTGGCCAAAGAATTGAGGCACTTGGTAGCATAAACCCCCCGCAGATTTCAGTGTATATTATTTTTCCTCGATAGCATCAGCCCGGCAAGTCGAAAGACCCGTGGTTCTGGTCCCAGTCAAGGGAATATTTTTACACTTGTGATCTGCTCGATTCTGCCTTCTTCACCTCTCCTGTGTTCGCCTTTTATGTGTGTTCCTATCCCTTTCCTAATATATATGCATGTGTGTGTATCAAGTTAGCACTAGGGAACAGAAACACACAAAAAAGAAAAGAACCTCACACGTTTTCGAATTTTCGGTGGTCAAGCCACCTCTCTCTAGGAAGAGAAGGAACTGAGGAGAACGTTATAATAGATGGGGTTGGAGGCGCTGGATGGAATGGGAAGGTGGGGAAAAGTTTGCGAGGGAAAATTTGGGGAATTTTTAGAATTGTGGGTATAATATGGAAGGTTTTGGGAGCGGAGGGGGGATGAAAATATGTAAAGTTTGTGGTGACTAATGTCTAATATTAATACCCGGCTCATTCCAGGAATCAGTGAGTAAGATTTACGCCTGTTTTATTGTTTTGAGTTTGAGTGGAGGGTGGGAAAGATACTAATATGGAGACACTATGGCATTTATCAAAGGGAGTGTTATTTTCGGAAGCGTGTTTTGGGATTGGGAGCATCCTAATCAGGGAAGGATTTTTGCATGAGGCATCGTGGTTATTGGTTCTAATATTTAGGGGTTTGGTACACTGTCCAATATAAAAGGCAGGGCATAGTTGGCACTTATGAAGGTAAACTATATTGCTGGAAGTACTTCAGGAGTAGGGAATTGGTGGGAGAGGGTTGGGGTTCGGGTTTTGGAAATAGGACATATTTTGCATCTAGGTTTATTACAGGGTATGGGAGTGGCTTTGGGACGGGGCGGGGATTTAAGGATATTACAAAAGATTGCAAAGTACAAGTTGTATTAAGCTCAGTTTTCGAGAATACAGGCATAGACGTCTTGAGTACTCTCTCATTAAAAATGCAAATTTACGTATTCACAGTCGAAACTTAGCATTATTCCAAGAGCTTCGTCTTCAATTGGAACTTCCAAACAAGTCTTTGACTTCGAAGAGCTCGACCGTTCGTATATTTAAAGCAGATGGCTTTTTTATTCTCTCTCCTGATGGCGCAACTTGGACAGTACTAAAACGAGTGTATTTATAAATGTGCTATTCACGTTAATATTTCCACTAAATAGAAATTAAGTCAATAATTGAACAAAAGATTCATTGGTTGAGTAACCGAAAACAACGGGGACGAGAAAGACTGGGGGAGGTCATTGAAGAACGTTTAAGGCAGGGGGGCGAAAGCGATAAGCGGGTTTTAACGCCAATGCACACCTACCAACCACGGTTGGAATATATTTTTCGAAAATTGCCATGTCCATATTTTACGGACAGGAAAGGTTTATTACCTCTAAATGGATTTAAAAGTTCTGAATCAACTTCTAACTACCACCATCACAGCTCCCTCCCCTAGTCCACAGCGATAGGGAGGGACAGCGACCATTCCAGCACCGGCCGATTCCGTATCTCTTACTGACGACATAAAACACACCCATTAAGCCATATGCGGAAAGGAGTACCGAAATATACACTTATCGTCCCAAAATTGACTGAAAACATCGTCGCCCAACCCTTCCACTCCTCCCCCACCTCCTCCGAGGGATCACCATAGATATCTCCCAGGGAAGAATTATCTGCCGGGGGTGGGGGTAGAAAGCAGAAGGGCTCTGCTAGTGGAGCGAGGGTCGAAAACCAATGCAATAAATAATAAGCGCGCAGATTACGACGAAGCGCTGAGTTCACAATCAGGTCACCAACACATGAACACAGGGGACATTGAGGACCTATTTATATATATATATAAATAAATATATATATATATTTATATATATATAAATAGGTCCTTCGGCACGTAAAAGGACGAAATCGAGAACAAAGGTTCTCATTTCAGCCATAGCGGAGGCACCGCTCGGTAGTACGGAGAGAGGATTACCCCACTGGTGGTGGGTGTCGTCGGGTGCTGCATTCCCGCTGACAGGAGAAGCGACGGAGCAGAAAGGACTAAGGCAGTGAGAGAAGAAGGGTATCGCACCTTCTCCCACTTACTACACCCAGCACTATTCGTGAGAACACTAAGGAAGAGGGAGAAAAATATTAAAGGACCATATTAAGGTAAGCCATGAAGGAGAAAGATTCCAAACAGAAATTAAGTCACTAGAAAGCGATTTGAACCACGGATCTTGGTTTTTACGGAAAGATGCCTTCGATACATATTCCCCTCTCCACATTATCATTCTCCAGGGTGACATTATAGAAAAGACTCCAATCTAAACCCATCATCTTGCTTCTATGACCACGTATCGGAGCCTTACAAAATGACGCTCCATACCTGTATCGAAGTTTTAACAAGCTTTTTCTAGACACCCTTACTCAATGTCCCCGTCAGCAAATCCCAACTTCTAGTGAAACTTTCTTTGCCTAATGAAATCCTTTTTCCTAGGTCCCCTCCTAATTTTACCTTTTTGGCCCAAAACACTTTCGAGATGCGTAAGCTGTTCAAACAGCTCTAAATTATGAACTGATGTTTCAATAATTCAACTTAACTTAGCTTTTCTCTTTCTCGAAAATCGCATAACCTTTGTTTTGCTTATATTTTTTCTCATCCCATAAAAATCGCACTGATCACCTAATGCGTTCAGCAATGCCTGCAGTCCCTTAGCTGACTGGCAAACTAAATCTCAATTATCCGCAGAGCTAACTGATTTATTCATTCCCCACCGACTTTCATTCTTATTTCCAATCCTTTCCATACCTCTTTAATCATTTACTCCACATACACCTTGAAAAGCACAGGTGATATTGGGCATTCCTGTCCCACCCTTTTTCCTAGCACTACTCACCCAGACTCTATATCCCCTCTCACACCTGAGCAATCTTAGTCAAGTACAAGTTACGAAAAAATCTCATATGGCTCCAATATTATTTCCAATACTATTTTCTGTAAAACATTCAGCATGTCTATACAATTCATTCTATCGAACTGTGAACCTTTGCTCGGGTGCACAAGAAACTGAACACAGTCTTTGATTTGGAAAATTTCGAGGTGGGTAAGAACGATTCAAGTGCAACGTATCTTTCTACCAAGTAGAAAATAAAATATTGTGCGATTCTACACAAATATAAATTTTTAAAAATAACACGAACCGCCTTCTTGAAATCTACAAAACAGGCAAATACATCGTGATTGTATTGTATTCTATGTTCCTCTATTTTAACGTCCTCATTACTGCAATTGCATTGTGCGAGCCTCCCCCCTTCCTAAACCCAAATTGATCACGTCCTGAGTAGTCATTTGCCGTGCTCGCCATACTCTTATTGGTGATCCTGAGAACCACTGTAGCTGCGTGCAAAATCAAACTTGTTATTTGGTAGTATTCAAATATGGCTTCCTTTACCTTTTTTGGCATAGGAAATAACACTGATCTAACAAAGTCTTTCGACAAAATTCCCCCCTCATTAATGCTACCAATTAGTCCATAAAAACTCTTCCTCCCACCCTTTCCTAAACACTTAAGTAGTTCCGTGGGAGTGTCGTCTATCCCCTAGACGTTTGATTTCATATCGCTTCGATACCTTTTCTATCTCACCATCGAGTAAGCCTGGACCTATGCTATCCTCATCTACGTCATATTCTCTTTTTATATCTAACCTTGCTGTCCTAATTATTTTAACATAAAGTTCTTCCATATATTCCTTCTATCTCTTTTGAATCTTTTCTGGGTCAACTAATATTTTTCCTGATTCATCATTGATTGCTTGCAACGATTTTCTCCTCTCACTTCCTGAGAGGGTTTTAACCTTTCTCTATAGAGCACCGATTTCACGTTTCCTCTGCATAATTTCCACATCTTTGCATGGCGATTTCCACCACACTTCTTTTGCTCTATTTGTTGCCTGCCTCAGTATATTATTTAGCTCTTTATGCTTCTTTCTGTGTAATTCTTTGCTTGTGTCCTCCATTACACTTTTACATCTGTCTGTAATTATCTCACTTGTAATGCCTTATTTATTGTCCTTTTCCTAAATACCGTTCCATTAGTTTAGTTTTCGGCTTCCTTTGTCCCTTTTTTGATACGTATGACTCTATTTTTCTTCTATTGTGCATATCTCCTTTTCCTCATTCATCATTTTCTTCACAGATTTCCTTGTCGTCCCGGTTAATGTCTCTACGTTCCATTTTCGCCTTCCCGATTTCATTCTTTAGAAACTGACGTCACACTTCATCAGTACGAAAGTATGATATGAATCCCCATCCGCTCCCGAGAAACTTCAATTTAATCAAGCTGTTCATAAATCTGGGACTAGACATACGAGTATTGAGCCTCGTAGTATATTTTAACTGATTTCTTTCTGAACCTCAGAACATTTTCCATGCTTTACTACGCATGTTGTGGTGATTAAACCAAGTTTTCATTATGACTAAAACCCTGTTTCCTGCAGAATTCTTATTTCTTTCTTCCTGCCATCATTCCTTGTCCCTAAACCCAAGTCCTATACCTACCAATTTCTTCCTTAGCCTAACTTCGTGTCCCAATTCCTCATCTCAAATCTTTCCCCCGATGAACGTTCCCAATTGTTTCCTTCATCAAACGTTCACCCTGACATCTTCTTCCTCCCATGGATTTTTGGTGGCATGTTGACCTGAATAGTTACCAAGTTTATTGTTTTAGAATTTACTCCTAATGATAATAATATTTCATCTCTAGTCATTTCTATTTTTACCACGCTTCTTCCTACCTTTCTTTTAATATTATTGCCACCACTGGCTGGATCTCTTTCCCTCCGCTGTGTATTAACTTTATAAATATCCCTCCTACAATTTGTTATCCTTATTCTTTCCATTTCCCTAGCATAGCCCTAAAATATCTAAATTTCCGCTCTCCATTTCCCAGATTATATTTTTCGATTTTTTCTTTTCTCAACATCGTTCTAATAATCCGATTACTTGATATGAGGACCGCAGAAGCCTTGCCTCTTCCGCTGCCGGGCATGATACACTTCCCAGCGATCCAAATTCTTTAGTTTCCAGGACTCCTACTCAGATCTATGTCCATCATAGTTGCATGGGATAAATAATTGAGTTTGTCTTCCAGTGCCTTCCTCAATAGTGCTTTTAATGTAACACCATCACTCAAATGGCCTCCCTACTGGGGCCAGATGATTTTGCCGCCTCATTGAGTAGCCTTTCCTCATAAAGGAACAGACTGCGCGGATTATCTTTCGTCTTGTTCCAAGTTCCTTCGACCTTTCTGGCTTGGGTGACCCTATCAGGGGAAATCCCTATTTCTCCCTCTCTAGGGGCATCAAAACAGAATATCTCCTTCTCTCACTAGGGTCCGCTGAAGGATGTCCACCCTAGGATGGCCTTTGGTCATCCTCGTCTCCCTGGCGTGGACCACTGCCAGAGCTGCTGCGGAGTTCCCAGTCAGCAGCACCAACTTGCCACAGTTTCATTTCGCAAACGTTTCAGGTAGTTGTTGAAATAACATACGAATATTTATTTAAAAATAATGCGCTTACATATTAAGTATCCGAATTAATCCACTCAAAATAAGAGGGATTTTCACTAACTCTATGCTTATCCAACCAAGGAATTGAGTCATATGACAGCATTGAAAACGTGATTTCCATATTTGTAGATATAAAACAGGACGGTGATAAAAATGAGAAAAAAATCGGTAAAAATACGAGGTGTGTTCAAAAAGGTAACGGTAATTTTATAATTACGCATAGTGCATAATCCACGGCGTAATACACCATGAGTTCATGCCACAAGGTCAAACGATCAATGAGGAGTAATACTTAAAAGTTCAATGCCATTTGCGTGAATCAATACAAAATAAACGCCCGTATTTGTCATGAGACAATTCATGGCTTTTGTACGAGTACCGTGCAACACTCGTACCACGATAATGCTTCTTCGCATCACTTCCCTGCTTGTTTGTGAATTTTAGGCCAAAAATAGCTCTGTAATGATGTCCCAGCCACCATATTTGCCAGACACGGACCCGTGGGACTTTTTTATGTTCTCAAAAATAAGGAGAACCTTAAAAGACCGTCGTTTTACAACCATATATGAGATTTAAAGCGCATCGCTAAGAAAGCTAAAAGCTATAGCAAAGAACGAGTTCCTGAAGTGTTTGGAGCATTGGAAAAAGCGCTCGCATCCGTGTACATGTGTAATATCTACTAGGGATCACTTGGAAGGGGATACCATCTAAGGCGATAAGACTGATAAACACGAATATATAAAATTCTTTCCGATGAACTATAATTCCCGTTATTCATTGAACACTCCTCATACGCATCACGCGAAGGAAAATTGATGCGTTTTCCAGAAATTGGCGACATCAAGCAGTAAACTTGTTAAGCGACACAGCCCCCTTACGTTGTGACGGCAGCTAGAATAAATGTTTCTTGAGAATTCCGAGTTTACCCAGTATCATCGCGACCTAATCTTGGATTTCAGACATGTCATCTGACTCAACGATCAGCATAGATGGTCCAAAACAATACTTCCTGCTCTTCATACAATAAATAAGAGTGGGACACATACAAGTTCCACTCTTCAATACGTTTTTTACTGAACAAATGAGGGTCTAATCGCTCATTGTATTTCCGGGTTTAGACGTCCAGGTCAGCCCACTTTCATTACAGCCATGCTCCGGAGACGACTGCAACCCAGAGGACCCAGAGAATAAAAAAAGGCTCTTGTTCGGAGATATGTACAACAAAGCAAAGTACAGCAAAACCGACTACAGTCACAGTGATTCCAGTCCAAGTCACTCCAGTCATAGTGACTCCAGTGTCTACGACTTAAGTTATCTGGACAAGAGTCATAGTCAAATTAGTAGCCACTACAGCGACAGTGACCACAGCCAGAGTGACTACGGCGACAGTGACCACAGTGACAGTGACCACAGCGAAAGTCACCACAGTGAAAGTCACTACAGTGACAGTCACCACAGCTCATCTGAGAGCAGCGACAGCAGGTATGAAAGCATGTACGACTGGCCACTAAACTTTTTCTTTCACAGAAATTTGTTGGATAGAATATGTGATCGAACTTTTTTTTTATTCAAGAAAACCTCAAAAACTAATTTCACGGCATCTATCTTGATTAATTAATTATTGGCGACTGCTAAAAGCCTGGTAACTAATGACACGTACATTAATTTTATTTTTTTAATAATTTTGATAGTCTGCAAGCCACCGTTAGTGTGTGTGGCAGGAGGTGAATACACACTAGACTAATTTTGACCCGAATATGACCCCACCGCGGTCGGACAATGTTATACTGATCCCTTATCGTTCGTGGGAAAAATTACATTTTAAATCTATCTGTTCTACACTTAATCTCTCTAATTTTATTACATATGACACCCGTTATTTCATCATCAAACACGAATCGTTTAAGGCTCCGTCAAATCCACTCAGAATTTGAGAAAAAAAAACTTTCGTGGAATTTGCTGTGGGTCAGGATAGAAGATTCAAAGGGAAAATTTAGATTCACCTAATTGTAAATCATCATCATCTGAGATTTATCCTGAAAGTAAATAACGGGGAAGATTAAAGCAAAAATATAAAACCTGGTATGAGGGAGGGAGACACACCCTCTCTTCACGCCCCCACTTCCCCCCGTGGATGTCGACCAGGTACCAGTATTACCTTAGACCCTGGCTACCTTTTACCAGGTGCTCTCTAGTTTCACTATAATATTTTGGCCACTCGAGTTTAGCATTTATCCAAGATAAACTTGGTGGATTTTATTTTTTTTTTGCCAATACACTAGTCCTTGCTTACTAGCTGCACTATATTTGTTTATGATATCACTTTGGGTTTTATCAGGTTTATTCTAATTTTTTGCCAAATCCCATTGCTTACATCTTCATCGTTTCGGAAGTTATTTTCAAAGCTCTTAAAACACTCAGGAAGTCAAAATCTTCGTCTGTTTACAGAAAAACACTAAGAATTGATGCCCGCCAGGTCACTGGAAAAAGTATCGCTAAATTAAAAGTGAAGTGAACTGTGCTCTTGAGTATGCAAGGGACTTTATGGTTTGTGAACAAGGTAAAAATAAAGGGGATTAGGAAAATAGAAGTAATAATTAATGGGAGAAGTGACGAAATAACCATCCAATTGTACCGAAACGCGAGTGATTCTGGAGAAGGTGTAGTCGACATGGAAATACCGTCTCTCTTCCTCTCGTCAGTTAAGGATTCCGTATAATCGTATGATGATACATTTACTCATAAATGGAATATCCCATTATTTCACACATTTTGTTGCGTATCTGAAAGACTCTCAAATTTTCACGACACAATCATTAACTTCGATGGGTAATTTTTAACGGCGAAATACATGTACGTTTCGTGCTTGTCGAAAACAGGAAAAGTGTAAAAAAGGAATACTGTACTTCTTTTACGCGCATCATAATTCTCACAGATCATTCATTATACATACATCACTGATTCTTCCAAGGGCTATATACGGTTCAATGTTGCCTTGAAACTTCCAAATTGATCACTTTTGTCCATTCATAATTTTCAGTCCCTCCTTCGGATGCAATTAATTTCATTCAGTGGTCAATTTAACGCCTCTCAATTCTGAACTCTCGTATTACGCTTGCGTGATTTTGCCTGGTTAAATTATTTACGACGCGCATTTACTTCGTTTCGTGGCAATTTCTATGACAAATACAATTCTAACAACCAAGTACAATTATATCCTAAAAATTAATTTGAACATCATAAAAGCCTTATTACACCTTCTCCAGGGGTGAAAGGGAAATAAAATTATCACTTTTCGTATGGACATGTTATTTTGGACGATTTTGTGAATATTAAAATGATTAGTGGAAACTATGAAAAGATAATCGTGTGTCATATCATCAGGCTCCACGTAAAACCAGCATACAAATATGAATAATCGGGAAATTAAATGTGAATCATATGTATGGAATTAAGTCGATACTTTCATGACTAGAGCCTCAGAATACACTATGATGGATGCCATTCATAGCCTTAGTCTGAAACGGCTGCCAAAACATGTATCACACCCATGGATATGTTAGTGTGAAGATATGTATTTAGAAAGTATTCCCAAGAGTTTGGGTCCGAAACAAACAATTTTTCAAGCACATAAAATAGGACCAATATTGTTAAGTGACAGTTTCTAAGATAAAAACAGCAATGCTAAAAATAACTCATTATCTATCTAGGGGACGTGATAGTCCAGTGAGTATACCGTTGGATTACAGACCGGAGGGTTCGCTTTCCGGGGACGCCTCCAGGTACTCTCAGCTTCCTCCAAGCTGGGTAATTTTTCAAGTATCAGATCTCCCTGCTAAGCCAAAGGCGGCGCAGGGAGAGGAACCCCCCCCCCACTACCATGATAGGTGAATTTTATTCACCACCGTTGGGCTTACGTGTAGGCCTACCTGTAGGTCAGCTGTCTACCCTCACCTGTCAAACCAACATTTAATAATCGTGGTCCATCTACTTAGCTAATATTACTTGGCAGTGCTCCGCTACCGAGTATTCGCTATTCAAATAAATATTTTATTTCTCGTTTCCGTAATGCTTTTTCTACTTTTTGTAGTGCAAGGAAGTACGTAAGCTCCCTCCCAAACGGTTTGCATGCATGAGAATTTCACACATCGCAAACGTTTTTAAAGGGGACCCCTACTTTGGTGCTCATTTTAACTAAGTTAGCGTAAAAGAGGTTATATTGTACTACATGCTATCAATTAACTATTAATCCAATCAATTAACTACTGTTCGTCCATTTTCAGGAGGCATGCAAACAATAATGCTTACAGTAAACCCAATAAATATGGTTGGTCCAATATATATGGTTGGCTTAATAAACTTATTGGGCCCAATAAATATGGTGGGTCCAATAACTACGGTGGGTCCAATTACTACGGTCCCCCTCCTCCGACCTGTCCAGCGGGCTACACGCCGGCCATCTGGAACACCCGTTCAGCTCAACAGCCGTGCGGCCTTGATGTTGACAATTGCTACTGCAAGAACTCGCCTTACAGGGAACTTGGGGGTTTTTGCAACCATGAAGAGGGATTCGGAACGGTTTATACCCCTTTCTTGAGGATTCTTAAGGCCAGATACACCGATGGTGAGTAATTAATTTCCCATCCTCTGAGTGATTGGCCGGAGAGAAACACATTCGAATGCCATTCCATTCGAGTACGCTCCCGAGCTGTAATTTCAGGTCATCACAGATTATCGTAGTAAAGCCGCAACGTAAAACCTGTCATCTGCCAAATGTGGCGATCCTACGTTCTTCCATAAATTCTTACTCCGGTTGTCCTCCATAGCCCACTTCTCATCACACCTTCGTCATCCGTAGTTATTTTCACCCACGCTTATCTGACGTCTGCATTCTGCATATAATACGAGTAATGAATATTTTCTCTTCATATCCTTAATTCTCAGTATCATCCAGTTAGATCCTTCTTCATCCTCATTTTCGAATCACAACTATGCTCGGTTCATGCATTCGTCAATTTCATTTTTTTCTTGCCAATAACACATTTTCTTTAATTCTCGTTTCTTCTTTTCTTCTCGCAATGGCATCACTATCATTGGCGAAAATTTGCGTGCGGATACGAGAAGAGTGAAAATTAATCTCGTTAAGATTCTTTCATCTCTGGTAATCCTGAAACCGAAGGCACAATAATCTTTCCCGGCTACTTAAGAGTCTCCGCAGTCCAATTTTAAACTAATCTACCTAATATTCGGCGTGATAGAACAGTACCAAGAGCGTTCGGCTATTGATCGGAGAGCCTCAGATTCAAAAACGATTGATACTTCTGAGCGCAGAAAGGTTTCCTTCCAATGATTATCCATTAGCATTTAGAATACCAAAAGCGACACTGCGAAAGGAAGCGCATCTCTGCCCTAAAAGTGGAAATTTCATGCCCCACATAGGATTTGCTTCAAGGCTATGCCTTCTCTCAATATATTCAACAGATTCAGGTGAGATGCAGTGGAAATTCGAAATTATGAGAAAAACAAAATTTGAAATTTTCCACAATTCTTAAAACTAGCATTTCGGTTGATTACCATGCCTTCAACCCTCACTTTTACCGAAGGAAAACATCTTAGCATTTCCAACCATTATTTATTCTCCACCCTCTTCCACGAAGGATTCAACGGCATCATTGTCTATATCTACTCCTGAAGAAGTCCGAATACAACGTCCTCAAGTCATAACATGTTTATTCTTTCTCCACACATCGCACAAATATTTTGGACTTTCTCCTTTTTAGCTCCAGCTCTGCTTTCAACACAAAGTGATCACCGACGCCAACATTTTCAGCTCTTGCATCGCCTTCTTTCCCTCAAAATCGCATTCATTCTTGTTAATTAAACACGAAATCGTGTAAAGAAAACAATGTGTGTGCGGAATATTATGACCTGAACTGCTCTGTAAACATCTCAAAATATAAAAAGAGACGTTTCAGGCGTGATATGGTGGAATATCATGATTGATTTAAAAATAGCAATTTTCCACAAAAATAAAGTTTAATGCGACCGGTTTCAATGTTACTACATTAAACATTATTATCATTATTAGCATTAAACTTTATTTTTGTGGAAAATTGCTTTTTTTAATTAATCTCAAAATATCTCCCATCGGACAACATAAATTTCTGTTCCAATTGTGCCCATATTGATCATTCATCTACTCATTCGATCTCATTTATAGGCAAGAGCAAGGTGCCCAAAACCGGCGGATCTGAGGGGCTTCCTTCCCCCAGAACCATCAGCATCACTCTTTTCAAGGACGGGCACAACCCCTCTGATGTCCACGCCCTCTCACTAATGCAGTGGGCACAAGTTGTAACGCATGACATTGGTTTTCAGGAAGAAAAGACCGATGGTGAGTGAAATTTTTCTTGAATTATCTTGATAGTATGTCATAGAATCTATCACTGTGACCCTCCTAAGTGACTATCGATCTTTTATTTCGACCCCGTAAATCGACGTGTAGATAATTACGAGCCATTCGATTGCTGCCAGCAGTCAGAACATCATGACGATAAGTCTTGGAATAGCAAATGCTTACCCATCTACGTCGACAAGGATGACTACTACTACTCCAAGCACAAGCGTCGCTGCTTAAACTTCGTGCGATCGGAATGGATCAGGTGTAAGAAAGACTACCACGATTCCAATAGCAACAAGCGCATACCTGTCCAACAGGTGAGCACCCACTCCATCCACTGAGTAACTGATATAAAGCGACTCCTTCTACCACGATTACGGTTAATCGGAGAGTTCAGTAATGAAACGGGAATTCAGGTATGATATTTAGCATTGCACGAGTTATGTTCAAAAGGTTCCCGAACTTTTTTAATAGCCCGCCTCCAGTTGGTTATTTTTCTACACCGTTTTAAGGCATTGTGTCCACAGAAACTTCCATAATAACCGCCTTTAATCACTTTGTTTTGATATCTTGTTTTGTTGGTTATTTACGGCCATTTATGCGAAGGGGTGTTCGTGGAAGTCGGCGAAAAATCGGATCCGCGAAAATGAGATCTTTGAAGAATCAGCACTTTTCTGTGAAATTCTGCGTATCCTCGTATAACAGCGGATACCTATTGGTTTTCGGTTGATTCGAATAATAAGCATGCTAGAGAAATATTTTAACGTCGGAAATAACATTCGGTTCCTGGATTTAAATGAACACAAGGAAAAATACCCGGATTTCGGAAGTTCTAATAGCTGTACTCGGTGCATACATGTAATTCTAAGAGCTTGCTCGAGCCAAGAGTAGATCCAAATGTCTGTCAACCAAGAGGAGGTGCACATGGAAATTGTGCAATTTTATACGCCATTCTTTATTTTGCCAACGTAATTCAATGGCGATGCAGTCATTAAATAAGCGCATTTAAATTAGGTTGTATTAAATAGTTACTTCTTTATATTTCTGTGATCGGCAATAAAATAAAATTGGATATGAAATAAAATTATATTTTTAAATTTAAGAATGTATAAAGCCATATAGTAATTATGTAATAATAATATATTATATTACCTCAGTCATACGAGATCACTGAGAGTATACATATCTCCTACTTAGACATTAGGAGTACCGAAGCTGAATTCTCACATGCTGTGGAAACCCGACCAGCAAAAGCTCTACTCTTTCTTGGATGAGAGGTCCAAATCTCGTACGAAGGCGATTTGAGTGTCAAACTAATAAATAAACGGAAAATTAATCTACAGTTAACGCATCAGCAAATATACCGAGCAAAACATTAATGAACCTTCATTCCGCGGCTAAGAAACGGAATTCCTTTTTATGCTTTCCAATGATCTAGCATTGACAATGGAATCCTGAGAAAAATCCACTGTACCAACCCCGAGGTGCATTTGATGGACGATGCCAGAGAGATAAGGATTAAAATTAAATGTTAAATTTTGTTCCGACTTGTAAATTCAATGTTTTTAATATTTCTAAAGAGACTTCGGTTTCTTAATATTGTGATTTCTGATTGTTCGGGGAAAGAATGAGTATTTGTATCTATCTGTACTGGAATCTATCTCCCTTATTTTATCTTTGTGATCTGATCTACCACTAAGTAGTGCGGGGCCATTATAATTCCTTTAGTGTCAACGTTCAACTCGTTTGTTCTGAACCTCTCTGAATCTCATGAGAACTTACATAGTTTAGTACGAATGTGTGCGCTCCATAAGCTCTATTTCTTTCCTGTTCAATAAGACTTGAAGGGAGGTACTGCACCAGTAACCACATACTTACGTAAATTTAACTCCAGAATCATTCCCACGACGACTTTGCTACGCAAAAGCGCGCATGTACTTCGGATTGATCCTCTCTCCACCGTGTCACCTCATTGCTCAGCAATTAGTCGCGATATTATGTTCCCCGATCAATAGACAAATATACCCTGAAAGTTTACCGGCGAATTTTCTATACTCTGCCGGCCATTTAAGAAAACTTAACGTACGTATGGATATTGACAAATTTTAATTCTCGGGTTTCATTTATAATCACTCTGAAGTTGTCTTTTGCATGTCTGTTCTCATCCATTCCTTCGACGGATCCCAATGAAAATTTATTTAATAATGAAGTAAAATACTAACAATCAGAAACCTTTAAACGTGGCAAGTAGTCCCTATATTTCAGTGCCATAAGAAACGATGGCAAAATTTTCTGTAGTTTTTATAACCTTGTTGTATGTTTCATGGGCGTGAATAACTCAGTATCCTTATTTACCATGATTATCCAAATTAACGCTCTACAGATCAACCACGTCAGCAGCTTCTTGGATGCTTCCATACTCTACGGCGACACCCAGGAACTTGGTGACTTTTTACGAGAGGGTAAGGGCGGCCGGCTGAAGGCGAGGAAAGTGCGGAAGGCTTACAAGAAGGTATATTACAATAATTTTGGTAACTATGGCAAGGTGTGAGTGCCTAAATCGCTAGGATGATTGATTGGACCACTTCGTTTCTCCTAATCAAGTATAAATTCCTATCTGTGACCAAAAATTACCTTTTTCTAGAGTCATTATTATTTAAGATACGCATTTGTTCATTACACTTCCCTCAAACTACATTAAAAGAAACAACTTCACAGAGTCACTGACCAAGTCATGCATATACTTCTCTCCTTTCTGTCTGCAGTTATATATGTGATATTTTCATTTAATTTACCTAACACTCATTCGTATCTCTGTTTACCTTCTTGGTCTCTAACATCCCTCCCCAGGACCACTATCACCATTATCACGGAAGTGGATACTATGGCTCCGGAAGTGGGTATTATGGCTCCGGGAGTGGGTACTATGGCTCCGGGAGTGGGTACCCGGGATCCGGTAGTGGGTATTATGGCTCCGGGAGTGGGTACTATGGCTCCGGTAGTGGGTACTATGGCTCCGGTAGTGGGTACTATGGCTCCGGGAGTGGGTACCCGGGATCCGGTAGTGGGTACTATGGCTCCGGGAGTGGGTATTATGGCTCCGGAAGTGGGTATTATGGCTCCGGGAGTGGCTATCATGGCTCCGGGAGTGGCTATTATGGCTCCGGGAGTGGGTACTATGGCTCTGGGAGTGGGTACCCGGGATCCGGTAGTGGGTATTATGGTTCCGGGAGTGGGTACTATGGCTCCGGGAGTGGGTACTATGGCTCCGGTAGTGGGTACTATGGCTCCGGTAGTGGGTACTATGGATCTGGTAGTGGGTATTATGGCTCCGGTAGTGGGTATTATGGCTCCGGTAGTGGGTACTATGGCTCCGGTAGTGGGTACCCGGGATCCGGTAGTGGGTACTATGGCTCCGGGAGTGGGTACTATGGATCTGGTAGTGGATACCCGGGACCCGGGTATGGGCCTTGGGGCCCCGGATATGGGCATCCGAGTTATTGGCACAGCTCGGAATCCTCATCGTCCTCATCGTCTTCATCTTCTGAGGAGGATTACCATACCGGCCAGGAATTTCCGCTGCTCCTACATGAATACGACAAACGCTGCTACGAGGGTTCATCCAAGAAGAACTCTTGCTACCTTTCAGGTATAATCTACTTACATATTACCCCCTGTACTATGCTAGAGAAGCATTGTGACTCGGAGGCAGCATAACAGCCAGTAGGAAAGGGAGGAGACAAAGTATTAACATTCCGAAATGGAAAATTCACCTGAGTTGGAAGTAAGGATAAATAATTTTGCCAAGTCAAATGAATCAAAATATTTTCGTTCTCTACCTCTAATTATGGATTTATAATAACTCCAAGGTCGAGCCTAAATAAGGCCGAAGCATTTTGGTCCTAATCTAGATAGTAAAAGTTTAGCAAGTGCTAACGACTTATGTCAATATTTTAAATGCCTCTAAACTAACTGTTACCCAGAATCAATCTGAAATATTATAAACATTAATCAGTCGATTAATGGTGTCGAGAATCACGATGGACTGAATGATTCTGTCTGCGTTACTTGTAGGTTCCCATGTGCGGAAAAACTAAACTTAACTCCCTCATCGGGATTGATGTACGAAAGGAGCATTTTTAAAACTGCCCTTAAGGAAATGTTGTTAGCCGTCATCTCATATTGTTAAAGTGAAACCCAACCAAGGAATTTTTACCGAAATGGATGGGAAAATTCAATCTCGAAGCGGTTTTATGAACAAGCAAGCTGATACTATCAACAGCACATTGCTGTTCACAGTCTCGTGTGTTACAAATGTGTAATTATAATGCCACATAACTGGACATAGAGTAAAATCACACTTTTCCACTTTAGACGGTGAGAATTAGATTCATTAAATTTGAAAAAGCTATTTTGTTTACTTTTCAATCGCAGCACATTAATTAATTGAAAATAAAACTTGGAAATATAACAGACACAAGCTCGATGAAATGAGGGGTATCTGAAACCGTCCCTCATCCCTAACTGGGTCAGTACCTTCCCCCTGCCCTTAACCAACAATCATCTCCGACGGCAACTGACATACGATTCTGTTTCCTCTTATCTTCTCCAATGGATTGCGGCCCTAGGTGACGAAAGGGTTAACGATCACCCCTGGCTGACGTCGTTCCACGTGTTGCTCCTCCGAGAGCACAACCGTTTGGCGAGGCTCCTGAGTAATATGCACCCAGAGTGGAGAGACGAGACTGTGTTCCAGGAGGCCCGGAGGATCGTCATCGCGGAGTTAAGCCTCATCACGTACAGGGATTTCCTAAAGAAAATAGTGGGTGAGTGTCACGCGTACCGAGTAAGACGGTGAACATCCTGTGGGCTCCTCTCCTACTTATTCTAAGCTTCAGAGGACTCAAGGTCGAAAGCCATGACTTCTTCGTTCTCTACCATTGATATCCTAGCCATATTAACCAACCGCGACGGTTGAAAATTACTGGGAGATTTAAAACAAAAAAGGATATTACTTCCGGCACAATCTTATCCCTCCTTTCGGCATTAACCATTAACCAGCCAAGATCTTACATTCCTTCATTTGACAAGGTTGACAAACGAAATTAAGTTTTTCAGAAAGCATGTTTCCTTTTGAACGTAAAGAGTTCAAAATGAACAAAGTTTGTTCCTTCATCTATTTTCTCGGAGGACTCCAAACTTGTTCAAATGACTGCACCGCATTGGGCGGACATTGAATTCAATGTTATTTATGACAAGTCGAAAGTATACGATTACCCACTTCAGTGTGGTCATCTAATCGAGGTGGACACAAGTAAATATATCAGCTGAAGGCGCTGAATATGCTTATTGGAAAGGGAACTCAGAAATTCTCATCGCAATAAACTCGCGGGGTAAAAGCCCAAAGTTTACGCTAGAAGTTCTGATGCTCAATTATGGGCATTGATAAATTAGTGTGTTATTCGTGCCAACAATTGGAGGAAGGGCCAATTGAGTGATTAGAAGTTGACGAAATCAAACATTGACGTGTGTTCTCCCGAATGATTTCCTTTGGTGGTACACACTCCTCACAAGTGATAAAGATTCTATCACCCACCCACACAGAAAAACCACGACGCTCCTTTCCTCACAAGAATCTTACGGTTAGATGAACACCAAGCATGCTCGCCTTCCAGCGTCAGTTCTCATTGGGTACCTTTTAATCATCTAAATTGACACTCAAGAAAAATAATTCACCCCCCGAAGATATCGGAATTAAGTCTTCTTTTATTTCGACAGGCGAAAAGATCCTGCAAAAGTTGAACTTGGTGGTTGGGGTCGAAGGGCAACCACCTAGCGGTTCTTACAACGGCAGCGTCAACCCATCGACCTTGACCGTTTTCTCGTCGGCCGCCTTCCGATATCTTCACAGCCTCATCGAAGGACGTTTACAGTGAGTGACAAAAATTCCTCTTTGTGGGGAATCCTCGTTTTCCAGACTTATTAAACTGTTGCTCTGGATATGCTGTAAATTTATCGAACATAAATGAGTTGATTGCCATTCATTTGTGAGGGAAAAGTCTCTAGACATTTCCAAATATAGTCATACCCGCATTCGACGACCGTGTCGCCGTAGAACGTTTCGGATATGTCCCCTCAAAGACATGGCCTCAACATAGCTCAACGTGTGGGCGTGTTCCGAGATCGTACTCTACTTCATAGTATGTCAGATATATTCTAAATATTAATTTTACGTTATAATTAGATATACGGTTCCAGCTGATTGTTGACGGCATCGAAAAAACACTCCAAAACAAGATTTTAGGCGATTTGTATTTTTTTTTATCCCCGGCGCTCCATACCAAATATTACAAAATTATCTTTCACTCAAACATACCTGTGAAACTAGTATATTAGTCTTAGAGGACAGGTATATAAAAGTAAAATTCCAGAATATTATTAAAAGTGAAAAAATTACCATCCTACAAAGAATATAAGGTGAGTTTAAGGTTCTTGAATGCATTTGAGTACGTTAAATCCGTTATTCAGTCGGGTGAAAAATATTTATCGAAACCAAATTAAAAATTCATTTTTTCGTCGGAGTCGATAAGACACCCCATTGAGAAAACCTGAAATTCCGAATACAGGTTTAGTATACACAGTAGCTTACCTATAGTTTACTCTGTTTCACTGATATCTTTCAAACAATAATTGACTCGAAATTCTTAATTTTAAAGTTGGATAACTTTTTGAATATGGATGGCTTAAGTTTAAAGTTTTGTGAGCAAGATAATCAGAATAAGAATGAGCCATATTCATTTTTTAAATGGTATTTAACTATCACACATTTCAATCATTGTGTGAATTAATACATCGTTGAAATGACTTGGTTTATAAGTGACTCAAAATTTGAGGAATTTAAGGGTTATGTAGGACTTCCAAGAGTTCCCGAAATATGAACTGTTTAATGTGCGACCCGGAATCAAAACTCAAGACTAAAATATGATGCATTATGCAATATAATATATGATGCATTATTTAAATCAAACTTCGGCATTTTACGGAGTTGATCTCATTTACTTTCTTATAATTAATTTCCTTCACTCCAACTCACACGCGCTCTCCCTAAATCGAAAACATCTCCATCTCATTATGTCCACCTGCATTAATCCATTCTCTTACCGCAGGACCCAAAACGAGGGTAGATGTCCCGTGAAGTTGATGTACCTCAGTGATCTGCATTACCACTCGACCATATTGGAGAAGCCCGACTACTTGAACTCCATCTTCCGGGGAATGACCAACCAGCCATCCGAGAATAATGATCAATATTTCACCACGGAGGTCAGTTTCAGTGAAGGAACAATGTCAAATGGGACGCCTATTATGCTTTTGTTCCAACCATTTAGGCCCCTTCGGTTTATGGTTCATATATATGTGTATATACACACATTTATGCGTTAAATATTAGAAAAAAGGATTAAAAATGTGGTACGCAGTGAAAGAGTGATGCAGATAGTGACGAGTGAGTGAACAGGAGGTAAAGTTTTCCGTTCATAACTTAAAACCAAACTTTTCCTGATAATGCCTACCTTGAAAGGTAACGGCATGAATGGTTTACACGTAGGAATATCATCACCAACTCCACAAATATTGCTAGTTAAGATCTAGGTCGACTAGAGTAGCTAGGTCGATTTTCTGAATATGCCATCAGTGCATGCTTTACACACAGTATTAATTGGAATAACGTCGGTTCGGATGTGTTTGATAGTTTTCACCTGCACTGCCGGACTTCATCTCAGCCATTTTTTTCAGTTGGTTCCTTCTCCAGTCACTATTTTCTCAAACCTTTACTTTCCAGATCACGAATAAACTTTTCAAGTCGAAAAAGGGCTACGGAAAGGACCTGGTCAGCATTGACATCCAGAGGGGCAGAGACCACGGGTTGCCCAGTTACAACGATATGAGGGAAATATGTGGCCTCCCCAAGGCAACAAACTTCAATGATTTTCTGGACGTCATGTCGCAACAGGTATTTGTCCCCCCCTCGTGTCATGCCCCATGATACATTAATATTAGATGCTGAAAAGTGATCTTCAAGGCTGCTTAATTCGCAGAAATTTGCGCAGTCATCTCGATAGAGAGTGAACATTGAAAATGGACGATCTATCTCAATAAGTACGCAAATAATTGACAGCTGTGGAGGAAGTTTACCTTATGATACTTGGTCTAAAGATCCCAGCTGGAGAATCACATTCATAGTCGCCACCAAATTCGGGTTTAATCATATCCTCGAGTACTATCTTGACTCTTCTTTCCATACACGGGGCAAACAGCCCTCAGAGGACATCATGAATTTGGAAACATTACTATATCTGGTGCATGTTCCGTGCTCATTCAATCTGCTCCCTAAGCACCCCAGTTCCCACCATCTGCTCCGCCTTGTGAACTTCTGAGACATGTTTACCCTCTGTTAAAAGGCATAACATATCCTATTTTTCTCTCCAAAAACAGAGCGTCCACGCCCTCATGGACCTCTACCACACGGTCGACGACGTGGACCTGTATGTAGGTGGTTCATTGGAGAACCACTGCACGTACGGAGATTCCTCGGGTCTTGTGGGCCCCACATTCGGATGTATCATCGCCGAGCAGTTCTTCCGCTTGAGACAGGGCGACCGCTACTTCTTCGACCGTGCGAACGGACCAGGATCGTTTACCACAGGTAAAATCATCTGGATGAGTTCCTTTTGCTACTGGTTACTATACCACTGCCCAATCAATAACGATCATGGACGACTGACATTCTTTTTCGAGAGTTTCAGCTGGGAGGTATTGATCAAACTACTGATTTCAATTTCTCTGTTACAATTCTAATCGTTATCTGTATTAATATATATTCTATTTTTGTAATAGATGTAATAGATGACCTTTTAATGCATCTATTTATATTACATGCGACGTATTATTATTATTAATGGTGTTTTACCGGTTAAGATAGGTTTTGAAGGAAACAGCCTACACAACTGTACGACGATACATATACTTCCCTCACCTGACAAAACAACCTGACATCCGACATTACAATAGGTCCTTCTTTAATTCCGTGTAATTCCTTTCTCCCTTCATTCGGTCCAACATACCAATCCTATTCCTACCCCTTCCTCGTTTGCTTAATATTCTGCCCTTAATTACGGTCTTCAAGATCATCAGAATGCTCTTAATCCATCTTTACTACCTCCTTTGGTTTACAAAGGAGGTAGGAAAGATGGATTTTCAACAATTTCTAATTTTGGGGGTTTTTAATCACCCAAAATTTCAACATTTTAAAATAACGGCTCGATAGCTTAACTGGCCAAAGCACTTGACCAAAAATTGAGGAATCCGGGTTCGAATCCCGTTCAAGGCAAATAGTTTTTACAATCTGAAATTGTTGCTTCCTTCTTTAATTTTTTCTAGCTTCCTTTTCGTTAAAATTAACCGCAATACTCCAGTTCCCCATTTAAAATGTTACGGCATTTATTCGTATTTTTTTTGTTCTTGACAATTCCGACTGTGCAACGATTCGGTGTGATGGTGAACTCGGAAACTGCTTCCTGATACAACACTCGCCCAACTGGGTTGACTGGTGTGTTAAAACTGTCAATAATCACTAACCAACTCTTACCCATCGCGATATGTGAAGTAGATAGCTCAACTTGTTTACTATTTCCTTCCTCTTTAGTTTTATTAACAGAATACTACTAAGATAACTTTATCGGTCATCCCTGGGGTCATACGCTTTTGCAATCATTTTACATGGGCTTCGTCAACTTTCTTTTGTCTGGCTTTTATTTTTTAAGTGTAACTGGCGTGGATCACCGCACAAAAAGGAATTATTATTGAGTCTCCCAGTGCATTTCGAGGAGTAATCGGAACGATCAAGCCCTTCCACCACGTCAAGGTTGTGAAGCCCATGATAGGAGAAGTTGTCTAGAGATGTTTTTTTCATATTTTTAAGCTGATTCCTAGCCCATTATTCAATGAGTAAATCGTATAACCAATGGGAAGGAAGAGAATATGAATATATAAATGTTCTATCTGGCTAAATGCCTGTATTGACATTCTTGAATATTTTGGTCAATAATTTCATGAATCTACGCAAAAAAAATAGATGCCAGCAAATCTAATTGTGATGTGGTGAAATATCCTTATACTTACCTCAGCGGTGAAGGATAGAAGTAAGCTTTCAAGTATTAGAATCCTAACATTTTCTGAAATAACCGTTGTACTCCACGAAACTATGCATTTCTTGGAGTCGAGCAATGCGACATGATTTGAGTAGACGTTAGCGGCAAATGGCTGCATGTTGTCGCACCATAATAATAATTAGGAGATTTTTAACTACATTTATCATGCGTACCGTGTTTCCAATTGAAAGTGATTTAGACGATTCGTATGTTTCATGAATAGGGATAAGATTTTTTTCTATTTCAAATATAAACATTTAAAAAAACTTTATTAATACGGATAATTTAAAGGGCAGTACGCTCTCTTTATACGGAATCAAACTTAAAACAGTGCGGAGTCATACATTTAAAAAAAAAAAGAGTAATTCCCAACCGAACGCCTACTGCATTGGGAACACCGAAATGGAATGTATAGACTCAATTAAATACCCAGGCATTAACCTCACTCACGACTTCACCTGGGTCAAACACATACGAAGAATATGTGGACAAGCTAACAAAAAAATTAGGATATTTTAGAAGAGTAATTGGCAAATGTGATGAAAAGGTCCAAGAGAAATGTTATCTGTCGCTGGTTAAGGCCTCATTTAGAATATACTGCAAGTATTTTGGATCCTCACGAAGTTGGATTAATTGCCAAATTGGATCGTGTTCAGCGTAGAGGGGCTGGATTTGTAAAACATTGATATGATAAACTTAAGATTGAAGCTCTTGCATAAATTGGAAGGAGGTCTCTTTAGCAGTGATGCGGAAAATGTATTATTACCCCCATCGTACTACGGTAGGAGAGAGCATGCTATTAAAATTAGAGATATTAAGTGTAGAAAATATTTAGAAGAGATTTCATTTTTTCCACGAACGTTAGGGTATCATAATAACATTGTTCGACCGCGTTTGGGTCACGTTCGGGTAAAATTATTCTGGTGTGTATTCACCCCGTGCCACATATTCTCGCAGTGGCTGATAGCCTGTCAGTTCTCCCTTACTCAACAGCTCATGCCTTCAGGGACACCATCAACAACTCTTTCCTCGTCCCCAATTCTCTAAGGTGCTCTCAATACATTCTGCTGACTTCTCTTGAACGACGAAACTATATCACAACAACTTAACAGTTGCTACCTGACGAAGTATAAGGAACAATGAGTGAAACGTAGTGTAAAGTTTGTTCACGGCGATGTCCACGCGTTCAAGAGATAACACGATAAAGTATGATGGAAAAATGGAGACCATAATTATCGCTAAAACATGACTAAAAGGACAATGCTTTCAGTTTCCATTCATATCCATTTCAATTTATATGAATGCTAACTGGACCCCTTTCAATGTTATTTATTTTGGTATGCTATTGAATAAGTAATGTAAAGGGCGATAATACCACAGGACATGTGCATGAACGGATTGCATATCTCAAATTCTTCCTTGCAGCCCAGTACAATGCCATTCTGAAGGTCAGCCTGTCTTCCCTGCTCTGCGATAATCTTGAGGGTCTTAAGTACATGCAGATGGACGCCTTCCGGATCATCAGCTATCAGTGAGTATCGTCGGCGATGAATTGAGATCACTCTCAACCTTTGACACGCAAATGTTTCCGCGCCACGCCTCAAGCCAAGGGACCTGGGTTCAGCTTGAAACGTCATGATTTGGTTTGCTGTGGAAATCAGACGTATTATTTTCGTAACCCCGCTCTCATGTAACCGCTTGTCTATTCGCAGTGGTATCACATCATTAATTTCCCCGAATTACTTAATATTTTTAAGGATTACTCCTAGGTTCACTCATTTTTCCGGTTCTCTAGATACAACTAATGCAATACAAGATGAAAAAGAAACTCATTTTATTGACCTTACTCCTATGTTCAAGATACACACACACATTTTGCTATTGATTCGTGTTCTCTTTCCTTGACGTAGGCACATAAAATACGTCCACTATCATACCTAAAATTCTCGTAAAAAAATGAGCAAAAACCCTGGTCTCAAATGGTCACCATTCTCATCATCTTGTAATATTTGCTGTGATTTCCTGCGTGTTTCCATTTTTTTTCCTACAATTCTTTAGTTCCCGCATGAATTCATTCCTAAATTTCTATCCTCTCAATTACCACATCTCGTTCAAGCCTTTCGGTAAATAAATAATTTAGACGCATAAATACAAACGTAATGCTCGTCAGATTTGAATAATGACATAATCTTACAGTACCTCTACATTCAGGCGCAACTCCGGTAGATCGGCGCAACGAAAATCATGATCTCAATGTTTTTTATTACGTAATACAACTAACTCATCCACTCGCTTCATTGGCGATATTCAGTCCCTTAATAAAACGGACGCTCCCGATCTCAAAACCGTAAAAATACCGGCGCGAATGCCGGTATTTTTTTTTTTACTCGACCGCTATTGAGGCTGGCGATAGAGTTCCAGGCCGTCGCCATATAAAACCACCTTTAATGAACTTTCAACCTTTCACTCACTCCAGGAACCCCTTGAAACACTGCGGCGAAATCCCACGCTTGGACCTGGCAGCCTGGATGAATTACAACCCGCCAAAGAACTGCGCAAGTAAGAATAAGAAGAAGAAGAACAAGCGGAAGAACAAAAAAGGCAGTAGCCACTCGAAGTACCGTCGACATGGCCTCTGACCATTCCGCGATTTTGAACGACGCCGGCTGACCCAAGAGGAA
The DNA here is from genome assembly GCF_022747635.1 of Hetaerina americana. Taxonomy (NCBI): domain Eukaryota; kingdom Metazoa; phylum Arthropoda; class Insecta; order Odonata; family Calopterygidae; genus Hetaerina; species Hetaerina americana. The sequence goes on along the minus strand of NW_027287073.1, from coordinate 505,397 downwards.
AGAGTAGCGCTCCCCGAGTAGCGAATTTGAAAAAAAAAATCACACAAAAAGAAATAAGACGTGTGCTGTTGTGATTCAGGAAGCATTAAAAATTTTAATTCTCCATTAGCATTGGACGGCACGACAGTAACCATTTTGTGGTTAATCACGCACGAATATACCCGTCGCTTCAGGATTCCGCAGAAATTTTATTACGATACCTTAGTATCGTAAAAAAAATTCTGTGTAATAACAAAGTTACCATTTTTTTTCATTTCCAACAAGAATATACCCTCAGTAAGACGAGTAATCCACGAAAAATTGATCGCACATTCCAGTATATCTACAAGATAGTCATCGAATCCCACCAATGCAATATTAACGTTTAAGTCGTGTGCATTAGAATTTCCTCCATTACACTTTCTTCACTCCAAATAATGCCAATTCTTTTCACCTTCATCAAACAAGAGAGAAATCCTTAAAACAACAGGAATTGTATCTCTTCCCACTCGGAGATCCGCTACCGACTGAGAACTCTTGTATGCATTGAGACTCAAGGGCTCATACACCGATCAGTCAAATCAATCGTAAGTCGGTTATTGCATTCCGCGAATGAAATCTGTAGACGAGCGCCACTTCCTTTAGGGGCAGGAAGCTATTGTCTCTCCAAGATAAGATAACCAACCTCATTAAACAATTGGCCGGAGAAACGAGATAGAAAGAGAGAGAGGAATTGAATGATTCTCAAAATACAAAATCGACGTTTAAAAACATTATAATGATAATTAAACACTTAATATTGCGGAATAAACGAACGCAATCAGCTTCAATATATGTGTAAGTTCTCAAAACAAAATGCACACACTTCTACATCCCCGAGAGTCTAAGTTATTTCCAATGTCTAATAAAAATGTCTGTAAAATATATTAAAATAAAATTTAACCATGAATCAAATTGACTTTAATTTCAATTTTTTTTTAATCTTTAATTATTCCTCGGCATTATTCCAATTGAGAGAATTTTAAGAAATCGCCAAATTATGCAATATTTACCCACAGAACGCCGTCAAAAAATTGGGATCATGTTTCAACGAAGATGATTTAAATTGATATGTTGATCTACATCTCTCGCTATTTTTTTTTTGGTATCTCCATTTTGAGTTCCCTTATGCAAGTTATTTAAGAAGCATTTGGCTCTTGAAACCATATTTTCACACAGGAGATGGGCAAAATCTATGCTCAAGTCTGGTGGAATACGAGAGGCGGCAATTGGTGTACCAAATGTCTGTCGTATGGATATGTCTCCTTGGAATGCCAAAAGATATTTTAAAAAGACCATTTGTGGTTTCTAATCGCATGGGAGAAAGACAAGAGTGCCAGAAATGTACAGACGAGACCCAAATTCTAACGAGGAAAATTCTTATACTCGTAACACATACACACAGCATAAACTCAGGGACAGGGTTATGAGTTATTTCGTAGTAGTAGTTTTAAGGGGAGGCGACCGACAGCTAAGGTCATTTGCGCTATAGGGGATGGACAGGAAATGATAAAGGGTGGAGAGAAACCCGGCGTCGGCATTAGCCTACTCTTTACGAAAGGCGCCAAAGGGTCCGCAGTTTAACGTCCCATCCGACGGACGGCGTACTCACTCAAAGTGCCCTCCACAAAGCACCTCAAGTAGGGATCGAGATACCTCTGAAAAATATTCAACACCGCCGGGATTTCAACCCGCGCCCTCAGGGTGGGAAGCCAGTACGTTAGCCCCCGCACCATCTCGATCCCCGTGAGTTATTTCGTGTCCAATTGTAATGCCATCATGAAGCGAAGGTTTGCGAATGGTTCTACACCTCGCAGATCTAGTAATGGAAGAAGACGATAACAAACCTTCATAATATTTGCAATAGGGCACGCCAAACATTTTAGCATTCCCATCGGCAAGATCTGTACCGGATTACAAGAAATTTATATATGTCATGAAGATTTAGGGTGACCAATGAGGATAACGATGCGATACTCTGGATTAGAACAATTACGTAAATTATAATTATTCCGAATGAAATAACTTCCAGTCATAACTTGAGTCTCACAAACCCGAGGATTCCTAATTTTTCTATACAGCATTATCAAAATCATTTTCCCAACGCCCGCTTATGACGCACCTTATTAAGTGTGAATATCGTTAGATAGGAGAGAAATGTCATTTATCAGAGAAAAAGTTCTTTTAATCTTCAATCGATCTGGCACAAGGAGTGGATAATATCCCTGAAATAATGGTCAAATCTTACATTAAATGTTAATTTAATTTCGTTACGAACGATTACCCTACGTGCTCGTGGAAGATTTTAAGTATCCGGAAACACGGCATTGCCGTATTCTACTCCATAAATGGGGAAACAAACCGAAAAAATAAAATTATTACCGACTTCTCCGCATACTGAACACCAATTGGATAATCTCTCCCCGTGGATTTTTCCATTTGGGATTCCCTAGGGAAACCGCTCGAAGTACGCCTCCGAAAAGGACAATAGTCGAACACGCGTCACAACATTAGGCTACCAAACCGACTCTGCCATCGGGAAAAAGATTGTCCGGAATGCACAGATGTCCAGTACTAGTCAATAGCAAGAACTGATGAAACCTTTTTCAGATACGGAACTCTTCCAAAATTCCCCTGAATTTACCGATGATTGCCAATTTTTTGGCGGAAAATAAAGGATAAAAAGAAATCATTTTCAATCAGAAAATTCAGAACAGATTCAAAGAGGAAGACAACAGTTGAAAACGTTTTCCTGCAAATTAATCGTCCGATGAGATAATCCTTATACCATGGTTTCCGCAAAAATCCAAAGACAAAATTCCAGAACATTTCCAGGTTTGACAGACTGCAACTTAAAAATTTTCCGCAATTTATGACTAGATAAGCTCATGAAACCATGTTTTGAAAAACTTTGCCTCTGAGGCAATACACGCGACTGTTTTGAAAAATCAATGCAAAAATGAAAACTACTTAATTATTTGGTAAAAATTATTTTTTTTAACAGTCTCCAATAACGCTACATTTTGTCCACCTCTTCTCCAGCTTTTTGACCCATTCCGTATGACGCTACTGTTTCAACTCTTAAGAATAGGCATTTGTTTCCGTAATCACTCATCTTTGAATAAAATCTCCCCGCCGCTGACGGTTACTTCTTATTGGGGAATGGCCAATGGGCCGCGGGAGCTAAATCTGGGGAGTGGTGGGAAGGGGAACGAGTTGGAATGTTACTCCATCACTTTAGCGGCGACCATTGCAGAGGAATGAACTGGTGCGTTTGTCGTGATGGAAAAGGACTTTTTTGGGACAATATTGGAATTTATTTTTCAGATGGATTTTCAAAAACAGTCTATTAGCAATGCATTATATGCACGCCCAGGTGCTGTAATAGTTAATAACCTTTTCAAATTTCAAATGAAGATTATTCCTCGAGAAAAGGAGGTCGCTATATGCTTCCCAGCTGAAGAAAAGGAGTTCGCCTTCTTTGTTGTAAATTCTCGACTGATTACCCATTTTTTGCATTGTTCCCTGGTGTCAGAAGTGTAGTGGTGTCCCCATATTTTGTCTACAGTGACAAAACAACGCTTTTAAGCCCTAGGGATTTCATTTAACCGGCACGGCAACACACTAAACAAATTCGTGTTTGGTCAACCGTGAGATATCGCGGCATTCATCACGCGTACAGCTTTCGTAAGTCCAAATACTGATTCCAAATATGTTTAGTCAAAATAATAAAGAAAGGATGGGAGCAATATTCTACTAGATAAGATTTACGTACGATATTTCATCACCTGAAGATGGTGTAATGTTTCGAAACCTGGTCCTACATAAATATTATCTAGTGGAAAATTGCTACTATCCGATTTTTATTACATTTGTTCTAATTTTACAGAATTACGCCCGAAAATACTAATTTTTTACTCAAGATACCTACATCACGCCAGTTCCAATTAGCACGCACAATTACTCATCTATTACCCATCAACCTACCATGGGTTATATCAACGATTTGTTGAGTTGTGACCTCAACAGGACGTCCAGAATCCTCAGCGTAATATAGGCTCATTGTAGTCACTACTGCATATTTGGATACCATTCATAAATCATTCTTATCAAAGCAGCGAATTTTATATAATGTTCTTCAAGTTTCCCCATAATTTTCGGAAACGACCAACCTTGTCCAAATAATGTTCGATCAATACACGAAATTCTCTTTCATCCATTTGTAGTAAACCACTCGACTTTTTCGATTCAAACAAACTCTTAACGCAGAGTAATCGATCGATCTGGCTGAAACTTGGTGTGTTTCTTCAAGAAATTCTATTTACTGAAAATTACTTTGATACATACCAACAGTGCAAATTTTCTGACTTTGTACGGACTTTTCAAGCCATCATAGCAGCCTGGATTCCATTGAGTAGCAACTACTTCAAAATAAAATAACCCTTTTAAATCACAACAAGGTTATCTATAATTATATTATGAGAAATATTTGTGTGATGAAAAAACAAAATAAATGAGCATAACAAAAAGCATTGAATATAGCCAGGTGGTAACCCAAAAACACTTCTTGCGGGAGGAACGTGCATTACACGCTGGCACTGAAGTTACGGCTGTTTCGATTATAAATAAACAAATACGATTTGGCAGCCGACTTGCACAATAGTATGCAGGAATTTATGTAAATATCCAAGGAAATTCCACGTTTTCTAGATTTCCCATAGGTAAATCCGCAATTGAATTTTAATATATATACTGAAAATATAGCAAAAAAATCCCTGCTTATTCTTGATATTATTAATGCATCAGACTTCAATACTTATACTGCTAGATGTTTGCATTGTGCCCTTGTTCTATTTTGGAGTATTTTGCTTTGCCATGGTCTACATTTACACTGAATAATATCGATAGACTTGGGCGTATCGAAAAAAAAGTTTGATAAGTATGAACTGCAAGTATTGAAGATGGTGATTCTGAACGAACTAACATGCCGCCCCATGCATATATATTGCACGTATATGGATCGGATGCTTATCACAATCGTACAGTACGCCGACTCTCAGAGCGTCACTCTGAGCTATTGACTCCAGAACAATAGAATTTCTGACGCGAATACATCCGAGCAAACGCGACGAGGGGTTCAAAAGAAACAACGGGTAGGCTTTCGTATCACGAGGGGAGGGAAGGGTCAGCAGCCCCGTGGGGGAGGAGAGAGCGCGTCCCCTCCCCTCCACCCCCTCCCAGTAACAGCGCCGCGCTGTGGCGGAGAACGGAAGCGAGGGAGCGGCGCTTGGCAGGGGGCGTCAGTCGAGCGATCGCGGACGCCCCCGGCGGACACCAGCAGCGAGGCAGAGGGGCCGCGCGTGCCGGGGAAGGAGGAGGAGTAGAGGGGAGCGGGGGAGATAGATAGATAGGTAGAGAGAGGGAGGGAGTAGCCGGGTTTCCCTCTCCGACGGCCTCCTGCCTCGACGCACGTTATCGACTCCCCCCCCCCTTGCACACGCGGCGGAAGGGGTAACTACGAGAGAGAAGAGATAGTGCGGTTGCGCGCGCGTGCCACGGGAAGAGTGAGCGGGACCCCTGCTGGGAACCCACCCCCCCCCCTGTCGCTGTAGACGATTGGGCCTCCGAAGGTACCGGGCCCCACCACCGGGACGGGCCGCCGTGGCGCCGGGTAGGCTCCTCACCCGTCGGGGGAGGGATCGGAGGAGCGGGGGGCCAGGTGGCCGCCGCCCCCAAGGGGGACGGAGATGAGGCGTGGGGCCTGAGGGCCTCCGCGCGAGGGTCAGGAATCCTGGAGGATCCTGGGGAAGGACCACGCCGGCTCATCTGCAGAGTGAGGTGAGTGAGTAGGCGAGAGATCCCTGAACCCTTGTCCTCCCTCTTATTTTCCTGTTTTCTCCCCCTACCTGCTCTCTTTCCGCGCCCCCTCCCCCAAATCCACCGCCGCCGCCTCCAAGTGAAACGATCACCGAACGCCTCCTCCGCCAACACACACTCCGGCGCGACACCCTCCCTCTCCCCCTTCCCCGGAGTCCTCTCACCCGATGATCCATTCCCCGGGCGCACGTGTCTCTCCTTCCGCGCGTGCGCCTAAGCGGACGGAGGGGAAGAAGCAGAAGGACGCCCCCCTCCAATCCCGAAGGCAACAGATGGCCTCCTCGCGATCCCAATGGAGAAGCCGCGCACGTAGAAGAGAAAGCGAAAATTTTCACGAGATCGTCGCCAAGGGTTTCGGAGACGGGGGGAAATTCGAATGCTCGCGGGATATCAAGAGGTCGTCGCCACAGCGATGAATACTGGGTGACAGTGCTCGTCGCCACGATTCCAGAGCAGGTCCCCGCTCCGCCGCGACGTGGCAATTGCGTCCGCGGCGGCTGGTTGACCATCAACCGATCACGTCGTGGCCCCAAGGCGACAAAGACCGATTAAAAATATTGTTGTTTTTATTGAGCAAAAATCGTTCTCAGAAGCTGTCGATCCACTTGAGACGGTTTCATCAAATGTGGATGCTCGAGTATTGTTTAAGTGTTAAAGTTAATTGAGAAACAATATTTAAATTTTATAACTGAAATATTGGTAGAGTAAACTATGTTTATAAGAATGTGCGCCGAATATTTCAGCTATGGAGTAATTCTATGCTACTGACTATTCTCATGCGCTTCTCATAATTGATTTTTATGGTACGTAAATTCTATTATGTATTTTATAGCGTATTAAACTGAAATTTTAAGATGAAAGCGGGCTTTACGGTATCCAATCGAATGTTTTCGCGAATTTACACTCCACAAATCTCTATATATATCGTGCTGCAAAATTTAATGCTTTAAACGTGAAACTAAATGCAAATAAAATTAATATAATATATACTATTCCATTCCTTACCGTCTTTCTCCGGCACTGCTTTTCCCAACTTCATAGGAGCTATATTATCTACGCCTATTGAGCATGTATTTACGTGCCAGAGGGTGTATGGCAATATATAGTAGCTCCATTGAATGTCCTAAGAAGGAGGAAACATTTTTGAAAATTACACGACCTCTGTTACAATTTCGAAATGACATTACTACATTAGCGTCATCTCTATCGTATCTCATCAAACACGACGAATGAAATAGTTGTTCCCTGTAAAATATTTTCATTTTCATTCCAATTCATTTGAACAATATTTAAAATTGAAAAACCGAAAAACTCGTGGAACAAAGTACGTTCATAAGAATAGGCTCCGATTGTTTCAGTCATGCATTGCTCTCAGCTCTCGAACAGATAAACCATTGACTAATGGCACAATTTTCATTTTCAATGACGGGATTCGGACCCGCGATCTTTTGGACGATTCAGGAAGGAAGGTTGGTTACACACCAGACTATCTGGGTTGGATATCAAAATAATTTCACCTGTTTTTCAGGTTTAAATATATATGATGCTTCTTTTTCTTCTGTTGTAATTTTAAACTAACAGTAAAAAGACATCTATAAATACCATAGGTGATATATTTATTACGGCAAGAAAAAGATCAATAACATGTTATAATTAGAACAGGATTACAGTTCGCAGTTATTATGAGTCTGATACTTATGCAATTTGACAAGAGTCGATAAAATTTTCGTTTCTTCAATTTCTTATTTTCCCCGACCTACTCAAATAGTGTATATATCACCGACTAATAGACTATCACTGACATAATAGTTATGTATATCACCGACTAATGCTGGCTATGTTTATATATATATCCGTAATACGAGTATACACACACACACACACGAGAGTAGGCTGAAAAGTCATGCACACATGCTTGTAGAGAGCGAGCAAAAACAAATAACAAGATCGAAAAAAAGGACATTAATGCACAATTCTTAAGTTTCAAAATCACATATTCATTTTTCAACGTAGTCTCTGTTAAGGCTGACACATTTCTCCCGACGTGTAACACGGTTTTTCATTTCGTCACTGAAAAACTCTTCCAATTTTTCTCAAATCCAGGACTTGACAACTGACTTCACCTCATCATTCGAGGTGTAATGATTACCCTCGAGGTGTTTCTTGAGTTGAGGGGAAAATAATCGCAAGGTGCAAGATTGGGGGAATGGGGAGGGTGTCAAATCGGTTCAAATTTCAGGTTTCGCAGAGCCTCTCCAGTCGCGCTTGAATTGTGTGGACAAGCAATGTCCGGTTGCAAGATTATTAGCGCCAGGATGCCTTTAATCCGACAAACTCGACGTCGGAAGTATTTTAGAGTCTGTACATACTGAAGAATTTACCGTACTCCCTCGTTCCATAAAATCGGTCTCATAAACTCAGTGAGCATCCCTAAACACAATCAAAAGACGTCCGCTGCGTGTTTCATTAACAATTATGGTTTTTCCATGCTCGCAACCACGAAAGTTTACTACCCATCGATGTAAAGTAGAACTATCAACAGTATCGTCACCATAAACAGCCTTTAAACGACGATGAATCTCGGTAAGAGTCAATTTTTCTCGCGTCATGTTTTACTCGCGTTGGCATAGCAATAGAACACGTCTCCATACTTCCGTTTCCCGAAATACACTGGATGAATGAACGATCTCAAACCTGAGCATGCGTTTTGAGGGGGAATGTTACTTTCACATGCCACCATAAGTGCTTCTGAATGTCATTTTGTTTGTGGTCTACGAGCATATATATATATATTTCCAACGAAAGATAGGCCTAGAATGGAAATCTACATATTTTCCGCATGAAGTGACATGGCTATTTGTGGTAGGTTTTACAGGCTCCAGTTAACGTTTGTAGAACCTCAGAATAAATGCTTTCCCCTGGGAGTATCAAAATTAACGTGCATTCTTTTGTGAATCAAGGCTGAGTGATTCCGCGAGGATTTTGCAATAGACAAATACTTAATAGGTCAGAAAGTCAGAAGTTTCCATGTGTATAGCGCCAAAAAAGGTAGTGAAACGCAAGATCATATTTGGAAAAAGTATTGCAATGAGTGACTCCTCTGTAAAGGTCAAATCTCACAATTATTTGGTTTATGGAAAACATCGTTAGTGCATGAAGAAATAAGTAATAAGGGAAATAATTCATATAATTTTAATACGAAATACATTACTCTATCACGTCCATATGCTTCTATTATTTCTAGCCAGGATATCTGTACTTGTACGAGGGCGATTCGAAAAGTAAGGTCTCCTATTTTTTCATGAAAAATCAAATTTATTCTCAACTTTACATGCATCGTTGGAAAGTTTCCGCATTTAGCTATTTTTTTACATAGTCGCCTTGACGATCAATTACTTTTTGCATCCTTGTAAGCAGCTTTTTAATACTGGCGTCGTACCTTTTTCCCGCCGCGTCGCGAAGGCAACTGATGACTGCTTCTAGTACTTCCACGTCTGACTTAAATTTCTGTCCTGTTTTTTATGAGGGGGAAACCAGTGGTAGTCGCTGGGGGCAACTTTCGTGCTGTAAGGAGGGTGGTTGATGATATCCCAGCCGAATTCATTGAGTAGGGTGTGTGTGTGTGTGTATATATATATATATTTATATTTATATATATATATTTTATTTATATATATATGTATGATTTCGTCGAGGTAACATGCAAGTGTTGAATAAAAAACTTGCACCGCAACAAACAATATAAGAACACCCCTCAAAAGAACACTCACACGTTATTTCTTAATAATTTCGACGGAAATTAGCTCCGTCTTACTCAGGAGAAACAGTAGTACTCGTATATATATATATATATATATATATATATATATATATATACATATATATAACAATCAGCCGAAAATGATATGCCTTTGTCCACGCATGGCAATAGAACCCACTTCCGATAATTTGTATACTTGAAAAAATTTGAACGGGAAATATCGAAAGATATTCACCCCCCCCCCCTACATTTTACTCTAACCTGTACACGATTTCCTCGATTCACTCTGCATGAATAAAATATCAATATATCGCAGTGGCATTGGTGAGGTTATACAACACCAAGCTTGTTCGAAAGAAGGTGACATTTGATATTTGGCAAGCTTTATTCGATTTCGGAGCGCCGTGGAATGGCGATGGATGGTCGGGTGGACTCCGACGTCCCCGGAGAGGTGGGAGGGAGGGCAGCGGCAGATGATGCCTCCCACCCGCCCTACCTCCGGAATGTGGAGAATCCATCACTCCAGCGAGCGGGCGGGCGAGGGTTGTGTGCGCCGTGGAATCTGGCAGCACGCAAAACATTTACTTTGCCTACCCTGCAGGATAACAGGGTTGTCATGACATGATTCCTCCAACATCGTTTGGCAGATATTTGAGGGCAGGAGAGGAGCGAGTTTATAAGAGATACTGGGGGGAAGAGGCACTGGGAGGTGAACCAAGGAGATACCGGAATGGACGCGACAGCTGAGCGATTTATCCAAAACTTTTACATAGAGTAAACATCAAAAATATCGATTGTAATATGTATCGGTGTAGAATATACATGTATATCTTACTAACATATTCAAGTATGTAAAACATAACTAGCATCTACATATTAACAAAACTAACAAACATACACACGCATATAAATCTAAAAATCAATGTTTTTGTTCGTTTTTTTGTGGTTACATGACAGGAAAACAAACGAGGAAGTGCTAGGTATGATGGGCGAGGGGAGGGTATTGTTGGGAGAAATCCTATGGAGGCAGGAAAAATGGCTAGAGGGCGTATTGATCGGCAGTGGGATGTTGAAGACTGTAATAGAGGGGAGAATGTTAGGCAAACTAGGTAAGGGTAGGAATAGGATAGGAATATTGGACAGGATGAAGGGAGGACGGAAGTACACAGAGATGAAGTGGGACACCATGTAGAATAGATTACTGGATTGTGTTTCTTTAGGAGATATTTATTTGGTAGTTGTGTCGATCTAAAACAAAGAATAATAAGATGGTACGGAGTAATACCTCTGATTGTTTGCCTAAATAGCGTAAAAATACACAAATAAAATAGACTAGATTTAATTTGGATATATTTTTCTGGAAAGTTTTTAGAACCAAAAAAAAATTTTTTTTTTAACAATTCCGCTTAGAGAAAGAAGACAGGAGAGGTATCACTCATAATTAAGATTTTAATTCATTCATTTCTATGAGTAGGAAAAACTGTCGCATTTTTCTCTAGATATTATGCCTTTAAAAAACGCATATTATGTGTGTGTATATATATATACATATATATATATATATATATAGAGAGAGAGAGAGAGAGAGAGAAGAAAACTATGTAATGTATATATATATATACATACATACATAGTTTTCTTCCTCGAAACGGTACATCTACATAAATACCCTCCCGCGAACCCCCAAAAAGGTATGTGGCAGGTGTTTAAGCATCAGGTGAAATAGGTAAGTAATAAAGGAGTTTGAGGTAAAAGGGAAAAATATTCTGTAAAAAAACTATTCTGCAAATAATGTACAAATTTATATACATATTGCTGGAAGACTTCATTCAAAACAAGTGTTAATTCAGCTAGGAAATTGGTTACTTCTTATGTGAAAGAAGGCAATAAAAATTAGCCACAACCATTATACGGCAGGCCTGCACCATAAAAAGACAGGTCATGCAGAACTTAAAAGTAAGAAGGGGGTGTACTACTATTCCTTGGAGATCCAACTAATATTCTCCGCTTCTAAAGCCACAGGTGTTAAGAGTAAATAGTACTGATCTCCAAAATGGGATAAGGGAGGAAGCGGAAAGAAGATGGTTAGGGAAACACTGGAAGGGGTAAATATTGTGTCGGAGAGGGGAGAAAAAATTGGAGATATGAGTAAGGTGTATCATTGAACTCTAATGAGGCTGGGATTTCAAATGCACGGAGGAGGTTGATGTGGGGCATCACTCGGGTTCTCTCGTCAATTTTACTTGCATTTTTCGAGAGAACCTCGATTATAGAGAGGAAAAAGCGTCTATCGAAAGTTTGAGTGTATGGGGTCGGCCTGAGGGGTGGAATAATTGGAAGAGGTACGGAATATGGTGGAATAACTCTGCTAATCCGGAGAGACGGATAGAGAGAGATTTGTACATTCGTCCAAGTAAAAGACCGAGCAGAAGTTTAAGGAAAGGCCGTAAATGACATTTTTTTATCTGCATGTCAAGTAGATTAGATGGATGAAAAGGATTTTGTGAGTATATACTTAAAATTACACGTATACGTTTTCTATCAATGCCATAATAGTGTCAACTGATAGTCATTTCTTATTTCCTCATTTTGCTTCCCCTTCTGTGTGCATCTCACCCAGAGCACGTCTACTTAATGAAATTTCTTGTTACCCAAGGTCTCATATCAAGGAAGGGAATTACCCCATTGTAGGAGGCTTAGTAGGGCAAAGAAGAGGGGTGTTGGGGGCGAAAATAAAAGAGTTAAGGGATTCTGTACCTTCGCGTAATCCTGAAAGCTGGTATGACGGTAGATATTGAACCATGAACCAGTAGAATTAAATATATTCAATTACGAGGAGGAATAGGAGCGAAATGATATCTTCCAGTGAAAATTGGGAAAGAAATATTTTCATGTTGGCCATGGTAGGCGCAAGAGTGAAAAAGTCCACCATTCACGGCAGAGCCCTCGAATCAGATTCTCAACCATCACTCAACGTTGCTCAATAGAAATCGATTAGTTGGTTATTTGGTCCCACAGGCCGACAGAACTGCAACATTGGGTGACAGTGTATGCTCCCAGAAATTGTCCTTTTAGTCGGAGAATAAAAATTTCAAAAACGAAATCAATGAAAATGCGTGAAAAAAGTGAGCAAGCGAAAGTTTAAATTATGAAATAAAATACACGCGTTAATCTAATGCAAATTTTGATGGTGAATAAAAAAGCATCCTATGTGTCGCCGGCAAAATTATTTCGGTCCATTCTCTTCAATTGTGAATAATGCCTTCAGGAGGATCAACCTCGATTGGTATGTGCAGTATATTGAATGTCATGGGGCGACGACGAAACCACGATATAATGGAATCTTCCCGATGGAATACTTTTCCCGCCTATCAAAGATAGACGTCATCGTGACGTGACAGTCACCGGGACGCTTGTCAAGGAGGCTTCGGGGGCATCATCCCTCCCCCATCCGGCGAGCACACGGAAGCCCGCTCCTCGTGCGCGTATTCCCAACCCTTACCACCCACCTCCCCCACCCCAAGCCGCGAGCGTACGACGCCCTACCCTGTCCATCTCCGCATTCCGAAGGACAACGCCGGAGGCTACAACCACGTGAATAATCCCATTGCCACACACACACACACACACACACAATATCCCCACCACCATCTTCGACCCGCCAACACCCTCCACCTTCCCAACATGCTTATGACACGCACCTGCCCTTTTCGTAACAAGACTCTCTTCCCCCCCCCCCCCAACTCTACGCTCTCACCGCAACGTATGAGCCTACGGCACCTCCTACCTCCCCCTCCACAAGGGAAGGTAAAGGGATGGAAACAGCTTACAGCATAACAACGCAAAGAGCGACAGTCCTGGTCGTCGACCTAGGCGTTGAACATTTCAAAGACATAATTTCAAATTGTTAACAATCAGACCCTCATTTCGACACAGATTCTCGCTCTTAATAAGCATAAAATACTAAATTTCACGTAAATACTTCAATTGTCACTTAAATATCCCAAAGCTTACCTCGTTAATTCGTTTAAACAAATCTCTTTAAGTTTCCCACTGTAAATAATAATCGAAGTTAGATTTTATTACCTTGGGGCCACGATATTGGACTGTCGTGTCCTATCCAGCCAGAAGATCCTTTATATTATGGTCCCAGTACATTTGAAAATTATGGCCACATTGCGAAACTGTCCATCATGCTGGAAATTCTGGGTGAAAATGATTTTTTCTCCAGCAATTAACTTTTCCTTCGACGTATTTTAATTGCTCAATTTATTTATTTCCTTTGTCAACGTATAACTGACTGCCCCAAATAATCCATCCTCACCACCATCTCTTTTCCCTCTTCAATAATATCCTTACTTTCATTAATGCATTTGAGCAGATATCACAAATAATACCATTTATTTGTCGATATTTATTTATTTATCCATTTCTCTCACTTTATGTCAGTAGTTCCGTTTCTGCCGTCGAATTTCTATTCGTCAATATCAATATCACCTTCTATTATATGTTCCTCTACCTCACTCATTTCTTCCTACGCTCATAGCAGCATTCAAATCCTAGAGTTACTATTCTAATACGTATTCTGATTATATATTTTTCTATTGCATACATTCTACTGTGTATTATATAGCGTATTGAACCGAAATTTCAAGAAAAATGAAAACTCTAGGCATCCAATTCAGTACTATCGTGAAATGTATACTCTACGAGCCTCGTGTTAAAAAGATTTAACCTGGGTTTTTTTAACACGATCTCTACGAGTATATATATATATATATATATATATATATATATATATATATATATATATATATATATATATATATATATATGTATATATATATATATATATATATATATATATATATATATATATATATATTTAAAGTCTGATGGCAGAATTTATAGGGCTTTTTACTACAAATATGTAGTTAATTCATAGATTTTAAGTAAAACCCAACCTAATCCGAGAATTAATTTAAGTTTATTGTTATTCATAGAGAGGGAATCAATTCCAAACATTTTAAAAAGAAAAAGGTAAATCAAAGCGTTGAGAACATCATAAACTCACGAGTGGAAATTGAAAGATGTAAAAAACCAACGAATTTTCCAGAATCAATGACTCAATTTATAACACTGTGGACAAAGGAAACATCGAGGACTTTTCCCCACGGCCGTGAAGTCTGAATGGACAACATGATAGGAAGATTAGGGACATAATGTCTATCAAACGCGAGGTTTTTATTGCAAAACGCGTCTGCTTCATAGAATTCTTTTGAACTTTCTCTAGGAGGTCGAAGTTTGTTTCGTCAACAGGAATCCAGATGGCGTTGTCATATTTGCGGTGAGGACGAACTAAGGTTATAGTAAACCTTATAATATTTAGGATGCGACCTCGCCCCCAACTGCCCCCCTCGTCCTCAATTACCGACTCTCCAGCACCATTCACACCCCTCTTGCCCCTCTCTGCCCAGTGCAACGGGAGCACTGGTCGTAGGCTCCCCTCCTCCCGTAGCTAGCGAGCCTAAGTCCTTAGCAGCCGCACGCGACGGGGTGAGTAAGGAAGGGAGGAAGCGACCGATCGGGGAAAGTGGAAATAGTACAACGTTACTCGATCCTCGCATTAAAATTACTTCGTCGCAGTCCAGATAGGTTCCTTCAAAATCAATGAAGTAAAAATTTATATTTGACGTCCCTGATTCCCCAATTTTGCATTAATGCCCACCACTTCTAAGGTATGACGAACCAAATTGTAACTTATTTTTCCATATTTTTATTTATCACTTTACGTTTTACAAATATTTGCGAACACGGTTTCTCTTAATAAAATTAATTTTTACAAGGAATTGGTATCTAGGATAAGAAAAATAGGTACGAGTACCTTGGTACAATTACTCGGACAATGAAATCCTAGGTACCGTTACTTTGGCACCATTACGAGTACCTAGGGAAATAATATCTATCACTAGTACCTAGAGCAGGAACCCTCGGTGGGTATATAATGCCGCAAATAATTGATGTTGGTTTTATTCTGATTATTTCTTCTTTGGATAAAAATAATTGAGATTACAAATTATAAACTATTTATTTTTTTATTCCCCCAATAACTGCTACTGAAAAACACAGGAGACCTATGATAACAGAACTTAACTTTGGGGAAAAATCATATTTCTCGGTACCTATGTAGACAGGAACCAAAACCTGTTTTTTTGACTAATTTCGCTCGCAGCTAAGGTGATACTCAAGATAATCAATCAGAGGATTAATTTAAAGATGAATGATTACTCACGAGATATTCAGTTTCGGTAAAGGAAGGGGAGATGCACGCGTGATAACATAGGATTAATGAGGTATGTAATAGAGAGGAACATAGAAAACAATCAGGATGTATTTATCTCTTTCGTAGATTTCAAAATGGCGTTCGATATACTGAATTGGGTAGAAATAATGAGTGTATTGCATAAAATAGAGGGATAGGACACTTTTTTGCAACCGGAATATGACTCAGACTGCTCAGATACCAGTCGTAGATGGAGATTCGAGGTGGAAAGTGTCAGGAAGAGGGGTAAGACGGGGGTTTTCATTATCACCCGTACTTTTCAACTTATGTGTGGAGAAATGCTTAAAAGACGAATACGAAGAATTAAATATCCGAATGACAGTCGATGGGGTATTCATTTTATCAGTTAGTTCGGCCAATGATAAAACTTTAGTTAGTCAGTCAGGAATGGGTTACGAGCATTAGAAATCAGTCCGACAGGTATGGGATGATAATCGATCTAAACAAAACGGAGGTTATAAACCAAAGTCCGGATGCGCAGTATTAGGAATAGGAATAAGTCAGGGGTGTCCATTATCACCTACGTTTTTCAACAAATATCTGGAGGAAACTGTAAAAGAGACATGGGAAGAAGTGGAGATAGACATGGAAGTCGAAAAAATTAATAAAATCATTTAGGTTTGTGGGTGATCAAACTTTGGTTAGCCAGTCAGCCAGTGAGTAATAAGAAGATCTGAGCACATTAAAAAATCAGTGTGATAGACGTGGAATGAGAATCTTTGTAACCAAAACGATGGTTATACGGTTTCCAAGAAAGGGAAAAATTTAATTAATACCTGAATAGAAGGTATTGATTTTTAGCAGGTGAAACAGTTTATTCATCTCAGAAGTGCTTTGAACCGAAATGGTCAAAGTAGTAGGGACATAAGAAAAGGAATTGTGTCAGCCAAAGAAGCTTTCGCTAGGAGGAAGTAATAGATTACAGGGATGTTTAGAAACAACTCGACACTTGATATGGAATGTGGATTTGTATGGCGCGGAAATATGGCCATACAAGCAATATGATTGGCGTAGATTAGATGCTATTGAAATGTGGGTGTGGAGGAGGTAAAACTTAAAATGGACAGAAAGTAAAATGTACAGAAAAGAAAATGAACGAGAAAGTGCAATAGCATGTTGAAACGGGAGGAGAGAGGATTGTACCAAATCCAAAGGAGGCATGAAAGACGGATATAGAGAATTTTGATTGGCCATGAGATGTGAGAAGACTGTGATTGATGGGTGAAATTTAGACAAGCAATATATGGGGAGTAAAGGAATAGGCAAGTTGGACGGAATCAAGAGAAGTTATCGAATGCATGCAGCAGTGAAGAACAGTTTTTTACGGGGGGTCCGACTGTCTTTTGAGCGAGGCTAACAAATGTAGGAAAGTTACTTTTGTGTAAATCTATACCTACCTTAACTGTACACTGTCACATAATAAGAGACTATCATGACACGGTCTGTACCTCAACGGCTGGCGTATAGCATTAAATACTCATACAATAGGTGCAACTTTTCAAAAGTAATACAAGTAGCTGAGCAATAATTAGTGCATTTGATATAATTTGTTGGAAACTCACTCCATAAAAATTTGTACATGGCAGAAAATCTTTTATCATTTAATAGATTCCAGTGTTGTAAAATGGAATGAAAATGCTTTACGATATTAATTTTCTCCGTTCCCTGAATAAAACGAATGTAAATAAATGACTCCAAATTTTAAACAGCGCTAAGCAATACCGATACGTCATGTCGAACGAATCGACCTGACGATCAAGGAAACCTTTTTGTTCGATCGCACACACACTAGGGCTTTGGATTTTATTTTAATTCCTAAGATAAGCAATTTATTTTTTCAATTAATATTCTAGTCAATCTGATAATTTAAGGAATTTATTATAATAAAAGTACAAAAGTTCTACAGTTGCTTATTTTTTGTTGTAGATTCCGAATTTTTCATAGTATCTAAGTTTATCTTAACCAAAATGACAAGAATTAAACTCGATCGAAGCCGAAAACAATTGTTAGATAGTAGAATAGTTAGTATATGACCAGTCTTATTATGCTCCACAGTCACCTTTCAAGCCGTGTGGGAAATAGAGACGAACTTTGTTTTTACTTTGGTGGTATGCAAAAACTGTAAGATCGTTCTGCACCCAGACAACTTAAACTGATTAGCCAAGTTTAATCGAGGGGGAGAAAAGCTTTCTACGACAAGGGGATATGTGTGAGCTGATTAGATTTAAACAGTTTTTCATATTAATCCTTATATCTCCGCAACTAGGTGGAAATTAATCAGAGTGCCCTTCATCTCTGACGCGAATCTTTTTCCAGTTCCGTAATTACGAAAGTAAGCACTTCCAAACATCTTGTGACACCCTCATTTTCTCCGTTGTCCGAGAGAAGTGAATCTTAAATCATGACGAAACCAAATCCAAATTAGAGTTGCAAATCTTATCGGCTTAATCATATATAAATGAGACTTGAACGACGTAATGCAATAATTTTTCATTTGTGGGTACTCCCGAGTACGCTCCCTTTATGGTGTTATATATTGCCCAGCTACTCATGTATATGACCAGTCAATGGATCCAATGGCGTTGATATGACGTAAACACTTTAATGTTCCACACACTCAACATCAAAACATCGGACTGATTCGTTAAATAAACTCGAGATGCAGTAAAATTTTCTACGTCAATAGGAGGCGCCACTTGCATTATGTTGGGACACCCGTTCACCCACGTGTCCAGGAGACTCGATCTTTTGAAGGGCTTGATTTAAATCTCATGTGAAGATTTGCTAGGAAACTTTCAGAATATTTATAAACCGCCTCAAAACATATCACCTACCCCAGAAACACTCCATTTCGTGAGGAATAAAACAACTATAACACGAGAAAGACGTCATATTGGAAAATAAGTCTAAGGGAAACCCGACAAGATGTATCCCGGCGATTTTCGAGACGTGTCCACATTCTCTTTGAAAACTTTCCTTCTTTTGAATTGTTTTTGTGGGAATAAATGAGAATTTGTAAATCCACTGAAAAGAATACCAAAAAATTTTCCACCCCTGACCCTCTTCCCCACCAAGAGTAACGTGGGTCGTTGAGCCGGAAATGTAGTCGCAGGGCCCATTTCCGTTCGGTAGCGTGTCAACGCCGACACGCGCAAATTTCCGCAACACCGGAAACATTCAAGCGCAGAATCCCGGTAGAATTGCCCGTTTGGGTCTCACAGATTAATAATTCCGTGAATTCATCAAGGAATTACGGACAGCCTTTCCACCTGCCGCCACACCACTCCCATTCAATCTTGTCGGCCTTTTAAAATCCAATTTTTCAAATTCCTTTAAAAAAGAAAAGCCCGTTGGCTGGCATGTATAGATAACATTCTCTTCAGTTTATCATTAATTTTGAATTGTCCATTTATTCTCAGGTTAATTTTTGATAGAATATGCTATATTTCAAATTCCCTCCTGAATACCGCATCTCATTGCAGCATAATAAGCTATTCTTCAGCTAAAAGTGCTTACAACATCCCTTCACTCCGTCCAACATTCGTAATTTTCCCTTTCCTCTATCTCGCTAAATCATTTCTCTACATCATTTTTCTATAAAGTTGTATGATTTTTTTCGGAGTGACCCCTTTCCCTAAAATACCATACTTATAGAACTTATTATTTTCTATTCCGTCTATTTCACTTTCTCCATCCTCCACACCCACATATCAAAAGTCTCTAGGCTTATCTCCTAGTCTCAAAGGACTAGATACGAAGCCATCTAGTACTATTCTCCATGTTAATGTTCAGTCCTCTTTTCTAAACATCCTTATACAAAATCCCTGATGTCAACTCCCACTCTATGTAAAAGCTTATTTATAGAACGTAATTCTTCTTTTGTAATCAATGTTCCCACGTGTATGTGTATCACTCCAGAAATAAGGTAACTGCTTTATTTCATGTCCTCCGACCTTAATGTCTACATATTTTAGCCTTCCTATACCATGTAAACCTTATTATTTCGGTTACACTTGCATTGATCTTAATTCCATTCCTTTCTCAACTATCCCGTCAGGCTCTCACCAACGAATGCGCTCTCCCGACAGACTGGAGAACTAATAATTGAATACACCACAAATCTGACTTGATCAGTTCCCCACCTAATTTCATTCCAAATCCAGACTTACCCTTGTATCTCTTAACATCTTCCGCGTTCAAACTTTGAATATCAAATGTAAGTAGCGAATATCCTTATTCACACCCTGCGTATCAATACCAAACCTATTTCTCCATCCGCTACCTACGTTTATGTGATCTGATACCTATGCAGATTTCAAGTAAGTCTTCCAAGCCTATACCCAAACATCATCCCGAAATTCACGAATAAAACTAATATAAATGTATTCTGGTTTTATTATATAGTATTATTTACAATCGGTTAATGCTACAATATAAAAAACCATAAACAAAGTAATCAACCCGAAGATCGGTTTGGTAGGTGATGGTGGAGTTCACCCAGTACTATGCCCGCAGTGAAATTCACACATCAGGGTAGGGGTGCCAGTTCCTTTCCCTGTGCCGGTTATGGTTTCCCAGGAAAATCTGGCACCCGAAAAATCACATAGCTTTGGTGGCGCTGCAGGTGCCCAGAGACTTGCCCGGGAAACGAACCCGGGACCCTCCGGTCAGTAGTCCAACGTTCTACCCCCTGGACTACCGCGGCCCACGAACTGCTATGAAATTTCTCGAAATCCTCCCCTCCCTTTCCTGAAATCGTCTTTCCCGAACGCATATTTTCATTTATCTACCTTGAATAATGAGACGGGTGTCGGTGTACGACGCCGTCGTATTAACGAATGATGGTCAAGTATGTTTCTCTCTCTCCCTTATCTCTCCCTTCCTGTGTGGGCACAGGGTGTCCGTGGCTCCGCGAGGCCACCCGCAGCCGGTGTACGTTCTGCGGCCCGAGGACGCGGTGGGGCACGCCGCTTACCTCAGGGCCATCGGAATGATGACCGCCACCACCAATCCCTCCGCCCAATCCGCCGCCTCAGCCGCCTCCGCCACCAACGGCAGCAGCCCCAGCAGCGGCGCCTCCGCCACACCCTCGCCCCCAGCCTCCACCCCACCCATTCGACCCCCGCCTCCGCCCATACATTCGCACTTCTTCCACCGCAACCCGGATCACTCCTCCGTCTCCTTCGCAGCCATCAACAGGATGAGGCTCAACTCGCAGGTAAGTGCCGGGTTTTATTTATTCCCTTTCATTGGGGATTTTGGCCCGTCGTGCTTAAAATCGATCGAAGCGCACAATTCCCGCCAGATTTGTGGCCACGTGGGAGCCATGTGGCAGAGCGGTAGACAGTTCGAGATCTTGGCATGCGCTTGAGACAGTACCAGCAGTGATATTGCGGGGCTCTCGGGATCGAGTGGAGAATCACTCCCTCAAACACTTTCCCTTTTAAAAGGCCTGGTTTTAAATTGGCGTCCTAACGACATTTATGGACCACATAGCGACTAGAAAACATGACCGTCTTAGCGGGACTGCCCCATTTGACATGCATCAGATGGGAAATGAGTTGACGTCCTGTAGCTGGACGCGGCCTAAATACATTGCCCGGACTCGATTCCATGTGTGGTGTGACAATATCGTTACTTAGACCCGCCATCTTGTTTATGTGGAAATATATTACAGTTTTTGCCGTTGATGCATTCGGAAAAATCAATATCTAAGTCATCAAAGTTTTTATTAGATTGAGAAATGGTTTATTGCCATCAAGTGTAATACATTTTTTCGACTGTCGCCGAGAATAAATTTTCGTTTTCGAAGCAACACCACGAAAAGTTAGCTTACTCTAGTCCAAATTACTTTATCATCTTTTTCTTCCAAATTTTCTCCGAATAAATTTCTTCGAAATAAAATATTTTAAAAATGTGGATTCATTTTAGGTTACTATCACAAAAAAGGAGTTGGTTCTGAAAGTACATTTAAAGACATAGTTCTTTCAAATTAAGATAAACTTTCCTTCAGATATTCTTTTAATGTCAATGAATTCCATTGGATTTTGTTAATTCTCATGGAAGTATTAAGCGCGGTAATGATTTCATGAGGATAACCAATGGTTCTATTAGAACGAAGTGAGCGCTTCATCGTATTGGAGGCAGGCTTTAGGCACGAACATTCACACACATAAGTGTATACATATATATATATATATACACACACACACACACACACACGAGGGTCATCCGGAAAGTAGTACCCGTTCGTGAAATAAAGACACAAAAGTAAATATTAACAAACATAAAAAATTTTATTTGAAAGAGGATACTTTAAACTACTTCTCAACATAATCTCCAAGCAAATTAAGGCATTTGTCATAACGTGTGACAAGTTTCTGTATTCCGTATTTCTGTATTTCCGTATTTCTGTTTTTTGTTTTTGTTTCTGTTATATATATATATCGTATATATATATATATATATATATATACACGAGGGTCATCCGGAAAGTAGTACCCGTTCGTGCCGCGCATATATATATATATATATGTGTATATATATACATACATATATACATACATACGAGGGTCATCCGGAAAGTAGTACCCGTTCGTGCCGCATGAAGTGCTGACGACGCGAGTAGCCGCTGGACGAGGTCAGATAGCTTCAGTGGCTTGTCTGCCTTCTCTGAGCCAAGTTGCGTGACGCTAGCATTGCCTGTGTTGTTTCTGTGATTGTTTACAATGTTTAAAAAAATTGAGAACGCCGCCAGTTGTGAAGTGAGGGCAGTGATTAAATTCCTCAATGCAAGAAACGTTCGCCCATGTGATATTCATCGCCAATTAAAGGAGGTGTATGGAGACAATGTAATGGACGAGTCGTCTGTTCGGCGGTGGTGTCGCAACTTCAACACGGGGAGGGGGAACACACACGACGATGAGCGTTCGGGGAGACCGTCTGTCATTACAGACCAACTGGTGAGCTCAGTTGACGAATTCGTGAGGAACGATCGGCGCGTCACAATTGATGACATCTGTGAGCATTTTCCCAATGTTTCTCGAACAATTGTTCATGAAATTGTTAAACACCATCTGCATTATGCAAAAATTTGTGCAAGATGGGTCCCTCGCAAATCTCAATGAGCTGGCGGCGAAGGACTATGCAGCAGGAATACAGAAACTTGTCACACGTTATGACAAATGCCTTAATTTGCTTGGAGATTATGTTGAGAAGTAGTTTAAAGTATCCTCTTTCAAATAAAATTTTTTATGTTTGTTAATATTTACTTTTGTGTCTTTATTTCACGAACGGGTACTACTTTCCGGATGACCCTCGTATGTGTATATATATATATACATACATATGGGTTGCGGTAGTTAGGGGTAGATCGTTGAACTACAGACCCGGGTTCGATTCCCAGGCAAGCCTCACTAAGTGCTAAATGAAATCAAACATTGACAGGGTGCTAAGGGGGTTCAGTTCCTTTTCCTGTGCCACCTGTGGTTTCACAGGAAAATTTGATACCTGAAAAAAAAATTACAAAGCCCGGTTAAAGCTGAGTGTGCCCAGTGGCGTCACTCGGAAACGATCCCAGGATCTCCGGTAACCCAGCGCCCTACCCACTAGAATATCACGTCCCCCTAGTGGTACAGGAGTAAGCTAAATTATTTGAATCTTAAATTTTTACAATCCTCACATTGAACAAGTCAAGATTATTCATTGAAGACGTATGACTGCCTAGACTTTAAACAACATAGAGACCCTGAGCTGAATGATAATTTAATTGTTACATTATTTATGAAAAAAAACGAAGTCTATACGTCAATGGTACTAACATTTTAAGTGTAATTCCTCTAGTAATAGGTCATATGCCACGTATTTTTGCTAAACGTGTTCCCCTTTTAAATAAATATGCCTTTGGTTTTACAATGTGGAGGAGAAATATGTTTTTCCATCTGGTGTCAGTGTTTATTCAAAAGGCT
Organism: Hetaerina americana; assembly: GCF_022747635.1. Taxonomy (NCBI): domain Eukaryota; kingdom Metazoa; phylum Arthropoda; class Insecta; order Odonata; family Calopterygidae; genus Hetaerina; species Hetaerina americana. The sequence goes on along the minus strand of NW_027287073.1, from coordinate 481,432 downwards.
CACTTTGTTGGAACAAGAATCTGAGGGAAAAGAGGAGTGCTACCCTTTCTGGGCGTGGCACCCTGTTCCCTAGACCCTTAACCCTACACCCCGTCCTCTCCTCTCTCCTCTACAGCTCTGCGACATCGTCCTGAAGATCGGCGGAGAGGAAATCCGGGCGCACCGCGTCGTCCTCGCCTCCGTCAGCCCCTACTTCTACGCCATGTTCAACGGTGAGAGCCCAGAACTTCCGATGAACTACGCATAATATACAAAACTGTACATGCATTTATTAATTCCATTTCAGCACTCCTTGCGTGCTCTATTTATGTTACGTCGCAGGGGGGGGGGGGTTTGAGGGGGTCCAAGACCAAAAATTACACGTATGTGCGAAAGTAAGCAGGTACATCAACAGTCAATGCGTAAAATCCTAATTTTCTGATATCCCTTTTTCTATTAATGCATGTTTTTGATTCCTCAACAAGGCCCGTTCATCCTGTGAGCGACATACATTTAAGGAGAAATCGACGTAATTAGTAAACAGCTATGAATAAATCTGGGACATAGCAGCGGAAGTTTATCGCCGAAACCGGTCACAAATGTACTACAGTCGAACGTATTCTGATCCTATCGATAGGGAAGCCGATCCTCAGTTTTTATAACTTATTCGCATAAGCATATTTGTAAATATGATATAATCTCATCCTCTGGGCCATGCACGAGCAGAAGTTTTGAAAATCACGATTTTTTAAAAGCGTCGTATATTGTATATGTATGTGTTATGAGAACCAATATTAATGAAACAAAGGTTATGCGGTTTTCTAGAAAGAAAAAGGCTAAGCTAAACATTAAAATAGGAGGTCAAAAACTAGAGCAGGTAGAACAGTTTACGTATCTCGGTAGTGTTTTGGACCAACACGGTCAAAGTAGTAAGGACGTTAGGAGAAGAATTGCGCTAGGTAAAGAGGCTTTCACAAGGAGGAGGGAGTTAATAACGGGGACGTTGAGTAAGGATGTTAAGAAAAGACTCGTAAAAACTTTAATTTGGAGTTTAGCCATGTGCGGCGCGGAAACGTGGTCATTGAAGCAGGAGGATAGACGTAGACTGGAGGCTTTTGAAATATGGGTGTGGAGAAGAATGGAGAAGGTGAAATGGACAGAGAAGAAAACAAACGAGGAAGTACTTGGTATGGTGGGCGAAGAGAGAGGTTTGCTGGGAGCAATCCTATGGAGGCAGGAAAAGTGGCTGAAGGGGGTATTGACCGGCAGCGGAATGTTGAAGACTGTAATTGAGGGGAGAATGTTAGGCAAACGAGGAAAGGGAAGGAACAGGATAGGGATGTTGGACGGGATGAAGGGAGGAAGAAAGTACTCAGAGCTGAAGAGGAAACTGATGTAAAGTAGGATGTTGTGTTTTGCCAGGGGTCACAAATTATTTAATTAGTAATTATGTCCATCCAAAAACCTACCTTAACCGGTAGATTACCTAATAATAATAATAATAATCGTAGGTATAGCGTTTGACCGCACGTTACACAGAAATTAGTAGAGTAGAATTATGCCAAGTATATCAACATTTAAAAATGAGTACCGTGCCAATTTAAGGATTATTTCAAGATGAGGTATGGCCATATGGGAAACGGTTCACTTAGCATTCTATGTAGATAAACGTATAAAATGGGATGATCTGAAGCATAAGGAGCGTAAAATCCTAATCTCGTAAAAAGAAATTACCTACGCCCCCTTTATGTCGGGTGAAGCACCACACAACCATAGTGCTCCCGGGGCCTGCCCCAGGCGAACAAAGACGACGGAATGCTGTTTCCACGAGAATAAATTCAATAAATGATACATTAATTTGTCATTAGATGGCATTTATGTGCAATCCACAGTAGACATCGTCAAGTTTGAGTAGCAAAGGTAATCAAAAGAGAGAGAAGACAAAATACATATTAAACACATGTAGCGTACATGTGAAAATATTTTTCACAACTGAATCAAAGCATTAGTTTCGAGCTAACAGATTGGTCGGGGGTGAGGGGCATTCGCGGATTAAAAGGAAGTAGAAAGGGAAAGAGCGTCCTTTGCAAGTACTCTGTTCATTGCAACCGTGGAAAGTGCCAGAGACCAGTAAGTTAATGATCGTTGCGAAGGAGGAGGGGTAATGGGTGAGTTTTGTGGGGTGGGAGTGCGCCATGGCAAGGGTCAGAAACGGAATGGGGTTAATGAGGTATTCTGGCCGATTTTGAGGAGACTGCGGTAGAGATTAAGATCAGTAATCTCTAAAATGCATTTTTCTTTACTCTTTAAATCATTTCGAACTTTTAGTTATAATTTGGATCCCTTTTCACTTGTATGGAGGATTAAGGGAAGAAATCACTATGATGTCTCTCTTTGAATAGATTTTTTGGGAAGAGAGATTTTCTGGCGAGTGTTCTCTACAGGATTGTACATGCACTATAATTTATGTACGCCCATTTTATTATGCATAGTTTTCACATTGTTTTTTGTGTGACAAAGCTTATGCTTGCCTTAATGTAAAAAGTTATATTCAATTCCTGCAGATATTGTTTTACCTTGAGGGATATGTCGCTCAAAGAAGTAAATTTATTCCCCTTCTTATTAGTAGTATTTAGCGGAAGCGACCGATAGCTGAGGTCATTTGCGCCATTAGGGATGGACAGGAAAGGATGAAGGGTGGAAGGAAACCCGACGTCGGCATTACTCTTTAAGAAAGGCGCCAGGGGGTCCGCCGCTTAACGTCCCATCCGACCGATGGCGTACTCACTCAAAGCAACCCAAGCAGGGATCGAGATACCACTGAAAAGTATTAAACACCGCCGGGATTTGAACCCGGATCCTCTGGGTGGGAAGCAAGTACGATAGCCATCGTACCATCTCGATCCCTTAATTCCCTTTCTTTCCTCCCTCACCAAGGATGCTGTAAATTTCCCCCGTGACTTGTTTCGTGACTTTCTCCTCGTAGGTTTTACACATCCAACGTTCAATGTTACCATTGCTTACTGCCACATGTTTAATAACACTTAGCTTTTTTTATGATGCTACCTTATAACTTGGGAATGGAGAGAAGCCGATGGAGTCAAATGATTCAAGTCTCCGTAAAATGTAATGTCAACACAAGGCGCGTTATGCGATATCATTGATTCTCTACAAAATTTGCCCTTTTAGGTATTTAAAGCACTCGACCGGATATTGAGGGATCTGGGTTGGAATTCCAGTCAAGGCGAATGACTTTTACTCTCTGAAATTGTTGCATTAAAAAACACAATTAAAAGACGCCATCGTGATTAGACTATATTTTCAAAAGAATATTTGCTGAAAGAATTTCTTTTAAATTTCAAAATATGCCCCAATATTCTGATATTACCTCCACCTTGTCTTCATTCTCGTGTATACGGTCTTCCAATACTTAATGAGCGTAATTTCGTGTAATACTTGTGCGCGTAGTTTTCGTTCTTTCCGTGGAAAATCAGGAATCATATTTGTAAGAAATCAAAGCCGTTACAGATATAGTAAAGACAATCGATTTACAAGTCAAGACAGGACAAGATTAAACTCTGCGTAGACATAAGGTATACGTATTCGTTGGTGCATGTGTATGTTAGTTGATAGTACATATATGTATTTGCATGCGTGTAAGCTAAAATGGTATTTCTATGAATATAATCGCCTATGTGGGTGTAAATTGGCATGGATTTGTTGGTTTCACACGTGGTTTTATTCTGTTTTACGGGAGGTGACCTCGTCACATCCCCCTCGAACATCGCCCACGAACATCCCCCGTTACACGCACTTGCGGCGGCTTGCAGGGTGTTAATGTAGACGTAGATGTCGATGTTGCGTGGTGTCGCGGTTAACTCCCAACGTTATCACGCGGTTCTTTCCACTCCCCCACAGACGACATGGCGGAGAAACTACAGTGCGAGGTGACTCTGCACGACATCGACTCTTCCGCACTCCATCTTCTGGTGGACTACGCATATTCTGGCGAGATCCTAATCACAGAGGACAACGTGCAGGTGAGTGAAAATGCGCTCCATTCCGAAGGTGAAACTGACTGACGAATAATCACCCACCTCACCGCTGCTTTTCTCTGGAGGCAGGCACCATTCGGGGAGGTCTCGAAATTACCGTCCCTAAATTATACGAGCGACCTCGAAAAGTCACCAATTATTGTACACGCAGTTCAGAATTCGTCGTGAAGCGATGACATCGGAATTTCCTCATTATAGACCCTCGACAATCTCGATTCCTTTCTGAAGAGTACCCATTGACACGAGAAGGCGGTCGCACCACGAAACCATTCATGACTACGATGCTGACGGTCTGATCGATATTTTTACCTGCCTCTTCATGAGAATTATTTTAACTTCATCTGCAATGGATGGATACTCTATTCTTTAATAGGACTCGTTCCTTCGAAACTTTGTGGTAATCCGTTGAAATTTATTGATTGGCTTTTACTAATCACAGTTATCAAATCACATGGCCCAGCTTTCAATACGGTGGCATCACAGGTGAGAAAAAGGAAACAGCAACTCATTTTCTATACTCAAAGATGGGGGGGGAGGAAAATAAGGGGTTAGTGGAGGGAATATATTACGTAACTGCAGCAAGGAAAGACGGAATATAAGTATTCACTGATAACGGTAACTTTAGGGTCACCAATTCTTTTTAAAGTTTCTCGCTTACCTGAAGCGTCAAACTCACCTTTGTTTCCACTCTAAAATCCATTAATCCAGCTAAAAAATAATAAAATCCATACGTAGACGGAACTAGACACTTCAAAATGAATTGGTGGCGCTGAAGTAAATTGTATCAAATGAATACGTATATCCTGCCTTTTCCAACCCCTTGCACCATCTGCAGGTAGAGAGAACATATACCTGTATTCACACAGCAGAACCCTTCCTCTGTCCTTAATTCCCTCCTATCTTCCTCCCCTCTTTGTTAAGTAGAAAAGAGTGTTGCTGCTTCCTTTGCCTCACCTGATGATGATGATGATGGCGCTAATGCATCGGAACACGGATCGCGTGACTTTTGTAACTGTGGTTTATAAAAGTTTTTCATCTATTAATAAATTTCATGGTTAAATGTGCTTTAAATTAAATGATAGCTTCTTAATTCATCTTCGGACTCGATTGCACTACCACGGGTACATATACATGTAAAAACCGTAGATATAGTAATCAACCCGGAGGTCGGTTTGGTAGGTGATAAAATGTTCACCCAGTACTAAGCCCGTGGCCTTGTGGATTTCACACATCAGGGTAGGAGGGGGCCCAGTGCCCCTACATACAGGGGCAGGGGCCATCAAATGAAAATCGAACACCTGCCAAAGCAAACAGTCCGCGCGAAAGTTGACAATACTGTTGTTATACATCAATGTATATATATATATATATATATATACAGGGCATATATGTATATATATATATATATATATATATATAAACACGTATGTGTTCCTTCTTTCCCTAGAGGAAGGTAGTTTAACCACCGAAAGTTCGGCATACATCTGAGTTTCATTTGTGTTTCTCTGTGTTTTTGTTCGCTAGCGATATCTCGCTTCTCTGTTTAAATTACATATATACGTAAATGCGTGTATCTACACTTATATAATACACACACACAATGAAATGTGCACTATAAAAACTCCATCGTGAACATAGAAACAAATAAAAAGGGTCCTCGTAAAAAATAAATAGCCGTGATGACGTTCAACGTCGAAACCTAGGTCGTGTTTTTAAAATGAAGTGTGTGGAATTACGAAGTCAATTATTTCAATTTCATTTCAATATGTTATGCAAATTCCATAAAGTTACGCTTGAGACAACAAATTTTAATAAATAACCTATTTCGAATTGGCCATGATCATTGCCATATAGGCTTTGAAAAACGATACATACTGTTTCTCCTGTAATTTCGCTCCTCATTGTATACATGTGACTGAATTACCACCATTTTTTTCAATCTAAGCATTAATATCCACCGTTATTCTACAAAATCTACCGCATTCCCCGATCACCTCACTTCGGAACCTTCCGACCTACAGGAAAATGTATACACGCAAATTCCTGCAGTAGTGAGTATTATTCCTTCGTTTACATTAATACATTTGTGTGAGTCGAAAATATTTGACACACCCGAGTACGACAGTTATTGCGACAGTCCTGCGTCCAACGTCCTGTGTGTTTCCTGCAGGTGCTACTCCCCGCATCGAGCCTCCTGCAGATGGCCTCCGTGACGGACGCCTGCTGCAAGTTCCTCCTTCGCCAACTGCACCCTTCCAACTGTCTCGGCATCCGGAGCTTCGCCGGTAAGTTCACTCTGTCTACACCAGCCCACTTTCCCTTACCCGCGACGACATATCTCCTGAACTCGACCCTGGAGACTCCAACTAGCACGCGCTCACGACTCAGAAGCAATTGCAATTCTGAGTTGTTGTAGTATTCGGTTCCTACTTGCCAACCCCCGTTCGTCTCCAGGGTGGTTGTGTTGGGCGCAGGGCAGGGGTATTGAATGTCATCGCGACCTCATATTGGTCGGACCATTTCCTGGAAATCCCTGCCACCTCTTTCATATGGATTGCCAGATTCCATTGATAGGCAGAAATTTAATCATTTGTCAAATGTAAAATTCATCAAAAAAATAATTATTCGTCAGCGATAAAAAATAAAATTACGGATTGCAACAGCAATTGGAAAAACATACAAGAGAGATTGGAAATATCAACTTCTTATGACTCTCGTGGCGAAATCGAATTTTCCTTCACAATTGGGTTAGTTATATCGGCACGCATTTTCACCAGTCACGGAGCTGTCGCCAAACAAATGATTTCTACCACATTATTTTCGAACGTACAAGTATTCCAAGATCGTTCAGATAAAAAAACCCAATCGCAATATTTACCTGAATTGAGACTATTCGACCCAATGAAAATTTTGTGGGTAACGGTTTTATAAAACAGGGTGGTTAGCAAAATTCGATCAGGAGATACATTTCACACGGGTATTATCCTGGTTTTGCCACACATTTCCGGGTTTCATAAAGATGGAATTGGAAAAGGAAGATCCACCCAGGGTTATGGTACTTGCTATACGTGTGGTCCACGGAAAAAGTTGAATGATGATGGAAAATTATCAGTATTAAAAGACGGCTGCATCATGGAAAATAATGAGAATTTCAAATAATGAATTCTTCACTTCCTGAAATGAAGTCACTACTTCGGTGAGACGAAATGACACGAAGCAGTATTTTCTATATTGTTGGAAAACTCTCGAAAACAGTGTAAGGGACCAGTAAACCTACCTTTCCAATATTATTGGGGAGAATTTGAAAAAAGCGGTGGTATTGAGCGGACGCGAAAGAACCAAGCAGAGAGGCACTAAACCCAAAAAGCGTTACAGACTCCCTTTCTCATCTACAAGGATTAAAATAAACTTGATGACCAAAAGCCAAGGCTATTTTTAATTCCTTTGTCATCTTCGATCGATATTTATTTTATATCGACGGTCGATTTTGGGAAGTGAGTGAATGTAGCGCAAGGCCCCATCCTCCCACGTCTGCGGGACGGTAGCCTCTTCCCCACATCCCCTCGTCCCGGCGTGGTCAACGACAAGCCAAGCCATGGGAGCCACGTGGCCCCGGAGAAGTTAAGCTCTGGCGAGAGGTCTCGGCCGGACGAGAACCAAAAGATGTGAACTTCAAGTGGGTGTGGAGTGGCCCTCGCCTTGGGGAGAGCTACTCACTCACAGGGCGTGGGCGGAAGAGCGAGTGGCATTCATCGTTGCTCCCTAAGTCGCTCACTCCACCTGAGGGTCCTGGGGGTCAAAACCCCACCTTCGCCTCTATACCTCGAATGATGTACTTGACCCCATAACCTGTCTCTCTCTCTCTCTCTCTCCCTGCTATATATGTCATAAAAATTAATTTTATAAATGTCACCAGAATTGATTCATTTTTCTCGAAGTTGGATTAGGGGTTTTTATTATTTTGCTGGGTATGCATTTAGCATTTCGATTTGGGCGTAGAGAAGAAGAATGGGAAGAATAAAACGGGTGAAAAAGAAAGGAAACGAGAAATAGCTAGGGATGATGGGGGAGGAGGGAAGAATTTTGGGGAAAATTCAAAGGAGGAAAGAAAAGTGGATGCGAAACCTTTTAATTTGCAATTCGAAGTTACGTTAGACAAATGAAAAGAGAGAAAAAAAATATAACGAAATGAAGGAAGGCAGAAAATTTGTAGAATTGAAGACGAATTTACTATCATATGGGGTGTCATGTTTTGACTTATAGTCTGTCTCTCCAACCAAGCCTATCATAAAAGGTGGACTACCAGTACTAGTAATTTGTTCAACTATGCATTTTTGTTTGTTCTTATCCCTTTCTCTACGTTAATTTCAATTCAGATATTTCATTACGTTTTGTTAAATTTTACGTATTTCTTCTGCATTTTCATTCTTTAATTTTGTCCTTGAATTATGTTCATAGCATTTACAAACATAAATGATTACGCTCTGAGGGGATATTTCTCCTCGCGCAAATGAATAATTTCTTCTCTTACCCTCACCCTCTTCCCAATGATGACGACGGCCCCCGTCGCGACACCGGCAGACGCTCACGCCTGCAAGGACCTCCATCGCAAGTCCCACCGCTTCGCACTCCAGAACTTCCAGGAAGTGATGCAGACGGAAGAGTTCCTGCTGCTCCCGATCCACGAGGTGAGGGGGGAGGGAATGCGGAGAACAAATCCTTGGTAAACTTAATGCATGGCATCACTTGCTGGCATTGCTCTAAATTGGAATATAACAACTTTTTCCTCCACAATTTCATTCAATATGGGAGACTTTGTTACATCTTCTGTGACACAATCTTAGATAGATGAGTTTATATATCGTAAGGCAGAGGAAACGGGGGAGAAGGTGAGGGAGGAAGAGTCTGCTGTTTGCACAGGGGGTGAAAAGAAAGCAATATTCTTTCTCATAACCCAATGCGTATGCAACAATCTCCTTCCCCCAACCCTACTCTTCTGTCCTTTCCACTTAACGTTCCATAAACACTTGTATCTAATACTATGTATCTGAAGATGTAATGACATGAAACCAGGTCGAAGATAATAAATGAATTAGTGAAATACAAAATTATGATTCCAAACCCTTATGGTAAATCAAATCCTGTGGGCTTACGCATGGCAATTGAATACTACTACCTTGATCAAAAATTTCCCGGAATTTATTCAGAAAATTAAAAATACAAGTTTATTCATCTAAATCTATATTGTCCCCTTCAAAGTAATCCCCATCGACTGCAACACACTTATGCCAGCGCTTGATCCAATCCTCGAAACATTTTTTATATTCGGTTTTCGGTATGTCCATCAGTGCTTCCTGCGATTTTTCCATTACTTCCTCTCGGCTGCTAAAACGCGTTCCCCGTAATGGTTTTTTAACTCGATTGAACAGAAAGAAGTCACAGGGAGCCAAATCAGGTGAATTCGGTGGCTGTTGGATGGTATTTGTTGCATTTTTCGTCAAAAAATTACGAATAATGATAGCACTGTGCGACGGTGCGTTATCATGGTGCAAAATCCACGAGTTTTCTGCCCACATTTCTGGTCTCTTTCGGCGAATTGCTTCACGCAAACGTCTCATAACGCCCAAATAATACTCTTTGTTTACTGTCTGGCCTTCTGGCAAAAATTCATGATGCACTACACCGTTGTAATCCATGAAAACCGTCAGCATTGCCTTCTTTTTTGACTGAAAACGACGTGGTTTTTTTGGTCTCGGCTCATTTGGTGAACGCCATTCACTTGCCTGATGTCTGGATTGCGTGTCGTACTCATAAACCCACGTCTCGTCTCCAGTAATGATCCTTTTGATGAATGTGGGATCGGATTCAGCCTCGCAAATCATGTCTTTTGCGACGTCAACACGGTCTCTTTTTTGCATGAAATTGAGGTCTTTTGGCACCAACTTTGCTGCTACACGACGGAAACCCAAATCATTAACCACAATGTCTTGGGCGGATCCATAGGCAATGTTCAAGTCCTCCGCTATTTCTCTGATGGTTAATTTGCGGTTATTGACCAACATTTCTTTTACTTTATCAATTTTTTCACCGACTTTCGATGTCGATGGTCTGCCACTGCGTTCATCATCTTCGATTGACTCACGACCACTTCTGAACCGCTCGTGCCACTGGTAAACGACCGTTTTTTTTAGAGAATCGTTGCCGAAACACTTTTCCAACATTTCCAACGTCCGTGCGCCACTAAATCCGTTTTTTACGCAAAATTTAATACAAGTTCGTTGTTGCAAATTTAAATCCATTTCTGCAATTGTAAAAAATCGCCAACACACACAGAGATAGATGTACTCTTGGCTACGTAACTTTTGCAAATGTCAAGTTATGACACTAAGATTTAAAGGGAATATCAACAACAGATGTACCAATTTAACAAAAAAACAGAACTCAAATCGGAACGATGGGAGCGCCACACGGTGGTTATTCCGGGAATTTTTTGATCAAGGTAGTATGTCGATAAGGAACTTTCTGGGAGCACTTAACCTTCGAGATGGTGCAATCCTTGAAAAGATGATTGAGGCAACCTGGCTTCTGGAGATGGATTATTTGTTGTTTGAGGAGAAACTGTAAGGAAGAATTTATATTGATTCTTTCGTATAAACTCCGTGTGTTTGGCTGACAGACTTAATTCGTTTCATCTTGACTCCCATGTGAACGAAGTATGAAGAGGCAGCAGGTTTGGACTACATGTATAAGACCGTAAGATCAATGCACCAAGCGGCAAGGGTTGAGCCTGAGATCATCGACTGGAGCATTTGTAAATTACGTGAAATATTACGCTTGACTATTACAAGATATTTAAAAGACATATTGCCGTAAAATTTACTTTCCAAATACACCCCAACGAGAAAAAATATTATCAAAACTTTCTACTTTTATGATTTAAAATAGGAATTCTTTTTTTCATCATTATCGTTGCCTCATCATAGGTTATCTAACTTAAAAAAATCACATTCAGACTAGTTCCAAGCAAAAATGATACAGAGGCTGGACTTCTCCCCACTTAAACCCTAGCCTCCCCCACATTGAGTCCTTCTTCTCCATCCCTTCTCCCATTCCTCTCAAGATGCCCCAAAAAATATTCTCCTGGCCTCCTCTTCCCCGCTACCATTCACAAAGAGGCTTTATATTCCATAGTTATCCACACCCCTATCCACCTCCTCCTCTCCAATCTTCTCCGCCACCCACTCCTTAAGCCTTATTTTCATTTCATTTCGAAAATTCCTCTCTTCCTCCATCATATTTAAAACTTCACTGTTAGTCATCCACTCTGCCCAAATTGCTTTCTCCATTCTTCTGCCTATCCGCATCTCAAAAGACCAACTTCTTGAAAGCTCGAGGGCTTTAACACAAAGTTACCGAACCACACGTAGAAATGAACGTTATTTTCGTACAATGAAACCAAGTAAATGGACTGAATTCCATATTATTATTATTATTAGGTAATCTACCGGTTAAGGTAGGTTTTGGATGGACACAGCTACTAGATATATATTTTGTGCTTCCTCACAAAATACAAAATCCAGTATCCTACTCTACCTGTGACCCCTCTACATCTCTGAGTAATTTCTTCCTCCCCTCATCCTGTCCAACATCCCTATCCTGTTCCTTTCCTTTCCTCATTTGCCTAACATTCTCCCCTCAATTACAGTCTTCAACATCCCGCTGCTGGTCAATGCCCCCTTCAGCCACTTTTCCTGCCTCCACAGGATTTCTCCCAACAAACCCCTCTCTTCGCCCACCATACCAAGTACTTCCTCATTTGTTTTCTTCTCTGTCCATTTTACTTTCTCCATTCTTCTCCACACCCACATTTCAAAAGCCTCCAGTCTACGTCTATCCTCCTGCTTCAATGACCACGTTTCCGCGCCGTACATAGCTACGCTCCATATCAAAGTTTTTACGAGTCTTTTCTTAATATCCTTCCTCAACGTCCCCGTCATCAACTCCCTCCTCCTTGTGAAAGCCTCTTTGCCTAGCGCAATTCTTCTCCTTACGCCCCTACTACTTTGACCCTGTTGGTCCAAAACCGTACCGAGATAAGTAAACTGTTCTACCTGCTCTAGTTTTTGACCTCCTATTTTAATGTTTAGCTTAGCCTTTTTCTTTCTACGAAACCGCATTACCTTTGTTTCATTAATATTGGTTCTCATCCCATACCTGTCGCACAGAATTTCCAATTCACTCAGCAATGCTTGCAACCCTTTGGCTGACTGACAAACTAAAGCTTGTATATCCGCAAACCTAACTGATTTTACGGATTCCCCGCCCACTTTCATTCCTACCTCAGGTTCTTCCCATACCTCTTTAATAATAAATACATATTTAAAGAAACTTAAAATGAAAGAAGTAACTTGGTAATTCCACACGACCTTTATTAAAATACGACCAAGGTTTCGACGTTGGACGTCATCATCAGGTAGCGTCATCACCTGATCTTGACGTCCAACGTCGAAACCTTGGTCGTATTTTAATAAAAGTCGTGTGGAATAACCAAGTTACTTTTTTCATACTAAATATGTTGTGTAAATTCCATAAAGTTGCCCCGGAGACAACGAATTTCATATTTAATGATAATGATTTTTCCTTTGAAATTCGCGCAGGGAATAATTTTTTTTAGACATATCGAAAAGGTATTCTAAGAAAGTAAGTGTCGAAAGCATTGATTTTGGAAGCAATCACATTAGTCAAAAGTCATGCCACGAGAACAAGAATGCATAGTGATAGGAATGGTTGACAGACATGGATATTCAGCTGAAAACAATGATTAATGACGTGGAAGTAGATGGAGCTGTACGTAGTCCAATAGAGGAGGAGGAAAGTTGGAAAATGAGGTTTTTGAAAAGGCAGTCGTTGGAGGAGAGGGGTAAGCGTGTGGAGTGAGGATGAGGGAACGTGCTTATTCAGCGCGGTCAGCTCAGGTCGATGGCCGATGGAGGGAGGCATGAAGAGCCCCAGTCAATGGGTTGGGTGGATTTTAAGATATTTAAAAGGTTTGGCGAAGATAGAGAGAGTGATATTAGAGGAATGTGTACTACGGAAATAATAATATATATTAGGAAAAAATTAAATTCACGTTATTGGTTCGCTTTGTGTTGGGTTGCAATTATTGTAAAGCGGCTAGCTATATTTGCCAATTATGTGTCCCGTATGGACATATCTTTCCATGCTGCGTATTTTAAATCGTAATTTTTTTTTCGTAATGAAAACGTACTTTTTGTCCTGTGCCGTAATACTATATGATACACTTTTAAAAAGGGGATTTTTCAAAAAATCCACCCATCCTTATATGCCCGATTTACGAGATTATAACCTATTTTGAAATTCGCTAATGAGAATAAGTTGTGAACATTGAGAATCCGCTTCTCTCTTCGACAGAATCGGAATAAGTGCGGTCATGATATATTCGCGACCGGTTCCGGCGATATACTCGTATTTCGTAACGTGTTCCCTAATGCTTGCTCCCTCCACATCGTGCGCATAAAAAACAGAACATGCCGACAAAAATAAGAGCTTGTTGAGTATTCGGAAATATTGGAATTATGGAGGAAAGGATAGGCGATAATTAGAGTATTATGCATTTCTCATTTATTTAGCCCTTCCTATATACGCTCTAGATACGACAAGCGAAATAGTCACAGGAACTAAACAGCGTTGAGGAATATAGAACGAGTAAAAGAAAATTAAACGGTGAAGATAGTAAGTTTAAGACATTAAAAGGGATTGCGCTTTTAATGAAGGTCCAGGTATACTTGCCTACGAGATAGAGTTAAAGAAAATGAAATCAAATACGACCCTGGATATCGACAACATCCTTGAAGAACCAATAAACGGTTCAGGGAAAAATTTGTATGATTTACCGGGAAGAGACTTGGCGAGAAGACTTCGTTCGGCCTCTTTTCATTCCCATTCCATAAAATAGGAGAATTTTGCGAGGACGAAAACACCAAAAGTTTGATTAAAAATTAAGCATGGTTTGTACATATCTCTTACGGCTATCGATAAAAAGAACGGAAAAGACAGTAGATGAATATTTAGTGGATGATTAGTAAACCAAAAAGTTTGGGCTAAGGAAAATGCATCCGAAAGCATAGTATTTAGGGGAAAAGGAATATAAAATATAACCAAGACATTTTTATTTGCGTCATACTAGGAAAGCGGTGGTTTTAAAAATTCGCTTAAAACGGTGATGACGAGACAGCGGCCACCACAGGGTGGCGAAAATCGCCCCGGCCACACCACACCCCACTTTCCTTCGCAGCTGCTAAGGTGTCCTACTCCACTCCCTTGCGTCTATAGTATATCATAACCATGATGCAACCAGGGTCGCGAGAGCGATGTCCGGGGTCGCCTCGCCTTCAGATTCGGAGGCCACTAGGGCGGCGTGTGTCGACTAGAGGATCGATAGATCGAGCGATCGATTTTGTTTCACGTAACTATTCTTCCCCGAGGAGGAGAGAGAGGGAAGCGCTTCCATTCGCAGCACAACTCCCTCTTACACGGCTTCCCCGAAATATGAAGCACCCCCCCTCACCCGTCCCTGTCCCCCATCGACCCCCGCGAGAGGCAGAATTTCCTCATCCCCCTCCCCTTCCAAGGAGGCCCACCGCACACGGTCAAGCGAGCGGCGTGGCGTCCAGGTCCGATTTCCGTCCCACCTTGGAGTCGGAGGCGATCGGCATCGCCAAGAGGATATTGGATGGCTTAAGTGTGGGACTGACATGTGAGACGCTTCATCCGTCGTCGCCGACGATGGGTTTTTCTTCGAGAATCGAATTAGGAGAACCATTGAGCGATTCAAATCCGCGACTTATGATTGACGTAGGATTTAAGATGATCAGAGAGGAAATTCTCCTTTAGGCTCGGACGAGGAAAAGGTCTTCCGATGAGGACTACTTTATTGCATCGCCCGTCTCTTCCCTGTGGAGTTAGTGACGGGGGTTCAGCTCGCGGGCGGCTCTCGCTGCAGATACGCATGGCTATTGAAATTCTTACTGCATTTAGAGGGGGGAACCTTAAGTTTTTGGATAAAAAGAGGTAGAATGGTCTATGAGTGGTCTCGTAAAATGCAGAAGTGCATGGACCAAGGTATAGTGGCAGCGGAAATGGGAGCTCTGCTCTGAAATGCAAGAAAGAATGGAAGTGGTCGGGATGGAAGGCTCGACGAACAGAGGGGATGCACAAATCAAATATTTTTTGCTGCTGACGGAAACAGTTGAGACAACTAAGGTTCTCTTTTACCTTTTGAGCGACTGAGTACGGAGAGTCCGCCCCACCAATCCAGCCGTTTGGTAGGGTGGACCCTCAAAATTAAAGTAATCCAGGGTGTGGAAGTGCTGAATAGACGAGCAGTGGAAGCAGAAAAGGGATTGGTTTAGTTTTCTTTAATACCCAACGAGCCACCACTAGGATGTGTGGCAGGGGGTGATTACACACCAGGCCAATCCTGACCCAAAACACCTTTCCATCTTAGCCCGATCGGAAAAACGTTACTTTATTCTGATCCCTCATCATTCGTGAGATAAATAAATCCATCTAGTCTGAATTTAGTCTCTCGGATTTTATACACATGTTCTCTCCTACCGTAAAACGATTGGGCTAATAAAACATTTTGAACGTCATTGCTAAAGAGACGTCCTTCCAATTTATCCAAAAGATTTAAACTGTAATTTAGCCTTCGCTCCGTGAGGGATTCCCAATCTAGATCCTCTAATAATTTTAATACGCTACGCAGTTTCTCATAACAACGTTTCACAAACCCAGGTCCTCTATGCTGCACGCGATCTAATTTAGCAATAAATCTAACTTCATGAAGATCCCATATTCTAAACGAGGCCTAACGAGCGAAAGATGACATTTCTCTTTTAAACATTTCATCACATTACCCCAACACTCTTCTATAATATCCTAAATTTTTTTAGTTTGTCCGCATATTCCCTGTATATGTTTCACTCTGGAGAGTTCATGAGTGAGAGTAACGCCTGAGTATTTAATCGAGTCCATACATTCACAATTCGTACGCAAAGGGATACAAGGCCAATGATGCGATCGGAACAGCACCAGGTGTGGCAGAAAGGCGTGCAGCAGCAGCAGAAGTAGTAGGAACAATGACAAAAGAATCGAAAGTGACGCGGAACAAAGTACGGAAGAGAGTCGGTCAGCTATGACCGACATCCTCCCTCCAGCGGAAAGAGACCGGTGGGCCTCCCGGATGCTCTCGAGGGAAGAGCAAACATTCTCCATCTAGCTCTTTTCGGTGGATGAGAGACTGACTTTAACATGTGGAATAATATATATGGGACAAAATCTGATGCCTGATCGAGTGAGAATGAGCCCGGGCTATGAAAATCGCTAACTTTCCCCAACTTCCCACGTTTACCTTAAAATTATCCGCAGCATACTACAGCAGCTGAGATGTGAATTTCATTGAAATTTCCACAAAAACGTAGCAAGGGAATCTGACGAAGAGATGTACTCCCTCAGTTCACGTATTTTTGTCGACGATTACTTTCAAAATGTAAAGTGAACTGAATTCTCTATAAATAATGGCAACACAGATCCAATCCTCGTTAAGACCATCATATTTCCTTGCATTTCCTGATAATGTGTCTACAATCAACCATAATTCATTTTTCTGGGACTCATACTTAAAGAGACGACCTGCTGTATTTCAATAATACATATGGTCCGTTCAGAGAGTAGAATCTTTAAAATTCTTGAAACATCCGAAACAAATTTGAATCGGTATACTAGTAAGTGAGTTTAGTGCGATTGAATTTTAGCGGTGTCGGGTGTGGATTTCCCAAGACATAGGTTATATGGAATGTGCTAATCGCTCCCTGGATATTGTAGATGTTTGAAGTCAACATAAAAACAGAATGAATCCATAATTTTTTTCAAATTCACTTGAGTCGTGGTTTGCCTTAAGTGTACGGACACTTGAGAGCTAATTGGGGCTTCAAAATGTTAGTCGTTGTTACAGGATATAGTGTCAAGGCTTAATCTAACACAGGATTTTTAGTTGAAACAAATCGTACGGTGAAGCATTCCTTCAGTGATACTATGCAAGAAGTTCAATACTCTTAAATGGGTTAATTTCGGTTAAACCAAAACCCATTTGTTCTACTTTGGAAGACGCTATTTTGGAGGAGAGTTTGCGACGGTTTTGGCGGTTTCTCTTCAGAGAGGATTGCTGTACATAATAAAGGGCCCTGATCGTAGACATATCATAGGGTTAGCGACCTAGCAACCCTATGTTTACTTTTATCGTCAATAAGCAAGAATAATGGGGAGAAAGAAAAGCGCCATTTGAAGACCACTACGGTAAAGAAGAACTAGATTAATTGGACACGCCTCGAGTTACAATAGATTAGTTTAGTTAGACGCATAATACAAGTATAAGGGAAGGAAAGATCCCGCGAGGAAAACCAAGGGACAGGTACAGGTACATAGGAAGTAATGAATAACTGATCGTATCTTTTTTCCAATTGATAAAATTTATTTTACGACCGATTTTCGATGTATTATGTCAGCATCATTAACCTGATGATGATTTACTACATCGAAACTCGGTCTTAAAATAAATTTTATCAAGTGGAAAAGTACTACGATCAGTTATTTATTACGTTCGACTTCCACCGCATCACGCCTGAAGCTACTCAATAGGAAATCAAATAAAAAGCAATCAGGAGGTGAGGGGTTTAACACTGAATAGAGAAGAATTGAGGACTGCAAAACGCCAATTTTAAGATTGAAATACTCATGATGAGTAGTTAGAAATCAGTATTTCTCTCACCGAGGGTATATTTTACGCACGTGTGTACCGTAGTAGTACTTGGTCTAGCTACACTTGAAGGATCTTGGAATATCAGTTTTGCATGCAATGTTACAGTTTCCATTAAAGAGCTATTTTTTCAGCAAGACATTCGGATAAAACAAGCGTTTTTATATTTTTGGCATGGGAGTAAATTCCCAAACATACGTTCAATCTTCAACTGAAGGTCTGGGAGTACCTGGACGCGGTCGGCTACAAAACATCGGAGAGGGGGAGGGGGGAGCGAAGCTTTTTTGAAGGTTGAACACGAAGATTTACGTACTTGATAGCAAAACCAAAAATAAGCATTAAGCTTAAGGAGCGAAGGTGGAGAACCTGA
Source organism: Hetaerina americana (assembly GCF_022747635.1). Classification (NCBI taxonomy): domain Eukaryota; kingdom Metazoa; phylum Arthropoda; class Insecta; order Odonata; family Calopterygidae; genus Hetaerina; species Hetaerina americana. Next base: position 463,191 of record NW_027287073.1, on the reverse strand, counting down.
CGTGCGGCGGCGCGCTAACGGAAACCGGTCCGTACGTGTCGGAAATGTCAGTTAGTTCCTCTATCACGAAGGAGACGTCAAAGGATGCCTTTCTCGTAGGGATTGGAGAACGTAGATAGGAAGGGTATCGCTGGTGTCCAGTCAGAGGGGAGTCAATTGGGATTAGAGTTATAATCGCCAATTCTCATGAATTTGGAAAGTGGTGGATGCAGGAACGGTAGAGAGCGATGAAGGCAGTAACGAACCCTGTGAAGCACATGGAGGATATTTGATAGGAGACTTTTTGGGCCGGCATTAGGCCTAAGGCCGTGGATAGAGAATGCTGAATGGCATTTGTAGAAATTTAGCCACAGCGATACGAGCGAAATCACACTTTCGGAAACAACGAGTTTGGGACTGAAGATTTGTGTGGATGGGAAGAGGTAAGGTTCAGAGACCCGTCCCGTCCTCGGCGGGAGAGTATAGGAGCACCATGAAACAGCGAAGAATTTGCGTCGGGCTGCAAACCGAGTGTTCATCGGGGCGAGATGATCTTTCTTGAATAAAAAATTGAGGCTGCAGTTTTACAATTTGCCCAGATTTTTTTACAGGGGAAGATGAAGAGAAGGAAGACGGTGGGTAGAGGGAATGAGGGGATTGCAGTCATAGCAGACTTACGAATCTGGAAGAAAGCCAAACGAGGGTGGTTGGGTGGGAGGGGCGGCAATGGTCGTCCTAGGGGGAGCGGGAGGAGGGTCCTCGTCGCAGACCACTTGGTCTTGCTCGTGTGGCGAGGCGACGGCGTCTGGCTCGAGCCATAAGCCCCCTCCTCAGATAATCGCACTACCCTTAGCGATGAGTGCTCTGGCGAAGATATGGTTCGCCGAGAAGGGGTGGCTCTCAGCGGGTGGACGGGGACGAGCAGAGGGGAACCGCGCGGGTCCAGGACTACGCTCTTGGACCAGAGGAGCGTTCGGATCAGTAGGAAAGATTTCCTTATCAGGAGTATAACTCTTTCCCCTCGGTTCGACCCCTCATCAGAGCATATAACCCCATCGCTACGGAGTACTGAATGGCATTGTATGACTTTATATCACGTCTCCTGTACACGTAATTACGTCTGGAAGACTTTAATGAAGAAGGTGGAGAGGTGCAGGGGTCTGTGATTTTGCCCTTCCACCAAGATGGTCGATTTCGTATATTCGACTGGGTCAATAGGGACCTTTTTCGCCACCAGGTGTTTCAGGGATGTGGATGGAGGAGAAGGAGCAGGTGTTTCTTGGGAGTGGAATTGGGCACCGAATGGAAGGAGTTGGCGCGTGGAATGTTAAATGAGGACCTTTTGACCGACTGTTACGAAGGGAAAGGTCGGATTAACCGAGGAGGAGAGGTTCGATAATGATCGGAGATCAGCTTCCACCTTCTCTCGCAGACCTCCCATTTCATTCCTCTGACACAGGTGCGACAGTTGGCCAAGTGGGGGCCGCAGAAACGCACAAACGTTGTTCGTTCATTAGGAAATTCGCTGCAGTCATGGTAATAGTGATTTTACATGAGTGAGCTAAGTCATAGGCGTAAGTCGCGCGCTAAGTCGTAGCCATCGTATTTTTTTGGCAGAAAATACACAGAACTTCCTGTCTGATTGGCAGAACTTCTCGACAACAGTTCTCGGGTGCAAGAGTCGTCTAATTTCACACAGTCTTCTTTTTCATCTCGGTCAAGTCCTGGAGGAGAGCTTGGAGCATAGGGGGCATCTAAGTGACATCCAAGACCGGGACTCGACAATGTGAGAGTGCACTTAAACGAGTCCTGCTGTGACTTTGCAGGACGGACGACGAAATGTAGGTCCATTCAACATTTTTTCCGATAGTAACAAATTAACCAGCGCTCTAAATGGAAGTTAACTCTTTTCCACGAAAAACCACACAGGCAGTGTGGATACTCACCCATGAAGACCTCTCATTCTACACGTCTTCGGATGCCTGCATAAATGCGCGAAATTCATGTTGTTTAATGTCAACGCGTACATTTAATTCGAGTGTCTCTAGATTTGTAGATATGCTACTGCCCTTAAAACCACCAGTGCCTTAAAAAAATCCAATATTTAAGTTAATCAAACCTAAAAAAAAATACGTCACTAATTTGAAAATTTTGTTTTATTATGGTATTGAATATTCTCCTTCCATACTTCTGATCAATACTTTCTCCAATACTGATGATAACAGTATTGGATAGTTTATACTTCTTGTCAATGCGTCTCATGAATAGTTTCTTAAATGCAGCAATGAATATTCCTATACTTCTTGTTAATACTTCCTATAAATGCTTTAGGTTAATACTTCTACAGCCACGGTTCAGTAATGATGTACTGAATATTTTCAATACTTTTTTAAACATGCTTTTTAGGTTTGAATTTTTGTACAGGGTATCTTGGCTTCGCTCACTTTACTTGATGGTGCGCCAGGGAAGCAACGGGCACCGCTGCTGCCACCTGTAGATGAACGAGCCACGTCGGATCACTTCGGGGCGCACGGTCCAGGAGCGGGAGAGGTTGGGAGGGCAACGGGGGCCTCCCGCACGGGGAGCGACCCAAGACGAACACACCCCCTACGGATCACTCCACTCGCATCCCTCCAAATCATCCACCCATTTCGATTCCTTAGATTTTGCCTAATCCCGAGCATAGCGGAAGTCAAATGAATATGTCGCATTCTTATTTAATTGCCATTCAAAACATATAATGTTGAAATACGAAACATAAATTAATCCCCCAGGACACAGGTACACTTATTTGCTGAAAATAATTTCAAGAACTACACAGAATCGACCCCACATGTTTGTTATTTTATTTAATCAGGAATTTCCGTAATAAAACTTTGCTTAGGCCGTTGCTTAAAGGATATTAAGCATCCAACAGTGAATGACTTGAGAAGTCGGCCATTCTCCGTACCCCAAGGCCCGACGCGGTGACTGAGAGGGTCGAAGTGAGTTGCAGCGCGTCTTCCACCCTCCACTCAAACGCCCCCCTTTCGTTCCCCCCCTGGAGTACGTCCCCTCTCCCTCGAGCCGCTCTCTCTCTCTCTCTCCAACGGTGGCGAGGTGGTTCGCGTGGGAGCTGTCGGTCGCGGGGCGGCGCTAGGCGTCGGATCGATGGCGAGGGGCGATGACCTTGCCGAGCGTCGCGACGCCCCCCCACCCTCCCTCCCCACCCACCGTCTCCCCAACCCCCCACATTCCACGACTCCGCTCCAGTAAGGAAATGAGGCGGAGAGAGGTCAACGGCTCGTCGTGCTCGGCGGGGGAGGAGGTCAAAGGGCACGCGCTCACTACGTGCACTGAGGTGGAACAAGCACTCTCTACGTGGGCACAAGACACCTGCATCCACTGCCCGCACTCGAAAGGAAGCACATGTTGATTACGTGGTCCAAACAGATGCTTTTAAATCCCGCTTGGAAATTGTGATTCCTGACTGCTCTCGGGCGATAAGTGCGATATTTATCCGGTGCTGTGATCGTGACATAAACGACCTGTCGCCCTCCCAAACCCAACATCGATGTTAAGGGCCGATTGTCTGAACCATATCTCGAATGCATTCATCGATGATGTCAAAGCGTTTCTCTCTTCTGGGCGAGAAGGACTCGTAAATCTTTAGCTCATCAAAATTTTACAAAATTTTCAAATGAATCCTTGGTTAATATTATAAATTCACTTGTAACCAGTATCCTAAAGTGACGGAAGGTATCAATCTAAGAATAAATAAATATTGGAGAGATGAACGAAAAATACACGACCCTATAGACACCAATAAACACGAAGAACGTCACCCAACTCTGCAGCACTGCAGGAAATAATAATGTACCAACAACGGGGTCAACTAAGCCATTAATCATCCTCACGAGCGAAGTCAAATAGAAGGGGATTGCCGGACTTCCAGCACCCGTCCAATCAATCCTGTAGCTAACCCTCAACCCCCTGGCGTGATGTTATTGGCGTTAGTCGTTCGTCCGTTACCCTGTATCACAGTCGCTCTTCGCTTGTAAAAGGCATTAACCCTTGCTGCGCCCCCTTAGCCAGCCAGGCTTTCTCAACTGGTATATCGCGCGGCACCGTCGTGCGTCGCTGACCAGGTGTGTCACGAAAAGTTCAGGAAAAGATCAAGGTTGTTTTGAACGTCGAAAAAAAAATAAAATGGGTCATGTACGAATACACGTTTGGTGGTGGTTCATTCGCTATTCAGGGCAACCAAAACAACAATCTTTTTTTTTCAATCCCAAGACTGTTCCAGGAAAACAATGATAAACAATGTTCGCTCCCTTAAATGTACATAGCCTCTCCAGCGCTTTATTACACTTTCAATTAAATAATCCTCCGCTTTCGTATCCAGGTGTGGTGGCATCTGATGAAAACTGTGCCCTCTCCTGATAACTTTGTCCATCAATACTCTTTTGATGTTTCGTATTAATTGTAGCAGTTCATGAGCAATTCAACAACTCGATTCCTCTTTCGGCATCCTAAATATCACCTCGTCGTGGATCGAATTGAGAAAAGAATGCACAACCGCCACAATAATCCGCGTCAATCCGAGTCCATTGATATTTACGTAGACACACAAGGCATCAGTACCTTTCAATCTGTCGTAAGAGAAGATCAATAATACGTCTAATTATTTCGTAGGAGGCCGAAATTACTCCGGAATGAATAGTTAATTGCTAGGGCAAAGAGTTTACGTCTATATTTTGCGCAAAAACCTACGAGATTTACCTAAATAAAAGTTGTTTATCTATAAATATATTGGTTGATTTATTCTTCACTTCGATCCTTTACTTCAATGCATACTTCTATTAGTGTAGTGTTGTAAATTTGCGACTTCAGGGGTAGTCAATAAAACCAAATAACTCTACCGCATCTTCCTAAGTTTCAACTTTGTATTTCCAATACGTACTGTACTTTAACATCAACTTAGTCAATGTCTCTTCTTATGAAACGTTTTAGATAAAATTTTAGGAAATAAACCAACCTTAAAAATACATACGTACTCATACTTTTTCTCAAATTAGTGCGCAGGAAAAATATTCAATTGTTCCCGGCTCAACTTTGTGGAAATTCATTTTAATTAAATGAAAATTCACTATCTTTTACTCGCCTGATGATGACGCTTGAGCGTTGAAACTGGTTGTACGTGAATAAAAGACAGTGGAAAGATACATTGTATTCTTCATTTAATCACAGGAAAAATGTTTGCATTTGATTAAATAGCAATTATTCAAGAAGTATTTAGTCATGTTTCATCAAATGAATACTACCTTGATCAAAAAGTTCCCGGAATAACCACCGTGTGGCGCTCCCATCGTTCCGATTTGAGTTCTGTTTTTTTTTTAAATTGGTACATCTGTTGTTGATATTCCCTTTAAATCTTAGTGTCATAACTTGACATTTGCAAAAGTTACGTAGCCAAGAGTACATCTATCTCTGTGTGTGTTGGCGATTTTTTACAATTGCAGAAATGGATTTAAATTTGCAACAACGAACTTGTATTAAATTTTGCGTAAAAACGGATTTAGTGGCGCACGGACGTTGGAAATGTTGGAAAAGTGTTTCGGCAACGATTCTCTAAAAAAAACGGTCGTTTACCAGTGGCACGAGCGGTTCAGAAGTGGTCGTGAGTCAATCGAAGATGATGAACGCAGTGGCAGACCATCGACATCGAAAGTCGGTGAAAAAATTGATAAAGTAAAAGAAATGTTGGTCAATAACCGCAAATTAACCATCAGAGAAATAGCGGAGGACTTGAACATTGCCTATGGATCCGCCCAAGACATTGTGGTTAATGATTTGGGTTTCCGTCGTGTAGCAGCAAAGTTGGTGCCAAAAGACCTCAATTTCATGCAAAAAAGAGACCGTGTTGACGTCGCAAAAGACATGATTTGCGAGGCTGAATCCGATCCCACATTCATCAAAAGGATCATTACTGGAGACGAGACGTGGGTTTATGAGTACGACACGCAATCCAGACATCAGGCAAGTGAATGGCGTTCACCAAATGAGCCGAGACCAAAAAAACCACGTCGTTTTCAGTCAAAAAAGAAGGCAATGCTGACGGTTTTCATGGATTACAACGGTGTAGTGCATCATGAATTTTTGCCAGAAGGCCAGACAGTAAACAAAGAGTATTATTTGGGCGTTATGAGACGTTTGCGTGAAGCAATTCGCCGAAAGAGACCAGAAATGTGGGCAGAAAACTCGTGGATTTTGCACCATGATAACGCACCGTCGCACAGTGCTATCATTATTCGTAATTTTTTGACGGAAAATGCAACAAATACCATCCAACAGCCACCGAATTCACCTGATTTGGCTCCCTGTGACTTCTTTCTGTTCAATCGAGTTAAAAAACCATTACGGGGAACGCGTTTTAGCAGCCGAGAGGAAGTAATGGAAAAATCGCAGGAAGCACTGATGGACATACCGAAAACCGACCGTAACTTTTGCAAATGTCAAGTTATGACACTAAGATTTAAAGGGAATATCAACAACAGATGTACCAATTTAACAAAAAAAACAGAACTCAAATCGGAACGATGGGAGCGCCACACGGTGGTTATTCCGGGAACTTTTTGATCAAGGTAGTATTTGCCAGTTTCCTATTGCTTCAAATGAATACATCCTCAAGACAATGATGAAAGAGTTGGCGTCATTTTCTTAAAATCTCTAATGTTCTTCCTTAACACAGGGTATTATGACTCTGACAGGGCAGATACCTTTTTCCTGGCACATTTACATTGCGACAACTCTCTAGAATTCATTCACGAGGTCTCAATACTACCATAGGGAAAATATTCTCCTAAAGTTTGTTCTGCTGAAAAAGTTCGGCTCAAATTCTTTCATAAATTTCGTACATTTTTATCATTAAGTCATTATTTATTTCTACTTTATAGCGTCGTTGCGATTAACCATAACGCTTTCGATTGTGTAAAATTAAATTTCAATTATTCAACAAATAAATGATGTGATTATACTTTCCATCATCACAAAAAAATTACATGGCATGAATTTATAATTCAAAAAAACAAAGAAGAGAAGATTACAAGAGTTCAACATGAGGAAGGGAATAAATTCGACTCCCAAATATACAACGGTGAGCACTAACTGCAAGACTACTCACGAAAATTTTTTCAAGATACTGGCACCTAGTTACCTTAAACACGAGAACAATCACTTAGCAAATAGAAGGGCTTTTTATCGAGTTGAGCTGACGAAGACTAACCGGCCCCCATTTGGATTGAGTCCGAAGATAAATTTCCCAAAAAGCCAATGACTTCCAACCAGCTTGGAAGTTATTCCCTTCGAAAGATAATAACCTCTTTCAAAAAAAATAATTAATTACTTTAAATTCAATGAACTCTCAAAATGCGTCAAACTTACTGACAAAGCCCAAGAAGCTAATTATCTCGTTGCTCATTAAGTGGCAAAGAATAATGACTCCGCTCTTAGCCGAACACCTCAAATAGTCTGAAAAATAATTGTTTCGACAGTAAAGTGGGACGATCCAGATAAGGAAATGATAAAGGTACTACTTCCTGCCCGCACAAATATCCAGGCAATTAACATGTGCCTGAGGATACCGAAGCGCAGGTTATTGATCACAACACGTCTGGGGCAATTTCTACGTTTCAAGTAGATGAACCAATAGAAATTAGTGGAAAGGCTCAACTAACGACACTTAAGAGCAAACAAAGGCTCGATTATGATGAATTAAAATGTAATCAACCATTTTTTTTGCTGTGATTGCTCTCTGGGGGGAGGGGCGACTGACCAAGATGTTTCAACGCCGTCGAAAGTCGTCCTGCCGTGGACCTTGTATTCACAGCAGACTACGACAGTGTGTTTATCATATTTTTCGGATAGCATAATCCATTAATAATCACGAATAGCTATTTGCTCAGGGAAGCTCTCGATGGGAAGTGTATCCCACCTGATTTACAAATAGTTCTTTGTCAAGCGATAATAAATCATTAATTACATCAAGAGCAGTCCTTTAAAAAATTCATCTTTTTCTAAACTATTCGAAACTATCAATCCGACCATTTTATATTAACAATTCGCACATAAGAGACAAAAGATCGGGGGGGGGTTTCAAAATAGGGAATATTATCACGTATCTGCAAATGACTGGCTGACTTAAACACTTGAATTTAATACGCCGAACTAGTATTCTTGCCACTGCCATTCTCAGGACCTTCGCCACATGTAAAATTAAGCCTGTTTTTCTTAAAACTCTCACCCCATATTATCACTTTAATCCATATCACTACTTAAATCATAATAGCAATAATTACCACTTTCAATTATTTCCACCATATTACCAATTAAATATTTTTCGGGATTAGGATCAAAATTGATCTAGCCATGATAGGAAATGAAAAAAAATGTTCACAGATTGCAGTAAAAAATTATCGCACCTGATTGCAAAGCTATGAACAATTATGGTAAGCATTCTTTCTCTAATTCCACAATTTTTTTAATGGCGCTACCATTTTTTGATTCGTTTTACTTAAGGTGCCACCAAATTTTGGCCAAATTCCATCCTTCTTCATTCCTCATACGTACAAGCCCATAAAAAAACTTTCTTCCATTTTCCCGGAAATAACTCAACGGTGATATTTTATATTCTTTAAGACTTGTCTGAGTTCATTTCCCGTAGCGTTTTTCCATTTCATCGTCTAGTATTCCTAGGGCCAAGTACTCTGGGCGCTTATTTTTGGAGAAAGAATTGTTGCCAAATTTTTTCTCCATCCAGTAACTTAATGACGTGACCCATTCCGACGGAAAGGCGTTCGTAAAAGTACGGAGCAAACGAAGAATGAAGGCGATAAGAAGTTCTAGAAGTGTTAAAACGAGCCAAATAAATATATCTCTCGTTACTTTCTTATTGCGTACTTCCATAATATTTCAGTACGCAATTCATATTACGTAGGACAATTTTTATTGTTTTTATGAGCATTACTATAAATAAGTTGAAATTGGAGTGATACTGCAGCCATATGCTTGACATTTTACTAATATTTTTGGTTTTCCATTCGTGGAAACGTTTAAACTTGGTTAATCTTAGATACAGGATCAAGAATATGTATCAAACGTTCATAATTTTTATGTGCATTATCTGAATCCACCTTTTTCACTTAAGAATGGTAACTATGACATTTTTAATGTTTAAGAAATAAGTTATCCACTAACGAAGAGCCTACTCCTAACGAAGTCCACATTAATTTACCTTATAAACAAAGTAGAACACAAAAATATTATTTAATTGATACCCCCATAATGTATACTAAAATGCGATATTTAGCTAAATTTTCTCATTGAAGGTTAAGTAGCTTATTTCAAGCTGGATACGCTGAACGAATAATATGTCCCCGCACACTAAATGGTATTCTAGAGAGTAAATTTGAGTGCTTTTGATTCCTGCTGAGGGATATGTTATAGGTATTTTACGATCCATTGAAAATGTTTCAATTTAACTACGAGAGATGTGAGGCATATGATTCCTAAATACTTCGGTTCCAAACTCCTCTGCAGCACAGAGGTTAAAATCTTTCAAGTTAGTAAGGTAACGCCTGAATGAAATGAAATATTTGAGAGGCATTTCATATTTTTTAGTACTTCTACATTAATTCTTCAAGTTTTCATGAAATTTCAGGTTTCAAATTCAACAAGATGGTATTCATTCTACTACTGCACTTAATCATGATTAAGTAATGAGAATTTGTGGCAATTTAGTAGCTATCACATTGGTCACTTTTGAGTATTATAAAAATGTCAATTTTCCGAAACTTTTACGAAGGTACCCTCGGTTCAATGATACGATGATATCTTCAGGCGATGTGATAGCTACAAACGGTGAAAACCGGTCGCACCTAATTTGAAATTCCTCGAGAAATCGGAATGAGTTTTTACTCTGTTGCAAGATGTAATTTCCTAAGTTTTGAGGCTTAAAAATCGTTAATTTGGGGTTGTCACTCAAAGCTATAATAGAAACCATTTAGTAATTTCCACTTTAAGGTAAGGTATGTTAAAGCAATCAGTACAGGTTCATTTTGTCCATATATAATGCATGCTTAGATATTTCAAAAAAGATTCGAGTAAATTATTCGAAAAATATGTCGACTTAATGTTACACCCATATAACCTGCATCAAGGTACTCTTTATAAATCACTTTCACTTTACAAGTAAAACTTAAAAGAAGTAAGCATATGAGTGAATATATGGGTCCTAAAACGGGATATTGTATAATTTCATATTCATGCCTCACTCACGGTCGGAACCGTCTGAACTAACCGTCTAAAACTTTCCCTTGACCGTTCCTCATTATAGAATGAAGATTTGCACGTTTTGCTTCAAAATAACGTTCACAAAAAATTATTCCAAATGTACTCCGTCAAAAATTTATTTTGAATGCATAAACATCCATTTTCTATGCGAAGATATCCGCGTTACGATATACTATTTTTATCTTTTTATATTAAAATCTCCTGCTTCGTCAGCACTTTCCGCAATCTACCTACTCGCTCCTATCAGCTGTTATTACCCGTCAAATAACCGACCACACGGCACTCTTAATTTATATTAGTGTTTACGATAAATGCATATTATATTGTAATTGATGAGGTTTCCTTAGGTCACCATTGCTAAGCGAACAAGCAGACTGAAATAAGAACCAACAGAAAAAACACATTTAGAGCAGGCAAATTTTTCAGTCAAAGTAGGGACTCAGAAATCCAACAAATAAATAGTTTTAAAATCTCATTCCCTTCCGCTTAGGTGTTATAAGTTAGGTACCCATTTTATCCCATCCAATTATTCTTTAAGTATGAAAATCAATGTCAACCGGCCCATAACTCGCCATTTCAGAGAAAATCGACAAATCACTGTTGCAAGCAATAAGCAAATTCTCCTCTGGAAAAAAAGCCTACGTGCCTGACGAGGTCTGCCGTATGGATCGTCTCCCTCTCCCTGCCTGGGGTTCCCCTAAGGCCCTTCGACTAGTCACGGACGGGACATTTGTCATTCAGCTTCAGATCCCAGAGATCCGTCTCTCTGTCTCCCCCCACTCATTTCTCGGGAGAAACGGGTCGGAAGCATGACCCCGGACGCAATCCATTCACTCTATCCAATCAAGTTTCTTCCAAGATTAACCAAGTATCATCCTCGTCCACTTGGAATTCCCTTTCTCTTTCTAAACCGACTGACTTAAGCTCTTTGCCAGAAAGTCCCTCTGCATGTCCTAACTTACCTTCCATAAACTTCCACTGGTTTCATTAACAACGTGTTTATCTTATCTCGCGTGGCTGCCATAGATTTTTCTCTTACTCCGGGCGGACAACCAGGTATAATCCCCTTTGGCCCTAATGGTCTCTTGAGAAAGTTTACCATAAAATTCTTCTCGCCTTCTCCGGGAAAACGTTCTTCTTCCACGGTTAATCATGATCAATTTTGAATTCTTTTACGTTTATAGTTTAATGTGCTGTCTCTTGCAGCACTTAGCATCCTATTTTCAATACACATTTTTCCTCTTTTTACTGAAATGAGATGCGAACATTTGATTACCGCACACAAATTGCCAGTTTACGTGAGAGCTATATATTATTTTTTTTTAAATTAATAAGGTGGGCCTTGTATGCGCTTGAGACACTTGAGTCAATATTACATGCGCTTTCCAAAAATCGAAGACAATCCATTCTAAATGAGACAGCAATGATAGTCAAAACCATCAATTAACCTCGGATCCCGAGTCAATTCCTCGAAGACTACTCTTCATGCTGCTTCGTGTTTACCGATCGCGGCTGATATTCTTCTTGCTTATACGACGCAGAGCCGGTCTATTTTTCAGTACCTAGTGTTATTACCCGTCAATCATTCGTCAACAAACTTTATTTTCCGAAAAACCAAAAATAGAACGCTTAGCAACCAAGCGATACACCTCGAATTGCCCCGTTGGCCTTAAGCCATGGCCGGCATGAGTGACTGGAGTCGACTGAACAAACACGGCGCGCTGTTAAATGGCCTCTTGATTCACGAGAAAATCTTCGAAAAACGCCCAATGTGGAAGATGATATTTTGAAAAGTGCATGACTCAGGAAAACATGTGATGTATTTGCATTCATGCTTTAACATTCGTACGAAAAAAATGTTACCATATGTTTTCACGCTATATCATAATAAATATTTATGTTTCCAAGTTGAGTCTGGATATTATCGGTGTATCTACATGTAACTGAAGATGCCCAGTTTCAAACCTAATTCGATTTGTTTTACGAAGACAAAAAGCCAGTAAATCCTATTACTAAAGTAAGTGATGATATATAGAATCTCCCTCACGATAAGATTATCGAATAACTAAAGGATATCTTCAAAAGGTTGCCTACAACGGCTATGTTATATCTTCTCTCTTTCTCTCTCTTACCTTCATCTTGCATAGGTGGAGGGTCTGATATCCAGCGCCCAACTGAACGTCCCTTCGGAGGAGATGGTCTTCCTCGCTGTACTGAGCTGGGTTAAGCACGACTTGGCCAAGAGGGAACAGCATCTGCCCCAGGTAAGGCACAGTTACACCGCGACTCTTTCGAACAAAGCACACCGAGAGCACGCGCCCAGACTCTCAATCCCAATCCCAATCCCGAGCCTGCCTTAGGACGGTCCGAAGGGAAAGAATATTGGCGAATGGGCCACGTTTATAAGCACTATGATATGACAGGGGTAACTATTGCATTTCTTTTCGAATAAATGCGTCGTCGATGTTAAGTGAAACGGCGGGGAGTAATATGACAGTTGAATGCCTTAATAAGTCTAGAGCACCAAACTAAAACTACTGACACCAGATAACATTCACGCGGATTTCAAGTTCGTTTAATCCTACCTTCGCAAATTTCTGCCCCATGACTGAATCTAATGGGTAAAGGAATACAGGTATACCCAAAAACTATGTATTAAAAGTAAGATTTTTAGTTTCCAGAACTGCTAACTTATTATAAAATACGGAAATTTAAATATTGATTACAAAAATTAAATTTTTGATACGCAGTCAGCCATTTATTCAAGAGCGCATTGGAAAGTTAGTGTGATAGGCATGGGCTGAAAATAAACGTAACCAAAAAAAAGATTGTGAGGTTTTAGAGAAGGAGGAAGGCCAAGTTAAACGTTACAATAGGAGGAGAAAATACAGAGCAGGTGGAGAAGTTTACCTCTCACGGAAATGTTCGGGAGCAAGACGGTCAAACTAGGGGGGACATAGGAAAAAGAATTGCGTTAGGCAAATAAGCTTTCCTAACGAGCAGGTAATTCTTGGCAGGGGCGTTAAGTAAGAATGTTAACAAAATTTTAGCGAACATTTTGATTTGGGAACGCGGATAGATGATAGACACAGATTAGAGGCTTTTTGAGATGTGGATGAGGAGAAGGACAGAAAGGTAAAATGGACGGAAAGGAAACAAATGAAGGGATACTAGGCAAGGTGGGGAAATAGAGAGAAGAATTGGGATAATTCAAAATGAGTCAGGAAAGGTGGATGCATAGCGTTTTGATTGGTGATGGAATTGAAATTGAATGTTGAAAGCTGTGATAGAGGAGAGAATGTTAGGAAGGCGGGGAAGTGAGAGAACAAGAATAAGCATGTTGAACAGAATGAAGGGATGCTGACAGTTTGACACATAGGAGAAGAGTTTACTGTCGTTCAGGGTTTCAGGTTGTGTCTTCTGAGGTGAGGCAAAGAAAGTACGGGTGTTCAGTCTCTGCTCATCCAAAACCTACCTGAAACTATAGACTACCTTCAAATAAATAAAATAAATGAGTTGGTAATAAAATAATAACGAAGAGTTCACAATCTGCTAATATTTCATTTTTCTAGCTATGCCATAGCTGCCATACGTGTAGTAGTGGACAGGATTCATGAATATACATGATATGCATATAAGTAAGCGATCAAATTTACGGGTTAGATGCAGTCGGGAAGCACAGGCTAAAGACGTGGGTCTGAACTTAGAGAAGAGATGATATCTCGTTGATTATCATCAGTGACATCGTGATGCCTTTACGGTGGGTGGGTAATAGGACGAGAACCCTTCAAAGTAAGTTTCGCTTCCTTCGTCCATCGCCCGAAATATTAAAATTAAAAACATTGCAACAACAAAGCGAAAAGTGACTGAAAACCCGGTGCTTCATGTTTGCAAATTAAGTGTGAGTCATTTGTTGCCCATTCCGTTAATTCTCTCGAAGAATCTGTTCAAGCCTTTTCCCAGAAACTAAAAATGTGATGCTAAGGTTAAATGGGACTAAGGTTAAATGATCTCCCCAATCCAACATTTCCTAAAAAAATAACGGTACAATGGAAGAAAGAAACAATGCGTTCATGGAGGAAGAACTCTCCTTATATGGATGAATCTCAATTCAATTTTATCGTGGCAAAACACGAAATACTCCTACAATGGAATTGTACTCAAAGGGAGTCAGACAAATTTGGTCATCATCTCAAGTATTTAAATTTTATGAACCTACCGCACAAATTTAAAGAGCATAGGAAGGATTTGAGTTGGGAATTAAAGTCAGTGGGGATGTGATAATGCCAGGTTTGTATGTGAACAAGCAATAGTTATTCAAACAACCAAGCGATGACTATTAATGTTAAAATTGCCTGACATGACCAATCCAATTAAGGTTAATAACAGGAATTCTAATCTGATGAGATACTCGGGAAGTAGGAAGCATATAGTGTAGCAGATGTAAGGCGTATGTAATGCACGCAAATAATTAATATGGTTCATTCATTCTCCTTTCCCTGTGACGTCACCACAGCCTGTAGAAACCCAAAAAGACCTGGTTTCCGCAAAAATCACAGGGCTTGAGTGAATACGAGAGATATCCAGGGGGGTAACCCGGAATCGAACCTAGGCCCCTGGTCAGGAAACAATTACACAAACCGTTGGACTACCACGCCTCTACTTTCATAGTTTTCTTAAATAGTATTCGTCGGCAATTGGTGCAAAACACATTACCAAACTACACCCTTGCACGAACTTAACTGAAGATGATCGTTCGCGATCGCATTAGATTCCCTGATTTAGTTCGATCATTCCTTTATTCTTCCGCGTGTTCACTTAAGTGTTCATTGCGAACTCACTCCGTCCGTGCCAGGTGAGGAATACGCACGCAAAACCCGGAATCGCTCTCGTTCCAGCTGATGCGCCACGTACGACTGGCGCTCATTGGCCGCTCGTTCCTCATGTCTCGAGTGGAGGGTGAGGCGCTGGTGCGCAGGGGCGGCGCCGAGGTACGCGAGTTGGTGCTGGAGGCCATGAAGTACCACCTGCTGCCGGAGCAGAGGGCGGCGCTGTCTACGCCCCGGACGGCGCATCGGAGGCCCCAAGGGACGCGGCCGTACCTCTTCGCCATCGGTGAGCGTGGCCTACGACGGGCGTGCCCCACCCTCTGGGCGCGGAACGCGGAGCAGTTTAGAACTTTAAGGAATGGGTGACCCCCAGATGAGAATTACCCGCCCATTGCCACATTGGGACCAGGTGCATGGTCCACGTGTGGTGGTGAACGTCTTTCTTTGGCGGTACAATTTTAACTTCAGGCCATCAGAGCTATAATTAAGCTCTTTCGTCAAATAAATGTATATAAAAAGGGTGCGTGGCACCATGATCGATGGAAGGGTAAAATTTCAGGGGGACCAGAAGACGAAGAGGAGTCCACTCATTAATCATTCGCACCTACCTCCTTACACCCTTTTATTTTCTAGGGATGTCTCTCTCCCTAGATCAGATGGACTCAGAGGCATGAGAGCAACGAATCTCTGAGGAGGGTGCAATCTTAAGCACAAGTAGCCCTATTCGATTACTGCTTCTGACTTTTCCACCAACAGTGACCTAGCTAGGGCAATAGGGTCGGAAGCGTTAAATTAAGCTAATTCAAGCTTTTATTATACACCTGTCAATGCATGACTCTCATCAACTGTATGTTAGAACTCTAACTTTCGAAAAAATTCCTTCCTGACAATGTGCAGTCATTTACTAAACTGACACTTTTTTTAACGGGTGGTTCCACAGAATTGTAATAGCTTGAGAAAGGAAACCATAATATAAGTGAAAAATTAACTATTTGTACAGTCAACTTTATAGTTACGCAGCCAGCAATCAGACCAGCCGAGACATCTTAACTCCAATTAACATAATAACTTAGAAATTCTCAGCTAAATACATGTGGTCAGATGTATTCGATTGTTTCTGGCTTAACTTAGTGGAAGTTCATGTTCATTAAATGAAGAACACAATGTATTTTTCTACTTTTCTTTATTTTGGTACTTCTGGTTTCAACACTTAGCCGTCCAGGTACTGTACCAGGTGTGTACCTGATGATGATGCCTAAGCATTGAAACTAGTAGTATCAAAATAAAAAAACAGTGGAAAAATACATTGTGTTCTTCATTTAATGAAAATGTGGTCAGATTTTAAAGGTTGGATGAAAATGTCCGTCCCCCCTGTGGCTATATATGCACATACCTGTGATCACTAGTGCAAATTCATTGCATATACTTGGTAAATTTTTCACCTGTTTCACATGTATTTTCAAGTTTCATACTCTCAAAGGAAATGCAGAGTGCATATCTAATTTCTCACAGCTTTTCCAAAAGAAAAAACTACAGTTTTAGTAGCATTTGCAAATTAGTGACATAAGATTTTGGTCTGGATTATAATCTATATATTTGGCATGGACATGGAAACACCTCCGACAAGAAAATTTTCAAATCATTATGTTATATCCAGGGAGATGTAATATTTGAAGAGATATGATTAGAATTTTAAAGAATATTAGAGTGGGTACCACAAAAATGGAGATTTGATTCATTACATCAATGCAAGTCTCCCTCTCAGCCAAATGCTCTACTCTTCCATGCTCTTGTTGGACAAACTCATCAGTGTCCATTGCCACAGTTAGCATTGAAGTTTACCCATGGGTCACAAGCAAAGAAACACCCTGATAGAAAAGTGATAAGGGAATCTTTTTCATTCATGGCAAAACTTATTTCCATGGGGGAGTAGAATAGACACTCAACAAAGCCATGAGCTCACCACATCACCCGCAGAGCCAAACCAGATAAGCGATACTGCCATATAGTGGGCCAGGCACCCACTCACCTGAAGGGTCCAGGGAATGGCTGCTCAGGTATCCTGGGTGCAGATCCCGATAAGAAAGGGTTGCTTGGAATTCAACATCAGCTCTCAGCTCAACTGAAAGAATGTACACCACTTAAAATTAAACTCTATTTCATATTAATCTGGTTATTTATGGTGACCACTGGTCTATCTCTAATATGTGAGTATTGATATTCTGTTTTTACTTTATTATTCTCATGTGCGAGCAGAGTTATCATCATGAATATATGACTGTATTACTGCATGAATGTCATATTTTAGATATTATTCAGTTGAATTGATATAAATATATACATATATATATATATATATATATATATATATATATATATATATATATATATATATATATATATATATGTATGTATAGAATATATATATAGAATATATATATATAAGTATATATATATACTTATATATATATATTTTTTTTCTATATATATATATATATATGTGTTTGCGTGAGTGTATATATATACAGTATACACTCACGATCACTATCACATGATTTGGCAAACTTTAAAATCTCTTTTAGTCTAAAATTCATGTACACACTCACTGTCACAAAATGATACACCTTTCTAGATGACATTACAATGGTTTTATTATGATTGCCATAATGTACACCTTATTTAAGAGCAATTAAGTTATTTGCTTGTCTTCAAATATCCAATAGATATCGGAAAAAAATAATGCATTGAGTAATGACATATGACAACATTTGCATGCTCCTCTCCCCCAAAGGTGGTGGCAACCTGTTTGCTACGCACAATGAGTGCGAGCGCTACAGTCCCCGCACTGACCGCTGGCACTCAATCGCACCAATGATATTCCGGCGAAGTCGAACAGGAGTCACCGCAATTGGACACCTCTTGTATGTCGTCGGAGGGTGAGTGTACAAATCCTGGGAAATGCCCGCTCAGGGAGATTCTTCTAACCCTCCACTAAACTATCCCCTTCACTAGCCCTCTGCGCAATAAAATGTGCCAGGGATCAGGATTGGTGCAGTGGCTATCATACTGGCTTCTCACCCAGAGGGCTCGGGTTCAAATCCTGCCGGTGTTGAATATTTTTCAGAGGTATCTCGATCCCTACTTGAGGTGATTTGTGGAGAGCACTTTGAGTGAGTACGACGTCCATCAGATGGGACGTTAAGCTGCAGACTCCTTGGTGTCTTTCATTAAGAGTAGGCTAATGCTGACGCCAGGTTTCTCTCCACCCTTCATCCTTTCCTGTCCATCCCCCATGGCGCAAATGACCTCAGCTGTCGGTCGCCTCCCTAAAATACTAGTACAAAAATATGTGCCTACTGTTTCCCCAATGCCAGATTTATGCCTTCTCTTGCCTAGCCAATGCATTTGACCACAGTTTATTCCCCTGTTACTGAGGCACAGTACTGAAATCCATGAATTTTGGGTAAGCAGGCACTCAGAGTAAACAGAGATTAATACCATTTATTCTTCATTGACACACAATCCTTAGGCAATGGAAAATGGTACACAAACAACACAGGGTATTAAACTGTCGATGAATTGGCACTGATTTATCCTGCTCTCATCATGTCCATTTAAGCTTCATTTAATTTTATTTTTACATAGCATCACATTTATATTCTCTCCAAATTGTTTTTAGTGGGGCTATGGAAACTCTGGAATCATTTAGTTAACCCATTAATTTGTAACAGGAATGAAATAAATTTTTCCTTCATTTTTACTACTATATTCTTCCATTTGCATTCAAAGATTTTGTTCTACCATTACTACTATATAACCTTATTTGTTATATGTTGTGCATGTTCAAGCATTCCTTTTACACATATTCAAATATTAACCCTCTGCCTGGGAAAAAGCCTACTGCATCACCAAATTATAAAAAGCTGCACATTGTTTCATAATCATTGGTTTCAGCCACTGGTGTTATATGTGTTACATATATTTACACCACCAGCCTAAAAGTCAATGAATTCCTTAATCTGTGGAAAAATTTTGCCTCTATGCATTGATTACAGGATGGGATCTAAACACTTCCAGGAACATCAAGATATTAATCAGATTCCCAGCAGAGGCAAAGCAACTGGAGAACTAAACCCTTGAGAAAAAAATATTATTGTTTCCATGATAGCATATATACCGGCTAAAAATGTTTTGCTCATCAAGATTTGATTCGAAAAAATTCATCTATTCTTGATCTAACACAGAACACTTGAAACTATTCACAGATCCAACAGATGAATAAAACTATTCCAAGATGCACATGTCAGAAGTATCTTAAGGGTACTAGCAGAAAATATTAATTATCAACATACACTTAAAAATATTTTGGATCCAAAATTTCATTTCCCATGAGGGAATATTTTGGAAGACAATGAGTGTGTAAAAAGGAGAATGTTTCCATAATTTGTTTACTTTTGCCCCCTATTCCCTAATTTCCAATTTTTATTAGCCTTATGAATTTTTTCATATTTCCATATTCATATTTTTCATATTACTTTTTAATGGGTTATTCAGATATCCTCTTGCCAGTTCTACTTATGTAAGTATAGCGTCTTATAAAATTAAAAAAATGTCACAATCAGTCAACATAAAACATTCAAATATACAGCCCAAACATACAGCCCATCTGTGGACAGTAGCTGCAGAATGAAACAAGAATGAAAATCAACATTTAAAATTAGAATAACACTAAAAAATGAAGTTCCAGTTCCCTTGTTCTTTCAGCACATTCCTTTCATCCCACTCATGTTTGCCAATTTGTTTGCCCTGTATCATCAAAGGACTTTGAGCTACATCTCATCCCCTTCCCTATCTTTCCCTCGTGGTACAGGTATGATGGGGCAACGGACCTGGCCACAGCAGAATGCTACAATCCACTGACCAACCAGTGGGCAGCTGTCACCCCAATGGGCACCAAAAGGAGCTGCCTTGGTAATGTACAGCAGAATTTTATTCTCCACCAGTAATTAGATACATTGCATGGATTCATTATAATTCAGACATACCATTCACATTTGCATATATATACAGGAGTGCAAATGAAATGGATGGAAAATCATTATCAAAAAATAACATCATAAAAGAATAAACATACAAACCATTTGAAATGTTAACACAAAAGTTGATCCAATTATCTATGTTACTGTAGAGTATATTCACTTGCATTCTGTCTCCTGTTTCACATCACATACCTGTATTTCATAATCCAAACACCCTTAAAGTGAACGTAAAAATGTCCGAAATATTTGGTTAAAATGTCAAATGGATGGATAAAATAACAAACAAAGAGTCCAATAAGAGGGGAGAAGAAAGGAGTTCAAAGAGAATACTGCGACATTACTTATGGTCTAAAGCTTGACAAAGAATCCAGAGTATTTCCTGCCCTTGGAAAAATGTATCAATGGTTTCTTTTAACCATCATGGCCTCACAGAACAGCCCTCTAGAGCACCAGAAAAGCACAAGTAAAACTTTTGCACACAAAATCACCAAACTACAAATTTGCTCACTGACTCATTAGTCCTGCAGACAAGTGACTTATATCAGTGCACCTACCAACCTCTCCAGATTGCTAAATCACGACAATGAATCAAAATAAGCAAATCAGGATAGTCTGGAAACTTATCAATTGCACCTCAAATAGTCTAAAAGAGCGATTTGACAATTTTAATTAACTCTCTGTGGGTCAAAATCTTGACAAAAAAATGGTTCACCAACATGTAGGAGCAATAATGATAGCCCTGTTTGACCTTCAACACCCCCTACTGCCCCACATAACACCCTCTTGCATCTTTTACCAACCTTATGTGTGGTGGTAATGACTCAGATGTTATCACAAGCATGTATCAACAAGGGCAGTTCCAATTCTCCAATACCCCATCCATTTCATGTAGGATACATTACCAGTCATAAAAGTGTGGTTCATGATCACATTTTAGCATCAATTTTCAAGCATTCCAGATTCCACACAGTGGCACCCTCCTACCACATATATGCCCTGGGTATGGGAGAAAGACCATACTCATAATTTTTTAACATTGCCGGGAAGCCATCTTCCTCTTTCCTTAATTCATTTCCGCACTGACTGTAAAATGATAGGTACCCAAAAATTTATCCAGAACTATCTTGGGCAATTTCCTTTATCTCTTTTAAATGAGCTTTTAAGAGCATCCATCTCTGTATTAACTGTTCCCATTAAACTTTCTGATTTTTTTTTAATCTTGTGATTTAATGTTTGCTGGCACAGCTAAAAGAAAAGTCACAGAATAATCACAATTATATTCAGAAAAGCAAAATATTTCAAATATAAAAAATATATGCATTTCTTTTCCTCCTCACTGGTTCATCTTCAAATTTCCTCCAGGTAGGCACAGTCAAATTATTCTGAGGCATTCACATAAGACCCAAGATAGCAGCCACCTACCTAAAAGCTCTATTCCAAATGTAAGCCCCAGATGACCAATATTTTTGGGCTGACTTGAATTTTTTCATTTCTTTAAATGTAGACACATACTATCTCCCCCAAACTAACTTTCGAAAAAAATATGAACATAACTGACTCAATAGATGACTTGTTATCTAATATAACAGGTAGTGCAGTTGAAATTTCTATAATGTCTTTATTTTTCACTCTGAAATACCTATATACTGATAAATTTTAAATCTATGTAACCTGGATGATTTAATGGAGTTACGTAAAATATACTTTAATGCATTTTCTTCACATTCACAACATTCTCAAATGATAACATTGAATCAACTCTATATAAAGTCAGGGAGGTTTGTCAAGAAGTTGGTGAAAGAAGAGGCTCACATAGCATTCTCTCCTCTGATCCTTACTTCAGCCTTAACATCTCTCTCCCTTTATGTCCAAACAAAGGCATCTGCAGCTTTGACGGTTTGGCATACGTATGTGGGGGCTATGATGGAGCATCCTGCTTGAGCAGTGTTGAGCGTTTTGACCCTCTGACATCAGTGTGGACTTCATGCCCAGCCATGGTCACCAGACGGAGGTACTGCCGACTTGCTGTGCTTGGTAAGTACCAAACACAGTGTCCTCCGAGTAAAAACACACATTTATACATTTCCCTTCAGAGTTGATAGTTGTGGTGGTATGGCCATCAAGATTGTGGTCATTTCACATCATGCAGTCACCAAGTTTAAAATTTAATTTTTTCAGGACCATTTGCTGAAACTATTCTACCATACATTTTCATATTTTTTCAATGGTCCCTTTTTGAAAAACATATATTGTTCTAATCAAGACCACATGAAGATATTGAATTATGGTGTTTACACTATACTCAATATTGTAAGTCTAATTTTAAAAGAGACCTGGCTGAAGGGTCTTAATAGACCTCATTGTTTAACACAAACTATTTCACTTATTTTGTTGTCTTTGTCTGTACTTTGACTTCAAATATTCTTTGAACTTTATCTTTGGTTTAATTATGCATTAGAGGAAAGGTAAAAAAAAAACTGAACAGCTTCATCACACGATGCCCCTGGAATAGAAGTATCAGTCTCGCAAACCAAACTCATTCAACTATATGAGAAAAGTTGCACCTTCTTCCAAAGATGCTTTTTTTATGATTTCTTAGATGGCATAAGAATCTTAAAGTTATGAAATAAAATTTTCTGCTAATTTAAAATCATAACATGTTTTACATTAAATATACGAGATAGAATTAAAGTGTATGCTTTGGCTGATCTCTATTGATAGATTCCTTAGCATGTCATGACCGAGTATCAAAATTAACATGGAAAGAAGAGTAAGATTCGCATCATAACCTAAAATTATTTTATTTTGCTAGAAATGATTGTGAAAGTTCAATCAATTATATATTGCAATGATGCCCAATTGAAATGATTGAAATGATGCTCCTTTATATGATTTGTACAGCTCAAAATGCAGCCCTGGCCTCAGTAGGCTGTTAAACACAATTTTCCTCTACCATTTTATGCCTAGTGTCCACAGTATTAGCTCATGCATCATCATTGTGCAGCCAATCTTGATTTGTACTTTGATTCCTTTCACCTTTGATGACTTGCAACACTGCTATTTTTTTAAAACTATTTGGATACTTGAAAATCACTTCAAGAACAGAGTGAAGACTTCACCAGGTCAGACAATTTTTGAAGTAGATTCATTAGGGTATGACTCCAAAAAGACAAAGCAGGCAGGCACTATGTGCAACAAGATGATAAAACAAGGCATCCCAGGAAGTTCTTGTGATGCGGAGAACAAGGTGAAAAGGGTACATCCACCTCTAAGGGGAAGTTTTGTAAAGAAATATGTACGGGAATTTTTTTAAAATTAAGAGTCATAAGAAATAACAAGTTTAATGATTATTTCTCTGTTCATTCCAAGCATTAAATAATCACACATATACGCAAGCTCCGTAGTTTCCCAGCAACTGTGGACAATTGTGCACCCACTCACTCGTTAAGTCTCAGTCATATTGTTGAAGACAGTGAGCAATCTACCCTTATCGTTCAAACAGAGAAGTGCATCTATGCAGTGGGTGGCTTTGACTCCAGCAACTACCAGGCAAGTGTTGAGCGACTGGATCCTCGTGAGGGACGATGGGTCACGCTACCCGCAATGAGCAGTCGTAGGTCCAGCAGCGGAGTGGCTGCAATGCCTGGAGATGAAGGCGTAGGCGGAGCAGCTGTCTACTGCGTTGGCGGCAATGATGGCACCATGTGTATGTCCAGCGGGGAGAGGCTCAATGTGCGGCGCAATGCATGGGAGCCCATCGCCCCCATGATCTCCCGCAGGTGAGAAGCATGCACCCACACCATGCCCGCAAATACTCGTCCCAAAAAACAAGTCTTTTCTCACAATCTATTATCAATATCCATGTTAACGAGTGGCCAGGAAATCATATATAAATCATTGAATCACGGACTTAGAAAGCATGAGGGGAATAAAAAAATATCTACAAAAAATTTCCTTTAAACTTAAATCATAGCCAAAAATTACTGTATGAGAGTATATTTGACACCAATTAATCAATGTATACGAAAAACAAAAATTTAGTAAAACTATTTATTATTTTTGGTATTCTAATGTTTAGGGTAGATTTTGAAAGGATGTAGATTGAACTATGAAACATTCCTTTGCTTCTCCAAGCAAAATACAACCTGACATCCAACACCACAGTTAATCATTCTCCCATTCTGCACACTTCATTCATCCCTTCCAACATTACTATTCAATTTCTGCCCCTTCCTCATTTTCCTAACATTCTCTCTTCTATCACAGACATCCCATCACCAATCAGAATGATCTGCGACTATATTTCTTGCTTCCTTTGGATTTCTATAAATATCCTCCCACCTCCCCTCTAAGTATGTCCAGCACTTTCTCATTTCCTTTCCTTTCTGAACACTTCAAACTTCTCCATCCTTTTTTGTTGTCTCAGGCGTAACTTTGTGGAATTTGCATAACATATTGAAATGTAATGAAATAATTGACTTTGTAATTCCACACACTTTATTTAAAAAACACGACCCAGGTTTCGACGTTGAACGTCATCATCAAGTATCAGACCTGATGATGACGTTCAACGTTGAAACCTGGGTCGTGTTTTTTAAATAAAGTGTGTGGAATTACAAAGTCAATTATTTCATTACATTTCAATATGTTCTCCATCCTTCTCCACATCCACATTTAAAAACCTCCAATTCATCATCCTTCTTTCAACAACCATGTTTCCATGCCGCAGTAAAATAGAGCATTGTAAAAATATCGAGTTAAAATTGAACACCCTAATCAATAATGCCAATGTATATCATGTATGCCTTGCACCCGAGATAGTGAGTCACTTGCCCCTTCACTCACATCACAGGGCCACCCACGAGTTGGTGAATGTGAGCGGCCGGTTGTTTGCGGTTGGTGGGAACGATGGCAGCTCCAGCCTAAGCTCAGTGGAGCGATACGAGCCAAGGAGTAACAAGTGGTGCGCTGCAGCACCCATGCTGGCACGGAGGAACAGCGTTGCAGCAGCTGCCCTCGACTGCCTCTTCGCTCGAATGGGGGACGAGTGCTTAGGAGGCGGCTGGGGGGAGGAGGGGGATGAGGATGATGATGATGGGGATGGGGAGGGAGATAGGGAGGGCGGGGATGGTGATGGAGGAGGGGGAACTGCTACCTGACCACCTAAGGGGGGTGGGGGGTGGGTCGGAGGGTGGCTGGGAGGAGGAGGGAGGGGAGGCCTGGGGGGAGGTTACTGGAGGATGGTCCTTCCCAGCTGCCTGAGGGCCGCTGGAGGTTGTTGATGGGGAGGAGGTGGGCAAAAAATGGCATGGTACACCTATTCATCATTCAAATATCATGGCAGTCTTCCACTTTTTCAAACACTCTCAATGATAACTCAATGCAAACTTTCAAACATCATTTTTCTTATTTAGGTACAAAAAAATGTCTCAAACAGTCATTAAAATGACATAAAAAGTGGAAGATTGCATGCTTCATTCTTAGCCATGTCAGAGGTAGTTTCAGAGCAAAGGTGAATATGTCTCTCAACCATGATATTTCAGCACGACAAAATGAGATGATCTAAGGTTTAGAGGCATAGCACAAGGGGTTAATGTGGTTCTGTTTGGTTGGGGGATAACTGGAGAGAGGCATATGTTCTCATGTAACTATCATTGCCAATGAAGTGTTCCCAAACCAAACCATACATGACCACACACACAATGTCCATCATAGGATGACATCCCACCTCATGAGGATATGCCTGGATTGCGAATGAAACAAAACATCAGCAATAATACCATTTCAAAACATGATAACATGTCGATAGGATGCAGTACATGCAAAATTAAATATACCCCTCCTCCCTAACTACAGCTTTGAAGCAAAAGGAAATGAGTCACTCCCCTCCAGCCCACAATTCCTTTTCTGCTTCCTTTCTTGGCAAAAGGCAAACGCATATAAGGATAAAGAACCATGGGTGATTTGAATACTTAAAAGAGGATTTGGCCTTTGTGAAATCTGATTTTTAAAACGAACTCTAATGCTGCCTATACAGAGCAATAAATTTCCTTTTTCAACGATTTATAGAGAAAAATTCTCAATGAAAGTTCATTCATTATCATGTTTTCCTTTGAGCTGTTGATTTTTGGTAAATCAATGAGTTACAGGGTTGGTAAAAAAAAGGTTAACTGACCACCGTAGATAACAGAAACTGTCATGAACACCATAAAACTCAAAACAAACAAGCATGTATGTTTCTGCGTGTGTGAGACATGATCTGTGGTCAGGATTCCTTTTGTCCTAAATACATTCCAATGCAATAATATTAAATGCTGTGTTTATAATTTCATCACTGGATTCCATCTACAATGCTGGAAAATTTGACGTAAAATCAATTAAACCAGTAAATTTTATTGACCTGAAAAGTATTAATGTCAGTATTCAAATTAGAAAATAATTTTCAATTTCTGTTCAAATTTTCATACGAAATGGAAATTTATGTAACTATTAGTAGGGTACAGACAATTGATTAAAAATTCTTCACCATGTCATGAGTGTGTAGGTAGGTAGGTACTATTTAGTGAGATCTCCATTTACATGTGCAGGTGCTCAATGAGCCTAGCAAAAGCAAATGGCAGGTGCATTACAGGAACATCATAGATTTCAATCCTGGCCATTACTTGAAAAATAAATAAAATCAAATTATTAGCTGTGAGCTAAACAAAGCTCTTTAATTATTTCAACTCTAACATACATTGGCCTTGTTTCATGAGTAAATAACATATTAGGTCAAGGTACATGTTGTTTAAATCCTGAGTTTTCTTTTAGGAATTACTTAAATGAGATAATATCTGGATAAAAAAAAAGATTTTATCAGCCAACACTTTTCTAATTCACAACATCAATAGGTTGCTTTAGAAAGATTATCTATTCTGAATAAAGTTCACTCATTTGATGTGAATACCAACCAAATAAGAGGCAAACAGACCACTACACACTCGTATACTTATTTGTGACCTATCATTTAACAGCATTGACAACTGGGACAACAAAACCTAAACTGCATTCTCAAATCATTATGCTGAGTCAATGTAATATGAGTGCCATGTGGTATCAGATAAAGATCTCAAATTCAACTTAGGTGCATACATTTAGGTTTTTTTCATCACTGCCAGTTTTAATATTCAGATATTTTGCAAGTATGAACCTACAGGTTGCTAAAAAGAGACATTTCAGGCGTGATATGGTGGAATATCATGA
This sequence comes from Hetaerina americana, assembly GCF_022747635.1. Taxonomy (NCBI): domain Eukaryota; kingdom Metazoa; phylum Arthropoda; class Insecta; order Odonata; family Calopterygidae; genus Hetaerina; species Hetaerina americana. The sequence continues at coordinate 435,773 of NW_027287073.1, read as the reverse complement.
TTAATTAAAAATAGCAATTTTCCACAAAAATAAAGTTTAATGCAACCGGTTTCAATCTTACTACATCATCATCAGGTGGATGATGATGTAACATTGAAACCGGTCGCATTAAACTTTATTTTTGTGGAAAATTGCTATTTTTAACTACAGGTTGCTGATATGCACCAATTGCTTTCCTGTTTATTTTAATGGTTTACTCACTAAAGATACAATTAGTCCCTTAGCATCAAGCATGTTGGCAGTAGAAATTGGAAAGTACGATTTTTTTTTCCAAGTATCTCGCGGTTTTGATATCCTCAAGTGCTTTGCGATGATTTCATTAGCTTCCATTTACATCCAATGGTTTTTGACTTGTCGCAAATAGCATTCATTTTATTTCGACCCATTTACTTCCAATATTTAATATATTTGAGAAACCAGACAGTGAAAATAGAAGGAAAAGTAAAAAAAAAAATATGACAATTCTATCATTGAGGGAATATTTCTACAATCAAAAACAAGTCAAATGTATTTCAGTTTTTGATGTTAACTGGTAGTGTGACCTTATGTGCTTAACGTCTATGTAAAGAGTAATGCAGCAGCAACTTTATCAATGACAGGATAATATTCATAATAACTTACCTTTATCTAATACAAAATGACTACATAAATGAAGCCTATTTGGCAATGGCTGGTAACAAAATGATTTTCTTCAGAAAAAAAAACATGAAACTCTGCCCCCTTTTCATATGACACATAGGAACTTAACCTAACAATTCATGTAATCCATTTCCGACCAAATATCTGCAAAAAAATCACATTTTTTCACATCTCTTATTTTAAAAGACAGCCATTCTTACTCTCAAAATCCTTTATCTTTCTCCTCTCTACTGTGCTATTCTATCACATCTTTCAGAGGTATCTCGATCCCTACTTGAGGTGCTTTGTGGAGGGCACTTTGAGAGAGTACGCCATCCGTTGGATGGGACATTAAGCTGCAGACCCCTTGGCGCATTTTGTAAAGAGTAGGCTAATGCCGACGCCGGGTTTCTCTCCACCCTTCATCCTTTCCTGTCCATCCCCTATGGCGCAAATGACCTCAGCTGTCGGTCGCCTCCCCTAAATACTACTACTACGGTACACTTGATTCCAATATTTCTGCCAGGAAGGCAATGGTTTTGTAATCTCAAAATGTGACAGGCTCTATGGTGCAAATAACCTCAGCTGCCAGTCACCTCCCCTAAATACTACTACTACTGTACACTCCATTCCATTATTTCTGCCAGGAAGGCAATGGTTTCGTAATCTCAAAATGTCACAGACTCGTGCTGGCTGTCTCATGTGACACAAACATTCTCCTCTAAGTGTAAAGCCTCTTTCAATGTTTGCATTTCCATGTGACAATATTATGACAATCTTAGCAAAATTAACGTTATCATTATATTCACTTTATTCAGAGAGCAACCTGTGGTTTGTTCAATGCATTCCAGGAACTCCCTTGTGACCACCTCCATTAGACAACACTGTCAGACTATCCAAACAGATACACCATTGTCATACCAACATGCCTCACCTTGAAGACACAGGACAGACTTGCTGAGCAACCAGACATCACTTGAACAATTACAAGAATGCCCTTCATGTTACTTACCCTCTGATATTTTTGAGGTCAACTTTCACATAACCCTCTACTGAGATTGCTCCAGGTTTGAAAACTTTCAGATATTTCAGCAGTTCTGTTTCCCCCTGCATAATGATCCCAGAATCCAACAAATAAAAGAGCATTGGTATGCTGCTCATAACCACTGCCAAGGTTTTTTCACTTCATTGAAAAAAGATTAAGTAAAAACGCAGCTTACCTGGGCAAAAAATTCTGAATAACAACAAATTTAATAAAGAAGAAATTAAACTTTATTATGCTTACCACATGAAACAAATTGATTTTCTCATGCCCATGTTTTCTTTTGAACTGTTTTAATGGAATGAGTGGACTTAAGTCCACTGTATGTAAGATAAATTCAAAATTACACCAATTCAGGAAGTATAAATGAAAAACTCAGAAGTCATGGATTTTCGTAGTCTTGTAATAGGCACCACACCTTGCTGTTCTGTTTGTGCCCCTCAAAGCAAATAGATGTGCATGTATTGAAATATGAAACGATTTGAAAGATTGGTAAAGAATTTGAAAAATATTCCCATTCATACAGAGTTAAATTTTCACAATCTATTCTTGACTGTGGAATAAAAGTCAATACTTCTAACAATATTCCTCTTATTTTTATATGCATCTTCATTAATTTGCAGTAAAACTCATAAACTCTAAGTATTCCCACTAAAATCCACACAGCCCAGCTCTATACTATCATGCCAAGTATTTTCTCTCCTCTAATCCAAGGTTGTCCTGAGGGGCAAACTTTTCCCTAAGCAAAGGAGAATTGATAAAAGAGGAAGATTTAGAATTTCCATTTCTTCTGCTCCTGTCAAATGCTCTTAATTCTGTAGCTTTGGTATCTTTCCATCTTGTTCATTTGCATTTTTCATAAAGCCTTTTTAGTACATCAACAACAGCAACATCTGTGACTCCCCTCAGATATATTCAAGAACAAGGCAAAAGCCAGGAAAATGGTATGAGGCATTTGGTATCACCAAACCTGTCAATTGCAAAAAACTTCAACTTTGACACCCACAAAGTTAAGAAAATTAGTCAATAAATGTCATTACAATTGCACTTCCCAAGTTATTCCTTCAAAGGATTGATCTTTCCAAATAAAATGACTATTAAAGTCCTCAAAATATAAAATATTATCAAGTGGTTTCCCTGCTGGTTTGACAGTGATTCACTCGTATCTTTCTAAACACACTTTATGCATCCCTCATTGATTTCCACTTCTCTAAATGAAAAAGAATCTTCCTTGCTGTGTGTGCTGCATCAAATCCTCCCTCAACTCCACAGAAACATATTTCATACCATAATGCACTTCATTTCCACATTTTTCAGGTAATGTTTTTATAAGACTTTTTGATACCATCATTTGATCATTGTAACCATAATTGTCCAGCTCCCAAGTCAAGCGGACAATGATGCATAACTCCAAAGGGGAACAAATTCATGGTGCGCCTGGCTCCCTCTCTCTCACCCTGCTTTCCCCTCGACTGAACAGACAAAGGGAAATGATACATTTTCCAAAATTACCAAGACTCTCTTCTCTCCAGTGCCAAATAACTCTCAAAAATGTCACAATGACTGACGAACCTCAAGCAAACTGAGCAAGTGCTTCAGTAATGATAAAAACGAAGACTGCTCCAATTATAATCACTTTTCATATTCATGTTTTGAAAAACTTTTTGCCACAGAATATTTTGCATGCATTTCTCTGATGATTTTTTTTTACAACAAAAACTCTTGTACAACTTGGGGCAAAGGGAGTGTGTAAATTTTCAGCAATTTGAACAGACATCAAGATTAAGTCAAGCCCTTATTTGGAAAGAAGAGGCTTAGTTTTGATGACTTTGTTGAAAAGTTTTTTGTAACAAACATTTGCTTCTTATGCATTCCATATCATTAAAAATGATGTGATGTCAGGGAAAAAAAACTGTAACAATCATATTTTGAAACGAAAAAAATGATGCGTTTTCAATTATTTTGCTAAAACAATAATATAAACTTGACCATATGAGAATAAATGTCTTTTACAAAATTGTACTATGCAAACAATGTGAATTTCTTTATGAGCAAAGTATATTTTTGAATTTCGCATTAATGTTAAAATTACGGATGACAAGCAATTGCATTCAGCTGTGTCAATGAGACTGATGATGAGGTTGTTATGTTGCAAAATTTTCCCCTCTGCTGACCACAGTAACACTGCCTTGTGACACGAGAAGCAAGTTGCCCCAAGAGGACACTGTGTTCACAGGGGAGTTGCTCCTTCCTGCTGATTTCCATTGTGATAATGTACTATATGTTAAAGCAAAATAATTTATTCTGTGACAAAACAATTTTACTGTTGTTATTTTTAACATTTGCAAACCTTTTCCATACTTGAAGCTGTCAATTCAACTTATATGAATGTTAAAAAACTATCAACCTCGCGAGAGATTCATTGCTTTACCTTCTGTGATTCAGAAATATCAATGGGCTCGACATGCAAGAAAATGCCCAAATACTCACTGTTGACAATTGATTGCAAGTCCATTATTATTCAACGGAGATAATCCTCAAAACTTTGGACCTATTGCACAATTATAATGGCCAAGGACCTCTACTTCGAATATCCACTTTGGTGGTGAAACTACTGGCAGTCTTTGTAACTATTTCGACATATCAAACAGGAAGAGGTACATAGAAACCACAAAAATTCCAGTTGAGCTGATGCTTTTGATCATAACTAGGTCAACCCTTTACCATGTCAACACCAGAAAGCAAGTGTGCTTTCTGAGCAACAAAATAAGACCACACTGAGAAAAGAAATAAGCTGATGATTATACCATTAATGGAACTTATTTCCATTAGCAGTATTGGATTTCCAAAACAGGTATTAAGTTTTATCTTTCACATTTTAATAGAAGCTGTATTTTGAATAGCTGTAAGGCAAAACAATGCTACTTAAAGAATAGTGTCGCGTTCAATTTTAAGGACTAAAATGATTTCGTTAAAGGGAAACTTACTTGTATTTGATTCAATTCTACATCCCAGAAGGGTTGCATAATTTGTGGCCATGCCTTGGCTTTAGACAATTTTATTAGGTGAGAAAATTGCCAATCCCCATCAGGAAACATATTTTCATTCAAATTGTAATACATACTCTGACTTATTTATATATCATTCCCCACCATTTTTTTCCTTAAACCATCCATTTGGCACATGAGATTTTAGAATGCTGTCAATACGTACATGATAATGTCATAACTCTGAAAATGGTCTTAGACATTCAGCTGAACAGAACAGAAGAAAAACTTGAGGCAGAATGTACAAAATAGTATGATTCCAAGCACCATAACCACCACAGGGATCCATTTGGTGATTAGTAAATTGATATGGTGAGTCCTGGTAACTAATTTTTTCCAAACAAGTCACTGGATTAGGGCTATTAGTTAAATAACTGCAACACCTGCATTCTCGATCAGAATGTGAAGGAAAATATTTTACATTCACATTTATTGCTAAAATGAAATAAACAATATTTTTTTCTTGCATCTGCAATTCCTGATTAATCTGACCTTAGGCAAGTTTATCAATAAAGTGGCTATTGACTGTGGCTGGCATTATTTGCATATACATTGCTTTTCACATGGGCAATTCTGCAGAACCGGCTCAGTGATTATCCATGCCAAAAATCTCTCATCTTTACTTCCAACAAAATAAAAAACAAAATATTTTTTACCAAAGAACAACAACGTAATTTAACCAAAATAAATTTACGGGTAAAATGCATGAATATCTTTTTCATTCGTACACTTTCACCCATGAAGTTAGTGATTCCATGAACAAAAACAGGCATTTACCTGGGAAATAACAGTTAACCCTGTCTGTTATACATGATACATTTTCACTGCATGTCGGTAAGTGTATTTCATAGGTTGAATTTGAATGGAAGGATAAAATAACATGAAACTGCATTATAACATGGGATACACAATGCAATTTTCCCATACAAATATTAATACAAAAATAGAGGCAGAAATGAACACTGTTTGGAGAATGTGGGTTAACTGTGATAGGAATCCCAGTAATCAATTCTCAGTTCAAAGGCGAATTATTTTTATACTTGCAAAAGTAGACAGAATATAGAGGAATAATGATAAATGTAAGGCTGGCGGGAGCTAAGTTAAGCTTTTAACTTTTCTCAGAGATCTTGGAGAAAATAAGATCTCAGCTGACAGTTCATTAGGTTTTTACGGTGCAGGAATAAGCATGAAAAAAATACTTCTTCAGGTATCTCCCTGGAGTAAATAACAAATGAAAATCAAATACTCCAGACAGAAAGTGAAATGACATAATGCAGTTTGGTAACTAAACTAAAAAAGTATGCAAAAAAATAAACCAATCACTTTTGCATTAGTAATTCTTAATAAACAGTTGAACAAAATATCAGAACATTGGGAAGCACCTTTCAATATCAAATTAAAAAAAACCTAATAAACTTTCGATCAAACTGCATACCCATTACAGACTTGGTGATCAATTGCTAGCGAACAAAAATTGTAATGAATTCTCACTGTCTCTAGTCCAAAGAAAGTCTCGTAATACCAAACTCTAAACCAACTCAAGCAATCAACTGAGTCCTAGGAAATTCTCCACAATAGGTACTGATTGGTCAACACCACAAATACCTTTCAGCTGAACAAAACACTCCAATAGTAAATTTTAACACTACTCAAACTGAAATTGAGCCAAAAAAGAACAATGAAGTTGGAAGAAAGAGACCATGTCAATTCTTATGTGTTACCAGAAGAAAGAGAGATTCAACCATGCAGTAATTAGCTGATTTAGTGGGTAATTTTATGAAACAAATCATTACACATGATTACATTATATCACATGATATCTTTTTCCCAGGTTTCCATATATTTTTTGTGGTGCCAGCACATAATGTTTTTCATATATTTTGAACTTCTACTCCCACAGCTGCTGAGGAAGTAGCTTTCTCCACATGGTCACTTCTATATTGGTGCAGTCCCCAACATACAATGACCATCCAACAACCGGTTCGAGTCACCTCTCAGCTCTAGACTCTCTCTCTCTCTCTGGAACCTTAGGCAGCGAAAATTCAACATTTTCGATATGGACAGGGGCAATAGAATCCGAAATCTGAGAGGAGACCAATTGATCCAATCCAATCAAGATAGCAGAGTTAACCAGTGGAGATAGTTCACTAAATAGTTTTCACTAGTATCGATCACAAATTATACCACCACTTGGCTTGATTAGGATTGCAGGGCCCAAGCTGCAATGCATTAAGGGCTGGTATTCATGTACAATGTCAAATCCCAAGTGGTCGAAGTTGAAATGGAGAGGGTGTGACAAATGCATGGTCATCTTAATTGCTTGTCTCCCTAACTCTCCACGCAACATAGGGGGATGATGCATTCAAGATCAGAATCAGATGCCCCCATGGGGAACATCATTGCCATCCCCCCATTGCACCATGTGAGCACCATTCCACCTCCTCTCTCTCAACCAGCACCGTTGAGGCACAGCTTTCGCTGGAACTCTGTTGGTGCCATCTGGGCCACCCAATCTGGGTCAATGGATGACACCTGGCGCATATAGCACCTTCCGGTTTGCACCACTTCCCCATAGATGACTAGTGGAGGTTTGGAGCGGAACAGGACAGATGACGGGTGTATGGCAACCACTTGGTTTGAACCAACCTGTGGCATGGTAAAGCGAGAGGGAAGCAATTAGGGGAAGCAACATAGAAAATGCATGGCCAACACTGGGACTGATTACCTCATGGACAACTATCAATATAGAAGAGGTAATAGGAATAAGACAATACACGAGCCACTATTGTAGTAAAATTTTATTTGTGTGGAATAGCTGAGTGCTCTCCTTTCCTAGATGAAGGAGTTCCACAAAGTTACACCATCCACCAATGCATACAGAAGAGGTCAAGTTGGTGCAGCTTCAAGACCAAGGTGATTCCTCAATTAGTTGGCTTGAACTCCACAAATTCCCAAATTTATTAAATATATTCGCACTTCAATCCATGTATATTAGACAAGACTACAACTACATCAATTTAGAATCAATGAAGACCAGTAGCAATTGACCGATGGCCTTCAAGTCAGGTGAGCAAACAAAATGCCCTCCTGGTCTCATGCTATGTGTTAGGGCCCTGCAGGCAGAGAAGGGGTCAATTTATCCACCCCGAGGATTTCCAAGAAGGACAAACAGATAAATGGGAGAGACTCAAACCCTCGTCTAAGATGCACATCCTCTTTTTCAGCAGCAATACCAGGGAAAAAGGTGCATGTGGTGAACAGGTTTACGTATCCAAAGTTTCTCTATGGCTTCTATTTCTTCTTTAAAATCAAGGGAATGAATAAGCACGAAAACTTATTGAAACGGTCAAAATCATTTGCCAAAAATCATATGATACCCATCAGGTTGAGAGTAAATTATTTCCAAAACCATTCACCTTTATTTTTTTAATTACTTCATAGTTTGAAGTGATATTTATCATAAGATTAACTAAGAACATGCACATTTCATTTTTACCAGACAGGTGATTAGAAACTGCAAATGCAATCATCTTAGTCTGTGGTTGCTTACAAGGGCAGATTTATGCAAGTCAAGGCATGCACGACTTATGGAACGCCTGAACAGGATTATGTCCACTTAATAGTAATTAATTAACTTGCAGCATAGATGCTCATTGGCTGTTCCACCATAAATGCACAAAAACAAAATCATATGCTCCAAAGCACAAGATATTTAAATCATTTTTTCCCTTTATAGTATTGGTGATGCCTTCGTGATTGGCTTGAAGAAATAGAAAGGAGGATTGACCTGTCCTCAAGTGCAATTTAAGCAGAAGGGGAAAAGAAAAGATGTCCCGGCCCCCACAACCTGTGGGAACATTTCATGAATACATGCATTGTTGAGAGATAGGCAGCAGTAACTTCCCCCGCTGGGTCCCACGAGAAGCTCACTACATGAATGACTTTGAAAATGATCCCTGCACTCACACAACATGCACTTGAGACTATTTTCACTTACCGTGAGATAATGACCCTCCCTTTGCAGCTGTGCAAGATTTCCAAAGAGCCCTGCAATGAGGCACTTGCGGATGCAATCGCTGTCCTGACCACAAGACGAGATGGGAATGTTGGAGTGGCGACACAAGTCAAGGAGCTGACTTCTCACGCCCCCTGCATACTCAAGGTTGCGGTTGTTGAGGAAATTATCAAAGCAGAATTGCTGGTGGGAGAAAGAAAGTATACTGAACACACTACAACAAGAATAAGACATTTGATGGCATTTGCAGCCATGCTCCCATTGGATAGGGCACTAACCACCCTATGATGTTTCTCTGTCAGGTGCTTGGCCAAGGGACATACCCTACAGCCTTTGCATTGCATCCTATAAAATATTTCATACCAGAGAGATGCAAACCTTTGTGATCTTACAGTATAAGTAATACACTTTGAGACAATAAATTTCATCACAACAAAAACTAAACGAAATGTCATATACTTGCTGCATAGATGGGCTACTCAAGTTCACCAAACTATTCATGCAGTAAAATGCATCCTTAGTAAATTGTAGTACTGGTTGGCAATATTTTATTATGTTCTTTAAGTGCTAAAACAATTACCTCGTCAATTCCCGTAGGGTGCTTGGGGAGACTATTGTAACTATACAATTAATCTTATTCCTTATAATAGAAACTAAAAATATTACATCATGCAGAGAACATGAGTGTCATTGATCTTTTACATTCAGGCTCACTTTGACATTTTTTGAACATTAAATTAAAAGTAATTATTTTGTAAACAGTCTTCACTAAAATATATGCCCAAAAATATTAGTACATCAATTTTAATAGCATTTGAATGAAAATCATTTATGATCATGTTCAAAATACAACATGCAATACCACTGCAACTTCAACTAATAAGTAATAGAGATGAACAGAGGTGTTCTTGATGTGCCTAGAGAAATACCTGAAATTTAGAATCATTACTTGATGGATTACTACACGAAAGCCAAGGCCTGCACACTTGTTTTCATTTGAAGCATTTCTACTCAATAGGACTTAATGTTTATCAGTTTATTTCTTAATACCATATATGCCCAATGTATTTAGGATACCTTTCAGCTTAAACCAATAATTAAGCTTGTGATGATGTTTTGGAATGATGAGGGCATGTCATAAGAATTTAATTCCAATGAACTAACAAATGTTTGAAATCGTTTAAACCACTTGGGATAATTAATTTTTAAGATCATTTAATGATAGTATTTAAGCTCTTCCATTACTTAAAACAGCCCACAGTTGAGTCAAACAATCATTTTTCTTTTTGACTGAATAAAATAAAGTTAAAATCAATGCAAACCTTCTTCATGGCGGCAGAGTTGTATGCACGGAATATGTTTAGATTGGTTATGTGGTCTCCAGTTGAAGAGACAAACTTCTGATGGGCAGCTGCAGCATCCTCACGGCGCTTGGACACAGTCACTCGCAGGTTCTCCCCAGAGAGGACTGCCACCAGTGTCACAACCTCCTCCCTTTGCCCAGGTGACAAAAGCCATCCAAAAGAGAGACGTGAGGAAAATATGAATATTCAGAACCTCAGAATATCAACAGCATGAATAAATAAAAAAACTTCCCAAAAAGTGGGATAATTTTTGGACACCACAACAATGCTGAAAGTATTATAACCCCTATCTCAGTTACATGAATCACCTTTAAGTGCACACTTTCGAATATATTCTGGTAACCTCACTTGTATTATCAGCATTGTTTGGTGGTAAATTTCTTAAATAGATCAACAGGATTTGTTCACAAACTTGCTGAAGTTGACCTAGAAGTAGTTAATATGGTAAAATACCTAGGTGTTACTGTAACTAATGACTTAACTTGGGGCACCTACAGGCGTAAAATATGAAATATGGCAAGCAAATAAAAAATTGGGATATATTAGACCCATTGTTGGCATGAGTCAAGGTCAAGGAATGTTGTTACCATGCTCTTGTAAAACCTAATATGGAATACGCATGTAGTATATGGGATTCAACTGAAAAAGGCCTCATTCAGGAAACTGAGAGGGTTAAACACAGGGCAGCCTGTTTCATTAAAAATGTTAAGAAAAAACAAAAAGCCTCACAGAAATGCTTTGGGAGTTGGGTTGGGAATCATTAGAAAAAGAAAATTCAAGGCTACATTGAACTTATTATATAAATACAGAGCCGCATGTTTCAGCACCAAGGTCTAGTCAATTATTCACATTCCAACTTACTTTAGTTCTTTGGATCATGGATACAAAATTCGAGAAATAGATCCCAGAACTAGCAGTCTCAAGGACTCCTTCCCACAGACGAGATAGCCCCTGTAGGGTTAGAGATAACAAAAATCCCACTTGCCACTCACAGTGTCAAGGAAATAATTTGTTTTACTAAAAAGTGCAAGACCTTTCATTAATCTCGTGTGTTTTGTTGGCAAATCCTTTCCCGCATGACCACATGAGACTCATTTAATGAATCTAGTGCTTGGTACAATATTGCCTACTCATCTTTGCTGTTTTTAAGCTTCCCCTTCCATCCCTCATCTCTCTCTGTGGGGGGATGCCTCACACGGTCCACTGCCAGAGCAGTGTTTCATATTATCTACCTGTGATTTTAGGGGAAGGGAACTTGAGTTTTATATCCATGAAATAGTAGAATTTCCACTTCTACCTTCTGCATGACCTGTCTTTTACTGTGGAAGTCTGTCGTATAAATGGCTGTGGTTCATTTTTATTTCCTTATTTCTGGTTTAACAAAGGAATAATTCATCAGGTGAAATTAACACTTGTTTTGAATTAAGTCTCCCTCCAGCATGTACACTAATTTGCATGCTATATGAGGTTTTTTACTGAATATTTTTTCCTTTCTCCCATATCCTCCCTTATTGCCCAATTCTTCTTACATGGTGCTTGCACCCCACCCCATGACACACCTTTTTGGTGAATCGTAGGGTATTTGTGTAGATGTATCCTCACCTACATCCTCTCCTCATTCTCACTGTGACACCATTTGCTTTTCCACAAAGTTTAAACAAAAAAAACACACCAATATAACATTTTTAATGGAGCCAAGGCTTTAAATAGAGCAGTGAAAGATGGAATTTAAACCCAGCAACCTTCAGTAAAAACCCAAATGCTCTACCAACTTGTGTACCACCATCCTTATATAGGAACAATCAAAGTCTGTTCGTAAATTTCACAAATCTCCTGCTTTGGAATGAAAATAGCAGTTTTAGCTCATCCACATTAGCTTCCATTTAAAACCACCAGTTAATTTACTTGTCATCAACATTTTTGAATAAAATAAGTTGTATTAAGATTTAATCAATTTCCTTCACATCATTTCTTTCACAAATACTATGCATACAAATTTTACCTACCATTGTGATTGAACTAAGGACCAAGCACATATGAAACAAATATTTATCTACCTCTATCCAGAGCGAAAATGGCTCAAATATATCATGGAACTTTAATAACAAGAGTATTTTGCTTTGCATTCTCATTAGTTTCATTATACATGGGAAATTATCTTTTTCTGATTAATTTTCAATTTAAAAAAAATGACAACCATAAAGTCACAAAAGCAAGCAATAACTTGTATTCATAGTGCTTGTTTCCATTGCACTAAGGATGACTATTGTAATCTTGGGTAGAGAAATGAAGGCGTTTGCAAGGAAGTCTGCATGTGCAGTTAAGCATCGGGAGGTGGTGGAGAGACTAGGGAAGGAGGTTAAACACACTTACACACATCCCATCTCCCATGCAGCAAGGATGACACGGCTGTAGTGTGGGTCGAGTGGAAACGTGGCCATCTGGCGACCGAGGGGTGTCAACTCCGGGTGGTTTACTGACAGGATAGCATTCAGGTGAGATAGCTTCCGCATCGCCTCCATGATCGACTGGAATGCACAAGGAAGCAAAGATAAGAGATCACTGCAGCTGTGACAATATGCCTTCTGTAGCATTTACAAAATGTAAAACGTTATTCAGTGGGCTGTTGATGTAACCCTCTTCTTCACAATCCTCCCTCCCTCACCTAAGTGAGGAAGGACTCTGTGTGAGGTTATCGCAGGTACAGAAGTGTGATTACTGGCAGAAACAATTTTTTCCTCATTTTATTTCATCTCTTTGATTTAAATTGCACCCATTTCATGCTAAATCTTATATCAACTACTATAAGTAGTCATTTCTTAAGTATAAGTATATCATATCTTATTGTCTATCTAAAATGGAAAATAACAACAGAGGAAATCTATAAAACTGTAGCTTTAGAAGACACTGGAATCACAAGAACGAATGTGGTTGACTTGTTCCATTGAGTAAGCACATCTGACAAATGGAACAAAATCACACCCTTCAGAAATGGAAGGATATCACTACAGTGGAACCTAGCTTCATGAGCACTTTGCATGTTCAGTCCTTTGCATAATGAAGAGACATTTGAGAAAAAAATACTCGCTTAACAAGTGACTTTTCCCATAGCAAGTGAAGATGAGAGGGGAATTCCCAGAATTATTGCACACCTGCTACTTCGGTTAGCGTTTAACACTCATTTAGCAAGCATCTTAATATCGCTCATGATCACACATTTTCCCAAACTTGCGTTGACTTATTTTGTGATTTTTTTGTGCAAAGATTAATAACATTTTGGGCGTAGTTGAAAAATGTCCTCAAAGAAAAAGCCAAAAGGAGATAGCCATAAGAGACTAAGAATAACAGTAGAAATGAAAAATAAAACCATTGAAAAGCAAAAACAAGGTTTAAACTGGGGCTGATCTAGCATGCACATACAATCAGTCTATATCAGCAATTTCCACTATCCTTAAATACAAGGACAAAATTAAGGAGATAGATACCTCAAAGGGAATGACTAAAATTCCTAAGCAATGGGCACGTATTCCCAATGATGTTGAAAGGTTGCTTCTCACATGGATAAATGAAAAGCAATTACAATGTGACACTATTAACAAGAATATCATTTGTGAGGTAATAGTGATGATGTCCAGCAACATCGTTAAGAAGATGCCAGGATCATCAATGGTCGAAGAAGTATTTAAGGGAGCCATGCCTGGTCCAAGAAGTTTAAGAGAACAACAGGGATCCACGGCATTTAGAGGCATGGTGAAGCAGCAAGCGCCGAGTCAAAGGAGAGAACTTCATCGGTGACTTCAAGAAGCCGGTCGATTCTAAGAGTTACTTCCTGCAACAGGTTTTTAATTGTGACAAGAACCGGAGAAAGATGCCGAAGCGAACCTGTATTGTACACGCAACAGCAGAAGAGAATGCATTGCCCAGCCACAAGCCAATGAAAAGCCATCTCATGCTGCTATTCTGTGCATATGCAAACGGCAATTTGAAAATTTAAACCCCTGCTTGATTAACATTCAGAAACCCCATGAGCCTTCAAGAAATGTTAAGTCCAGAAGAATAGGATAAATGTGATGCGGAGGTCATGGGAAAGCGTGGAAACTGTAATATCGTGCCATGCATAGAATGCATCACCCTAATAAGGTACTGGATACGCGCACCAGAAATTTATTGAATGATAATGCTGAGTCGCATTTTCACAAAATGTTGAATTGTTGGCAAAACCTAGTGTCGGTAGAAAGCTTTCTAGCAAAAAATCATTAGGAATGTATCATAAATAATTAACTTATCATTTCGATTCTTTTTGCTTTCTACAAATCATATTTGCATTCCAGGTTAGTTCATTCTGTGATAGAAGAAAAGATGAAGATGACCTGCCTAAACAATGCATGCATGTTTTTCTTTGAATAAACCTTGTAAATTATTTATTTTTTTCAGCACAAAATGCATTATGGCATTTTACATCAATTTACATGGGAAAAATTGCCTCAGCAAACATGTGTTTGCCTTACGAGAAAGATCCCAGAATGAATTATGCTTATTTTAAGAGGTTCCACTTCACTTAAGCACTCTCTTATAACCATAATACATTGTATGAATCAGAAAATACAGGAAAGAAAATGTTAAAAATTGTTTATAGTAACATTACTAACCATTCACAGAACATTTGCACTCCTATAACTCCTTGCGATAAAAACTATTTGTTCCATACGATCAGGACATTGGACTGGGAATAAAGAAGATACTACATGCTTACATATAGGACCAGGTTGGAATATTCCTTCCTGAAATTTCCATTCACGTAATTATTTCTTTTCAAACTTTGATTTTTGAATCTGTACAAAAAATTAAGGTCCGGTCAGACAAAATCTCCCCATACCATTATTGGAAGAATGTACCAGTAAATTTAATGTTAGTTTAACATCTTAGCACTCTTAGAGAGAGGAGAGTAACCAAGGGCCTGTTAATAGTTTCAATAACTCTCATTCATGCAAATGCACACAGGGCCCTCCAGGGTTCATATTACCATCACTCATATGGATAATCATACAGGTCACTCAGCTGACATCAATAAGGGAGAGAACATGGCAAGATGAATGCAAAGCATACCTCAGTGGGTGGTTTGTCCATAAAGTCAAAGGAGAGGGCATTCACACCCATCGCCAGCAACTGCAGCACCACACCTGACAGGTTGCACCGCTGGATTTCAGGAACTGTCATCTCAGCCATCTTGTTGTACTCCTGCGCAGCAAAAGGGTTAAATAAGGAGTTTAAGCACAGTACAGTAACCCCTCACTAATCCAGACTATAAGGGACCAGAGGTTGTCCAGCTTAGGAATATCCCGATTATTCAGGTATTTAACGCATGTAACCCCATGAATTATTTTTCACCACTGATCTTATGGATGTTTAATTACCAATGACTTATAATGACTTTAAACCATAAACAAAGTAATCAACCCGAAGGTTGGTTTGGGAGGTGATGCCAGAGTTCACCTAGTACTAAGCCCGACGGCGTGTGAAATTCACCCATCAGGGTAGGGGAGCCAGTTCCTTTCCCTGTGCCGGTTGTTTCCCGGGAAAATCTGGTACCCAAAAAATCACATAACTTGGGTAGAGATGCAGGTGTGCAGAGTGGCTTTCCTGGGAATCAAACCTAGGCCCTCCGGTCAGTAATCCAATGCTCTACCCTCTGGACTACCATGACCCACATAATGACTTCATACGGCAAAAATGAAGGCTCAAGTGTAAAAGTGTATATCTGACAATCTGATTAGAATAAAATACATTTCATAATGTCCTCAGAAATTAGCTTAGTTATCCTTAAGTAACTTCAATCAACCATGATTATGTGTTATTATTCTCTTTTCAAAGCTATTATCCCATTTATTTTATCTATTTAAATACATAAGGTGAATCACTTATGTTTTAATTTGAAAAATGCAAGTTTAACTCCAGACTTCGTTCTAGTTTCCTTATGTAAATTTAAGTAGTGAGATGCAATGCTCAGTCAAATTCTCAGAATTGCTTAAATTACACCCCCCGAAGAAGAGACATAAAATGCATAACTTACTCATCTCTGTGAAATATTTAAGGATACTACAACTGATGGTAATCCATGTGACAACATGGTAGGGTTAATGGCAACTGAATCCCATTATATTTCATTGAAGGTAGCAGGAATCCATGAACAAATGAAGTTGATCATGGTAACAGCTGTTAACAAATGAATGATGTACTGTATAGTATCCGCCGTCACTTTGTGGAAACGATTCATAATGAATAAGAATTACTTAATTTTTCCACACAAACCCGCCAGAGGTGCAGTGAAGTTGTATTTTTAAAGAGAGCCACTATCTCAAAAAAGCTAAAAGCCCTCATCCGACAGAAAAATCCGGTCACCCAGGAGTCAGGGAAACCCTTAGTTAAACCCCGTGTTTTGGCGAAAGAGTAGTGAACTTAACAAGCCACGTATTTAAGCCCAACGAGAAGAATCTGCTAGAAAAAGGCCTGAATTATGTCCCGAATTTTCCTATCAATGTCAATGATCTAGAAAATCTTGCTGCCGATTGTGAAGTCGCCCTGAGAAAGTCAAAACTCGGGGACAAGCAACTCGTGGCCCGCGAATTGGAGAAGCGTTCCCTATCCGTCCTTAATGCTGGGACAAATCTCTCGGACCTGAAAACTGTGAAATCAATTAGACGTGTTGTGGCATCAGAAAACCTAGTCATGCAGAAAGCGGACAAAGGAAATTCCATAGTGATTTTGAACAGGGATGATTATATTACCAAGTGCGAGACTTTCATAAAAGAAAATAACATCCGAGTGTTAAAAAGTGATCCCACAGTGAAGTTCCAAAAAGAGTGTAAAAGTTCTATAAAATCTGGTTCCACATTGTTTACCATACACGAAATGCAAAAGTTATTCCAACTAAATCCCTCAGCGCCTCGGTTTTTTGGACTTCCAAAAATACACAAACCTAATGTTCCAATCAGACCGGTAGTGTCGAATGTAACGGCCCCTAACCACCTTCTGGCTAAGAAACTCAATAACATATTCAGGGACCTTTCCAAGTTTTCCCCGAAATATGGTGTGAGGAACTCCTCAGACCTAACTAAGCAATTATCCAAGGTGACCATCCCTCCAAAATGCATTCTAGTCTCCTTCGACGTCAGCAACTTGTTCCCTAGTGTTCCCACCAAGCAAGCCATGACTCTGGCAGAAGAACTGCTTTTGAGAAAGACTGTCCCCTTCCCGATAGTCAGAGAAGTATGTGCAATGATAAATACTTGTGTCTCACAAAATTACTTTAAGTTTAATGGTAAATATTTCGAGCAGCCCGACGGTTTAGCCATGGGATCACCTCTTTCACCATTACTAGCAGACATTTACAGGGACTATATTGAAAGTGAACTGTTCTCGTCAGGGAATTCCCTGCTGAAAAATGTGTTATGTTGGTATCGCTATGTGGATGACATTTTGTGTGTGTGGACAGGCTCGCATAGACAACTAGACAGCTTCCTACAATTTCTAAACTCCCGAAATAAATCAATCAAATTCACCATGGAGAAGGAAATCCACGGAGTCCTTAACTTCCTTGATATAACAATTTCTAGCAGGAACCGAAAATTAGATTTCTCCATTTTCAGGAAGGACACCCAAACCGATCAAATCATACACGCAAAGTCCAGACATCACTTCCCTCAGAAATTGGCGGCCTTCCATTCGATGCTACATCGGTTGCTAAACATCCCCATGACCCAGGAAAATGTAAACAAAGAACTCCAAATAATTAAATGCATTGCCCACAATAACGGTTACCGGACTCAGTTAGTAGATAAATTGTACAAAAAGAAAATGGAGAAAAGGGCTGTAAAATTAATCGATAGCACCGCCCCCGAAAGAGACAACACGGCCAAATGGCAAAGATTTCTTTTTTTAGGAAAGCTGTCCCTGAAAGTCACCAGTAGGATACCAAGGGATAGATTCATACCCGCCTTTTACAATAAAACAAATTTAAAAAACTTAATAACCAACGGAAAGGAAAAAATCCCAGATCTAGAGAAGAGTGGAGTATACAAACTCTCCTGTGAGTGGTCAGCCGTTTACGTGGGGCAAACGGGAAGGAAATTCAAGGAAAGGCTCAAGGAACACCAAGCCTCCTTCAGAAACAAGAATGGTGCGTCCCAATTTTTGAAACATCTTTTGGATAACGGACATTCTAGTGATTTTAAGCTGGAAATTATGCATGTGGAAAGAAAAGGACCCCGGATGGACGCGCTCGAACAGATGGAGATCATCAAGAGTGAAAGGACCAAGTGCAAAGTAGTTAATGACGTATTATACACCTTCAGATCTCCTCGACCTTTCACTCCCACATCAACCGTTTCCCTCCAACAGCCCCAAGAACAAGGGGGACCCCCCTCCCGTTCTCCTTCCTCTTTCTACCTGCCTGCCCAAAGGACTAACCGTCCCCACCCTCTCTCCGACCAAATTACACCCCGTTATCCCTCCCCCCCCCCTAGCCATACTGACCAATAACTCTGTCTCTTACTCCTTCACCTCATATTTTCAAGCATTGCAATGGTATATATATGTGTGTATATTTCTGTAAAAATTACCTGATGATGACGATCCTCGTCGAAACCCGGTCGTAAAAATAAAAGTTTGTGTGGAAAAATTAAGTAATTCTTATTCATCATTCAAAATGAATGATGCTTTGAGAGCATTCATTTTGTGGATTATTACATATAAATTCAATTATTAGCAATCCATGATATAATGAGTAAAAATAATGCATATTATAACACCAAAATCAAGTTAACATTGTTTTAAATTTCAAGAGCTAGATGACTATGAAAATTAAAAATCAATAAAAATACATAATATAATAAAATGAACTTAATCAGTTAGAAGCATATTTAAGAAATTAAGTCACAACTTGTACTTAGGTCAAGAAGGTAAATCAAATAGAGACTCACATCTTGTTACAGTAAGTAAAAGTTTGAGAAATCTTTTGAAAATCATTGTTTTACCATTAAATATCCTTTTTTAATAATTTAACAATGATTCAATGATATTTTGAGCTAATTTGCAGTTTCAGTAATATGTCTAGAAATGTTTAAATGGGTCAGTCAATATTTTACCCCAAATGAGTTAACTCGCTCTGATGAGAAGTTTGTGGTTCCGATAACAAGCAAATCACATTTGCTTTCGTCATGAATGATGATTTTTGTTTTCAATCAAAGTAATGATACAGTCTTCTCTCCGAGAGAAATAACTCTCTGGAATTGTCAGTGTATTTCTACAGCCGAGTGATCAATGTGATCTGCCATAGTGATATCTCTTAATGAGAAAAAGCAAAAGTAAGGCAACAAAAGATCCTGTGGCCCATATAAATTTTAACATATCACTCAATGAATTAGTTACATCAAAATGCAACAATAATTGAGCTTAGAATTTTTCAGAAATGAAGAATTTTATAAACTATTTTGACAAAAATTTTTTCCATATGGACTGTCTCAAAAGATGTAACAGAAAAGATATATGGAGCTGCATCTTACATTGGAGAATATAAGTTAAAGAAACAAAGAATAATAAGAGATACTTGCCTCTTCCGTGTACATTCGGTAGCAGGTTCCAGGTCCCTCACGGCCAGCCCGGCCCGCCCTCTGCCATGCCTGTGCCTTTGAGATACGCTGCACCTTGAGAGAGTCCATGCCAGTCATGGGGTTGTGCGTCCTGCAAAGCATACAAAACAAGTGTGCCCATGACCAATTTGAATTTTTACATTTCCCATCAACTTCCAAACTTTAATATCAAAAGGAAATAAACAATTAAAGGAGCCTCAGAATATGTTCAACTCTGAAACCCAGCTTTCAAAGATAACAGAATTATTTTCCAGGTCAATTCAAGAACAAGGATGATTCTGACCTTGAAAAGGACTGTTTAATCAGTCAAAAAATCAGTTAATAATAATAATACATTTATTTGTCTGGAGATTAGTTGCATATTCATACATACACAAATGTAGGACACCTCAGATTTAAATTTCATAATTTTAGAACAGTATCTAAATATACATACCAATACACTAGTATAATTACATATTAATTGGTTAAGCCAGAATTGATACATAGCAACAATGCCAGGTATTCATTTACAGAATAGAACATATTATTTTTTAAAAGGTGAATTAAATATTTTCTACGACTTCCACAGAATGTTTCCTCCCTTGGGTGAAGATGACAAGAACAGTTAACCCAGGAATTAAGCTAAGATAAGCATTAAAATTCATTGACTCGAGCAGATGGTAGTTTACCTATCTCAGTCATGTTTTGGACCAGATTTGTCAAAGTAGAATGGACATAAGTAAATGAATTGCATTAAGCAATGAAATTTTCACAAGGAGAAGGGAACTGACTGATGCCCGGAAAGTTGAGTATGGATGTTAAGAATAGACCCATAAAACCTTTAATATGGAGAGTGATTTTGTACAGCATGGAAACAAGGCTGTTGAAGCAAGACAATAGGCATCGAATGGAGGCTTTTAAAATTTTGAAAAGGTGTGATTTCACTGTATATAATTCTCCTTACCTTTCCAGTTATTTACCTCTAGTCATTGGGATAGGTGAGCTCCCATTTCAAAAGTTGAATACCTTTGTTTGTTGGAAGAGGCAATTGTTTTTGTTGGAGAGCATCCAGGGGTCAGGCATTGGCTTGACCCCCACAGCTACTCCCAGAACTCTATTTCACTCACCTAAGCTTCACCATGCCACTGTCAATAACATATTTTACTCCAGGAATGGTTATTGATGTCTCAGCAATGTTTGTACTCAGAATGAGCTTGCGGGTGTTGGGTAATCCAGGCCGCAGCACTTCCAACTGTTGGAACTGTGCCAGGGCGGCATAAAGGGGCAAAACTCGAAGATGTGGAGCACTTTTCATCAAATCCTGTTCGCGAGGACATAATGTGAAAGGAAAACATTCCAAGTGAGAAAAGGTTAGACCAATCCAAATGGCAATTGATCATTTTTGGGACATACATGATTCAGGATTTTTCAAAAGCCTTAGCATAGATTTGGCAAATCTACTTTCAGTTTCCTATTCAATCACCACTTCAAAAATTTCAATGAAAGAATATTTCCGCATGAAGATCCATGGACTTGACTAAGGGGTTATCCTTTAATTTGGAGAAAAAACATTTTAACATTTATTATTAGGAAATTGTTCAGCTAATGATTATGATGAAACAAATATAATTATCCATGAACAACAGAGAAGGTATTTAGCAAATGCTTACTAATGAAACCATGATTCAAAATAATTTATACATTTATAAACCTACAAAAATCATTTCAAAATGCTTGTTTTATTTCATTGGATGCATTTGAACATCGCTAAAATAAAAATATACAAGTTGGCTTGCAATGTGGTGAACTTTTCTAGGACAAAAACGTATTTCAATTGATCGGTGATAAAAATAATTAGTGTTTTAACCAAAACTAAAAGTGGTGAGGTGAAAGAAAGAGAAAAAACAACTTTGCACTTCCACACACTTTAATATAACACGACCATGGTTTCGATGATGCGCAGAATCGAAACCATGGTCGTGTTATATTAAAGTGTGTGGAAGTGCAAAGTTGTTTTTTCTCTTTCTTTCACCTCACCATGAAAGAATTCCACCAAGTTAAGCCTGAAACTGTTAGATTCAAAACTAAAAGTGGTTAATTCTTTTTTTAGAAAAAGATACCTTTTTAATATAAGTATGGGAGAGGGTAATTATAACCTGCAGATCTTTACAAAGAAGAAGACAGATAAAAAACTGAAAATAGCTTAAGTAATTTAACCCCTAAGTGATGTATTTCTTTTCATTGAATAATTAAGTGCAACAGATACTGTTGCTGGGTAATCTTCAAAACAACTTTAGTGAAAATAATAGATTCCATATGATTACATAGATACAAGTCAAATTAATTTTTACGCCATTATTCACATAACTTTAAACCCAAGCCCAAAATTATCTGTGAAATGAAGTAATAACAGAAATTACATTAGCACATGCCAAACACCAAATACACTGTAATAATATTGCTCACAAGGTACTGTGAACATTGTAACCACAGCAACACTGTCTTCCAGTTATTGAGCGGTTAAATGATTAATTATGAACTAAACTAGCTGTCATAAAACTAAGTTTTCATCTTAAACGGATGTTAAAATTTAAATCCAGTTAAATGAGACATTATGAACCCTGGTCTAATAATAAATAATTTTATAAATCAATTATCAAAAATTATTAAAAAACCTCTGAGATGAATGTATTTTTTTACCCGAACTCTTCAAAATTCATTCTCTTCCATTTTATTGCTTCATAGTGCCTCTGCAATCTAGTCCAATTACATGGTCATTCCCTTTGGATAAAATTTCCAGTCACACCAAGGAGATATTACATGAACATCAGTTTATAACTGTGTTATGCAGGCAAAATAGGAGTAAGGGGATGTATCAAATTCCTATTAAGGGTTGGAGACAGGGAGAGAGTCAAGAAGTATTCTCAGGTGATCCTCTATTTTCAGAGGACCCCAATAGCCACAACCATGGTGCAGGGAGAGAGTGGTGCTGACACTCTTTGACTTTATGACTCTCTTCAACAATGCAAAAAGGAGCACTGGTTGTGCATTGAACTCCACCCAATCACATATGAATTTCACCAAAAGGCCCACACCTTCACAGCTCCACACCACATGCCTCTCTACGTCACAGCAACTATTCAATCCACTCACCTTTGCCACAAGCCTTGCATTGAACACCATCGCCTCGATCTCCTCCTGTCCTGTCAAGAACACCAATATATCCTCACTGGAAGGGAAACCACATCAATCAAAAACAAAATATGACTGTATCTTCACAAAAATCTATAACCACCATTTCACCGATGGGGTCATTTATGCAAATTGCATATCAATGCAAGGCTTCTTTAATACTTAATTTCATATTTTCATGAGTATCCATCTGATATATTAAATTCAAAGAACTACAGGAGATGCCGCAACAGTAACTTTTAAAGGAGTCATCTGCTAATGTGCATTAAAATGCAGAATTTCCGGAGGGTAAAAATTATCCGCCTTGACCGGGATTCAAGCTTGGATCCCTTAATGTCCAGCTGAGTGCTTTAGCCAGTTAAGCTAACATATCCAACTCTGAAATTTTTGGGGAAAAAAAGGAATAAGATGTTATGATGTAGTTCTTTGGATTTGTCTAAGGTCAACAACTTTGTGTTTGACCTCGTGGACTGTGGCACTAAGTGCACAACCTGTGACATTACTGGTATGGTATTTCATTATTACATCCCCCTCCTTTAAAATCCCCCACAATTTTGGAATGTAAGAGGAATCCTCGGGAGTTTAACTGGCTAAAGCACTTGGCCGCACATCAAGGGATCCGAGTTCAAATCCCAGTCAAGGGGAATGATTTTTACACTTTGAAATTTCTGCATATTGATATGTATATTAAAACCGGTTTTTTTATAATCAGAAGCCTTACACTAAACCTCTAAATTACAAAATTTGGACTCAAAAATTCAATTTTTTATATCTTGGCCAAAAGTGGTCCCTATAGTTACAATACAATACTTACACAAAGTAGTTAGCAAAAGAATATCAGTAAAAATTTAAACAAAATGTGAGAAAATCAATTAAGATTAAAGAAGAGCATAAGAACTAAAATTTCAAAAAATAATTAAATATTATTCGAAAAATGTTTCTCTAAAAGAACTCTTGTCATAGAAGAATCTGGAGTTAATTGGTTAGATACGGGTGGGAAAACGTTGAACCATTTAGATCAGCTTATAGTTTGAAAAAAAGCATAAATGATTCCTTTTAAAAATTTGATTAATAATAAATCTGGAGCAAAATTCCAGCAATCTACTCTCTTTAAGCAGGATGGCATTGCAATAATCCCATTTCTCACTGTTTTTCTCAAGTTTCAAGGCCACATAATAAGATCTGCAACTTACAATCTCAAGTAGAGAGGTTTTTTCCAGGTCAGTAATAACAGAAATAAAACAGTGCATGCACAATGTTAGGCAGTACATGTAGAGGACACCACAATGTTTACAATAGACTTATTTTCCTCTAACTGTAATGGTTGACCTTTGCTTGATAGTTTGGGAATCTCTGCTACAGCAAAGCAGGAATGCAAATTTCAACGGAAAGCTCAAAAAAGTACCACAAGTCATTTTTAACTTTCATCAACAACTTGTAAAGTGCACTTCCTGTTATTCCCATTTACATGAGGTACCACATAATTCACGGGAGAGTATTTTAGCCACCCTATAAGCTGCGTTTTCCTCTCCCTCAGCCAACCTTCCCAATACCACACTTCTCCTCTTCAACCCCCCCGCCAAACCCAACCTACCACCATGAAACCATGGTTTGTGCAGTCATGTGCCATTATTTCTTTGCACTGAAAAAACATGTACCAAGCTTGAAATCAATGTCCTCCATTATTATCGAAATTCTAAGATGAATGGCTCCAGAGCAGATCCACTCATTTCATTAGCAATGCATTATGCTGGAAGAGGTCACAACCTGGAGTCACTAAACAAACCAGGTCAAAGGGCACTTACTTTGGAGGGGCCTCCCTGTGAATCTGGAACACAGTGACGAGGATGGCAAAATTGTAGTCCTCGTGACTCTTGGTTGTCCTCATTATGTCAACAGGGTACTGGCGGCCTTGCAAGTACACTATGGGTGCATCATCAAAGTAGGCAGAGAAGTGATCCACATCCATTGTGGCTGACATTAAGATTACCTGAAATAATATTAAATAACATCATTTGCATTTCAAACAGACAATCAACACTTGTGTGGATCCATGGAAATTATCTATGGGTGACGTTCATCAGTAAAAATATTCACTCATTCAAAAGTATTACAGTATTTTTGCACATAGATCAGATGGGGGCATGGATTGAAAAACCCACACATCATGATAGGACATCAAAATGTTGAGAGAAGTCATTCAAACTGGGTCAAAAACATTTGCACTTAATCCCTTCTACTGCAAGATTAATAAAGGATGAATCAGAGCAGTAACAAACTATTGCCAGATCTTCCATAATTAACGGTTTCTCCAGTGTTTAATTCATATTCCTTCAAATATTTAAGAAAATGTCTCCAGTAAAACAAACATAACATTTGCATTCTTCAATTAGGGTATTTTTGAAAGATGTAGAACTCTAGCTAAGACATAAGAATTCCCTCAACTTCCTTGATTTAAATATTTCAAATAGAACAACCACCTAGAGTTCTCATCTTTAGAAAAAGTTCTTATACTGACCAAGTGATTCACTTTAACTCGAGACATTGTTTTTCCCCAAAAATTATTCGCTTTTCATTCCATGATTCACAGGTTACTGAACATAGTAGTTTTAGGAGTTTTAGGGTGCGTCGACAGCTATGGTCATTTTGCACCACTGTCATAACGTAAAACTTATGTTCCTTTTAAACTAGGAATAAGTAAACAAATAAATACGAATAAATATATAAATAAATAATATAAACAAAAAAAAAAAGGAAAATGCTAAAATCAAAAGCATTAAAATTATGAGCTCCAAAGCTAAAGCTGCCCCATTAAACCAGTATACCTTAAAAAACTTAAGACTCGGTTTATAGACCCAGAGTCATCCCCTAAAATATTTCTTAAGTCTCCCCTTATCTTCAACATGTCTCTGGCCCTTTGGTATGTTGTACATTCCGTCAGGATATGTTTTATCGTCAGGGGTTGGAAACACTCATTGCAGCGGGGCTGTTCTTTTACCTCCGCAAAGAGGTACGAATGAGTGAGGGCAGAGTGTCCTATTCTCAGGCGCGTAATCATGACCTCTTCCCTCCGAATTTTCCGGATGGAAGAGGACCATGGTGAAACGACCGGTTTTATTGCCCTGAGTTTATTATTTTGCAGGGACTGCCAAGTCTCCTTCCACTGATGCAGGACCGAGTTCCGCAAGGCGGCCTTTACGTCCTCCATTGGAACCAAGGTGGAGTCGGTCTCGGGTTGTCGAAGGGCATCCTTCGCTGCCTGGTCAGCTTTTTCGTTACCTCTTATGCCGACGTGACCAGGAGTCCATATAAAGGAGACCCTGTTCCCCTTTCTCTGAAGGGACAACAGGGTATAATGGATCTCCTGGACTATCGGGTGCACAGGTGCAAAGACCGATAAAGATTTCAGGGCGCTCAACGAGTCTGTGCAGATGAGGAAAGAGCCATTGCTTTCTTTTATTTCTCCTAGGGCCGTCCTTATGGCTGACAGCTCGGCTGTGAAAATGCTGCATGAAGTGTGCAGTTTTTTCCTCACGACTCCATGGTAGTGGGACACGACCGCATAGGCACATGCAGATTCTGACTTTGACCCGTCGGTGTAGACTGGGACAAAGTCAGAAAGTGAGCTGAGGACGGCACTGAAGAGCTGCTGGTATTCGGAATCGGTCGTTTTGGCTTTGCGGCGTGCACAGGCAATGAGTTTAATATCCGGCATTGGTGTTAACCAAGGCGGATACTTAGCATAGGAGACGGGGCATATTTGAGGAAATGTAAAATTTACCTCATTAATAAAATCATTAAAACGAACGGCAAAGGGCCTAGTTGCCCTTCTCCGCCTGTTAAATAAGTCTAAAAACCGTTGGTTAAAAACTATGTTAAAACAAGGGTGGATTGTATCCGATAAAATTTTACAGGCATAGTTGCCCATTAAAATCATCCTGCGGGTTTCCAACGGAGGCTCCCCTGCGTCTGCAAGTAATCTTGGGACTGGGCTTGTTCTAAATGCCCCGGTGGCCAACCGTATCCCAGCATTGTGGACACATGTGAGTGGTCTCAAGTAAGACTCTCGTCCTGAGGAATACACTATGGAACCATAGTCCAGTTTGGATCGCACCAAGCCTCTGTACAATAAAAGCATGGTGGTGCGGTCTGCTCCCCAAGTGGAGTGAGTTAAAAACTTTAAAACGTTGAGGGTTTGGCGACACCTCTCGCGTAACACGCGGATATGCTCCCGCCAGTTCAGCTTTTGGTCCAGGATCATGCCGAGAAAGCGGACGGACTCCACAAATGGGAGAAGCCTACCCAACAGGGTTAGGGTCGGGGTAACGTGGTAACCGCGAAGACGGCGAAAGTGCACGCATTTCGTTTTCTCCATGGAGAAACGAAATCCGTTCTTTCGCGACCACTCTCCCAGTTTGTTTAGAGTCACCTGGGCTTGCCTGGAAGCGTTTGGCAGTCGTGTCGACCGGCAAAATATGGCTAGGTCGTCCACATAGAGCGATGCCATCACCGGGGCATTGATGCATTCCACCACGTCGTTGATGGCGATGGCAAATAACGTCACGCTCAGTACTGAACCCTGGGGTACCCCGTTCTCCTGTGTAAAAGATCGGGATAAGTGCTTCCCAGTCCTTACTTTAAAAAGGCGGTTTGTTAAAAAATTCCTGATAAATAGGGCCATGTTGCCTCTAAATCCCCACTTGTGGAGCGTGTTGAGGATTCTCCATCGCCACACACTATCATAGGCCTTCTCCAGGTCGAAGAAGACTGCTATGACGTGTTGACGGTGGAGAAAGGCTTCCTGGATGAAGTTCTCAGTGCGCACCAGATGGTCTGTCGTGGACCTGCCACGCCGAAAGCCGCACTGAGCGTCGGAGAGCAGGTGTCGACTCTCCAAGCACCACATGAGACGTCGGTTTACCATCCGTTCCATCACCTTGCACAGGCAGCTGGTGAGAGATATGGGACGGTAGTTGTTCGGGTCATTTTTGTCCTTGCCCTGTTTTGGGATTGGTATCACGATGGACTCTCGCCAGGCATTTGGAAAACTGCCCTCATTCCAAAGTTGGTTGAGGGTATTTAGGACCTCCCCAATCGCAGTTTCCGGAATGTTCCGGAGAAATGCGTTGTGGATTTCGTCCGCCCCTGGCGAGGTGTAATGGGAGTCTTCGATGGCGGATTTAAGCTCCCAGGACGTGAAAGGCTCATTGTAATATTCGCTTGTAGGACCTGCACCAAAATTGAGAGGGACTCTCTCGCATCGCCTCTTCAGGTTCGCAAAGTCCGTGGCATAGCCCTCGTCACTGCTATTGGCCGCGAACTGACTGGCAAATATGTTGCTTATTTCGGCAGGTGAATTAACCACCCGGCCAGCAACGAGCAATGGCGAGATGACAAATGAGCCCTTGGACCCGGAGATTTTCTTGACTTTGTCCCATACCTGACCAAGTGGCGTGCGATGGTTGATGGTAGAGACGTATTCTATCCAGGAAGCCCTCTTGGCCTCCTTCACGGCCCTTCGAGCTCGCGCTCTCAGACGGCGGTACGATGCCAGATTAGTTGCCGTGGGATATTTTCTAAAAATACTCAATGCTTTTTTCCTCGCCCGAATCGCCCGGTCGCATTCCCCGTTCCACCAAGGGACAGGAGCTCGATTAATGTTCCCGGACGTACGAGGGATACTTTTGGTAGCTGCCGCCAACAGCGTTGAACTTAGTTTATCGACGTTGTGCAACGCGTCGAAACTTGCGTCGTGTTTATATGTAAACGTGCGCTTGAAAAGTGGCCAGTCCGCACGGTTAATACGCCACTTTTCCGGAGGTTTTGAAATGGTGGGCGAAGAGTCTTCTTTAACGAGTAGAAGAGGAAAATGGTCACTCCCACAGAGATCGTTGTGGGTGGACATTTTCAGCTTTGGGGCTAGACTTCTCGAGCATAGACAAAGATCTATTGCTGAGAATTCCCCATTGAAGCTGTTAAAGCGGGTTTTTTCGCCGCTATTTAATAAAAACAGGTTAAAATCCTCAATAAAGTTGGATAAAATTCGACCTCTCCTATTGCTTTGGGTTTCTGGACCTCCCCAGAGAGGATCATGGGCATTAAAATCTCCCATCAAAATGAACGGCTGAGGAAGCTGGTGGACAAGGGCTTCAAGGTTCAGGCGGGTCACCGGTGCACCCTCTGGCAGATACACGTTGCATAACGTCATCCTCTCAGGGGTGTGCACCGTGACAGCGACGGCCTGGAATGGAGAGTTCAGTTGGACTCGCGAGGTGTAAAGGGCCTCACGGGCCGCAACTGCTACTCCCCCTTGGGCTCGTTGGCCACTTAGGTCATCCGTTCTAAAAACAGTGAACCCCTTCAGAATACCCTTATCTTCAGCCTTAAAATGGGTCTCTTGGAGACAAATACAAGAGGGTTTAAAATCTTGGATTAAAATGGCCAGCTCCTCCTTGTGCCGATAAAAGCCATTGCAGTTCCACTGCAGAATGGAACACATTTAAAGTGTTAAATTAAAATAAATAAATAAATATATAAATAAATAAGATGACTAAAAAGGGAGATGACCAACTCTATTGAGGTTATCGCTTGAAGCGATGTTTCCTCTTCCACTCGTTTGCGAAGACCTCAGTATCAGAGATACTCTGGTCCTCTTCAATTACCTCCGGCTTCTTTAGCTTGACTGGAGGCGGCGGGGAAGGTGTATTCTCACGCCCTTTTGGCGTGTTCCCCTTGGTGATTTTTTGTGGGCTCTTCTTTGAAGGGCCCACAGGAGTAGGTGGCTCCTTGTCCACCTTACTCTTTCCATCCTTCACCCTTTTGGGTTTAGGCACTTGCGTGTTTTCAATTGGGGATTCTTTCGGTATCTCCGTCTGCGTGGCGATGGTACACTTTACACATTGCGTGGTTGCAACGGAAGCAAAGGACCGGGAGAAAGTTGGGGCGATTAGCGCCCTGTATTTTCTCCTCGCTTCCGCATATGGGATTTTTTCAAGGGTTTTTATCTCCATGACTTTCCTCTCTTCTTTCATCTTCGGGCAATCACGAGAGTACACTGGGTGTGTACCCTCGCAATTGACACAAAGAGGTTCCGAAGAGCACTCTTTATCCTCGTGCGCGTCTTTGCCACAGCGCGGGCAGGTGGCCTTACCCTCGCAGCGTGACGCGACATGGCCGAACCGTTGGCATTTGAAACAACGCACGGGATTTGGGATGAATGGCCTCACTGGTACCGATTCATAGCCCACAAACACCTTGTCGGGTAGTCTATCACGCGCAAACGTCAAGATCACGGAGGTGCTGTTTACGTTTTCTCCGTTGCGCCTTGTGGTGAGTCGACGACAATCAGTCACTCCCTGAGAGAACATTTCTCTCTTGATTTCTTCGATGTCCACGTATAGGAGGTCGTAGTGACTGATGACTCCCCGACAGGTGTTAAGAGTGCGGTGCACCTCCACCTTAATCGGAATGTCATGGAGCATTCCCATAGCAAGCAGTTTTTCGCTTTGTGTATCGTTCAGGGTCTCTATAAGAAGTGTACCATCCCGGAGCTTCTTCACGCTCTTTGGGTCCCCAGGCACAATCTGTGACAAAACTCTGCGAATTAAGAAAGGAGAAACCTTTTTCAAGGTTTCACCTTCCTTTATGCACGACATAATTAAATAGCGCTTACATGCGCCAATGCACTTTTCTCCCCCGCCGGTGTCCGGACGGGATCTTTTTAGTGGTGGAAAGGGTTTTTCCTCCATAATAATAAGTGATTCGTCCCTCGGCCTCCCCACCCGCCACGGAGCCACACATTTGGGACGCCACTCCGCCAAACCGGAGTGGTCGCCAGGGCTAACTCGAGGGATATAGCGCTCCAGGAGTGGTTGTCTGTTTCGGGGTGGATCTTCGGTGCAAGGGCCCACCAAAACCCTTACATCTCCGACCTCCCTACGCAGACCCCCACAACCTTGGCACTCGCCACCGGAGCAAAAACGCGACGGAAGCCGATTGACCGGGAGTGGCTAGCTCCCGGCCTCCCGTTTACGCGAAATCCGGGGCCGAAGAGGGATATCACTCTCCGGTCCATGCAGGGCATCCGAAACCCTGCTGGGAACCAGAAAGATCACCCTCCAGGATCCCCTTCTCTCCCTTACGGGTCTCCAGGCACGGCAAACACCTGGGCGGATCGCAGGCCAGATGGTATGGCCGCTCACAGACAGTGGATCCACAGCACTGTCCGGACGCATCCCTTGCTGGCTTGGGGTTTGTTTTCGGGGTTTTCTCCCCGCCCTTTTAGTCGCCTCTTACAACAAGCAGGGATACTGCGGGAGTATTCTCTATCCCCCTACCCGCGGGGGAGTTACTGAACATTCCCACGTCACAAATGAATTTCCTAAAAGAATTAGCAACAATAAAAATAATAGCTAGAAACAATGGATTTAATAAGCAGCTAATTAATTAATTGCATGTTAAAAAACTATATCAACTGGCAGTCAGAGACATTTATAAATCCCAACCGTGACAAGACTCTACTGCCAAATGGCATAGAATCCTATATCAGGATGGCAACACAAGAAGAATTAGCAGAAAATCGCAGAAAGATAAGTTTAATTGGCTTATTATAATAAATTGAACCTCAGGAACCTCTACTTTTCCACACAAAAGACTAAATTCCAAAAACTGAAAAAGTAGAGCGTATAAGTTAAGACATGAGTGCGATGCAGTGTATGTTGGACAAACAGGCCGAAAATTTCACGAATGGGTTAAGGAACACCAAGCCTGCATGAAGAACAAAAAGTCAACCTCACATTTTGCGAAACCTTTATAGAAAAATAACCACAATAGTGACTTTGATTTTGAAATTTTACAAGTGGAAAAGAAATGACTTAAGACTAGACACTTTAGAGCAGCTTGAAATTTTAAAAAGTGTATGCTCCAAAGAAAAGATGGTAAATGACCTTTTGTTCACCTCCCACTCCCCCAACCTAAACCTACCACTACTCAACACCTGTGCTAATGAGGGAAAAAAAAACCCTCTACTTCTCTCAGACTCTCCGTCGACTTCAGAGATTTGTAAAGGGATACGTATTTATGTCTATGAACAACTTAAAACCCACCCACCACTTTCCTCCACCATTAGGAGAGCTCCCCATAGGTGGGCCTCCTGCCACTTTCTACCCTTCACTCCAACAATCATTGCTCATTTCTCTCTCCCACCCACCCTTCTGGACCTTCCCACTTCCACACCCCTAGCTAAGTGTAATATATATAGATGGATGTCTGTAAGTGTGGTCACCTGAAAATGACGTTGAACGTCGAAACCGGGGTTGTATCGAAATAAATCTTCCATGGAATCACAAAATTATTATTTTTTCTTTTCCAACCCGAAAGTTGGCTTGATATGTAAGGGTAGAGCTAACCAAATATTAAACCCTATGGTGAGTGACATTCAGCATAAGGGGAGATAGTTTCTTTTCCTGGGCCGCAAATGGTTTTCCAGAAAGATCTTGCGTTCAAAAAATCACACAGAGTGAGAGAAGCAGGTTTCGCCTGGAATTTAGCCTCCAGTCAGTATCTTCGAATCATTTCAATTGTATTTTGTAATTTGGTGGTTTTAAAAACTCACTTATTATTACAGTCAAAATCTGACTAATTCCCTTATCCTTATTTAAAATAACAATCTGGCAATCCTACGGCACCACTAGCATTGGTTTTCCATTAATTAAACAGAGTACTGTGGCTTGCATTATTCCATGCTAAATTCATGAAAAAGCCATGAATGTATCTAAAACACAATAAAAACCTTCAATATCACATAAGGAAATGCTACCTATTCTCCCACATAGTTTAATGAGTATATATTAGGAAAACTGTTACTTATGGGCATACAGAAACCATAGAAGTTGTATCCGTATTACATTGTATATAAAATAAGAAGAATATGTTTAAATGCCCTTTTTAGTTCATAATGAAAAACACCAGAGAATTAAATGCAGTAAATGCATGATTTTTTACAATCTTTTTCATTCAAAACCCACTCTAAAATTTAAAAAAATATATTTGCAGTTAAATTTGGGGCAAGGGGATTTTGGATTTTTTTCAAAAATCATGACATTAATCACATCAGTAGCCACAACAATCTCCAATCATGAAATGCAAGACTTCAATGAAAACTAGTGACCATTTTCAAGATTATCAGCTTTTTAGCATAATGATCAGTCCTCCCTTTTGGTAAATTTCCCTTCAAGGCAGTTTCTTGGGTTAACCAAGGGCATGACAGGAGCTGCAGACAGGAAAGAGGATACCAAGTACACTACAAGAAAATTGGAAACATTTTCTAGGCTCAGCAAAGATAAACTTCAATTCATATTCATGTGAGCACCCTCATCTGCTGTGTGATAAATAAATTATGATATTCCTGGGAAAGATAGAGTAGTTCCAATGATCCCACTGCTCCCTTATAGCTTCAAGGGATAAATTGTTTGTAATTAAATTGATAACTACCTTGAGAGGTTTGAAGTTTTTGGCACGTCGTATGCTCTGTGCTTGCTTCACGATGCCAAACAATACATCAGTGTGGATTGTCCTCTCATGTGCTTCATCCAGGATTATAACGTTGTACATCATCAACAGGTTGTCTGAAATTTATAAGCAGAGAAATTAAAGATTTCAATGAAGAAAAATTAGGGGTGGGAATTTAAATTTTGTCATACGCTTGGTCTTGAAGCCAATGATGTGAAAAGTTGCAGATGCATATGACAAGGTGCTCTGAAAATGATCACAATACCTTCCCAAATTAAGCCGATTCATACTTTAAGTTGGTCATCTGTGCCGGGTAAACTGACCATGCTTCCAGCAATAATTCTCAGATGAGCCAAAATTTTAATCTTCTAAGTAATGAATGGTATAAAAACTCATTTAAACGTTAAAACTCATTTTAAAAGGAAAAACTAGTTTTCCTCCATTAAGTAGGTGAATGAGTTAGACACAATAGCTTCATAACTCGGCAATAACCTATCACAATCTATATAATTGATAAAAATAAAATGCCTGAAAAGTGATTGCAAAATTGCAATCTTAGTCACCCACACTCAGTCCACGGCAGTGCACATATAGAAGTCATAATTTCATTTTTTAATATCCATTAAAATTTTCTACCTCTTGTGACATTCTCATTAGCATTGCCTGAAATTGTTCCCAAAGTTTCAACTCTTTGACAGCGTTGAGGGAGTCTGTCATAATAACATTTATTTGCAATGAACAGAAAACTGTTTCTTAAATGTATTTCAACTTGTTATTGGAGTTGA
Source organism: Hetaerina americana (assembly GCF_022747635.1). Lineage (NCBI taxonomy): Eukaryota > Metazoa > Arthropoda > Insecta > Odonata > Calopterygidae > Hetaerina > Hetaerina americana. Next base: position 401,572 of record NW_027287073.1, on the reverse strand, counting down.
CTTAACCTTTTGACACAATTCATATTAATAACTCAACCATATCCTCTTAAAGGTGGTTACTAAACCAAATTCAACTCTAACAAGCACTTGTGTCATCATAAATTCCACCTGAAATACTTTCAAATCCTAGTATTGTATTTCCTTGCTTCTAATATAGAATACAAGTAGGGACCATATTTTTGAGCTCTCTTTTTTTGGCATAAGCATAACCAAAGCATTTGGATTCTGCTCCAAATTTAAATTTTTACACATTACACTTAAAATTTTACCTTAATTATGACCTTCTTTCAAATTGGAAATAATAAACACCCCAGATTTTTACATGAAATGTTCCTATTTTTCTGTTTTTTTTTTTTAAATCTTTACATTGCATTACTCTGTTTGAAGCAATTTTTCATTAAAATTAAAAATTGCTTCAAGCAGAGTTCCAGCCAACATGAACTGGGCTGGGAACCATTCTGCATGCCTGTCTGTCCCTTATAATAAAAACTTTTTATTTTGATCCTCCCCGATTCTAAATATCAAATTGAGCATTTGTAATTTTGGTTGAAAATGTGAAATTATGCAGTGAATGCTGTTGATAATTTGATTTTCCCCTCTTCCAGCGCTATCTGCAAAGTGTATTACCCTTAATTTTCAAACACCAGCTACAGAGAGTGAGACAAACAAACAAATACACAAAAATAAACAAATTTTTAACAAATGCAGGAACCGAGAGAGACAGGTTTCGAAACACAGGAGTTTCAAATTAGAACTAGTTTTAAAATAATTGTCCCTTTCAATTAATTGTTGTGGTCCAATGTGGAGATCCACACATACCGCTTAAGGCTTCCCGAAGCAGCATGCCATCTGTCAGGTACTTGAGCTTGGTATCACCACGTGTCACATCCTCAAATCGCACAGCGTAGCCTACTGTATGTCCAACCGCACAGCCCATCTCTGTAGCTACCCTCAACGCTACCGTGATTGCTGCAACACGCCGCGGCTGGAGAGGAAAAACAAGCGATAATTACCATTCGCCATAAAATCATTCACATCTGGTGATTTTTCATGTCACATTCAAATGTTTTAAAAATGTGAAAAATTTTTGATTTGGTTTTCTTTAAGCCATAATGCCCTAGGTTTCGATAGCATACTCGATTAGAGGCAACTACTTAGAAGACAAACTTAAACCATTACACTATCCCCACGCATTGTCACAAAGGCAGGGGCTACAAATAAATGAAGAAGGAAATGACACACAAGTCCAATAAGATCAAGTCCACACAATACGTAGCACAAAATAAGTGGCTTTATGAACTGTCCACAGACTACCTTTACTGGATAGATTATATTAGATCATGTCTGAAGACAAAAGCTGCCAATGGTAAACACTATCACAAACTAACACAGCAATAATGAGCAAAAACAGGTCAGATCACATACATTAAAGAACAGGAATGCATCATATTTTGTACCGACTGAAATTTCAACCAATAAATAAAAAACTTGGGGATCACTAGGAAAGGAATAAAATCGTAAATAGATAATTCACTCACTTGAGTAATAGCAATGGCACCAGCTTTTTCCAATCTTGCCTCATGAATATATTGTGGGATTTGTGTTGTCTTTCCAGATCCAGTTTCCCCAATTATTATAATGGTAGGCGAATTATTAATTTCATCCAAAAGCCTGAAAATGGCAATATGGTAAGTCCAATTTAATTCAAATATTTCCAAGCATTAAATGTATTTGCCTTCTTCCAACAATTACCTATTTTTTACTGCGAAAACAGGCAATGAACGGCGATGCTTATTGATGCTAGAATTAGAATATCCCTTGGAATGAGGGGAGTCATCAGAGCGAAATTTCTTCGGTAAGTGCCCATCATCCTGTGACGGTCCATTCTTCTGAGGTGAGGAACCATTTATCAGACTCCCTGTTTTGTACTTAGAATCCATGATAGTACCGGGACCGAAAGGAACTACACTATATGCGAGTACAATACAAAAATTATGAATACTAAACTTTCAATGACAATCACTTTTTTGTACATATCAATATCTTCGATTATGAATTGAATAAAAAATGTATCCTTACCGTAATGGGCTTCTTCTTTTGTACTATACAGTTAATAGGAATTCCACGGTCAGTTTTCAAAAACTGGGCATTCTATTTGCGTAAGTTTTCAAATTGAAAACTTATTTTTCGACATAGAGCAAATCGAAATGTTTATTCAACTTCTTCGACGCATCCCAACAGATTTCTTTTCACCAATAACACAGCATCTTAAAAATGCCATGAAACTACAACAGGACACCAGAGTATCGTCAAATTACTTGATTACCTAGCCATCGCAATGATTGCAAGTTTTAACTACTTGTACCGCATGCCTTTAAAAATATTATGCCCATGCTTATCGCAGCGCCTCCTCACGAAATAAGATGGTACTCAGCGTCCTACAAATGTAAGGCGGAGATTTAAATGGAGAAATGAAAGAAACACCACACGCATGAAATTCAATTTCAAAACTAACTAAAAACTACATTTATAACCAGCATATTATTTTCATCCAATAACTTGATTGAAATTATTTATTCAGCTAAAAAGTAACTTTGCATGTTTAATTCTTTTTTCTTAAGAGCATCTTAAAGTAACTACCCATTAGTTAAAAGAGATGATCCAGGAAGAATTAAAATTTTAGTCAAAAATTTCTGAATAGGTTTGTTAAAAATAATGGGCCATTTCCGGAGATCTTCATCCACACACTCACCAAAAATTACTCTATAGAGATCGAGGAAAAGGGAAATGGATCAACTAATATGTGGGAGAAGGAAGAAATTTCCCTTTAACCCACTAAAAATTAAATCCAGGCATTTGAATGCTCTAATTACATTATTCTATATCTTATATTTTCCCGGTATTAAGAATTGAAAATGACAAAAAAGTTTTAAATAAAAATTATGAAAACTGAATAAGTTCTTATTCAAATGAAAACGGAAAAATTTCATTTTGTCAGGAGTGTAAAGAAAAAATTCAAGTAGTTTTACATTTTCTCTTCAAAATGGCTTGGAATTTTGCCACTTCCAAGATACAAACAGATATCTACTTTTTATCACCTACTGGATAGTTACTTTTTTAAGTGTTCCAATGACACCCCACCTCAAAAGGTATAGATGCATGAAATGGAAATTTTTCAATATTAATACGAGAATTAACCTCACTCCCATGCCGCGTCATAATTACAGCTACACTGCCTCCTCCCTTACCCAAATAACTCCAACCACCACCTTCAGCATCCCAACCTTCCTCACCCCAACCACAATCACCCTCTCCCCATTCTGTCCTGAGCATGTATATTCCAGGGCTGTTTGCTAGTGATATTGGTGACTGATGATGCCGTAAGACAGTGAAATACTTAGTACCTCAAAATAAATTCCTTGGAAAAGTACAAAATCTTTTAATATAGATACTAAATAGTTCCACAAAGTCTGAAGCCATTGTATATATTTCTTGTACCATTTTCTCTCATATTTGGTTTAAGTTTGGATACAAATTTACAGCAGTGTAACATAAATGTGTCTCATTATGGACATACCTCACATGGTAAAAATCATCCGACAACCTCTTTATCATAAATGTTCAAGGTAAAAAAATAAATTCTTTCTTAATCCTTGGAAACTTAGTTTGAGATTCCAGATTGATACGTCACTGTTCTCAATGAAAATTATTCTTGCACCTTAAGATTTCAGGTTGTAATTTGATGGATCCACCAAAGAGGTCAGATGAGCAATTAATCTAATGATGGGATCTCAAACACTATTTAATATAATTAATATTTGGTATTCCACCATTTTGATGTGTTGATGGATACACAAACTTAATCTCCCTGCATTTCTTAGCCTCACCTAACAAGACGAACTGACAACCCACACATAAACCTTCTTCAATGCCACACATATTCTACCTTCCTTCATTTCCTCCAACATGCCTATCCTTTTCCTTCCCCCACTTCACTTGCTCTGTTCTCCCCTCAATCACAGTCTTAAGCATTCTATTGCCAATCCAAATGCTCTGCATCCACCTTCCCTGCCTACTTTGGAATTTTCCTGTGAATCCTCTCTCCTCCCCTAAAATGCTTAATACTTCTTTGTTTGCTTTCCTCTCCATCCAGTTTACCTTTCTCCTCACCCCCACCTTGACAGTATCCAACCTACACCTCTCATCTTGATTCAGTGACCAAGTTTATATACCTTGCAAAACCGAACTTCATATCAAAATTTTCCTGAATCTTTTCTTAACATCCTTATTCAATTTATCCCGATTTCTTTATGGACTCAGAAATGATTGTAGCCCCTTGGGTGACTGGCTAACTAAAGCTTGATCAACCCCAATCTTAACAGACTTAATGAATTCCTTACTGGCTCTCATTCCTATCTCCAGTTCTTCCCATTAACTTCACACATATTCAACATAAAAGAGCAGGTGACGATGGGCGTCCCTGTCGTACTCCCCAGCCTACTATACCCATTGCCTGTGCCAATAGTTTCATTTGTAGCTTTCAACATCCCTTTTTGGAGATGCTCCCATATTTCTTCTACTTCATTACTCTCCCTGTTCTCTCTCATAAATGTTTCCACCACCTCCTAGTACACCTTCCTTTTCATCCAGGTTAATGCTTCTACACTTAATATCCCCATTACTCTTGATTCTGATGCTACACTTCCTTAGCACTAAATTATGGTCTGCATCCACATCAACCCCCGGGAAACTGTGAAAATTTAACATGTTGTTCATAAATCTCCGCCTAACCACAAAAGTCTGATATCTTTGTGAATCACTGGGAATTTTCCACACATAACTTTGTTTATTGCGATGTTTAACCTGCCGTGGTCACATCACCTCACCTTCTTTAAAAACCTGAGTTGAGCTGGGAGGTGTGACCTCAATGGATTAAACCAAGTGTTCATTATGATTAAGCCCCATCTCCTGCAGAAGTCTATTGCTTTCTCCCTGTGGTCATTTTTTGTTCCTATACCACAGTCTCCTACATCACTACCATCTTTTTCTTTGCCTGCCATCGCATTCCAGTTTCTATCATTATCAATTGTCCTTCCAGGAATATCCAGAATTATTTCCACTAATTGATCGAAAGCCCAGGCAACTCCTTCCTATGATTACTTGATGGCATCTAGACCATAACAATGATCAAGTTTATCGTTTAGATTTTACTCTTACTAATGATATTCTATCACTCATCGGCTCTAGGTTTACTATATTTCTTCTTACCTTTTTGCCCAACACTACTGCCAACCCTTGATCTCTCTCTCCCCATCCATTGAATATTACTCAATCACTACTGTTAGAGTATACCCCACTATCTATCTATTCTGAGTCTTCTTCACTGCTGCCGCCATCAATTCTGTCTTGCAATAATTTTGTATGATGACAACTGAGGAATCTTGCCTTGCTGGGCACAGCACATAACACAGTAGGTTAGTCCCATAATTGCCATGACTCATTCTCATAATTTTTTCCATCATACCATAAATAACCAAGATAGTTTCTCATTGCCTTCCTCAATAGTAAATAAAAGTTTCTGGTGTCACTTGGTGGAAATTCTTCATATTGAACTTAATTAAAACACTTAGCTTTTCCTCATAAAAAACGTTTATTTACGACCTAGGTTTCGTTATGGTATAACATATAGATATCATTTGACCTGATGATGTTATACCATAACAAAACCTAGGTCGTAAATAAAAGTTTTTCATGAGGATAAGCTAAGTGGTTTAATTTTAAGTTCCTCAATAGTGTTTTTTACTTAACGCCATCACTCAAATGGCTCTCCCAATGTGTTTAGATGCCTTCGCAGCAGCCTCACTGTGGAACACATAGTGTACTGGCTACCTTTCATCTGGTTCCTACACTTTGACCTATCTGGTATGGGTGATCCTAACAGGAACAACGATGGTTGCTTCTGCCTGCACAGCACCATGGGTCATCAAAACACAACACGAACCCTTTCACTACATCCATGGGCAAGGGATTCTGACATAAATCTAATTTCTTTCCAGCACATCAAATGGTTTGAGACATTTTACTAATTTTATCCATCTTTGATGCTCCCAGCAAATCTCAGTTGTCACCAAGACTGCACCAGCTCAGCATTGGTTTCTCTAGGGAATGCTCAACAAGGAAACTGTGATGCAAATCTGGTAGGTAAATCTTTTTTTATAATAACATGATGTACAGCAAGTATGAAATTTTTATTTTCCATCACAATAATAAATATATCTTATATTTTTATTAAAATATAATTCACATTAGCAGTATTATACAGGTTCGGTACAATCAATCATCACATTAAAATGGATGCTATACGGTGCCGTCTGTAGGCATGCTAAATAACATTTGGCCGTGCATGTTTCTTTTTTATTCCCCAAAGCACAACATTCTATATTTTTATCTATGTAGCATTCCATTTGAATAAGCCTAATATGTACTTAGTATAAAAATAACTGCATGCAAAGTTGCTATTTTACATTTTCTTTAGCAGTTACTTGGTTTGAGAAAATGTTTATCCGTGCAAATATTTCTAGCTTGTAGTCAATGAAATATTGGAAGCTTTGGAAGATGGTTCATACTGATTGAGATTATATAGTTCTAACCGTCGAATGAAGAATACACGCAATAGAATGTACCAAAATTTCACTGGTCCATGGACTGTCAACATGCATACCACATGAAACTTTTACCTTGTTATCTTCAACAACATTGAGAAAACTATGTTTTCCTTTTTCAAATATTGGGCACATGGGGTGTGAACATGACTTTTCTCTCAGCATTGCCACTAACATCAAAGCTTTCAAAAAAAATGATTCCCCTTGCCTATACATTTTCCTCATTTAAATCATTAAAAAAGAAATCTGCTCTAAAAATTGTTTTCACTATCCATCTTCACCAAATTTCAAAGAATGAAATGGGGTGATGTAAAGGGTTTATTGCTTGGATCGCAGCCAACAGAGTTACAGGCTTTAGGACCTTCATTTCCTCAGACATAAAAAAGAAGGCTAAAACAAATTCAGCCTCCCAGATTTATGATCACTTTAAGTCTTCAGAAAGAAGAAATCATTGAATCCTCTAAGACTTAGATGCACACCAACTCCTACTGAATGCCTTCTTTGGTAACCAAAACAGCTAAGAGTGCAAAGAATCGTTCTTGCATGTAATAGACCAAATAAAGGATGCAAAATAAGTTATTGCCTCCCTCTTGATGCTTTTAAGGAGTTTGAACAGACTTAAAAAAATCACCATCTTCAATTTCCATTGGATCACTGACATCCAACAAGTTTCATTACATATTCCTAGTATTAAGAGACATTTGAAAATGACAGACCAGTTAATTATGTTGATGAAATTTTGGGTTTAGTAGATGAAACCGACTTCATTTATAAGTGTAATGTTGGCCTTCGTCCAAAATGCTTCATGCAGTATTTCATTGAAGTTGAATATGTCCATTTAATCATTGAATAAATATTAATGAAGTCGGAGCATAACAAAATATTTACCAAAATAATTATTTCAAAATTCACGTTTTGTTGCGACAAAAATGTGTACACTGAATGAGTCTATGGATAGACCACTATCAGTTTTAATCACATACATTACATTACCATGAATTAACAGTTACTTAAATGAATTAATGGACTGATATTGGGATATTTCACAATAAATATGGGCCTGCAGACATGACTGATAATGAAAAGTGAATATCCAAGGAGGATGGTAGTGGCAAAAATGATCATACGTTATCACTCTCATTACTTTTAAGATCAAATAAAGGTAATGCATACATAATGAGAGTAATATTTACAAAATGGAAAAGGGTAGGGAGCGTAGGGAGGATGGAGACATCTGACAATGGAAAGGTACATATCAAAGAGACATCTGACAATTGCAAGTGGGTACATATTACGGAAATATTTTGAGTCTGACATCCCAACCTAGTCAATCAAAACACTTTCTCTCAGGATGAAATAAAAAGAATGCAGTGAGTATAAAAACAACATCAAGTTTATTTTTCCTTAGCACAAAGATGAGAACATGATGAAAACAAAATGAGAAGGGATGATGATCTTGCCTCACAAAAACACTCAACCATTCAAGTCAGCCAATGGCTATGAAGATGGAATTTTAATTCAGAATTGATAACAAGGTCAACACGCATTGTGTACACCCCTCCTCCACCACAACGGCCATACAAAACCCCATTCTTGTCACTTTTAAAAAGTCCAGGAATTGCAAATTTGCATCCCTCCCCTCGGCTTTGATAAGATCAGCATGATCACTCAATGAGCTTCTTGGCCTTGAAGAAGCGTCGCAGGTAGAGTCCCTGCCAAGTGGCCAACCCAAGGAGACAGCACACGCTGAAGATGCTGAAGTAGAGCACACGGCTGTTGGTAGACTCTGGTAGTGTGGGAGAGAGAGAAGCAATTAGACCACTGGTGAAATTCACAATGGTGCTTGCAACGTAAAAAATTTTCACAGCATTTGTGTAGTCTGTGGTTACGAAAAAACTGGAACTCAGGGAATCGAAACCAGAGAGAGCCAAATTATGAGAAAGTTGACTTAAAATATTTATGAAAATAACTATGTGAGCGTTGATCATTTTAAAATTTCAGAAGGAATGGAGAATACAGTGATTCTCAATCAATGGGGGAAACACGATGGTGCAGTGGCTAACATATTGGCTTCCCACTGAGAAGACCTGGGTTCAAAGCCTGGAGATGGCAGATATTTTGCAATGGTATCTCAATTCCTACTTAAGGTGCTTTGTGGAGAGCACTTTGAGTGAGTATGCCATCCTGCCTTCTTTTAAGGGTAGGTTAATGGCTATGCTGGGTTTCTTTTGACCCTTCCTCATTTCACATCTATCTCTAATGACACAAATGACCTTAGCTGTCCGTCAACTCCCCTAAAACTACTACTATTCAATCAATGGATTGAAATTCACCAATCATCAAAAAACAGAACAAAATGAATGTATTTGACCTCCAAGCAACTCTTGAAAATTAAAATTATTTATGATAGGTATTTATCAAGATGAGACAGTAATCTATAAAGTATTTGTTCTTATCATGGATCTGCAGTTCTTTAAAAATGGTCTTTTATGGTGTATTCAATTGCGTAAATGAGAAAAACAAAATCTTAATAAATTGATTTAATGTTTTTTATGGATATTAAATGTTTTTTACGGTCATAATGCAAATTTTACCATTACTTTTGCATCTGTTACAATTCCTTACTATAAAAATTCGTTTTAACTTTTGCCTTATCATATGATAGTACGATTCTTTTATTTTGTTTGGTGCTAGCAGTGATTATTTGAAGATGCTAGGAAGAAAATTTTAAGTAATTTCATATAATGAAGGGTCCATTCTGAATCTGGGAATTACCATCGCGCAGGTTGGCTTGTTGAACAACAGTTTTGCCCAGCTCAGATAGTTTGTTGATCGGAAAATGCTATTTCCAAAAACTCATAAAAGAAGTGGTAGAAATAATGAAAAATCCAAATAATTTCAACCCTGAGGATGGCTACACGCTGACTTTGATGTGGGAAAGTATCATTCTACCTTACCACCAAGGAACAACCAATCAGAGCACTCCGGGCCAGCCAACATCTCCTATGCATAAGAGGCCAAATTGCTACCAAGATCCCCGAGACCTGAAGATACCTGCAGGACTGGGGGCAAAACTCTTGTCCAACAAGCCAACCTATGCGATGTTAATTCCCAGAAGCAGTATGGAACTTTCATCAGAAAGATATCGCGGAAGGTTTGAGATTTACTTAATATAATATTTTACAAATTGATATATTAGTTTCCAACTTTTAGACTTAACATCAGCTTAAACTATACAAGAATTGTTCTTACTTAGGACCCATTCAGTTACATTCCTGCTTTTTATAGAACAAGATTTTCAAAACATCCCCTTTATCCCATGGAGAACTTGCAGGAAATTTTAATGAACATATTAAGCTTGGTATGCAAGTACATGCATATGAAAATAATTAAAAGCATACATAGTCATAAAAGCTGTTTTTTTAATGTGGTTATAAATCTACAGTTGCGTGGCTAAGTTATTTTTTTTAAATATGTTTTCATATCCATCATCTCAATACTATTAAATTGAAACAACCAAATTAGTTTCTTTTTCCCATTCACCATTTATAGCCCACCAGCTGCTTATGCAATAACAGAATAATGACCTAAGTCTTACCTATGGGGCACAAATCTCTATCCTTTGTTACAATACCCTAAACAAGAATTATTAAATGGTGATTGCTGGCACTCAGCAGGCATCGTTTGGATTCTTGAGGTGAGGACCAGCCTCGGAGTGTAGTGCCCTAAGACCGTAAGTGCTTCAATGGCATTACTTTGGGGAATTCATTTATATTCTTCCAAATAGTTAGGGAAAAGGTCAAACGTGGTGTTGTGTCAGCAGTCCCCACTTTCTTGGGGTACTAATAAGTGAAATTTTTTTATTAGAGAATAAAATATTACATATTGCTCCAGGAAATGGTGGGAAAATATTTGGATTTTTTATTAATATGGAAGTTAGACATGAACCCAAGTCAGACCCATTTAGATGTCTGGAATATAGGATTTACACATGAGAAGTCTCATTTATTAAGGTTAAGAAGTTCAAACTATGGCAGCAAGATTTCCTCAAAATAATAATTATCTAGTTTCACACCACCATGTATTTAGGAGACCTGAGTGGCCAACCATCACAGAAAACACATCAAGCCTTTGTTGAATATTCCTCCAAGATAAATCCCTATCATTTCAGAAGTTTACTTCCACTGAAATGGCTCCTTTAGTCTCCTCTTTAATGTTTATCACGCTAATTTCATAGGATTTTTTTCAATGAAATCTGGAATTCTATATAAGAGTAATATCATTTATCAAGAATTAAGGTTTCCCTCTATAACGATAACAGTGTTTGTTCATCTGTTTTTAAGTCTTCCTTTCAATTCCTCATCCCTCTCCGTGGGGGGAAATTCCTGCTACCTGCAACGTTGGGTCGCATTCCCTGCCTTTAACAGTCTCCTCGGGGGGTAGAGTGTTTTGTGGTGCATGTACATGTGGTAGTGATGTTTCACATTCTTGCTTGTTGTGTCCTGGCTTGCGTGTTGTAGGATGGCTTTCGTGCTGCATCCTGGGGTGCAGTTTTTTAGTTGTTTTGTGGTATATGTGTTTGCATGAGTGTTGGATGAAGGGATTTTTGCATGAGTGTGTGCCCTGCTGTGGGTGTAATTTTCCATGTTGTTTTGCATGTGGTATTGTTCCTTTTTACGGTTGGTGACCAAACACCCCCCATCACATGCCCTTGTGGCGGCTTGCGGGGTATTATGTAGATGCAGATGAGTGTTGGATGAAGGGATTTTTGCATGTGTGTGTGCGCTGCTGCGGGTGTAATTTTCCATGTTGTTGTTTTGCATGTGGTATTGTTCCTTTTTACGGTTGGTGACCTAACACCCCCCGCCACACACCCTTGCGGGGTATTATGTAGATGTAGAACAGAAGCTTGCCTGCCCTGCTCAATTGCCCACCTGAATTAGCTCAGGATAGGTGGTGTGAACTCACCGTTTGTGTCCCTCATCTCCTCCTCCAGCTTCCTCATGAGCGAGAAGTCTTGCACTATTGACTCGGAGAGATCCTCCAGTCGCTTCAGCTCCACTTCCAGCGGTTTGAGTTTGGCAGCCTCACCCAACTACATGCAAGGGAAAAGAAAACCTGACCCTCACAACAATGATGCAAGAAAATGCTCGGCAATGAGCACTTGTCAACAATGTGAGCAAGTCAACACTCCCCCATTCCGGAAAACATGCACAACCAAAACAACTTGGGACACTGCTGCACAACTCTTTAAATCTCATGCAATTTAGTATGTGTGTCCTGATTTATGACAACCAGCAGTTGGAAATATTTCACTGCCACTTCAAAATTAAATATTGAAATGTTTATATCTTTGCATTAAACTCATTATTGCATAATTTCATCTTGTGCGCTCATTGTTTTTCTCATTCACATGTTATGTGCTCACGATGTACTTCAACAAACAACTATAAAGACATTGCAAATGAAACAGTCAATGAATTTAGAAAGAAAAATGATTGTGCATACTGCATCTGGCGGGGCCTACAGCTGGATCCCTAAGTGCCACAATCTTTACAGTGTCGTTGCCATTTGGGGGCACTTTAATAAGAGATGGGCAAGCCTTAAAAAATACTGGTCCATTTTTCATTAAGTATGCCCTTTAAAAATTACCTTACTAATCCAGAGAGATTTTATTAAGTGAACCACTAACTTACTTCCTCAATATTTCATTTTTCCTATAAGATGCTCAAAATAAAAAATAAATCCACAAAAAAATAAAAGTATACTTACTCCCAAGTATAATTTCTTAGATCATGTGAAATAGTTCACTGGCATTTAAAAAGGAAATGCAAGCTCCACTTCTTACTAAATACAATAAAATACTTGTACTTATCCAGAAGTGAAGAGGGAAATAACATTAATTCAGCAAGAGGATATTCACCTGATTTCGAAGAGTAGTAATCAGAACCACTCAAGACCAGCCTTTAATTGATAGAATACAGTGGATAAATGATCATCCAGTAGGAGTAGGAACACATTAGCACCATGAATGCTACAGAAGGAAGATGCACCATTTTGACTTATTATGTTATAAGTCATGTAACTAGATTGCAGCATTTTCATTCTCAATGTTCTAAGAAACTAAGTACAATTTATGAGGCATACTGAGAGGAAAAACAACTTATACTCATTGGAAATATGCGGAACATTCTGAGACACTAAATTCATTTGCGAATGGTGAAAAAACCTGTCATGAGCCTTGCTTTATTGTGATATCTGTACTGCCTTCGTACAGTCAAATGAAATCTTTCTTTACTGTACCCCTGCTGTGGCTACAAGCACAAATTCATTGACTATGATCATGTTCCTGTGAAGCTTAAGTTCACTTGGAAGGAATGCTACAGAAAATAACATCAAATCTAGGGTGTATCATGTAAAACTTTGATTCCCATCACCTTGGATGCTGGAGGTTAATGAGGAGATGTAGGTACTTAACAGATGCATCCATAAACATATGAACACCCAAACAACTACTCTTGTTGGTACCCTTTCCCCCTTGAAACTGGCAAATAATCATTCAAATACTTGCTTTGATAAAACACCCTATCCTATTAATTGATTAAACAGACAAATATGACTTTGCAAAGTAACAAAATTGCAACTACTTATTGATGCAAACCCAGGTGTCATCTACCAATGGGTAAAAAAAGAAGACCCGCCCATCATTTTTTTCCGTACAAACAAAAGTATTCTACTTCAGTGGGAGAACCGCACCCCCAGGAAAATTAATGCATACAAATATGTCAGGACATCCAATTCTGGTAATAAGAAGGGTACATATGTTTGGCCTGTGAAGTAGCAATAATGGCCAGAGGAGCCAATTGTATAGCAAGTATGTTGTACCCTGTTTTTACAGGCTCAAAGATGTACTTTAAAGAATTTTTCTATGGCGATAGGATAAGCTGAATCTGGAAGGTAATAAAATCAATGGAAATTAATACCAGGTACTTTTTTCCTATTCTTATGCAATTTAACTGATGTTAATTTAGTTAATCTTCAAAAACATCTTTTAGGAGCAAGATATTACTGTCACAAGAAAATATTAGGGTTAGAGCGATTAAAAACGTAAAAATTACTTGTTTCATTCTCTAGATCAAAATCTTTCACAACAATGCATAATTGAAACTTTCAATTCCACAGTAAATACTTCCATCACACAACATTAAAATAAAAATGGTACTAATTGATTTCCTATGCTGCACGGAGATATATATACGTGGGTCGTCGTAGCCCAGGGGTGGAGCGTTAGACCACAGACCGGAGGGCCCGGGTTCGATTTCCGGACACCTGGTTGAAAGAAGTATTTATAGATAGAAGTCGACAGCCGGGCACCACCTCTCTAGGCACCTGCGGCTCCACCCAAGCTATGCGATTTTTCGGGTACCAGATCTTACTGTGAAACCATAACCGATACAGGGCAAGAAATTGCACCCCCCTGGCCTGATGTGTTAATTTCACACGCCGTCGGGATTTGTACTGGGTGAACTTTACCACCACCTGACCAACCGACCTTCGGGTTGATTGCTGTGTTTATGGTTAAAATATATAAAGATTTTGCATTAATCCCAAATCAAAACTATGTCATTAACAACGTATTTTATAAATGATACATATAACAATGGACACGATTACAGACACCCAAGCCTATGGTGGAGGAAAACCCAACTAGGCGGGAATCGAACCCGCAACTTCTGGGATTTCAGACGAGGGTGCTACCCCGCCGCCACTGGGGCCGAATTTTAGTTTTCTTTCTACCCTCAGGTAAGTTGATCACGCGACATAAAATAAGTTTTCCTTCAGCCATCAAGTATGTTCATCACGAGACTGATGAAGGCTAACAATTTAGTTACAGAAGTTATGAGTGCGATAATCACTAAGTATTTGATATTTTATTACATCTCTTCACTGAATTCACCTGAAGTGATAAAATATACACGGTAGCATCAACCATTAAATCAGCACTTCAAAAAATATTGTTTAAAGTAAAATGTACAAAAATGAGCAATCTGTGAACAAGAAGAAATAAAAGGTTATCCTCAAGATAGAATTATTACAATTAATAAGTCCTAAAAATTCATTTGTGTTTTTTATAAAAACAACGTTAAGTGGTTAGACGCATGTGCACTATAAGACATTAAAACATCAACTCAACTGTAAACAATTTCAAGACAAAAGCTGATCATGCAACTATTTATCAATATTAAGGTGATTAAAATAAATTTCAAGGGGTGGTTCAACGAAATAAAAAATTAATCAGGCAACTTTACCGCCTGTTTCCGGAAGAAGTTTCCACAGCCCAAACAGAAAGAGAGAGGGAATAAACATTTAATAACAACGTCATAAAATAAAAACATTAAAGAGAGAACCGAGGAATATAATGTTATTGAAGTGTAGCTTACCCCTTCGTAACTTTTTGCCTCAATACCCCTTTTCGTCACCAGAGATACTTCTTGTTTCATTCCTCTTTGAGCTATAAGTGGAGAAATAACAAAAAATATTAACTTCCTGATGGTAATTACCATTCACCTGCTAAAAAATTACTAGGAACTGACTAAAACCTCATTACTTACAAGGAACACGGGATGTGAAGCATATTTCAAACGTGTCATAAGTTTCGGTGACGAATGAAAATTTTCCTTTAGAAATATCTTCCTTCTGCGAAAGTATATGCCCTTTAGAATCCCTAACCTGCCAAAGAGAAAGTGATGCAAAGAATGTCAACGTACGGTATTAATAAATGCCCAATAGCAGTATATGAAACAATCGTAACAATAAACAAGTTGATGTGCAATACTATCCAAGTAATTAACTTAAGTTGCAGCGATGGTATCTTACAATATAGTCCACTTTTTGTCCTGGGGCATCTGACACTTCATATTCTCCACTCATGAAGACATTCGTCTGCAATTCCTCCTTCAAACATTTTTCGGAGTTAGGATGCAGGTGAAACATAATACCATTTACTTCGATTGCCCATAGTGCAATAAATATATTCAAAAGTAAATAGAGATCCATTGTAAAATTAGAATAAATGTGCGTTACAAGAGCGCGGAGAGATTACGTGTTACACATACTTTACAGGCAACATCCATTGCCAAATCGTCATTTCCGGTCGCTGACGTGAAACAGAAGAAGAATGATTGGCGTAATCTTCGAAAAAACCGGTAAATTGAACGAAGAGGTGAGGTAGGAGCGTTTGTAATGTCTTTTTTTGGGGGACGCGGTCCAATTTTCCTCAAGCTTATCTTGTTTCATACGTTAAATTTCATGGATATTTTAGTGAAATGTAGCTCATATATCCACCATTGATCATGGAATAATCTTTAAGTTGGCTCTGTGCTCATTTTTAAAATTTGATATGCATGACATAATTCTACTGTATGTGTAACATGCGGGCATAGTTTTTACGCTGCACAGTTAATCTTCCAGATCATAGTTACGAACTTTGCTCCTCGGTAGAGGAGCTATGCTACTCTTTCAAAAATTGGGATTTTAAAAAATCCTGCTCCTTCTTGATCCCGACGATGCCAGATTTGTGAGATTTCGCTTTATTGTGGACTCCTAACGGATTAGTTGAAGGAACTAATTTCCCTCTCCATAGAAATGGATTAATATGAATGTAACTTATTTCCTGGTTTCGGTGATAATCGTCTGATAAAAAAAATATTATTGATGCTGCTATCTTCCTACATCAGGTATTCACAGGACAACAATAAGTTCTTGTTGAGGAATTAAATTCATGGAGTAATAGAGGTTGGGTATCGAATAATTAGTGTTTTACACATTACTTCTTTATTTATGTGCTTACGTTTAGAATACTACGTATTTATTATTATTATATTTATTGGTCTGTAGTGGCGTTCAGCTAGGAGTCACAAAATATTTATTTAGGAGATGTGTCCATCCAAAAACCTACCTTAACCGGTAGATTACCTAATAATAGTGGGATTCAGGTCCCCTGGACGTCCTTCTTATCGACTCCCATGGTGGGTGCAAACCATGACGGAAAGATAATTGTACGAATGGATAAATCTTCAGATTTGGTCCAGGCTTTGTTTCTATCTTTATAATTTCTCCAGGTGCATGCCTATTTTTTTCTTATGGTTCCCATATCTCTCAAGTTAAGTCGTCAACACAGTAACACAAGAATAAATATTTCACTTAATTCTAATTATTCAGAATTTACCAACTGGTACAAGCGGACTGAAGAATATTGTCCTGGCATCAACTACCACAGCAATGGGTGAGAAAGTTCACAGAATCAGCCACAGTGAAGAAATATCTCCTGTCTATGCTCCCTTAGAGATCCCTTCTTAAGTTCACAAATATCATTTCACAGGTAATGTAAAACAATAATTTATTCAAGAAATGAAAAAATTAACATATTTGAATAGCATAAAAAAGAAAAACGTGAGAGGTATGTATATGGTACCAGCGTATTGCATTCTTGAGTCACAAGTTATTACAGTAATATTAAATATATATGTATTTGTGTGTATTTATAGGTTTTTTGTAACATTTATTTATATCCACTACAATTATCGTAGTCTTAAAATTATTGTCTTCAATTCATGGATGCTAATTCATGACAAAGATTTGGTAGAATAGTAATGATGAAATGCAAAGAAATAGACTTATTCAATCAATATTTTTCAGAGAAAGAAAACAGTAAAGTTTAAGATTCTTCATAGTGTAATCCTTATATAAGGACCAACATTGAGAACAGATTGTTATTATAATGATAATAGTCATATATCTATCAGGTTCATAATAAATACAATTAATTTTTTATTTGGGAAAACTACTAGGAAAATATCTTCCTGTAATTTCCAAAAACAGGGATTTGTACAAGGTGGATTAGAGTTTTTTGGCATGGAATGACAGATAAAAACATCACAAGAATATTTTAACTAATAAAATTAATATTTTTTTCACTTCATGGCCCACAATTTCAGATTTTTTGTGTGTTAGGGCTACACGCAGGGGAGACAAGAATTAGTTTCAATTCCAGTATTTTCCCAGGCTTTCAAGGATAAAAATTCATTTCTCGAGGTGTTGTCCCACCATAATTACTACCTTGTGTCATTGATGTAATCCAATGGAAACTGCTAAATTTACATTTGCAAATATGTCTGCATTTCCCCCTGTATCGCATCAACATAATGAAATAAGAATGGGTAAAGAAAACTCCAATGGCCGTAATAATTAGTTGCAAATCTCTCGTCAGACCAATTGTTGTGTTGGTTTAACGGGAACCACGTCAGGGACCAACCACAACCTCTCGACCAGAATACCCTCTGTGGTGGTTTACGGGAAATTAATCCGCGACAGGGACCAACACACAGCCACACGCACACTATCCTGACTGAAATCCTTCACAAGGCTGTGAGACCCTGTTAAAGAATTTCAGATGGAGATGGAATCTTTCACGAGGCTGTATAGTAGACCCCGTTAAAGATTCCTGGATATTCTCAAGCATACACTTTGTGACTGGCACAGACCAATCACACACAAGCACACAAGAAACACACACTCAAAAGGGCCCAACTTCTGGGAGAATCTGAACACAGGTAAAGAGCGCAACCAGGAAATGCGTCGAACACATGTGTTTCAGCCACAAAGTCGCCCTCTTCAGCGAACCGAAGGGAAAACACCTCCAACCCAACACAAGGTTGAAAAGTGATACTTTTGGAAAATATTTTGAACCTACTTGATAATATAAGAGAAAATCAGCGGGCCCCTAATTTGGTGAAAAAAATCATTCCCATTCTCAGTTTTTATCCATCAAAGTATTCTCATTCAAATAAGTATTTTCCAAACAATTATCACACAGATGTAGTGCAGCAGTAAGTGGGCAGTTTTTTCATAATGCTGCACCACATTAGCTTGATTAAATTCACGAATGCTCCTTCAGTGTATACACATGATTCTTTACATTTTTGCAAAATACATAACACATTGAAAGTTACCAGTTTAAAAAAAAATTGCAATATCAGTCATTCATATTGAATTGAGTAAGATATTTTATCTCCTTCTCTCCACTACCAATGTTCTTGTAAATTAACATAAATTCTCAAAAATTCCAGGTTTTACCTTTCAATACCTTTCAGTCTTTTCCAGATTTTTTAAAAGGTTTTCCCATTCCACCCACAAGCCTCATTGGCTGCAAGGTGAGGTGGTGCAGCCAATAAAATGTGCCTTTTCAATGGATTTCCGTGATTTAGCCAAGAAGACTAAAGATATCTCTTTGTGAAGTGAAGACCGTGTCAAGGATATTAAGGGAATTATGCCAGGTCATAAAGCTCTTACAAAGCAGATAGAGCTGATGTTAGGGTCCATAAGTGAAGATATTAAATAGAAGATTAGTGAAAAATTGTATTTGATGCAGGTGTAGAGAAAAATGGAAAAGTGTACATGGCGGAAAAGAAAACAAAGAACCTTTAATTAAGTAAATTCAAAGAAGGTAGGAAAACTAGATGCAGGGCGTACTGAGATGAAATGGCATGTTGGACAATATTATTACTTTTTATTTAAACACAGAGGCTCAATTAAGATGCATAAAAGAAATGATGCTCATAGTTACATAAATGTTTGGCACAAACCCATGAACATTGGCTGTAACATAGCTCATCAAAAACCTACCCTAACCTGGTAGACTGTCCTATAAACTTCTAAAAATTATTTTGAGCACACTATATTTATTGGCGAGATAAACCTCTTAAAGTATTTTTCTTCCCTGTTAGAGTTTTTCTCAGAGCTTCCATGCATAGTTTCTGGAATAACGTGATCATCTGCGACTTGATTTCCTTTTTCTGAGAAGCATCAGATTTTTTAGTAGGATAGCCTCAGAATCACAGGGACAACATAATATTACTACGAGGGGATGCGATCAATTTGTGCTGCGTTTACTTACCTAACCAAAATATCTGGGTGTAGCTGATAAATAAAGTTCATGAAATATATTCCTCAGAGTAAAATAGGATTTTCTTGAGGAAATCTGTTTGGGATTTCCAGATCCCAAACAGATTTCCTGAAGAGAAGCACTTGGAAGAAAACTTCATCCTAGGTGGGGTCAGAATAAAATAAGGGTGAAAGAGTTGTTGAAGTTAAAGAGGAGTTGATTTAACATTAGAACATTAGGACTGAAGCTGAAGAAGGGAAATTTTAAGATTGAGTGGGCCAGGCTATGTAGAACAATTTAGGAATTAATGAAATAAAGTGGGCAGGCACAGATCCTTCCTGGGGTGGTAGTTGGAATGATGATAGATTATGAAGGTGAACAAAATATAGCACAAAGCAAATTCACAACTCTGCATAAGTTCAGTTTTTCCACAACGAGTGAGATGTTGGCTCCATAGATGACATAATCAATCTATTTCATGAAACTCCAAGAAGCTATCAAGATTGATTATAGGCTTTGTGACTGCATTTGGTTTATGATAACTTCTGGAGGCAGAGTTGGCATCCCCAATGGGAGTGTGACATAAGTTCAATTTCATAATATAACATTATTGGATTGGGTGATTTTCATTGATCCATGAAATTATTAATCATTTGCTGGAGTATAAAATGGAAAATGTGTGGAAAACAATTCTTAAGACATGGATTGATGAATAATCAAAATATGTAGAAAATATAGCTAGACAGTGCTGCTACTGCCCTCACAATGTCCACCTCAGTGAACCTCAATGTAAGAAATCAGTGGGGTTCATATCGCAGTCACCACAATACTAACCAAACATAACTCGTGAGCTTAGATAAGGAGAAAATTGGCAATATATTATGCTAAAATTTCAATTCGGAAAGGCTTGTGAGGATTTTCAGCACAAGGAAGGCACAGGAAGTTTCTATCAAAATTCATTTATTCACATCACATGGATCACATACATTACATAACATTTTGTACAAGAGTCAAGAATTAGAATGAGACTCAAAAATGCCTTGTAGCAAAGGTTTTGGAAATTTCTGTACATCCCACAGACAATAGCCGAACAGAGATTTGCAAGTTACAAAATGCGAAAGACAATTCACATCCAAAGTTAAGGTCAAATGTATGTTTTCTTGTGCTGGTATTCGTGCAAAAGTTAGCATGATACATAATATTATTATTATTATTATTATTACTTTATATCAGCACAAAAGTGTATGAATGCATACTTTAATAGCTTTAATCAAAGAGGCATTCATTTACCACAGTGAGATTTTTGCTTGAGCCAAGTAAAAAATAATCTTCTCTAAAACTTCAGCCAAATCCAAAAACCAGTATCACTCTGTAAAAGTTTCCTATCAAAACACACTGATGCAATTAAGAAAGTTTTCTCCATTCTCACAAAAAAATTGCAGCACAACTGATGGATGCACCCTATAATATAGAGTGCAAAACAAAAAAAACAATAATTAATAGACCACATGCATCTCCCACACATGGGAAAAAATAAATATTTCATCTGTATTGCACACACCAACTTCTTTCTATGCATTTATATGCATTCATCTATATTTTGCTATACCCTCCCTTATTGCTTTTTCTATTGAGTCGGAGAAGTCTGTCAATATCACACAGTATACTCGATTCTTAACAAGCAGTTGTCATTCATCACATATTCTACATATATTAAATATTTGTAAATGAGGTGACATACCAAAAATAGGTAACTCCATAGAAAATACTTCAAGTTTCATATATGCATATAGATAATATACATATACGTATGTATAAATTTGGAGGGAACGTGAGCACATATTATATAAGATTTCTATACTTTTTAAATCTTCTTAATAGTAATGTGGCAAATAGTAAGAGTAAATAATATATATGTGTAAATATATATATTATGTGTCAGCGGAAAATAAGGTCCAAAGTCCCCACTCCTCCTCCCCACACTAATCCAACCTTAACCAGGTGATGCACTGCATTTGACAAACTGCCCTCTTTGAGTGTCCAAAACACCCAATATCCAAAACGCCTCTTCCACAGGAGGTCAAGGGGGAGGGGAGGTTTCTTTTCACCGTAGCATTAGCCCCGCCTGTCCCACCACGACGTGACCTTGCTACGAGCCTAGCCTCACAACGACACCAGCTTGGGGGGCACAGCATCCGGACTCGACATCTCCACCCCCACACCACCTGTGCTCGATGTGCCAGAGTTGCGCTGTTGGCTTGAGCACGATGGCACCATCAGGGGTGGCAGGGATGAGGTGGCACACCCACCACCCACTGGCGTCAGACCGGTACCGCCCTCCATCAGAGACTCAAAGTTGAATGGGATCCCAGCCGAGGGTGTCGTTATGGGGACGCCGGCCACCTCAGAGGCAGCCGACCCTCCACCGGGGAGCACGTGGTGTGCGGGGGCGAAGGCAGCAGCCACCGACAGAGTGGTGGGCCGGGGCGGCCTGGTGTTGTGATGTACGGGGGGCGGCGAGCGTGGTGGGGGCAATGAGGGTGGGCAGGGGGGATGTGCCCTGCGCTCCATCACCTCTACCATCTCGGAGTCGTCGTCATGGAGGTTGAAGATGAGGGGCTTGACATCTGGGGGAGATGATGGGGCATGTTCAGGATTTGCAGTCAGACGACAGCTCACCTTGTGAGCCTCCAGGAGGAATTCCAGCTCTTCTTTCTGGAGCTGGAGCTGCTGGATCTCCTTCTGCAGGCCTTGCTTCTTCTGCTCCAAACCCTCCGTCTCCTGCAAATGATCAAACATGAGAATTTTCGTTAGACAACAGATCATCAAAATGTCTTGAATGCATATTATTCACATTGTCTCTTTTAATTGCTACAAAAAAACATTTTGCAGGATCAGATTCATAAAAATTTGGTTGCACAGAAAACTAAGAATATTATTCAAAATTATTCAACTATTAGTTGAGTTGCCACAGAAATGGGCATGAAACTAACAATGATCTCTAGCATTCCAATGGTCATACAACTGACATGAATGAAACATTAACTGCCAATACAATGCTGAAGGCCCGTTTCACTTGGAAAGACACAGTAAATACTTTGAAAGAAGCTGCATGAGAAAACAAAAGGTTTCTCAAAGCTGCTAGTAAATTTACAAGCCTTTCCAAATTTACAACCTGAGACTGCCAATGGTTATAAATGGTGCAGAACTTGTTAGTTGCATACATTAAACAGCATGAAAATTTCAAAGTTTTGCATTACACCTAACCTTTTCCGAAGTCTTGTAAATTTTCAATTATCTTTGAGAAACAGGCTCTAGCCCTTAATGTTTTGAATGTCCTTTAGCAAGTATGCAGACTGACTAGCAAATTAACAAAGAAAATTACTTTTCCTCCAAATTGTGAGAAATTTGTCCTTGTTTCTATATACAACCATATTTTTTATTCCCAATCAACTAATTATGCTGTGCATACTTAAGAAACATGTATTCTTAAGCTTTATTTCCTTACGAGGCTGCTATTGAAATAACAATTCCTATCATTAAGAATCCAGCAGGGACATAATTTTTAATTTTGGGAAGAGGATATTTGGAAAATGTCATCAGAAGTTGAATGATAGTAGGTATAACATTCGTATATTATGTAGAAATGTGTTCTTCAATGGAGATACCTTTGGTATTTGAATAAACATAACCTAGAATATCACCTGTCTAATCAAATGAAGTGGATTTGACAGGTATTGTAATTTCTTGATATTGATAAATATTTGTACATGCTCTTATAAGATTACTGTTACCAAACGGCTGCTATTAATAAACAAGAGAATATCACAGCTAATTAAGGGTCAATAGTCACCAAAACATTATTTGATAAACTAGCTTCACCACCTAACCTAAAAGATCATTTATTATCTACCATAATAAAATGCGAGTGGCACAAAGTTTTCAGCAATGGAATTCATTGTGTTTTGCATAAATATTGAAATATTTTTTATTTTACTCGCGGCTTTTGTGGCTGATAGGATGTCAAAAGAATACCATTTGGTTATTATGTATTTATATCAAAATCAGTGTCAGATTGAATTACCGGTCAACATTGCCAAGGGTTTCAAATTAATTTCTATTAACAGTGATCCAAAAATAATAACAATTATCTGTATGACCATCTACGAAATAAGAGAAGAGGTAAATATTGAAAATGTTAAGTGAAAATTTTATCTTGGTTCTTGAATTCCATTTCAAATTTATAACAGCTACACAACAAGAAATCGTTCAGCAGAACACTAAACAGAAAGCTGAAAACTTGTGTGCATGGGAGTATATTTCCTACATTCTCTTATATTCTTCCTTCAAAGAATTCCTTTGGCTATGGATTAAAATTAATGAATTTTAGGCTACATAAGAATAATACTTCTACTTCCTAGTTACACATTTCACTCGTACAATAAAATGAAGAAATAACCAGAAAAATCAAATACGAAATTGATCCCAAGAGATTTTCCAAATCAACCACAATGAATTTTGTGAAAGTTCGAATTACTAATACAAATGGTATGCACAAAATTTAACAATGTGCAAATTGCCAATCACTGATTAGCACATCAATATGGAGAGACAGGATCCACATGATCTGTATTGGCATAATGGCATTCAAAATATCATGATTGGGGAAAATGCATTAAATTTATTGTTATTGCAGGTAAATATGATCATTAGCAATTCAAAATTGTGTAATTAATGGCAGTATTTAGCGAATGTTCACATAATTTAACACCAGAGTTAAGAAAAAAGCTACTAGAGCCCCACAGGCCCCTTTAAGGGAAAGGGCATGGTGAGGGGAGGGAAATACTGTGGCACTAGAAGTCCACAAACCATTAGCAAATTGCCAAACTCACCAGGAGCAGGGAGTTAGTGTGATCCATCCTTCTCTTGCGGCACCTTGCAGCTGCCATCTTGTTGCGCTCCCTACGCACCCTTCTCCTCTCCTCCTCCTCTGGCGATAACTATCGAAAGAAGAAAAAGAACCATCATCTCTCTTCCTCCACTCTCCCTCCAATATGACTGATCAAAACAACCTTTTAACTCTTCACTACGATGTGACCAAAATTAACAACAAATGGCTAATTTATCGCTTAACATGAAAAGCATACCCATTAGTTGTGAGAAGATATACAAATTGAAGCAGAAAACTTTTTCAAAGCAAACCTAATTAAATGGGTAGTTCACTGTGTTTTCATATATTTTCACTACCACACTCATTTCATGCACCAAATGTTCCTTTTAATTTAGGCCTTGGTCCACACTTTTCTTTATGCATTTGAAAATGTTCAAACCCCATTGAGGCATTCTGATTCCAAACAAAATTTGATCGCCCAAGGTGACCATCAGTTAGTTCTATTACCCTTTTTCTGTTCTTTGCAAACATTATGACACCCCCTCCACCCTCCTGTGACCAATGATTATTTTGGGCCTTATTAAGGTTCTGAAAGCAGCTTGACTCAGAAGGAAAGTCAAGGAGTAACTTTTTCCAAGCATGCAGGTTTTACTTCAAATAATTACATAACAGCTCTATTTATGGACGAAGAATAAAAGTGTACTAATTTTGGGTTCATTATTTGATTCAACATGCACATAAATTGACTGTGTGTGTTGTGCATTCCCCACCACTTGTGCTAAGCTGAATATTGCTTTCCATTCAAATACACGTTCCCACACATCAACTAACTGTGCAAATGAACTAACCCTCACCCTGTCATCCTTGACTGGTCGCCGGCCTCCCACATTCCTCCGCCCCTGGCCCCCCCCTGAGGGCGTACCGCCGTTGACCGTCGTGTTGGCCGTTGTGTTCGCCGATGACTGCCTCCTGGGCACTATGGCCGTCACTGTGGCACTCCCACCCTGCCACGTTTTGCTGTCCACACTCGTGAAGGTGCTGCCCTCTGAAAAAACAAAAAATTCATAAGCTTGATGCTTCCAAGTGCGCAAGGTGTTTGTTTACGTATGCAATATTTATATTGAACGTACATAAACAATTTTCAAATGTGAACAGCTAACATGAGCCAAGATATTTTATAAGCATGAGATTAGTTAAGACCCACACAGAAGACAAATGGATAGAAGAGGTCGTAATAGCGTGTGGGTGGGGCTTTGATAGAAAAGAAATGAGGGCTAAAGTAACCCATTTAAACAAAAAAGACTGATGGTCCACAATACATTGTTTGAGCCTTCATCATGGATATGCAATATTTATTTAAATATGGCTACTGTAGCATAACCAAAATAGTAAATGGAATATGTGCCATTTATAACAGCACATGGTGCCTTCATGTAAACATTGGAGTGCTTACACAATTGATGGCTCTTTGAAAAATTTACATAACATGCAACACACAATCATTATGAATTGTTAATATTGGTGCACATCAAAGGCTCATCTTAGTCCTTGATTTCTATGCTGAATGAAAAGGTACATACAGCACACCTAAAACTTTAATATTTCATTTGGGAAGCCAAGGCACCTCCCTCATGTAAGAATAAATACAATAATTTCTAGCATAAGGATTTTACACATTAATGACAGGACGAAAATGTAAAAAAAACCATGAGTGAGGAAAATTGACATGAAAATATAAAATGAACAGTTGCAGCCAAAGGTACAAAAGAGCCAGCTTATATTACTTGTGATGGGAAGAGGAGTAAGAAGATGAACGAATGCAATTAAGAATGAGGGGACACTATCTCAGATGAACGGAAAGTTAGAAGCTGCTGAAGGAAGTACTTTGTAGTTCATAATGGTAGTTTAGTGAATGACAAAAACCAAAAATACATTAGATGGTTTAAAAGGAAGCAGGGGGATTGACATACTACATGAAAATTGGGTAGTAACAGCATTGAATAACAAGAAAATATTCATGATTTTATGGTGTACTTGTGAAAACATGTGCAAAAGTATTTAACAATTTGGTTTTTACTCAGCCCGTAGAAATTGCTTCACATATTTTTACCAAGTTTGGATGGACATACCCCCATTCTACATTAATTATACTATTGTATTATAGGATGGGGACCACTATAGAATGTAAGAATTACAAGTATAGGGCAAGCAATCATGTAAGTATACTGAGTGAAGTGCTTAGTGAACTGTTGATTGAAAAGAGGATGAAACATAACATTGAACAAAATCTGGGAATGGAGACAGCAGTCGCGTGATAAGAAAAGTAATTACTTAAGAGCAGGGAAAGTAAGTGAACTGAAATAACTGAAAATTTCTTTTTTTTCTACGCCCATCCCAAAAAGAAGGGTGAAGGATTAGGACACTTCACGAGCGTTGGCTTCAGCATGGCCGAGCCAATTAATACTTCTTTCGCAGCCACCGATTTGCCAGGGAATGATCGATTCTTACCTCTTGGGACGGGCTGCACGACCGGGGGCACGAACCCTGCCTCGTTCTGGTGCGGCGTCGCCGCGTCAGCCTCGCTCTGAAGCTCGATGAAAGTCTGCTCGATGTTGCGCAGCGTAGTGGGCGTCAGCGTCGGAGTTGTACGCGTCGGGACGCCGCAGTTGAGACCGTCGAATGCGACAAACTGCAAAGGAGAGACGGGAACGGGTTAGGAACGCTAATCCGAAATCGCATGCACGTAGGGCACCGCCTTTTCCTCTCTTTCAACCCGGGAATTTCCTCGCCAGGAAACGAGAGGGGAAAAAAATTAAATTCCATTGGCACGCTTCTCAAAGCTAAAATCAACTTGAAAAATTCTCGGAAAGGACTTGTAATATGCGAAACCACAAAACATCTGAAAAGTAGATGTGACATAAACATGAAAATATATTGATTCCTATCAGAAAATTCTACACAAATAAGCTTTTCCAAGGGCTTTTAAATTAAAATCATAGCTTTGAGAAACGGGACCCATGGGCGTTGGAATTGAGTGGCGCCGTCGGCAGTGTTTAAAATATTTTTAGCACAAAATACCTAAATCAATTAGCATGATGAGGAATCATGATCATTTTTCACAATCGATTCTAAAGAAAGTACAAACACTACTCCAGAGTAAATTTATCCTATATAATCACTAAATATATACTGCTACAGAACTTCTGTCTTTGGTAGATGGGCGTGTTGTAGGTTTTTCACAATACGAAATATTTCCTATGCAGTTAAGCGCCAATATGACCTATTACATATAGAAATAAGCATAATAGGGCTCAGTCCAATCAATTGGGAAAGAAGTTTGAACAAGCTCAAGAATATTTACTGGAGCTAGTAAGAAAACGGTCGAAGTTATACTTAAAAATTGAAAGCATTACTCATTTCAACACACGAAACGGAAAGATTTCTATAAATATTTACTAGAGTTGCTTCAATAGAATGATGCAAAGAAAACTACAATGGAAAAGAACTTAAAAAAATATTTGTTACTCAAAATTGATTTCAGTTGATGTGTTTTAACAAACTTAACTCTTGAGGCATCGTGTAAAAAGAAGGAATTCTCTCTTTATGGAGTTACTGCCTGTCGAATAGCAGGCTAAATTACTGGCATTAATTTGATTTGCAGCCATAGATATCTCTAATAACATCGCGGATTTCCTTTTACACCGGATAAAAATTGGATGTCCGGTCGACTTGGTCGACCCGACCCCCGAATGACAGAATACATTAAAAAGACCAGCTCTCGCCTTTTCAAGGTCTCCAAGGGCAAATATTATCTACTGCTAGCAAGCGCCTCCCCACACAAACATAACTCCAATCGCAGCCCATTTGGCTGGATGCGAATCCATCGATAAGCTCCGCATCACATCAGATATTTATGCAGATGCTCATGCACGATGAAAGGCGCCTGCTTTGCGAAATTACACCAGGGGACAAAATGACCTCGAGACTTGATCATGTTTTATTCAATCTTTAAACGTGTCAGAAAAGCACAACTAAAGTCAGCAGCTTTCGGCGATCACGACAAACGAGTGAGCAGTGTCTCTCCATCGTGGGCACTCTCTCTTACTATTTCTCGCCCCACGAGGGGGAAAGAGGCCCGAGACACGATGCTCATCGCTCGAAACGGGAATCTTTAGTCACGCAGCAATTCCGGATGAAGAAGAATTCGCACCCGTCGACGATTTCCGCCCGGGATGGGGAGGGGGGGGATTATGGCGAGAAGGAGATACACATGCGCATGCGCGGATCCGCTCGCCGCAATACCTCGTCCATTGGCCGCCGCTACTGCGACGTGCGAATCAAGGTACCGAACGCGGGACCGCACGCATGCCCGCGTCGTCTCCTAGTCGCGTGGACAAATATTTGTTTTGATCCGAGGGCGCATTCGCTTAGCGCGACTGGCTGCACTTCCGGGTCTGGTGCGTGCCCAACACTAATTGTTACAGCGTACCCTCGAGGGCGGAGGTGCCGTATAGGAACCAAGGGTGTCGGGGCCATTTCGACCGATTATGGGGGGGATGTGAGTTGGCACAATCGTGCCCGATAGAGGGAGAGCACGCGTCGCCTCTCTCCCCCCCTCCCTCTCACGGAAGCATGGCAAGCACACATTTTCCCTTCCGAGGGATTAAATGAAACGAAGTTAGGCACGGAAAGTGAAGCACGCTTCCATTGTGTCAAGTCCCAGGCAATTGGCAGAATCGAACGATAGACTTCAAAAATTCCACAAGTCTGTCAATATAAAAACCATAAACAAACAACGATGCCATCCCTACATAAACTGCCACCTTACACAAAACAAATGTCTCCTTCCGATTTGCGGCCATGGAGTTTGTAACAATCCTCCTTCCCTCGAAAAATGTCTAAAAACTACTGGTCAGACATTCTCTATTACCGACCCTTGGAGATCATTCTTTCGTTCTTTAAAATCACAAAGCTTTTTCAAACATTTTCTCCACGTGCTCCTCCGCCATGTACAAACGCCTATGCGGTTACGTATCCGACCTATTCAAAACTATTCAGCTTCAAAATCCTTAACTACTCCATTCAATTGGGCCCGACGCTGTACCTGCGGCATCTTCAACATTCCCCCCCTCTCCCAACCGCTTTTGACGCTTTACCATTCTTCCCCCCTTTCATGGGACAATACCAGTAATGCTGTTTACCCCGCGTTTTACGGTGGCCAGTGCACAACACCCCATAAGATTCGTGTTAGCTAACTGTTACACCAAGCTTATTAGGACCACTTTACAATTGTTTCAATGCTTCCGTAATCGCTTTACTCGGCGGTCCTCGTCAGACGTGACGATGACCGCCGAGTACCAGAAGAATGATGTCATGTACTTTGCTTAGTCATAACTTGACAATTTCACCGGGTATGTATGTATACACACATGAGTGGGTGCGGCGCTAAAATCCAGACAAAATTAAATTTCAATTTCCCGCCATATCGTAGTTCCACTAGAGGTCTCGATTGGCGTTCTTGAAAGCTATAGGCATCTAGTTAAAAGTCATAACCTCAAAATGGCCGAGATGTTACGTACAAGTGAGGAGTACAATCGAAGAACCGTTGTCATCGAAAGTGCTCACGCTGGGCGTTATATTTAGAAATAATTAGATTCATCTGGTACCCCAGATCAACCGTTTACGATATTTTGGCTAAGTATAATGCTTCGGAGAAGTCTGGGGAAAGTTTCGCTAACCCGGCGAGGAAATCTCATACGAGGAAACGCGGGCTAATGCGGATTTAAGCGCCATACCCTGACCAGACCAGAATCCCTATTGTCAGGGCGTTTGCCCTTCGTTAAAACGCTGCTTCGGTGAGACAACGTCCACCCCTTCAGCGACAGTGTTTGTGCAATCGGCACAGGAAAAACAATGGCGAACGAAAGTGTAAATGACGAACGTGTACCTTTCCAGTGTTAGTGAAGGAGAAATTGAAAGAAAGACCACTAGTGGGTTGGCAATTGGCCTTAACTTAAAGGAAGAACTAAAATTAGTGTGTGTGAATATATATATATATATATATATATATATATATATATATATATATATATACATATGTATATGTATACACATATGTATAACTACGTATTTATTAACGTACATACGCCGAGGGCACGGCGCGGCTGGATGGATTCTTGTCCCCTGGAAGGGGAGACAGAAAGGGACGGGGGACAGATGAATGCGCGAGTGCAGTGCAGATGTGAAGGACAGTGACGGGTGGCGGGGTACCCGCGGAGGGATGCCCGTGGTGCAAGGGGAATAATCGCATGGTATCTCCCGGGAGGGGGACGGGTCTGCGCCCGTTGAGAGAGTGGGGAAGCGAGGAAAGGGCGTCAGGCGAGGGCGTGAGGCGAGTGGACCTACGCGTCGAGTGTATCGTGTGTGGGGCAGGCGGCGCCAAGAGATCCCATGATGACGCAGGTGCGACCATTTGTGACGGAGGACCGCAAAAGGAGACAGCGAGGTCACGCAAATTTGACCTTTCCGATGGCGACGGGTGCCTGCCTGCATCTGCATCTAAGTGTCGGGAGTGGGGAACGGGATAGAGAGAGAGGGGGAGAAATTGCGAGAGAAATGCCTCGCCGCCTGAGGGGCTTGAACCACTTCGTTTTCCCCTCGCAACCTATCCGGGGGAGGGGTTCACCTACCCCATCTCAACACACACAAATACGTAGAAATCGAAATGGAGTTAACGGGACATGAATCGATTTATTGACTATGAAATTCCCCTAAAAATTCTTCCGCAGACCACCTTCACCTTTGGCACTAGACGCGTCCACTCGAACCCGGTTCATCAAGTTCCATAATCAATTCCAAACTACCGAGAAAAATCAGTTTAATCAACCCTAAAAAGGATCGTTTGATAGATGATAGAGTTTGAGGGAGATCAGCTCGCACGAACTCCCCTGAACAGGCGGCGCCAAATCCACGCATTGAGGCAAAAAGAAAGCCACTACTGGGTGTATTACTCTAAGAGGAGTGTGTAATCAGAGGCGCCACCCGGATTCGAACCGTGGCCCTCACTCCATCTCCTCCATCCATTCAGATTTTCTCCTTCCTTGGGCGTCGCTGCTGGACGATGTGCGATAAATTCGCAAGACGCTCAAGAAAGATAACTGTGCCATTGAATGGACCATCAATTCTAAACGAGGAAAAAACATTTAAATAAACGCGATGGAAACCTTCTATATACGATAATTATCCACAGCGCGAGTTTCCACAACATTCCCAATACACACAACAACCGTGGTGTGACAAATCACCCCGAGGGAGACAAGACTGCACCTACCCCCTTCCCCCGCACTCTTTCGATGTGTGGGAGCGGTCTGTTCCCGAGGTTCCTGAGAATCGCGCCTGACCAACACCCATCATCCCTTCGACACCGAGCCGAGACATTTCAAATAGAACAAACGACCATGGAGAAAAAATACGAACAATGCGCTTCTATCGGAGTTAATTCAACTAGACAATGGGAACGAAGCGAAGGCTTGAAAAGATCATCTGCGTAAGCCACTTTCGCGGAGGTAAGGAGACTTTTTTTACCGAAAGGGGAGCGGTTTATCCCCATCAAATGGAGCCCAAGCCAGACAACCACCCAGACACCTCCCCGCCAAATCCCCGACAACATGCCGACACCAACGAGGAAAGGAGGGGAATTATTGTGAACCTCGAAGGGGCAAGACCACAGGGGGGAGGGGTATTGCCCGGGTCAATCGTCCCGATCGGAAGGGAAAAGCACACTGTTTGCGATAGCGTTGCGCTAAGGTCTCTCTTTATTTCACTTCTTTTTTTCCATATTATAAATGGTAGCGGAATTGGTTGATACCACTCCGATGACAAGTGGGAGGGGGGCTGAAAAAGGTGGCCGCGCACAAGCAATCTCCACCAAGAGATCAAGAGAGACACCCGTCCCGAGACTCCGTCCTCTCCCCTCCCCCCACAGTCAGTCCGAGCGCAAGGAGCCCGCCCACTCGAAACGCCCGACTAGATGGCGGCGGTGGGAGAGGGAACCGCGATGGGGTGACCATTCGCTCGAAGACCGGGGCAATGGACAGTAGTTTCTGGGAGGGAGGGGTGAGACCACCCCTGTGGGATAGGCGAGGACGCGTTGGCCGATGGAGTTGTCAAGACTGAGGTGTCCAAGGAGTAGCGTGCCCCTCGGGGAGACACCGGAGACGGGGTGGGAGGTGAGGCAGGCGGAGGAAGAGAGAGCACTCTCTCTTAAGTGTAGCCCCTTCCTACTAGTGTCAAAAGAGTAGGAGGGAGAAGGTCGAGGCGTGCCTCTGTCCACCACACGCACCCGCTTAGCACCGCGTACCACCAACACCACCCACCCACCCTTCGGAACGCCGCGGCGGTGCCCCACAACACATTGCTTCCAGCAAGGCCGGAGTCAAACAACACCGCCACCGAGAGCACCAAAGGTCCCCCCAATGTGGTGACCAGGTCATCCCCATTGGAGACCCTTCCGTCAACCCAGCCGCCACATATATCTCCGCATCTCGTCCGCAATTCCCTTATTTGGCACCGGGCATCAGTCGCACGAGGGAACTTGGGCGAATTTTTTTCGCGCGGGATGACGTCACCGTACGAAAGCGTCGCGCGCGGGGGATTAGGAGATTCGCCGGAGGGGGTTGGGGAAACAGGGGAGGGAGGAAGTAGAGACCGCGGAGAAGGCCACTTCCGGTGCAATTGGTGCCTCCGGAGAAGGCGCCATTGTCGAGGGTGTCGTCCACACACAGCAGCACTCCACCCATAATGGAACGTTAACTGTGTCCAGCTTAAAGACTGCGCACCAATTTCCGGGGCGGCGTTGGCTCTGGTGGTGGATCGCGCGGTGAATCTGCGACCCCCATCTCCCCCCCCCCCAATGATGGTGGTGTCCTCACCTGTTGGTACCAGTATTCGGGCGGGAACCCCGTGAGGTCCAACGGCTCGGCGGTCGCTTCCATCACAAGCTCTCTTTCTTGGGGGGGTCTAATGGGGGGCAGTGGTGTCCGGCGTCGCCGGGTTTCCTGTTTCGTGTTCGTTCGTTCGTTCGGAGGTTGCAAGAGAGGTCGGAGGTCGTCGTCGTGGGTCGGTCGGGCACCCGCCTCTCCTCTCCTCCTCTCCTGCCGCGATACTCTTCTTCCACACACTTGCCTCCCTGAGGCTCTAACTCGATCCTCTCCCCCTGCCATCCCCCGCCCCCCCCCCCACAGAAGGGGGGAGGCCGCCCCCTATTCCGGGAGACGAATCCAAAGGGCGGCGGGAGAGGAGGGAGCAGAGCAGTGCGTTCCCGAGGGAACGCATCCCCCACTCCAACGTGTGACGATGGGAGCGCGCGGATCGGGGTGGGCAGGGTCCACTTTTAAACACTCTCCCCTTCCCTCCCTCTGTCCCGCGCCCCCCCTCCCATTCCGCAACCCCACTGCGCGCGTCGTGCGATCCCGCCGCGGCGGAGAGATGGCGCAGGGAGCCGTCACCCCCTTAGCCTCTGCCCTCCCCACCGCCAACCAAATCGCCACACTCAGCCCACCGCCGCGAACACCCCGTGCACCATGTACATACCTGCCCACAGGCAGGGGGACTATGGAGTGGGGGGGGGGACGGAATGCGAAACACGGGCGGGCAGGGTGCGCGCTGGCCATGAGCGCTATCTTTGGCGTATTTTGGTTTCGTTTAGCGCCGCGGCGCTATTTTTAGCTCCAAATAAAATCACTGCAAAACGACAATGTGGGAAGTAAACATCTTACACCACGTTTCCCCAAATTGCCTTCTTCGCCACCGAAGGGAGTCCGCGACATTTCCCAGTCCGCCTTCCCGCCGACGGCCTCGGGGGAGTGTGGCCGACCGTTCTGGTGGACCCAGTGAGCTCCATACTTCTAATGACCCCACTACCTCTTCCCGAATCACACTGGCCAAGAGACTGATCCAAGCTTCAGTTAGGATTGTCTTCGATGAAATATTCGCAAGCAAAGTGCGGGAGTGTGCTTTAGTCGGAGGTAAGCCATCACGGCGTGCTGCGTTGAGCAACATCATCTGCTGCTGTCGCGTCCTCGTTTCGCGGGATGAGGTTTCGGTGACTAATACACTCCCGCCGGCACGACGTGCCCCATCACACTTGGCGTGGAGAAGGCAGACAAGTAGTAGCCCCCCGTTCCTTCCTTCCGGCCCACGTGCTCTCTTTCTCATGAGTAAGGAGACGATTAACTTTGCACATGGGGTTGGTAGAAAAGCCCTTCCGATCGGTTCTCAATTTCGCCTCGTCGTTTCGATGCATCGGCGGTACCAGTCATGCCCGCGCATATCCCCCTTTCAAATGCTTTCACACGTTCAATTTGAACACGGGATTTCAGAATCTTTTCCCAAAATACCAACGCTAATGAATTCCAGTCGCAAGAAGAGATTCCGCTACAAGGCGAAATAGTGCTCAAGTGTGCAAATGCAAATTTCTCAGACAATGGTAAGTGAGACGACCATTTTAATGACGAAGTGTACGGAAACCTCAATTCTTATCAAAACAATGTCAAGATTGTCTGCTTTAAATCTCTGATTTCAATTTTGAAATTCCCAGTAGTAGTAGTTTTCTGGGAGGTGACCGACAGCTAAGGTCATTTGTGCCATTATGCACAGATGGGAAAGGAAGGTCAGAGAAAAACCCAACGTCGGCATTGGCCAATCATACTCTAGTCGAAAGGCGCCAAGGGGTTCGCAGTTTAACGTACCATCCGACGGACGTCGTACTCAAAGTGCTCTCCACAAAGCACCTCAAGTAGGCATCGGGATACCACTGAAAAATATCTGCCTCCTCTGGGATTCGAACCCGGGCCCTATCGGTGAGAAGCCAGTACGTTGGCCACCGCACCATACCATCCCGATCCCTTGCAATTCCCGGTTTGAACGATGAATCAATTTTCTTCTGTGTTCACATACTATTTTCCCAACCAACTAATCGCAATACTGTATTCACCCTTTAACACCTGTCATCTGCCCCACACCAAAAGATGCACAGTAGTTTTTTTAGCAGTGAATTTGAAAATGTATTATTACCCCCATCGTACAACGGTAGTAGATATCATCTCAACATAATTTGAGAGATCATGTGTAAAACATGATTTAAATATTTTTTCCACGGAAGATAAGGGATCAGAATAACATTGTCCCGACCGCGGTAGGGTCATATTCGCGTAAAAATTAGCCTGGCGTGTATTCACCCCGTGTTGCAGGGTACTTAAATAAATGAATAAAAGATGCATTCCCTTTTCGCCCTTCGCCCGTAGTGACACTACGTGGGCACAAATGTATTATAAGTCTCATGGTACCACGGTTGGTGAAATCATGCCAAAAATGTTGGAGAAATAAAGTGTAAAACAGAGAGATTTAAGATGCCAATTTCCCCACGAACGAAAAGGAATCATAACGTTATCCGACCAAGCTATCTGGGAAAAGTATTCTGTGTCAGAAGTAACCTGGTGTGTAATCACCCCCGACCACACACACCCTAGCGGTGGCTCGCATGTTATCATTAAGATTGAGAACCGGCAACAATGCGCCCACCTCATAGGAATACATCGCCAACTCTACACAGCGACCTACGGAACCGTGGATGCCTAGACAAACTGCTAAATCAGCACATTGCCCCCAACGCCTACCCCCGCCCAACACGTTACATCCTTGTCAGAAAAAAATACGAAATTTTAATAACCACCTACCATCTTACTGATGCCAACGGGATCTGAGGATTATCAACAAGAACTATCCTCTCTCGACAAGCCAATTAAAGCCACCAAATCTCAAAACTATACTTTCCTCTTCAATTTAAGCCCCCGCAATACCCCAATTGGCATTCTCAAGCAATCTGGGTCTCCAAAAACAAACATTGGCTAATGTGAAACTTCTGCCGAGCCTCTCGAAATCGGAAAATTCGCTAAATTCCTTACCCTCTAGATGAATTACCACCCGAAACTCCATCAAATTTGTCCCTTTCCTCAATTAACCAGTTTCCCAATCGTTTGACAAACACTTCTCGGTTAGATTATGAAGTTGAAAACCTTCCACAATTCACTAGAAGCATTCATTTGGGGACCCGCTAAATAGCACAATACCATGGGAAGAGTACTGGAGAAATGTGATGAAAAGGTTACAAAGGAAATGTCATCTTTCGCCGGTTAGGCCTAATTAAGGATGTGCTGCTAGTATATGGGATCATCATGATGCTGAATTGATTGCAGAAATGAATCGCGTGCAGCGTAGATGAGCTAGACTTGTAAAACGTTGTCATGAACAACTTGAGTACCGTATCAAAATTATTGGAGGATCTAGGCGGGGAATCACTCACGGAGAAGGTTAAATTATAGTTTAAATCTCTTGCATAAATTGAAAGGACTTATCTTTAGCAATGATGCTGAAAATGTTTTATTAGCCCTTTCGTATTACGGTAGGAGAGATCATATCGATAAAAATTCGATAGGTTAAGTGCAGAACAGATCGATTTACGATGTATTTTTTCCCTCAAACGATAAGCGATCTTGTTGTCCGGCCACGCTAATGGGACGTAGCTCTTCAACCTTTGCGTCAAATTAGCCCAGTACTCTTCTAACAAATCCTATTTTTTTATGAGCTTGACCACACATTCCCCAAATGTGCTTCACCCAGAAGAGGCCGTGAGTGAGGGTAACGCCTAAGTATTTAATCGTGTTTACTCATTCCATTTCGGTGTTCCCGATGCAGTAGGCGTTCGGGAGGGAAATGCTCTTTTTCCAAAAAATTCATCACTGCGCACTTTTTTCAAGTTTAATTCTAACTTCCAAGTGTCGCCCCCGTGTTGTGTATTATTAAGGTCATCTGATGAAGCCGCTGTGTCCCCACGGATTACTTCCTATATATAAATTGGAACCCTAGAGCTGTGCTGGCGGGAGTAATAATTATTGCTCCTGGTAGGGTCACCCATGCCAGATAGGTCGAAGGTTAGGAGCCAGACGAAAGGTAGTCCACGCAGCGTCTGTTCCTCAGTGAGGCGGCTGCAATGGCGTCTGACCCCAGTGGGGCGGCCAGTAAGTGATGGTGTCACGTTAAAAACACTATTGAGGAAGGCAACGGGAAACCACCTCAATTATCATTCCCTAGAAAAATATGATGGACAATAGAGATATTTTGAGTCCTGGCAACCACGGGGCTCGGCCCAATCGGCCGTGTGTCGTGCCCGGCAGCGGGGGAGGCAAGGCTTCCGCGGTCGTCATCCCACGAAACCCTTGCAGGGGAAAACCAGCAGCAGCAGGACAGAAGACCCAGGAGAAGAAGACCAAATTAGTTAGAATAGGAACGTGGAATGTTAGGACAATGATGAGGACAGGGAAATAGGAGAATGTTAAGCGAGAGATGGAAAGGGGAAATATAGATATTTTAGGTCTATGCGAGGTG
Source organism: Hetaerina americana (assembly GCF_022747635.1). Lineage (NCBI taxonomy): Eukaryota > Metazoa > Arthropoda > Insecta > Odonata > Calopterygidae > Hetaerina > Hetaerina americana. The sequence continues at coordinate 363,633 of NW_027287073.1, read as the reverse complement.
AGATGGAAAGATAGCGGGGATTACTGGAGTGATAAGTATAGAATAATATACAGCGGTGGGGACGAGAGCCAACGAGGGGTTACCATAGTATTAAATGAAGAGGTAGGAAGAAGCGTAGTCAACATAGAGCAGGTAACGGATAGAATACTACTAGTGGAGATAAAAGCAGAACCGACGAACTTAGTTATTATTCAGGTATACATGCCACCGAGCAACCATAAGGAAGAAGAGGTCGATAGGATATACGATCAGTTAGAGGACATGATCGTGTGTGTTCCTGGAGGGAAACATTTGATAGTGATGGGGGATTGGAATGCGACGGTAGGCGAAGGAAGAGATGGTGATGAGGTGGGTGACTACGGTTTAGGCACGAGGAATGACCGCGGGGAGAAAGCAGTTGAGTTCTGCAGGAGACAGGGGTTAGTCATCACCAACACTTGGTTTAGACACCACAAAAGACGCAGGTATACATGGAAAATGCCAGGTGACTCAGGAAGATATCAGCTAGATTATATCCTGGTTAGACACAGGTTTAGGAACAGTGTGATAAATTCTCACAGCTTCCCGGGAGCGGATGCGGACTCAGACCACAATTTAGTTGTTATGAAATGTAGCGTACGTTTCAAAAAGATAAGGCAGGGGCGGCGAGTTAGAAAATGGAATGTAGAAGCATTAAATGGGCTGAAAAGGAAGGAATACAAACAGGCGGTAGAGAAAATCATGGAGGATGGTAAAGGGCTTATAACTATCGAAGAAAAATGGGAAATGATCAAAAAAGGGTTGTCTAAAGCCGCAAAAGACACTATTGGAACCGTTAACGCTAAAAGGACTAGGAAACCATGGATCACGGATGAGATGATTACAAAGATGGATGAGCGGCGAAAATGGAAGAATATAAATACAGAATTAGGCAAAATGAAGTACAAAGAATTGAACAATAAATTGAGGCGGGCAACAAATAAGGCAAAAGACGCATGGTGGAAGACGCAGTGCGAGGATATGGAAAGTCTCCAGAGGAAGGGTGAAATCGGTGCGCTGTACAGCAAAGTTAAATCGTTATCGGGAAGTAAGAAAGGAAGAGCTATGCTAACAGTTAGAGATTAGGCGGGTAAGGTAATAGTTGACGCAGGAAAGATCCAAGAGAGATGGAAGGAGTATATAGAAGAACTGTATAGTAAAGAACTCAGACCAACAAAGTTAGACATTGAAAAAGAAAATGACGTAGAGGAAGATAGCTTAGGTCCAGGCATACTAGACAATGAGATAGAAAGGGCATTAAGGGAGATGAAACTAAATAAGGCCGTGGGGGTAGATAACATTCCCGTGGAACTTTTAAAATGCTTAGGAAAATGTGGGAGGAAGAGGCTATATGGGCTGATCCGTAGCATTTATGAGGAGGGAATCTGGCCGGAAGACTTTGTGAGAGCAGTTTTAGTTCCGATTCCGAAAAAGGTAAAGGCCACGTCATGTGAGGACTATAGGACAATTAGTTTGATATCCCACGCAGCTAAAGTTGTTCTCAGGATCATAAACAAAAGGATAGAGAGTAGGGCAAATGATTACTTAGGGGATGATCAGTTTGGGTTTAGGAAGGGGAGAGGTACGCGTGATGCCATTGCAGTAATGAGATTATTAATCGAGAGGAATATAGAACACAACCAGGAGGTATTTGCCTGTTTCGTAGATTTCGAAAAAGCGTTTGATAGAGTGAATTGGGAAAAACTAATGAGTATATTGCAGAAAATAGGAATAGATTGGAGGGAAAGGAGGCTAATCCGCAACCTGTACATGTCTCAGACTGCTCAGGTGCGGGTGGGAAACGGGGAGTCAGGATGGGCAGTGTTAGGAAGGGGTGTAAGGCAGGGTTGCCCATTATCACCGTTGCTGTTCAACCTGTATGCAGAGGAAATGATCAAAGAGGCATGGGAAGAACTCGAGGTAGGAATGAAAGTGGGCGGGGAATTCGTAAAATCAGTTAGGTTTGCTGATGACCAAGCTTTAGTTTGTCAGTCAGCCAAGGGGCTGCAAGCATTGCTGAGTGAATTGGAAATTCAGTGCGACAGGTATAGGATGAGAATCAACATTAATAAAACAAAGGTTATGCGATTTTCTAGAAAGAAAAAGGGCAAGCTTAACATTAAAATAGGAGGGCAAAAACTAGAGCAGGTAGAACAGTTTACGTATCTCGGTAGTGTTTTGGACCAACACGGTCAAAGTAGTAGGGACGTAAGGAGAAGAATTGCGCTAGGCAAAGAGGCTTTCACGAGGAGGAGGGAGTTGATGACGGGGACTTTGAGTAAGGATGTTAAGAAAAGACTCGTAAAAACTTTGATATGGAGCGTAGCTATGTACGGCGCGGAAACGTGGTCATTGAAGCAGGAGGATAGACGTAGACTGGAGGCTTTTGAAATGTGGGTGTGGAGAAGAATGGAGAAGGTGAAATGGACAGAGAAGAAAACAAATGAGGAAGTACTTGGTATGGTGGGCGAAGAGAGGGGTTTGTTGGGAGCAATCCTATGGAGGCAGGAAAAGTGGATGAAGGGGGTGTTGACCGGCAGTGGGATGTTGAAGACTGTGATAGAGGGTAGAATGTTGGGCAAAAGAGGAAAGGGAAGGAACAGGATAGGGAAGTTGGACGGGATGAAGGGCGGAAGAAAGTACTCAGAGATGAAGAGGGACCTGGTGTAGAGTAGAATTTAGGGTTGTGTTTTGTTAGTAGTCACACAATATTTGTTTGGTAGTTGTGTCCATCGAAAAACCTACCTTAACCGGTAGATTACCTTAAAAAAAATATAAATTGGAACGACGATTTTTGAACCACAAGACAACTGCTGTAATTTTTTCATACTTCAAAAGGATTTTTTATTACTTTCTCATGGCTTAACAGACCTATTTCTAAAATCCTTGATAATCTATCGACACTTGCGCGTCTATTGATGAAGTGTCAAGATATTTCACGATCAATTTCGACTGTTCTAACCCCATTCCCAGCCCCATTCGGAATAGTGGTAAAAAGATCGAAAACCTATGTACACATTTAAAAGAAATAAACATGTACTTTTTAACTGGGTAATTGTTTAACTGGGGAGATAACACCAAGCATTGGTACTACACCTACCAAACAGACCTTCGGGTTGATTACTGTGTTTACGGTTATATATCTAAATAAATATCTTCGAAATGGAACGCTCTTCGACGACGCACAAATATATAAAAACACGGATGTAGATTTGTAGAATATAGAGACACAAAGAAAGGACACTCACAAAATGTTATTTGACGTTTCGATAGCTCGGCTGTCGTCTTCTATATATTATATATATATATATATATATATATATATATATATATATATATGTATATGTGTGTGTGTATATATATATATATATATATGTGTATATGTGTGTGTGTGTATATATATATATATATATATATATATATATATATATATATATTATAAGGTAATCTACCGGTTAAGGTAGGTTTTTGGATGGACGATTTATTCGCAGAGCTACTACCTCTAGATGTATACGCCGAGAATTCACCAATCGACTTTTTTGGAGGGAGAGAGAAAAAAGTGCGATTTGGGGGCGAAATGTTGCCCCATGTGTTCATTCTACAATAACAACAACGCACGCAGACACGATGAATCCCCCCCCTCCTCTCCCTAGGGCACGGGCGCCGGGGATTGCGAGAGGGAGAGCGGAGAGAGAGTGAGGCATGTCCGGTCCGGAAATTCCAGAGGGGAGGAGGAAAAAGGGCGAACCACGTGTTCAAGCATTCCCGGAGTGGAGGGGGGGAGTAGAGAGGGAGGACCGCCGGCCGTTTCAGCACAGCCTCCCTCTTGCAGACTTGACTTTTTCGTCGGCAAAGGCTTAAGTGGAGAGCTTATTTGGAAGAGCAGACGAAGGATCTGAAATCATACATTGGGGTTGGACTGTTAGTCACATTCCCTACCAGAGATCTAACTAGGTGTGCAATAATTAAAATCCTACTTACTGAATTAAGTCAAACAATATACGGATCGTAATGTGAAGTACTGTTATCCACGAAATGTAGAATTACAAACGGGGAAAAAATGTATATTCTCGTTAACCTTTAAGGTCATCGAATTCGAGAGGCGTTGGGTTTCCTCGGGAGAAGAATTAAGTTTGCTCTTTGTTAAGAGTTAAGTGTCACATCTTCAGCCTTCGAGACACCCTCAAGAATTCTCCGCTCATATTTACTCCAGTTTCCTCCACCATATGTCCCATTATAGAGCGGCCGTGGACGCGTACGTGGTTGTGCAAACGTGCCAACACGCACAGTGAAACTTCTTTTATTTACCGCCGCAACTCCTCCTTCCACAAATGTGATTATCCTCTCCTCTTGACACTCAAAGAGTTTATTAGCATGACCGATTTCAATTTCCGAACGTTCACCCAATTCAGTATCCCTTTCCATTTTCACACACTCCCCCCCGGGTGGGGGGGGGAAGTCGCAAGAGTTCCTCACCCCAACGACCGGGAATGAAATATCGCGATTCCCGGGGTGGGGATGCAAAAGGTTAAGCGAACAAACAACAGTATCCCACATCACCTTGCGACCGATCGACTGATTGCCTCAATCTACCCCCAACCAACCTGACGTGCGAGAGAATATGACAGACGCACGAATTTTCGCAAGAAACGTTAGGAGTGAGAGAGAGAGACAGCAAACGGATTTCGAGTCGCCAGGCTCCCCGCAGTCGAACGCGTAGGATATGATGAAACCGGGAGCAAGAACAAGCACATTTAGCAAATCACATGAAACTGCGTCGCGGGGACACTCACGAGGAAGAAGCGGGCCGCTTCCGCGTCAACTATAATACCATCGCCTCCGTCGCCTTGGAGACGCACTCCCGACCGTCGCCGCGAGAGGGCAGCAGCGGCAGAGCCGAGGGCGCGGCGCCATTCGCGCGGGAGGGCCTCAATCGGGGAGGGAGGAGGCGCCTACACGTCCACGACCACCCTCGTCGCATTCGCAATGGAAACATGAAGGGCACGAGGAAAAATGAGTTTTCTTAGCCATCTTGCCCGTAATTTAAAAAAAATCATTCCTCTCGCTAGATACTAAAACTAGAGGGACATTGAATGGAAATATTTCCATGAAAGAAGTTGGAAAACAATTAATAATGCTGGCAAAGGATTACTTCCGAGACGAGATCGGATGGTCGCACCCAAAATGCACGAAGCCTTCGGTGTGTGGATGTGGAGAGATGCTTTGTGGCTTCAGAGAAGGACGACGGACGGAGCACGACCCTCCTCGATAAGCAGACGGTTGGTATTCCAGCCACCACGGCGGCACCGTCGAGGCCGCGGGAGAGAAAAAAAGGTTGGGAGAGGGGGGTTGTGTGGAATGTCGTTGTTCGGAGAATCTCGGGGTGTATATACACATATGTAGTCGAGGATTCGGGAGAGGGTGGGGGGGACGATGACACGCGCAGATGGCGCCCGCGCGCAACGAGGTCGCGTGACTGTGAAACGCCCCTCTTCTAAGGCGAGAGGGGTCCGGGGAGGATGGGAGTAGAGAGAATGAGGCGATGACTCACCACATAGGGAGGGGAGGGGGGAGTAGCGCAAAGCAAAGACCACCGCCATCATTGGTCGCAATGACGCTTTGTATTTCTCGGGGGCAAAAGTTTTCGCGAAAGAGCTTCTCCACAGGGTTTTACTATTGACCATTTAACATTGACGTGGACCCCATATTTTCGTCGGAAAATCGGATTAAGTCGTATCCACTCCGCTGTAACGTCGATGGACCGATCTGAATCGATATTTTATAGTTCCATTTGAACGAGTCGATCGATAAACGAATCTTACTTTCCATTTTCTTTAGTTGCGCCTATTAGAGTTACGTACCAGTTAAATTTTTTTGAGTAGGAGAAAAAAGGTTATAGTAATAGTGAGATAAAAATTTTTCGACTGACAACTACCATTTTTCATTGATATAGTTCAATTAGTTTTTTTGCCACTGAATTACGCGATGTGTGCATCCTTTGACTGGAAAAAATCCATCCATTGAATTATTACTACCTTTAACGATGAGTACTCGATGTTCAATATTCCTATGTACTTAATACGGAATCCACGCCGATGTCAAATCTATCGACAAGGCTCCATCATTCGGATTTTTCCCTATCTTGAGAGCGCAGTGGGCATTAGGGAAAATTCTCAGACACATTCGCGCATTGGATAATTTGCGAAAGTCCAGAAGCTGGCACCGCGGCAGGCTGTTTGGAAACCCCGCCCCTTTCCTGCGTACGTGACGACGTAGGAACTCATTCTGATCGTATTTCAAACTAAATCAAAAACTTATATTTATAAACATATTAATACATCATTTGAAAAGTGCAGTTTTAACAAAGTAGATGCATCGATCCCAGAACGCCACCTTGATAGAGCTTCTGAAGTATTTTCAAAAAACCGTCAATGGAGGGAAACACTATAGCATCAACAAAATCGTTTATCACTCCTAAGATGGAAGTCTGAGAGGGTACCATGGAAACAATCGAATCTTCAGCGGTACGGATATCACGCGAGTTGTGTCCACAATTGCATCGCGCCTCAGACCTATACACGCCACGGGCCACTAAACGAAAGCAATAACAAACCACCAGTTTACACTGCGCTCATTTCGTAACTGCCTTATCTTTGTAACTGTTTTGGGAAACTTATAAGGAAGTCGGTTCTCAGAACATCGAGTTTCTATCTCAAAAAAGAATCTGATTCTGTTTATAAACTATTGTTTCAAAAGCTAAGTAACGACCGCTTCGACAAAATTGTATTTACGAATGTGCCCATCCATAAGAGAAAAATTGAGTGATATGACACTAACAGTATTGAGGAAACAAACTCAGCGGAAATGATTTAAAGCTTTTATGTCGGTAGAGGTGTTTCCACAAAAACATATGTTTGCACGGTGATAGTTCGTCGACTTCAGCAACACTTAATGAAAGCACTAACCGAGAAACAGCGCAAAAATAGCTAACATTCAACAAACAGGCGTGTACCACGTACCAGTTATGTTAATACCTTGCAAGCTACCGCTGGGGTGTGTGTCAGGGGTGAATACACAACAGACTAATTTTGACCCGAATATGACCCTAAGGTGGTTTGATTATGTTATTCAAACCAAAAAATCAGTTGTTTTGAGAATAAAACAACCATAATCATTCATAGCTGTCTATAAAGAGACGATTAAATGCATACATCGACAAAGATTTTTATTCCCATTATATATTGTGATAAGCATTACAAGAACGATGAGTTTACCCACGAAATATTTTAACTGTGCAGTTGATGCCATAGACAATTAAATTGTGAAGTTCTTGAGTGTTCATTGTGCTGGCATTGGAATGCAAAGAATTTTAAGGTGATTCGTAAATGGTATGCATAAAATTATACGGTTCCGTAAGGAATCTTTTGGGGCTATAACCTGAATTTTGGGACAGGAAGTCAGAAAAAAAATTGTTTGAGAGAACTCTTGTCATATTAATTTGCATAGCTGACTGGTAAATGTGGCTTAACTAAGGAGTGCATACCTTAAATAGTTACAGCGATTGATTTTGACCCTTAATTGGATACTACACCTCAAACCACTGTGGTTGCGCGACATGAGAACTGCCTAAATGACCAGTATCGATTTTTCTTCATTATCATAGGTCTAGTTTTTAATGTATGTATATACTTGCGGCACGAGAAAAATCTTCAAGAATCGAATTCACATTTCAGTAACAGGCAGAAAAGATTCAGGAGGCATCGGACAAATTTACGCACCAAATAAATCGTTAGGTCACCCTCCCGTCTATTGCATCCTGCTTGATGTTTGTTAGCCTAACAATAGCCTAATAACCTAAGCACTCTCACGTAATTCGATTCGTTCATCGAGAATATAGCAAGCATTTCGCCTAAACTGTATTCGAAAGTGAGACAAACCGCAGCCAAACCTGTCGAGTTTTCGGTGGACGGTTCTTAGCATATTAATAATAATACGTGGGACGATTTCTATGAATCAAACTTCATTACTGAAACGTTTTCTTCTCTCTCGGACCAAGAATTGAGCCAATAAATATCGATTAAGTAGACATATATGCCTGCATATAGATATGCATCAAATGCGAAAACTATGCGATCAACCAAACTTGAAAAAAAACTAAAAAGCACACAAACCTATCACAAGAATTGGAAAAAATACGGAAAATGAACTTTGTTCAAGCATCATCATGTCAAGTACAGTTATCACATCAATACTCCTAATCAAACAAGTTAACATTGAACATTGTGGAACAATTAAATAATTGAAATACACACATACATTGCACGACAAAAAGCTGAAACAGTAAATCACAAGGTGCCCCCCAGGAGTGCAATACAGGAAAAGCTGTCGAGCATCGACATTGAAGACATTATCACGTCACGACCTCAAAACAAATGACCCGAATTTCGTGAGCGACAATTAGTAAATAAATATCGAGTATGCTAAGTCACTATCTACGAGGCAAGGTGGTTGCGAGACCACCCCGGGAGTCCAGGGGCCGATGTGAGGGCGAGAAACCGCGGGGGAGTGAGAGCGGCGGTGTTCGACCCGACACCCCGCGCGAGGGGCAACGTCTAAGGGGGGAGAAGGGAGGGAAAGGCTGGGGGAGGCGTGCGGGGGCGCCAGGTGGGCAGCCAGCCCGCCCTCGGCCACTTCATAAGGGCGACGACCCCCCACCTGCGAATGACTGACAGCAGTCCCCCCACCCCTTCGTGCGCAGTGGCCACCCACGGTACTCCCTACACTCCCCTCGGACACTCGCCGAGAAACACGGGACGGCCGTCCGTCCCACCCAAACTGCACGGCGTGAACTAAACGCGCTACAACACCCCACTCTACAAGCAGTCACGCACCCGCTCCAGTCCGAAAATAATTGAGGGGAGGGAAGCTGGAGGCCGTCGGCCGGTAGGTCAGGCCGTGTCTACCCTACTCCACCCCCATGGAAGGGAAGAATCGACCCCTGTGGGGGAATCCAGATCCCTCCCTTCGACGCCAAAGGCAGACAGAAGAATCCCCAGCCCCCTTCTGCCCGGGGCTTCCCGAGTGATCACCACCATCCAAATGGGGTCTGGCTCTCCCCCTAGGACTTTTCCCAAGAATCACGGTAGAAGGGAGTCGAGGCGGCGAGTGCCTTGGTCCTTTCCCGGTGACTCACCTCGAGGCTGGTGCGGAGGTGGGGTGGAGGGAGAGAGAGAGAGGGACCCGCCCCTCTACACACAAGAAAGGGTGCCTTCGGAGTTGTGGCAGGAGCACACACATAAAGATACGAAACATATATCGGATACTTTTCACGACTGCGGATGGCTTTCTTGCGATCCAGAGTTAGATTACGCACTCGTAACATTTTGCTTCGATAATTTACTCGCGTGAGTACACAGACCTTGTTATAGACACCGTGCCAAAGGCTGTTACTACCTTTTTCCATCGCCTATTCGCGGTTTAAGATAGCTGAACACACACGTGGGTATTCTAGTGTCTTGCAGTTTTTACAGCAAACCAACTACATGATTTTTGCTCTAACGTTTTTCGCCTAAAATTAATATTTTGTCCGTAAGCAGAAATGAGACTTGCCATATAAAGCTTTCTCATACCATATATTTCTTATTATACTTTAACAAAACTAAAACTGCTATAATATCCTGTTCAATCCCAAGGAAATTAGTGAAACTAGAAGGCTAAAGAGAAAGTTGGCCGGCTGAAAATCAATCACAATATTAACTCTTTTTTAAACATGTGTTTCGTCAGTATCACTGTAAAAAATTAAGTTATCGGCCAAATTTATTTTTTTGAATTATCTAGAAAAACACTAAAAAGCTTCATGAATGGCAATAATTTAGGTTTTACTCAAAAGTTGCATTAAGTGCATATTTCATTTATTTTATACTAAGTTACCTGCAAAATTTGCTTTTTTTCATCTGGAAAAAACACTCAAAACTATCTGAATGGCAATAATTTACGTTTTATTCAAAAGTTACATCGAGTGCATACGCCATTACTTTTATAATTATTATTAAAATCGAAATTTTTCTTACGATACAAAATGGCAGCGATATGTTTCTTTCGATGAGCGTTGCGAATTAATTATCGATACCTTTGTTTCAATAACACATCACTGACCGACAGCAGCCCCGATTGGAGGGAGGTGGGCGCCCAGGATGGCCCCCCTTTCCGCACAGGTCGAGACAGCCGAAACGAAGACGGGAGGGTGGGCACAGTCTCGTCGAGTAGCACGACTCTTCTGGTCGCAGCACGGATTTCGAAACGCGACCACCGACGGACATCGCCCCCCTAGGGACGCCGCCCCCTAGGGGAGCGTGGGGAGGAAGGGTGTGGGGCGGGGCGAGATATGCTATCGAGAGAACACACACGCGAGAAGAGGAGGGGGGGAGAGGGGAACGTTAGGCGGGCATGAGGAAAACAACATTATCTCCAGAGGGATATCAAACTAAGTGGGTGGGAAGGGAACGCATCACCCGATCGGACACGCGCGTGGACCACGGGGGAGGAAGGGGGGAAAGGGGACACTTTCCGGCCGATTCAGCTGAGGAGCGATTGATATTTTTCATGGATTTCGTATGCGTATTATAAATATGTACATAAAAGTTCATCCACCGAAAATTTAAAAAGGTCTCTTTGTGGGTCACGTTTACTTTTTGCCCGTTTTAATTAGTCTAGTTATTAGTTAATACATTTATGTACATACATACATCCACACACGACATACATACATATGATAGACACGAAAAAACAAACGTAAATTGGTTCATTTGTTAAAAATATTTCCAAAACGGTTGGCGTGGAAAAAACGTAGAGAGAAAGTTAAATGAGATATTTGGGTTGTGTTTGCGAACTGCAAGCGATCTTTCCATCTGCATAGGAAATAATGTCCCCTAAAACATTTGCCAGTGATCTTTTATAATCAAAGAACAGCGCACGGCTATAAATAGCAACAAGAGAACGGGAGGAGGAAGTACGCAGGGTAACAAAGACGGCCTCCGTCTAAACTATAGACTGAAGTACGTTGTTACCGTGGCCACTTGGGAGATTTCCAGAGAAACATCCTAAGGAAAGGGGGTTGTCGTCTTTCCCTCCATTATCAAAAGGGGCAAGATACACCGTCCCGCCCGCACATAATAGGATGGGAGACTTACGGAGGACACAGCCGTGGGTAGGAGGGATCAGAGGTCGCCCAGAGACGGGGTAGCCTTTTGAGCGAGCGAGGGATGAGCTTCGGCAGTCCACTTTGGGACGATCGCCGCAGTTTGGGTGAGCTATGTTTGCATAGAGCCTGTCCAAAGAGCGAATACAGACCGTCCCAATACAGTAAGCTAAAACATACCAAAGAATCCATTTAAAGGTCTTTTCCCTCGTTTTAATTACGACAAATAATTGTCAACTGTTATGTAGAGTAATTGAGGAATGACCGAATACATAAACTGCCGTGTGGATGTATTTTAACGTTATTCCTAACGCTGACACGGTCACAAGAGCTCTCTTTTAGCTTTTTAGATAATGGCTACCGATAGCAATTACTGTGCCGCGACCGCCAGGTGAACCTCCCCGATTCAAAACCGAGAGATACCGACATGGCCATTTTGGCAACAAAGCCATAAATGGCATTTCATAAACAGGGTTAAGTTCCCTAGTCCAGGCAGTGTCTTGAACTATGTTATCTAGACATTTTGGATGGTGTTACGATCTATTTTCATATTTGATCGAGTTGGAATTTCGGGGAACTTTTATTCGAGGTACAAACACGAAAGTTTCGAAGAATCTAGGGACCGCAGACGCCTACGTTTGTTTACTGTGTTACGGAGTGATTCCCCGCAGCGAGACGGAGCACAAGTTATTGATTATACGATCAAACGGCGACCGACTCTGTCTTCACGCGCTAAACCGCTCAGTCGGCAAACACACACAAGAGATACGCGCCCGTCCCCCCTCCCGAGTTACGACCGATGTCGTTTCCGGGAATTCCTTGGATCGAGGCCGAACCACCACCACAAGGATGAATACGGGGGGGGGAGGGTCCATCTCCCTTGAGTTAAAGGGGGTCCCCGCCACACTCTTTAAGCCGCAGACCTCTGTGACCGCCAGAGTGTACGGGGAGAGGACGCCGGAAGACTTTTAAAAAGAGTTGGAAGGGGTCGCCGGAATTCGCGACCGCATGCACACTTCCTCCCCCGGACATCCTTCTCCGCAAGAGGAGGGAGGAAAAGACGATGGAAGAGGGATTTCATCAACCGAATAACGCGTGGAGAGACGGCGAGCAACCGACCACCACCCTAACGACGGGGACTTCGACACCCAGGGCGAACTAGCACAGTTGGCTGCCCTGCGTACATCTGCTGCCTGCCCCTCCCCCGCCCGCGAGGCCACACACCAACGATAGTCGTCATGACTACGCAGATGTTACGATGTAAACACGACTCCGCCCTTTCTCGACGTACATACAGTCTTCGCGTTTCGAAAAATGTTACCAACCACTCCAAGTCGCACCAAATAAGCAAGGGGTGGAGAATATTCAAAGATTAAACAACCCTTTCACGGTATAAAATTAACCCTATCCCCAAGGGTGGCAGTCGGAGAGGTGGGGAAAGAATTTTGGGGCGAGATCCCCCTGCCACACACCTTTTTGGTGGCTCGCAGGGTATTGATGTAGATGAAGATATTGGAAAAACCGCCAGTGACCTGCCGCCGTCCGCATTCAATTACGCACTTTCGAATGACCTCGCCAGGGTCGAATTTATAAAGTATTCCCAGAATTTCGTAAGTTTTTTACGCAGTCCGAGCGAGTTAAAAAAAACCGAAACGGAACAATACCAATTTCAATGCCCGATAACTCAACATTACCACTTTATACCCCCCCCCCCCCCCCCCCGCCGACTTGCGACGGCCGGGATAACATTGGGTTTTAATATTTCCCGGAACTAAACCAAAAAAAATATTGCCGTGGGCAAAGGAACTCCCATTACGGACATCAGGAAACCTTCTCTCCCCCGTCGCGAGGTACCTTCTCCATGTCAGGGCCGAAGATCACGACGTTGCAGTATCTCATCTCACGCCAATGCATATTGCCCGAGTCATCGACCTGAATGCCACAGAGCTTATTTGTAAGTGATTAGTGGAGATACTATTAAATATTTGGGAGACAAATATCCAATACGAGATTATAATCTGACTATTACAACAAATATGAAACTCGTAGTTTCCCCTGACGCATGAGTCATTTCTGTGACATTGGGACACGAAACTTAAGTCCTGTATTATATATAAGTTATTAATAATAACACATAGTAATTGAAACTTTCACTTCGGGGAAAAAATAACACTTGTAGGAGGCAAAATATAATTTTACACATTCATACGTAAATTTTATTAGCATTCTCCAGACTAATTTTCCACCATTACACATCTGTAAATTAATTAGTCTCAAGGGTTTCAGAGAAATAAGTTGAAAATAACTCGCAAATTTTTCATAGTCTGACATAATTCTTGTTGCATGAAGTCATCCAAATAATTTATTTCCTATTTGATTTGGTTTATAAGAAAACATAAGCTGGTACACTTCACCGAATGTGAGCTACATTTGGGGATAGTTGACCATACACGCAATCATGTTGCCACAACAATTTGTGAAACGACATTCTTTTGTTTCCCTTTCAATTACCAAGATCATTCAAGACTTAATGACTACATAATTCACGAAAACCCAACGACTTCTGCTGTTCTCAAGTACTTGACACTTCCCTCTCCTCCTGACATGGAACAGATGATCCCCTAGTCTTGGAACTGGGTTTTCATTTCTTCAATAACGTAAGAATAACAGTTGATGCGTCATTACGTATCCATACCTCATAATATATACATCGTAACTTTCAGTGGCCAACGAAACAATCAATAAATGTCCACGGCAACATTCTCATACGATTCGATATTCTAATCCCCTGCATTTAAAAGATACACCCCGCGAAACGCTTGGACTCATTCATTTAAATTAAATTAGACTATTAAAAACATCGAATTTCAGCCAATACGCAGAATGATTCATTGCTGACAAGCGCAAACAAATTGCCGCGTCAAATAACTACTTCCAAACCTCAAAAGCTCCTATGCCAGATTATACTTCACAGAGCGCTGGAAATCAATTTCCACTTCCTACGTAAACAGAATGTTTGACGTAAAAGAACGGAGTCACGTCCTAGGCTATTTCGTAATTTGCGGTGAATACGCACTATACGCAATTAAGCTTCTGCCCTTCGGTATAGGAATCAAGGCAACTTCACGAGTTTAAATTATACCTTGATGATAATTTATCTTTTCATTTCAAAAATTTGACTTCACAATGAGATTCATCAAAAAAAAACTCCTTTCATTGGATTAAAACATTCTCCCTTTGCCTATCAGCTGATAAGACCATGTTTACAAAATCCCACCGCCTGCAAAACGCTGCCATTCGGCATGATAGGCCGAGACGAACGGCTACGAAGTGTCAGCTTTAAACTCGCTAAAAATCATACTACATAGAATTCTCCGCAGTAGATTCCGCTCTTTCGCCCGAGTTATTTTCTTTAAAGATTACATAGAAGATGGGCACCCTTGGTTATCTATTGCCGTAGAACCAATCCTTTCCATTAAAAATTCTGGGAAATCACAAGCCTCACCTGCCGTTTTTCTATAAGGAAGCATTTCAGCCCTTTCCGCGGTCGCATTTACCCGGAAAAACCACAAAAAATTTTAACCTCCCTTTCCAAAGAGGTATAGATTCAAAACTTCAAAATTCATGATGGGAGAAGAACCTTTTCTTTCGGCAAAAAGTTTCTGATGCAACGCGGAATCATATTACCGCAAGCGACATGTCCTTCCCCCGGAGCGAACACACTTGCCCCTCGGGACCGAATGTTACCAACGAGTGAAGAGCAGCAATGGTCCACTCACCCACTAATAGATCCCTTGAAGCACAGGGCACAAACCTCAAGGAGCAAGGATAAATTATAATCCATGGGCACAACACACACACTCACCAGGGCGCCAAGCAAGCGGGGGGAGCGAAGCCGATGGGAGGACGTTCTGCCGCCGACGACGAGGTGCGGTGGCAAAAAGAGTGTTCCTATCCCGAAGTCGCACCCGCTGGGAAAACACCTTCCTATCACCTGGCTGGCGGGGGTATCGGGGGGGTCTTTGGTACGTTCTGTCTCACTATTGACGACTTCCAAGCGAGCACCGAGATCTCCAGAAGGCGACTGGAAGACCACGACTTGTCGGCACCCGTCCGGGCGAACGCAACCCCTACCCCTACCGATGAGGGACGGTAGAGAGGAGGGGGGGCGGCAGTAAGGGGGAGTGAGGGGGTGGGGGTTGGAAGCCAGCGAACCGACCGCGCGACCGCCGAGGCAAACAATATCAGACACTGCCCCCCCATAACCATCCCTTCCCTCCTTTCTCGGAAACGAACACTTCCTCCCGAGGGAGGGGAAGGTTTGTTAAGGGGAGAGGGGATCAACGCCTCTCTCCCTTTCCCTGGCTCCCAGATGGGAAAGAAGGGGGCGGAGGGAGGTTGGGTGGGTGGGGGTGGGTTGTCCCTTCGCAACGTCACGCGGGTCATAGGAGACCCCACACAATATCTCGCGTGCGTGCCGAGCCACGGATTTGAACGACGCCCACATCTCACCAATGAGGGGGGGAGCAGGAACACCCCTCCCCCTCCCACTTGCCCTGGAGAAGGATCACGCATCTCCAGCAAAGGCGGTTGAGGAGTGGGGAGGGCACTACACCCTCTTCTCCCCCTGCGGTGCGAAGGTCACCGCCAGAGGGAACGAAGGTGGGGGAGGGAAATCCCTCCACCTCCCAACAATCGACGAGCTTGAGGGGAAGAGTGAATATCCCGTGGGATGGGGACACTGGAATCGTGTTTTAGTCTAGTTACTCCATGACCTTTCCAGGTTTTCCGGGTCGAATTTCAATATTAAACGGGTTTACTCTACGAGTACGTGTATATTCTTTGATTCAATCATGCCAGCTGTCAAGAACAGTTGCAGAAAATCATACTTCTGTAAACACTCGGAGGGGAAGTCACACTACAAATAGAACAATTTCCAGTAGGCCCGCTTTCCTTCTTTCCTACTTCCGTCAAGCCTGCGTCTAGCCTTAAATGTTGCTAGCTTCTTCGCTGAGGTTTAGACAGAATACTTTGCCTATCGTGAACGCTTTCATCATTCTCACTCACGATTTCCGAATACATATTTTAGTTCGATTGGAGGTTGACACAGAGGTTACTGAACCTAAAAAGCTTTTGTTATCCCAGGACATATACAATCAATCATTACTTCGCGCTTATTTTTAGCAATCATGAAAATTATAACAGTAAATATTAAATTATAGGAACTATTCACTCTTGTAAGGTGATATGAACTGGAAAATAAAAATTTGTTTTCCGAATTCCTAAACTGGATTTTGGCTCGTACTGCTAACACTTTTCCATGGTATCCTGTGTACGCTGCCGCCTGTGGCGTTCAGTCACCTGCCACTGCAGGTGACTGAACGCCAGGCATGAAACATTATGGTCTATTTAGTTTTTAATCACAACATTTAATTGTAGCATAAACAACTTTGCAGAATAATTCAAACAATTTAGATCATGTTAACTAACTGTACATGCACTAGGATTTCTAAGTGAGATATGTTCCCTTCGCATAGGAGAAGCGCTATTAGTAGCAAGAGTGACAATAAGTTCAGGTTGGATGATGTAATGACAACATACTAGGCTACTTAGGATGAAAAATTAAAAATAACTTTTTCCCCACGGCGCTTACAATTATTCTGAGCTGGTATATATGGGTTTCTAAGTTAAAATAAAAGGTTTCACGAGCGTATTTGTCATCAGAAAACACGAATTACCACTTGGCCGGAAAAATGTATTTTCAGAATAAATTCCAAACCAAACCGCCATCATTCGGCGACTTCCCCTCTCCGGAAAAGGTTTTACATCGCCGCGTATTAAGACTACTCTTGGAATAAACGGGAAATGGTAACTCGGGCACATCTTTACCAAAGTGATAGAAGGGAGTCAGATTGCTGAGTAGGCCAATAAAAGGGAATAAAATAGTAATTCTTCAGGGAGGGCTCAAACTGTTCCTTGTATGTGTCACCGAATTACTCGACGTTTCCGACGACCTTTTGTGTGCAGTCCGTCCTTAATCTGTAACTTACCCGGGATACCTCCTCCCCTAACCTCTGCTCGCCTCACCACATCTCGCCCTTGGGAGATAACCGAAACAACAAGAGAGAGGGGGAGCGCAACCAAAAGCCTTTCCCCTCTTTCTCCGAGGAGACAGCTGACTGCGCGAAAGAAGGCTCTCGCCTAAGGTAATATCTACGGGCGGATTTAAGGTGTCTTTCGCATACTTTTAGGCACATGGATGCCATACAAGCATCCACTCTTTGGACACTAGGAACACCCTATGGCAACACCGCTCAGAATCATTCACGAAATCGAATGTTGCAATGACTAAATTGAGGAAAATGTATGAGAAAACACTCACGGTAATCACTACCTGAAATTGCCTATTCATGAGAATTAAATGTTATAATATGCTTAAGACTTTGGAGGTAATTTTCATAACTTACGACAAGAAGACATCTCAGAACTCGACTTAATAATCAACTATCAGTTTTAAGGTTTCAAATACACGCATGATTTGGACAAGAAAAAATGTGGTCCACTGTACCAACGTTCGGCCACTGATAACGAGAACTAACATGGCTAACACCATATTTAACGTAGTCAAACCGTCATACAACGCGACTAAATTCAACTGCAACTACAAATCAACTGAAGATCATACGTAATTATTTTTAGACCCTGAGATTCATGGACGAAGCTCTGATTATACATTTGGTTCGGTCTCGCAGCCACTGCCATTTCAAGGACACCACAGTCTTCCTACTATGTGACGAGTTTAATTATCTGGATTGATGATGACGGTGATCATCGTAATTTGTAATGCCGAAACCAAAAATGTTAATATTTGCGAAGAAAGTGACTTAAAAGGTTTCGTGGGTTGACCTGGAAAAAAAAATACAAGCTTGCAAGGTTTTTACACAGAACGTGAACTGATTACGTCGAGACAACGTTCGAAATCGATGAAGGCACACGAGGCGGAAGCCACGATCGTTTGAACCAAAAGAATTGTGGAAATTTACCGAGTGATTTTAATTTACCATAATGAACGCAAAATATTTCCACGAAGTAACACCTGATACCATTCTCTAAGAATTCGCTCCTTCCCGCTCGACTAACGGCGCCGCCTTCCCCCCCAGACCTTAGAGTCTGACCTCAAAACCGCTTCGCCGCACGCGAAACGACCACACGTGGGTGGAACATTCCCTTGTCGCGGACACTTCCTATCTCGCGCCTCACCGGCGCCCTCCACCTACGATCCTTCCGCGCGCGACGAACATTCAAGCGAACACATGGGAGGAGAAGTGAGACGATGCGCAGCGCCGCCATCTTCAATCGCGAATCACGCCTACCGAGGCCAAGACGCACATAGCCAATAGTCAAGCACACGCCGATGTTTTTAGGCTAGGTAAACATTTGCTTGACTACCGTAATACCCTCTCGCTACAATAGCGGTCAACGCCCATTCGCGCCGGTGGTCCAATTTCACGCCAGTCGCGTTCTAGAGGCTGAGTGCTCTTGAGCACAAGGCTCAGTGTGTATGTAATGATTATTTATTTACATTTCAATACCAAACCCGTTATTTCGCCAACCGTTCACGTGATTACAATCGTCATCAATTTTCATTCCGTTCTAATTCCAGCCAATCCTTCATTATGGTCTTGGATACCAAGGGAATTCGTATTATGATCCCGAATCATATTGGTAAATTAGTCCATTGAAATTATATTAGGAGACAGACACCGTGACCGACAGATTCAAGTATTTCCATGCACAATAGGCAATCAATAACCATATCGAACCCGAGAGCCTGAAAATATTAACTAAAATATCAAAATTTAATGATAACTTCAAACAGACCAATTTATTGTAAGAGCTAAAGCAAATCTACGCACGAAATAATGTTTCTGCGTGAATGATTGGTGCTCAAATATCTCCCTCCACACACACTTGTGGTGACTTGCGCAGGTGAAGATTTAAATCGACTTCCCTAATCGAAGTACGTTGCGAGACCAAAGGCAACAAGTTTCGACGAAGCACACCAGTGCGCTCGCTCCACTCACGTTACTGAACGATGACGCATCGCTCTCGATAAGTCGAAATATCCTTTTGGAAGAACGCTGTCGGACCGTGGACGTAGCGATATCGAACGGCTGGCTACCTTATCGTGCACGTTCGCGTCCTCTGATTCATCAAAAAGGCACTGAAGAATATCTTTCGTGGCGAGACCATAGCGTTATCGACCATAGCGTTATCGTATCACGATCGTAACGCCAATGTGTACATGGCATTTACTCCCCCACCCTCCCTTTTCGACGACGACAGGAACTGGAAATAAATTCATTCGCACAAGAATTGGAAAATTACCCCTGCTTTTCTGTACGGAATTCTTCGTGCAGACCCAACCAAATGCAGATTGCTTACTTTTTTAAAGATTTCGTCCAGGAGAATTCATGGCGTTCACGGATAAACAGGCCCAAGCAGAAAAACATCCGCAAGTTAGGACACGTGTAGCTGGACGTCTAATAAGTACCTGTATAACTAGTTTTCTTCGAATAATTACAAAGTTACATAATTTCCGCGTTTATAATGGCAAATAAATTGTGGAAAGTTAAATTCCACAAACCTTTGCCAGTTAGGGAGACGTTACATAACATTTTTATATTAGTTTGCTATTCTGTAATCCTTTTAAGCTTCCAAAATTTCGAAATGTAATAGAACGCTTAGATAGCTTAACTGGCTAAAGCATTCGATCGGACATCGAGGGATCCAGGTTCGAATCTCGGTCGGGGCGAATGACTTTTACACTCGGAAATTGTTGAATTGTTCGGAGGAGATTTTTTACAATCGTTGTTTTGGGATAAAGTTGATTGAAAATTCGTATCTTATGAACCCTAACATGTAACATTTTGGATAATTCATCATATATTATATAAACCTTCCTTGTCATATTCCTAGCAATGTAAAACGTTTCAATTCTTCAAAGAAAAATTTAAAAATTTTGGATGCAACTGGAGTACCCACGTGCTGAACTTGAACCCTTTTCTAGCTAAATCATGTCATGAAATCACGATCCTGAGTATATTAATGCTGAAAAGAAGCTAGGAGGCAAAATGTTGAGCCCTTTTTTTCTCTTATAAAAAGCAAAATTTATCAGAAATTATGCTCATTATTCGTTTTTGCTGGTGCTTACACCGGGGATGACCCACGACACGAATTGACATCGCAACTAATTTGAACGCTGTTCTCATCGTGAAATATCGATTCCCATAAAACATTTATTTATTTTAGTACCCTGCCGACCACCGTTAGGGTGTTTGCTAGGACTGTGAAAAGTTGTTATGAACACGGTAGCATTGTCACGACACTATTTGAAGAATTAGGATGGGAACCACTGGTTGGCCACAGGTTTAAATACAGGTTAAATTTACGGCATACATTGGAGGCAGGTTACTTATCTGAGAATGTAAAGGACACATTACAGGCCCCCAATAATTACGGCAGATCAGATTACCAATGTAAAATTAGGGAGATTTACTGAAGAACGGATGGATTTAAATTGTCGTTTTTTCCTCGAACCATTGGTAATCATAATAGACATGATCACAATCGCGTAGGAGATAATTAGAATTAATGTTTTAAATATTTTTCGATATCTTGCATGTTTCTTCATGCGTGTTATTCTTTTTATTTAACAGACTCATCTTTTTAACAGTTATCACGCATCATTCGAATGTACGTATCCTGTTATTAAATATTGTTGCATGCAAGTACTTTCTTTCGTGTGATAGAGGTTGTCGATTGAATGAACAAACTAATATTTGCGTAGAGGTAAAAAGAGTTGATTTTGCATGTGGTTTTATTCTAGTTTACGGGTGGTGACCGAACATCCCCCGCCTTTCGCCCTTGCGGCGGCTTGCGGGGCAATGGGTATATGTGTGGCAGGGGGATAACTATTTGCATATGAAAAAACGTGACTTCAGAAAAATTCAAACCCTTCCCCCTCTCCCTATAATCTCCCCACTCTTTTGAAGAAATTAACTAATCCCTGGCTCTTTTCCCATTCCACACGACTAAGCCACATTTTCTGGACTGGGCAGTTGGGCGAAGAAGGTCGAGGCAGTCAGGCAGGCACTGGGGAAAGAGAGAAGGAGAGACGGAGGGTGACGACATAGTCTTGTGGGGGTGGTTGCGGATTAAGAGGGGTCTCTCCCAGGAAACGGAACGCGAGTGAGTCACGAGATTCCGGGAACATCGGAACAAGCAACCACCCCTCCCCTCCCAAAACCCCCCACACTTAAGGCCGGTGGACCGCTCTCACGCACACAAAAGAATGATCCATAAGGGACAAAACAGGGCGGGTGGGGGAAAGATAGAGAGAGGGAGGGCGGGGAAGGGGAGGAGAGATCGAAGGGCTGGCGGTGTGTTAGGAAAGAGAGAGCAGGACAGCTAGAAGAGACAACGGGAGAGTTGAGATATTCTCCACACTGCCTAAGCGTTTGTTCCGGAATGCGGCGCGTGCGTCATCTGCCGCGTCACTAGTGAAGCGCCAAGGACGGCGGCGATGGAGATAGTGCATCGGATGTCCGCTCGGTCGCGCTGCCCGCCGTCCATGGACTCCCCGTCAGCACGCGGCGGACGATTGACGACATTTACGAGTGCCATGTCCGACCCCTACCTCCTTCCCCACAGACATACACGCGCACCATTCGGTGTCTCGACGATGTTGTTATGATAAAATTGGGAGGCATATCTTAATAATACGAGGAACGAACTAGATTGGGAATCATTCATGTTCTGAAGGCTCAATGGAAGATTAAAATATATTGAATATAATGGAAGCGGTTCTCTTTTGCGAAGATGTCAAAAATGATTCGGGAGCACCGTTTTACTGCTGTCGGGAGTGCTCATGCAAATGAGATTAGCGAGACCGACATGTTAAAAACAAAATTTTAACTTTCCTCATAGATGAAAAAATACAACAGAAATCGACGGTGTTCACACTTATTATCTTACAAAACCCAGTTACCAATTTACCTAGCCGTCTTAACATTGTTTTCCTTGCCAACAGCTCGTTTCGCACGCATTTGGATACTGTAAAGCATTTCCCCAGGCATACAAAATATTTCTATTGATAATTAACGTTTAAACCACATTTGATAATCAGGATACGTGTGGAATCGCTCCCTGGAGACAATTTTCAGGTCACCACGTGGGTAATCCCGGGCACAAACGGGTGCGCGAGGGGTGTTAAATAGAGTCACTCATCGGATATGAAATTAATGGAATACACACCTAGCAAGCAGCAAAGCGAAAAACTCGATCCTACAGTACGCGTGCGACAACCATATTCCGCAAGAGGACCGAAAATCTGAACAAAAAAGTCGCTATTCATCTCTTACATAATAACTGCTTAATGTAAGACGTGTCTTTGAGACTACAAGGACCTTCGTAATTTTGAAAGCAGACTCGATAAGAACTCCTTCGAAATTCCGTTACATGAGACGTGGGGTGGCTAACGATAAGTAGCCGAGTTTAGCGGACTGACGAGATTCCGTCACAGGACAAAAGCGAGGAGTGCTCGACGGAATGAGGAACCAATGAACGGTCACCATTGTGGACAGCAATGCATCGTCGCGACACCTGTTGAGCGCTGAAGGCGCGCCAGAGAGAGCGCAGAGACAGAGCAGAGAGGGGAGAGGGACTTAAAGGGAGAGGGATGGAGGAAGGGGAGCTATGGCGACACGGTAAAACGCTGGAAACTGCAAACGGGCCAGCAGCCCAAGATACATCCTAATCAAACGTTTCGTTCGTAAACGATTTGACCCCTATACGATTCGTCTCATGTTTCAATTTATGAGATAAAATCCTGCTCAAGTCGACATTGATATCGTGGAGAAAATGAATTAGACGCAATCGCTCCCGTTGTTTCTACTTAGAATTGAACAAGCTGTTTTAGAAAAACGTGCTATTCTTACGGGACACGATATGAAAATGACAACGGTCGCAAAGAAAACAATGCTGTGGTGAGAACCATTGACGCAAGCAGAATAGAATGGATACCGAGGGACGCGGGGGGCAGGAGTGAAACCCGGCAGCGAGCGGGGCTGAGAGGGAGACGCGAGCCCCTCCCGCCTTCCTCTCTATTGCATGAAACACGACCGCGGTTGCCATGGCGACGGTGGCGGTAATCGGGAGAAAAATAAGAAGACTGACGCCGTTTCTTCCTTTACGGTGCCATTTAAATGCGCATTTCATTTACGTATATCCAATTTGTAAATAAACGTGCTTCTATTGTCAACGGAATATTGCTTCTATCCACAGCGGAAGTCCCACCAATAAAATAAATAAATTAATAAGAAACACGAAGAGCATGACCTGTTTGAGTGTTTGAGGCTATTGTATTAATGAAAGGAATTTGGAGGGAAAGATTTTGATACGGGAAGACGTGTTCTATCTACAGTCACACCGCATTGTGAGCAATTAATTAGCTTCTATTGTCTATTCCAATGATATTATTCTTTTACGCTCCTGATATTTCTAAGATTATTTTATATTGACGCTAAATATAATACAATATCACCTCTTTAGAAATATCTTGCTTTTGAAGAACACACTTCAACTCTTGGAATCACAAAGAGCAACAATGGAGAAGAACAACGTCTTCTTAACAAAAATAAAGCGACGGCAAATTTCCAAACAATATGGCCGAATAGATGAAAACAAGTAACTGCACTCTAGTTCACTACAAACTCGCGATAAATCTAAATGGACCCACCCCCCCTCCGCAGCATTTTAAACGCGATGGCATAATTCACAGCAACTCTTTAACTAACTTCAGGGGTCGTTTAAAGCGGAAATTAAAAAAAGGATGGTTTAGACGAGACGTTTAGGCGTGAAAAGGTGGCGATCTAAGTAGATACGTCAACAATTTAACGAGAAGCCTGAGCGACGCGTTTTCTACGAGTTTAATCCGATTCCATCAGAGGGACATGAGCTGAATTTTAACCGGAGTTCAGAACGAAGCGTCGTCGCCCAGGATGTGAACCCTGGACGCCACGCCTCGTGGTCCAATAGCTCTCGTCGCACGGGTGAGGCGAGGTTGCCCGTCGTCTGCGGCGTTAGCGACGGGAACGTGGGCGTTGCATTCAATCGCGGTCCGCAATCGGTGGAATCATCTATTTCATGCACGAGGAGCACGATATCTAATCTAAGAGCACAGTACAGTCGGACAAACACCGCTTGGTGTCAGATTCATGCGCCAACCCAGGTACCTCACGGGTAGGGAAACAACTGAACAAAGCGAGACTTGGCATATTTATGATCCATCTAAGATGAACGTTTGAAAGCAACCCCGTGAAAATCCGTGAGCCATTTTTTTCAAACGAGACGGACTGTGTTTACATCAACAATTCATTTGAAACACTACCCCCCCCCCCCACCCAGTGATCCCAGGTAACTCCAACCAAATTCTAGGTGTTGATTTGAAATTGACAAAATTCTCAAGAATGCATTAACTAACAAAAGCATAACGAAATATCGAACGAGGCATCCAACTCGATAAAAATCTTTTACGTACGTCTTTAATTATTGGTCCATGTGATCGGAAAGTTCGCGCAATCTACGCATTATTTATAATTAAAGTTGGTTAAACATATCTTCAATTAGCAGTTAATTACTTCAAGCTGGAAGATTGGTCGAGCTGTTTCAGAAATTGTTACTGCGGAACCATGACGACGACAATTTTTAAACGCGTGGACAGGGACTTATCTTCCGAAGAGATGAGATTTAGTGTCATATTATATAATAAATTGATTGGTCAAGGGTTACGTCGTGCGAGACTTCTCCCCTTAACGTCAAAGAGGACGCAAATCGAAGAACTTTGTCATGTTGACGAATACTTTGTTAAATAAGTCAATTAATCATCAATTACAAATCGAATACCAATCGGGAAAATAAAATTGCAAATATTTTCACTTTTCTTTCGAACGTTTCCGAGTCATCGGTTCAATTTCTTAATATCGTGTTTCCAGTGAGTTAAGACTTCCCAATCAAGAAGTCAGAAGCCCGCTCCGGGAAAGTAAACAATAACAGGATGACAACCAAGTAAATATTCTTCAACTATTGTATTATTGCGGTCATAAGTTGGCCAAATACAATCAAAGTTTTCAGTCTATTATAAAAATTGAAGTAGTGTTTGTATCTGCGACAGAACTTTGCTGTAGTTCCATTTTACTTAATACACACGCACTGTCGACAGAAATCGACGTTCAAATCGAAATAACGAAAAAGTAACTCCACGAAACACACACTTGGGAAACTTGAGGTGACTTTTTCCGTCCCTACACAAATGATAGCCGAGGCCTTATTTTCGTCCACCTTTCAGGAGTGGTGTACGAGGAAATTCTCACAAGAAGAAACTCTCCCTGGGCGTGCGATCGTCATTTATAATCCTTATAAATAGTATAATATTTCCAATCCTTAAGAATAGAAAGATTATTATTAAAAATCTCGAGGATATAAATCGATCATTGTGTAGGCTAATGGCCTAAAATTCTTAGTCGCGTGCCATTTTGGCTAATCGCAGGGAAGGATATAAATGAATTGAGTCATTTTTCTCCATTTAGATCGAGGAAACATACCGTTAGGGATGCCATACACCCAGAAAAGTAGGACTCTCAGGATTTCAACATCAATAAAAAAAGCGTCAACTTATTTTTTTTAAATATGAAAATGTAATGAATTTTAAAATTACCACCACTTTCATTGATTTACTCAACAGAAGTCTATATAAATCGTGATTTTGTGTCGAACGGCTAACTTTCATAACGCCATGACATGAATGCATTTGTTTTCTGTCACTACCGATAGAAAGCGATATATTTTAAGTTTCTTTCCCTGTCAACCTCCGACATTACTCTAACCTTCTAGGCTCACTTTACTTACTTTAATATTACTTGCGGTTAAACTAGAATGAGTGAGTAGGGTGCAAAAATATTACTCTCAGATGTAATTTATGTTATGGTTTGAAAAATTATTATTTTTTTAATGCACAACCCATACATATGCCTACAACACGCGACAATGCCTGGAAGTCACTTATAATCCTTTAAAAATTAACTAATTTAACTTGAAGTATCTTTGTCTCGAATATTTTTCGGGGCGTACATGCGCATTAAATACGTTCGTATCTTAAGAACTAAAACTGTAGGATGCACTTCAAAGAATAGCAAATGAGATAAACAGTCATCTGGGAAATTTTTTAAATACAATGCAATAAAAAGAGTAACAATAAATGAATAATGCCGTTCAGAGAGAACCAATTAGATTTGGAAAAAATTGAGACGTTAACAGGAGTGTTGAGACTATTGGATGAAACAAGAATCACAAAGCAGTTAAGAGGACAAGCGAAACTAACCTCAGATTTTATAAAATGATTCTAAAAACTATGATATAATAGGTCGACATATTAAATCACCCGACTGTGGGGGGAGTGTACTCCTTATAATTTTAAATTCGCACTCGTTATACTCCCTACCACGATCAACAACCAAACCCGATCGATGAGGAAATTACGACGAAACGGGTTCGGGTACTTTCCCCTAGTGCGTAAACTTAGTAAATGTTACGAATGATTTTCTTCTCAGATCTCACCTAGCAAGCCGTTAAGAAGGTATGTGGCAGGGGTTGTGAGGTAACCAGTATTTTCTGCGGGTAGCTAAATCCTAGTGTGCCGCAGGGATTGTAATCCCTTCCTTTTCATCGATTACAATAACGTCATTAATACAAAAAATTATAGCCACGTCAATAATATTCACCGATGACACGTTCATCTACGAAGAGATAATCGAGCCTCTTTGCAGCCACCTCAACAAAACAGTGCCTGGTATCACGTGGCTGGTCTCCGATTAATTCTATCGAGTGCATGGGTGCATTTCTGGGAAAGGAAACCCATACAACCTTACACCTATATTCTATATGAGGTAAACATAAATATCGGACCGAATAAAATACTTAGGAGCCATACTAATATCGGACAAAATATGAGAGCATCTTTTTAGGACTTAGCTTTGATATCGTTTCGTCCGAAATATGCGTCATGTTCATTGATGCGGACACGATTTACGTACGAGAAAAAAGGTAATTTCTTGGAAAGGCTTCTTCTACTGTCAATTTTCATCAACTTCTCACTTCCGTCTATCCCACTTATGTAATAATAAAGGGATAGAATATTTAAACCCACTGAGCAAGCATTGCACTCTAACTCTTTGTAATAAGTTATGTACACAAATAATTGAAGAGATTAAGCGTGACAGGTTATGTTGAAGGAATTAGGTATGTATTGGACTGGACTCACGAAGGGAACAGGCAAGACTCTTCTTCAAATACCTAGGGAAATATCACAGTGCCAAATTTCCTGGTAGGTTTGACCAAAGGGAGAAAATAATACAAATAATACCTGTCGAGAGACCAGCAGATTCGAGGACTCTCTCTCCCCTCGTAAGATTCAATATGGCAACAAAATTGAACCCAAACACCGGTACAATTTCATTTAAAGATCAAAATTTTAGTATTTAGACAAATACAATATTTAATATAGTATAATGGGCACGCGTGTTTGCGTTAGAGCCAATATACGTAATACATTTTACATGTACAAAATCATGTTGCACAGAAACAACTGGTGCCCTTAGACCCCCAGCCACAAGCCCTACCAATTATTTACGTGGCTGGTGGTCAACAACCCGCTGCCACACGTCCTCGTTTGTACGCCGGATTGGGGAGTGCTCTAAGACGCAAGACGTCCGCCCCTTACAACCGAAGCAGCGCCACAACGTCGTTACGTACCGCAGAGATAGTAGTGCGGTCCACGGCACCGCACGGGCCGCACCAACACGAGGAGAGTCCCCACCCCCTCGTCTGTGCCCCGCGCGCGCGCGCTCAGAGAAGCAAGCGGGGGAGAGGTGGGGTGAGTGACGCATTCCGGCCCACTCCCGTGCGTCACCGCCGCCCCCTCCCCCTGGGTCGGCTGCTCTCTCTCTCTCCCCGAAGCGCTGACTCATCCCCATTCACGAAAGAGAGGCGATGTGAGGAGTGGGGGGAGAAGTGAAAGGGGGGTTCACAATGGGGGGGGGACAACGACTACGGGCATGGTATGATACTCTCCCCATCACAGCAGGACCCCTTCGATCAATCGATTTGAACCCAATTCGGAGGGGATGAGAGAAAGACACGAGGAAAAGGCGTGCAGCGAGTGGCCCGGCGACCCTAAGGCGCCGCAATCCGCCCACTGATTAGCACCTCCGCAGGGGGAGGGGGTCGGGAACAGGTCAGGGGGATGGAACCCCCAATGAAAAGCGTAGGGATCCCTCTTCTTTTCGCGGTAATCTAACGAATTCACGTTCATCGCAAAAAATCTATTCTCTCCAACTATAAACATTAACTAGCACTTTCATGCGAAGGAAATCTCAATATCAGATAATCGAAATGGCCAAGATATTCGCGAATAATGTCATAACATGACCGAAACATTAATTAGCACTTTCATCCGAAGGAAAAAATCCTACATATGCGAATGTTCATTGCAAATCTCATGGAACCGATCCGAGGGGGAGGGAATCGAGGGGTCGGGTGGGGGAGGTTCCAACCGAGGGAGGGAAACCGCCCCTCCATCCATCCGTCGAGAGAGCCGGCGCCAAGAATGAGGAACCCACCCCTCTCCCCCCCTCCCAGATGCAGGCGAGGAGCCACTCTCACTTGAGGGTTAGGGATGACTGACGCAAGAGGTACATGATGTAGATGTAGATGATGAAAAATTTCCTACAACAGCGCGCCTACAACGACGGCATCCAACAACGAAAACACCGCCAAACAATAATAAACAACAAGAACGACAGCCCCAACTAACAGGTCCTGATTCCCAAACGCGACGCCCAAGTGCCGAGGGGACTCCGGAGAAATTCGCGCATACATGGATCATTGGGAGTTTAGACGGGGGGGGGTCGCCCAGGAAAGACCATCGACTGTAGGGGGGGCGGGGCGAAGGAGGATGAGGCTGGCAGGCAGGCGAACGAGCGTGCAATCGGTCGGTGAGGGGGTGTGATTCGATGGGGGAGGCAGGCATTCATGCGGGCGTCTGACACGCACCGTTCGATCACCGTTGACGTTCGCGGATTCAAACCTTGGTACCGCGGGAGAGAGATGTCCGATCCCCCGCGGGAGGGAAGAGAGGGGGGAGTTGGTGACTGCGTCCACGCAACTCTCCCGACGCTGAGCGAGCGCTCCAGAGAGAGAGGGTGTTCGGATAAATTTGACAACACGGGGGAAATCCAGAGTGAAATCCGTCGACTGGGATAAGCAAGCGGAATTCTACGCGGCGGCGACATACTCTCTCTACATCCGAGGACCCACAGGGCGAGTAGTGACCAAAGGGGGGGGGGGGAGTTCGCGTTCGGGAGGGTTTGGGTGACTCACCAGCGATGAGGAGTACGATCCGCCCTTCCCTGAAGAGACGGAGGGCCAGTCGGAGGAAGACGAGTACATCTCGGCGCAGGAGGGACCGCCGTCCTCGGCGGCTGGGCGACGCAGGTCCGGGACCAGTTGGGCGGACATGAATCACGGGACACCTGCGAGGGCGCGCTCACGCAGGTGGACACACGCACTTACGCACGCCGCCGGAGCCAACAGGTGGCGATGGAATGCGGAACAACGCAGACCTGATGGGGAAGGGGGGGTCTACGCAATCGGCGGGAGGGACGACGCAAACCCTCAGATTGGGAGGGGGGGGGGTCGATACGATGTCCCGATCCCAAGACACTATACACACAACTTGTACACTGCCACCGCGTCCACGAGACACAAACACACATACACGAACTGTAGTACTGCGAGTGGACGACGATGTTCGCGACGGACGGGATGATGAAGAAAAAAAGAGAAGAGAACACACGCACTCTGAGCAGCGCGCCCGGACCACACGTCTTCCTCTCTCCGTCGCCAACTGACTGACTGCCTATCGAGTGGTCGGAGCGAGTGGGCTTATACAAGGTCGCAGCCAGAGCGGCACCCACCTCCTCCCTCCCCCTCGCTAACCAGTAAACGGCGTGACGTCAGGCGGCGTTGCGAGATTGCGAGGTTCTCGGAAAGAGAAGGGGGGAGGCGGGCGGGCGTGTCCTCCCCCTCTCTCCCTCCGTCTTCTTCTCTTCCCCGCGTTCTCTCCCATCGTGGCTCCCGGGAATGACCCCCCCTCTTCCCCGCTCGCTTTGCCTACCCCGGTACACAGCCATCGCGTATCAATTTCGGGAATGCGGCGGTGGGAGAGTAGGCGAATTCGTCTCCGCAGAAAGGGCTCTCTCTCCAAGTAAGCTCCTCCCGCGCGGGGCCCTCTTAGGTTGACCCCGTCGTTCAGGGGAAATGGACAAAGAAGATCCCCTCGGATGCGGAACTTAAGATCGGAGTCACCCGCGGTCCGAAGTTATTAAATGTCCGAGTATCTTACATATCAATTGGAAACGGGTCTCTTATGCGGTGATGTGGAAAATGCAGGCATTCAAAGCTCCTTCAAATTACGACAGGGGATAAACAAAATAAGATAAGTCCATCTCGCATGAGTATATATGCATTTAACACTATGACGCCGTTATTTTCCATTTTCGAAACTTGAGCTCAAAGACCTCGTAAATTAACAAAATAAAATGAAACTACTTTGGCCGTAATAAGTTACGTGAATCATCACAATATAATTTGTTGTCATTGCGGAACGAGTGGTGCCAACTTAATACGGTTATAGGAGTTTTCATTTTATTTTGTTTATTTATTTCCATCGTTTTAATGATTCACCATATTTATTTGCAACTGCCAATGAAGGAAAATAATTTTTTTTTTAATTTGTTTTGCCTGGTGTTGAATCACCACCTGCCATGTGCCTAGTGTCAAATCACCACCTGCCACACACCCAAGAAGTGGGGTAACATGTTATTTATTTATTTCATTTGTTTGTATATACCCTGCAAGCCACCGCCAGGGTGGGTGGCAGGGGGTGAATACACAAAAGAATAATTTTAACCGAACATGACCCTACCGCGGTCAAACAATGTTGTTATGATCCCCTATCGTTCTTGGAAAAAATAACATCTTAAATCTATCAGTTCTACATTTAATCATCAGGTATCATGTAGAAAGATTAGAGAGATCAGTTTTGGAATCGACAGGTTATATCGTTCATTGATGATCAAGTGAGAAGCTCCTATATCATGATGAAGGAAGAAAACTTCGCTGTTCCACAAAATATATTTATTTCAACCGGTTTTGTTACAGTGTATCAGACTGCAAGGAAATTTTATACTCAGTATCGAAGCCGGTCGCAAAAAAATACTTTTTCTGGGACAGCAGAGTTTTAATTCTTTGGCAGGTTTAAAATGTAATTTTTCCCGTAAAAGATACGTATAGGACTCGTGATAACTGCAAACGATGGTGCTAAGAAAATATTTGATTCTTAGAAGTCTAGTTTTTGGTAGCAATGGGTAAATTGTGAGAGATTAGTTCCAAATAATCTGTTCAACTCCAGTCAACCACTCACTGCCGTAGAGAGTGAATAATTCACTGAGAAGTTAACTCCTCAAACTCGCAGTGGATACTGCAGGAACCTTTCCTACGTTTTAGATCACCACAAATTGTAAAAAAAGTGTAAATAAAACTCCTCACAATTTACTACAATGACCTGGTCGATTTACATATTAATCACGGATCATCACGAGGTCGCAATTTCCTTGGTCTTTGTGACCTGATGATGATAACGCATCAGCATCGAAAAATCTATCTATCGTGTTCTATCGTGAGTAGCTATCGTCTTCATGCTGCGGGTCTAGTGGTCATATACGGCACACAATTTTATCGCCAAAGCGTACAAATTTATCAATGTATTATTTATTCGGAGTTAAAAAGTTAATCAATATTTGTATGCATTATTAATGATTTCATCAATATTATTTTCGATTTTTGAGAAAATAATTCATGTTTAACAATAATTTCATTTTCATTTCTCTACGTTAACTTTGCGATAAACGTATCAACGACGGTAAAAATAATAAAGAAATATAAGGCAAAACTAATAAAGAAAAAACGGCACACAAAAACACCTATCAAGGACAGCAAATTTTACGAAATAATTACAATAAAAAAATCGATCATACTAACGTGATAAAGACAGTGCTAAGCCCCACGGCGTGTGAAATTCATACATCAGAGTAGGGTAGCCAGCTCCCGCAGAGACATGTCCAGGAATCGAACCAGGGACCCTCGGGTCAGAAATCAAACGCTCTACCCCCTGGACTACGGCGACTTGCGTTGAAGGGAGAGTACATATTAAAAACACTATTAAAGCATCAATACCAATGAAAATGGGAGAGAGGAATGTATTTTTACCTTTCGACGGTCATGCCTCCTTCGCCGAAAGAAGAAGAGTTTCCTTCGTAGAAAATGCTAAAAGAAAGAGAAAAAAACCCCGGGAGATAAAATAAGATGATTTCCGCAATTTCCTAGAGATTCCCTTTTTCTAGTGGCAATAAAAGGAATTAGTTCATTTACAAAAGCGTGATTTAAAGAAAAGATCAGTTAAAACTTTGGTATGGAGCGTGGTTTTCTACGGAAGTAGGAAAGATGCAGTGCATATTGATTGGCGATGGGATATTGACGACTCTGATAGAAGGGAGAATATTGTGTAAGTAAGGCTGGTAAAGAGTTGGACGTGAATACGGAAGGAAGCCACAAGTTATACGGATTGAAGGGTACATTGTTGTGTACGAGTAGGGAGTCTCCATGACGTGTTACGTGAATTTTACGAATGTACATGGGAAGGCCCAGAAGTACCCGGCCTGACCTCGAGATGGCGGTAGTTGTTTAAAACATATCACTCTATTAGAAAATAACAAATCTATAAAGCATATGTTTCAAGTTTGAAAACGCCCCGTTGTTTAGTATTTGTTTGGCAGCCATCAATAATGAACGTTTTCCGTGAATTTGTGAAAATGGAGAAAATTCGTCATCGTTATTGGATACAATACCTTTATTTGAAAGGCCTCAGCCCAACCAATATAAGAGTGGAACTGGAGTCTACTCTGGTTGTATCTGCTTCTTCGTTTACAACAGTAAACTATTGGGTAGCAGAGTTTAAACGAGGCCGTACGAGCTGTCAAGACGGACATCGCATTGGCAGACCAAATGAGGTGACGACTTCAGAAACGGTGAAGAAAATCCCCAAAGTGATGCTGGATGATCGTCGACTGAATGTGCGCGAGCTAGCAGGCATGGTAGGCATTTCAAAATGCGTTATATCGCATATTTACTGAAAATTTGGACATAAGAAAGCTATGCGCAAGATGGGTGCCACGTTTGCTCACACTCGAGCAAAATCAGTGTCGTGAAGATGTTTCAATCTAGCGTTGAGCAAAGTTTCCCAGCAACAAAGCTGAACTTTTACGCCTTTCCATAACAATGGATGAAACATGGGTCCATTTCTTCACGCCCGAGACCAAAGAACAATCAAAACAATGGATTCAAAAGGGAGAAACGCCTCCAAAGAAGGCGAAGACCGTTCCATCTGCAGGCAAGATCATAGCGTCGGTTTTTTGGGATTCGCGTTGGAAACTTTCATTGACTGTCTTGAAAGAGGAGAAACCATCAACGGCGAGTATTATGCGAACTTATTGCAACGCTTGAGCGAATAAATCAAGCAAAAGCGACCGCATTTGGCTAAGAAGAAAGTATTCTTTCATCAAGATAATGCACCAGCTCACAAATCCGTTATTGCAATAGCCAAAATTCATGAATTAAAGTTTGAATTGCTACCTCATGCACCCTATTCGCCAGATTTGCCCCCCTCGGATTATTTTCTGTTCGCAAACTTGAAAAAATGGCTCGGTGGCCAAAGATTTTTCAACCGTGAAGAAGTGATGCCGGCAGTTAATGGCTATTTTGAGGAACAAGACAGTTCTAATTATAAAAAGGGTATCGAACTTGTTGAAAATCGCTGGGAAAAGTGTATAGAGCTGAAAAAAGGTTATGTTGAAAACTAAATACATTTTTTTCCAAAATGTTTGTTTTTTTTCTTTGTTTGATCGGGTACTTCTGGGATTAACCTCGCATCTGTGGTTAGACTATGTGTTCATGCAAAAACTACCTTTAGTGGTAAATTACCAGCCTTAAAATTATACTATTATTTTTTTTTAATTTGGCACAGTAAGTATCGTATCCTTGCGTGTATGCACTAGTGTGAACAGTGAACCTGTATTCATTAGTGGACCAGGCAGCGTGAAGGACGTAATTATTTGCACTTTGGTATTACATATTGCTCCGTTCTTTACATACCATGCAATGAACTACTACTGAAATGAGCAATTATTCTCCTCTACCAAGCATATTACATAAAGATCCCGCAATAGCATGAAAAAACGTATACTTTTTTTTTAATTTGTTTATATTTTGCTTTTCTATGAGTACCTATCATTACCTCCTGCCACACATCCTAATGGTAGCTTGCAGAGCACCATGTAAAATACATGTAGTAGATGCACGACGGTGCCCCCCGCCCTCCAACCGCCACTGGGCTCCTCCTTTCGTCCATAGCCGTTTTAGGATCTTTGGCATAAAGCCATTGGATAAACATGTAATTGTTTACTCACACGTGAGCATGTGCCAATTCATCCAATCCCATTGAAATACAACCTTAATGTGGTGTGCTGATGAGCTCTGATCACTCCGAGTCCTCTTCTAGCGGGAGCAATGATTATTGCTCCCGATAGGACCTTACCAGTTGAGCTAGGACTTACCCTCCTAAGGGTAGAAGCTAGATGAAAGGTAGTCCACGCAGCGTCTGTTCCTCAGTGAGGCGGCTGTGAATTCGTCTGACCTCAGTGGACCGGCCATTAAATTGATAATCTCAAGTTAAAAACACAATCGAGGAAGGCAACTGGAAACAACCTCAATTATTTTTCTGATGAAACGATGATGGACATAGATTTGGGTACGAGTCCTAGCAGTTACGGAATTAGGTCAGATCGGTCGAGTCGTCTCCGGTAGCGGGAGAGGAAAGGCTTCCGCGGCCATATTCTCACGAAATCCTTTCAAAGCAAAAACGACTGGAACAGCTGAGTAGACACATAAGAAGACATAACAAGTTAGAATAAGCACTTGGGAGGTTAGAGCAATGCCGAGGACAGGAAAAATAGAGAATACAAACCGGAAGATGGAGAAAGAAAATATAGACGTTTTAGGGCTCTGCGAGTTGAGATGAAAAGACAGCGGGGATCACTGGAGTGCAGATGGTAATAGAGTAATATACAGCAGTGGGGCGGCAATATTATAGAACCAAGAAATTACGAAGATCGTAGTGAAGATAGAAAAGGCGAATGATAGAATATTATAGTAGAAGTAACAGCTGAAATACCGAACTTTGTCATTGACCACGTCTACATGTTATTAAGCAAAAATTGGGAGGAAAAAATAGGGTTTCCAATCCGTCGGAGGAAATAATTGTGGGTATTCCTGGAACGAAAGCTTTGATAGTGACGGGAGATAGAATAAAAGTCATGGAACAGTAAATATAAAATGGACAAGGCAACCATGGATTACGGACGACATGATTAGGAAGATGGACGAAAAATGGAGGAATGTAAAGAAGGGATTATCATCATCATCATTGGTCGTTCAATCCTAAGATTGGTCGACTTCAGCCCTCCATCCTACCCTATCTACTGCTAATTGGCTTACTTGTCCCATGTATCTATCCCTTGGCCTTGCTCTTGGGACTTTACCCATTCCCTTTCTATTTTTCCTTCTACATATTATATTCTTAAACGAAACAATTGTGCCTCAGGTTGTGGCCAATCTATCTGGTTCTTCTTTTCTCTATGGTTTTTCATTAGTTCCGTTCTTCGTCTATTCTTCTGAATACTTCTTACTTTATCATATTATCCATCCAATTGATTTTAAGCATCCTCCTCCAGCACCAGGTTTCGAAGGCTTCTAGTCTTTTCTTTTCTACTTATACGATGGTCCATGTTTCTGATCCATAGAATGCCACGCTTTATACGAATGTTTTCACGTATTGTTCCCTCATCCGTAGGTCTATCTTCCTTGAACACAGCAGTCGTCTTTTCATTGTGAATACTCTCTAAGCTTGAGCTATTCTTCGCTCAATGTCTGTAGTACTTCTTCCGTCCCATGTGATGGTACTTCCGAGATAGGTAAAGGAATCCACTTGCTCCAATTTTTGCCCTTTCGGTGTGACTACTGTGTTCAGCTTCTCTCTTCCACATACTAGGATTTTAGTCTCCGTCTTGTTTATGTCCACGTTGTATCTTTTTAGAACTTGATCCACTAATTTTAGCGACCTTTGAAGATCCTCCTGGTTTTCTGCTACCATTACAATATCATCGACGAAGCGTAGCATGTTTATCTCTTCTACATTGATCCTAATTCCGTTTAATCCAATGCCTTACACAGTATTAGGAAGAAGGAAATATAAAGAGTTAACTTCTTCGCCAAAATAGTCAAACACCGAGTTCCACATTTCCGCAATATGTCCCCACATGCTGTTTTGTCTTCTTTGCTCCTGGGCCCCAAAACCGCAGACTTAAAGCTGATTTAAAACTCCTCCACAACACCCTCAACTCGACTATTGATTGCCCTGAACTGCTCTCTCTCTTCAACTTCAGGGTACCAACTCGATCCACCCACTCCCTACTCCATCTGCCAATTCCTAGGATATCTCTCACTAAGCGCTCAACCTTATTTCGCCTCTCCTCCCTTCTAAATTCACTCCCTCACACTGTCGATCCTTTCTATTTATCATGCAACAATTTCACCACCCAAGTATTATCCCACCTGTCAACAAATTAAATATTTCCCCTCCCCATGTTCGGTTATCGTTGTTTATTTTTAAACTGTTGTTTTATTTTATCCTCTTTCATTTTTTATGTATTTCATAGTAAATTACATCTTAAATTTATATGTTCTGCAGTCATTCTCTCTCATTTTACTAACATACACTCGCCTACCGTAGTACGATGGGGGTAATAATACATTTTCAACATCATTGCTAAAGAGACGATCTTCCAACATTCTTCCAATTTATGCAAGTGACTTAATATGTAATTAAACATTCGCTCTGTGAATGATTCCCAGCCTAGCTCCACCAATAATTTTGATACGCCACTCAGTTTAATATAACAAAATTTTACAAATCCAGCCCCTCTACGCTACGTATATTAGACTAACACTAGTCTATAGACATTCAAACCTAAAGTAGGTTATATCTAAATGAGTTCAAGACTTACTAATAGACTGATTACTAAAAGCTCAAAAACTTTTCGCTCTAAAAATAATGAACCGTGGAATTCTTCAAAAATCGAGCGACATGTCTTTTACGTGAAGCAGTCGTTTCTAACACCGAAATCACATTGAAATTCGCATGGGTATGGTGTAAATATCAGGTAAAAAACATTAAAACCAAGTCTATGGTTCATAATTGTATAAGAATACGCAACCACATGCATGCGAAAAACAAGATCTTATCGAAATACGAAATCGGATGCTGGGAGTGGATAGTTGCTTATTATGACTTTGAAAAATTTTAGCAAAGACCAATCCTCCCTCAATACTCTCGTGAGTCGTCCCCGATTGAGGCGGGGGTTCCTCCCCGAAGGATGGACAGAGCCGCGACGACACACTGTGCACATTCGCCGGGGGGAGAGGTAGAAACGGTGGTGGAGCGAGAGGAGAGGGAGGCAGGCGACGCCAATCCCCTCCCCCGTTTTAAACTCTCTCGACAGTCGCTAACCGGGGGGACGAGGCGGTGTAGGGGGGACAACTTAGCTTGGATTTCCGTGTGGGGAAACCCGAGGGGGGGGAATTGGGGACGGGGGAGGTATGGAGATGACAGGGATAGGCCTTGAAGGGAAGAGGCGCAGGGACGTCTGAAAAAGAATCCTGCACGCCGCCAAAACGGTATGTGGCAAATATTAGACATTTAGCCACCAACGTTAGACCAGAGGTAGCGTGTCTACCTGTGGAAAAGAAGGACACTGGTTCCATTCCCATGACCAACGAATATTTTTCAACGTCAGTTAATGGTTTTTCGTAACGAGACAACCACACATTTTTGAAAAAAAAACACAAAAATAATATTTCGAACTGGGAAACGAGAGGAATCTTACTAAAAAAAAGCTACCCTGAACACATGGTGTGAAAGGCAGCAGGTTCACCATTAGCCACTGATGGCGAGTGGGTCTGCCCGCCATCAACTGTCATAGCTGCGGGCGTGAGTGAAATTCACAGTATCGGGCGAAGTACTGCGGTGTGGAAAGCAACTGGTAACCACCACATTTATCTCTCTAGAATATGCAGCCTTGATTACAACCAAATATAATGGAATAGAAAGATTTGGGCTGCAGAAAAGCAATCCTAGGCTTGAAATACTGATGATGATGAATGTCCTTTCTATCTCAACTGTATGTATATTGTATTTATGTATATGTATATATTGTATGTACGTTGGACGTATATACAATATATGTTTTACGTACGGTAGAGCGCTGGACTGCTGACCGGAGGGGCCCGGGTCCGATTCCCAGGCAAGGCACTCTGAGCACCTGCAGCTCCACCCAAGCTATGTGATTTTTCGGGTACCAGATCTTCCCGGTATACCATAACCGGTACAGATAAAGGAACTGGCCCCCCTACCCTGTTGTGTGAATTTCACACGCCGTATAGGGCTTAGTACTGGGCGAACTCTACCATCACCTACCAAACCGACCTTCGGGTTGATTACTGTGTTTATGGTTATATATATATATATATATATATATATATATATATATATATATATATATATATATATATATAACACTTTTTGAAAGACTCACGGACGTGAATAATAATGTATAACACTTAGCACTAGTGGACACAGACAAAAACACAGAAACACACAAAAAAAGAGACTCACTATTTTTCGAATTTTCGGTGGTCGTTGCCACCTTTATCAAGGAGGAGAGGGACATTCTGTCCCTCTCCTCCTTGATAAAGGTGGCAACGACCACCGAAAATTCGAAAAATAGTGAGTCTCTTTTTTTGTGTGTTTCTGTGTTTTTGTCTGTGTCCACTAGTGCTAAGTGTTATACATTATATATATATATATATATATATATATATATATATATATATATATATATATATATATATATATATATATATATAACCATAAACTCCAAATTATGTCCTCGCCTGCCAATGTGATGCGGAACTAACATAATTTCCTATCTCTGTCCGAGTTAAAATACAGGTAGAATGAACTGCGCTTTTCTAAAATTTGTAAATAGTACATAGAAATTTCCGTCCTTCCAGTGTCTCCCAACCCAGTTCATCCAATAACAATGTAACACTTTCTCTTCCTTTTTTCACAAAACGGGCGATTTCCTCCCCGCTCCCCAAATTAGGTCCTACTTCACAGTCCGAAGTCCTCAACTATGAAAACACAAATTGAGGCCCAACCAACGCTCAATAGCACCTCTCCTTGACCTTTGCATCCAAATATGTATGTACCATTCGTCTGATGAATCATTATCTCCTTAATGCAATACCTGCTAATGTACCCAACGTGGTTTGCTCATTTCTCATGGTTTCGGTAATGCAGGATGTAAAAGGCATGTCAACGAAGGGGAGGAGGGAGTCGCCGGAGGAAGAGCTGTAGGCAATGCAGATGCATCCCGCAGACAATTTCCAGTCGAAGAGAATGTAATTAGTGGAGCGTTAACTCGGATCAACTAATCGATTTATTTTCCAGACTCGCCTTGACTGTTTTAAACTCCGAGTGGTAGGCTCCTTAAACGGAGACTTAACGCAATGCTGACAGTTCCATCCCTGATCTCGGAAAGAGGATGCACTCCATAATTAGTAATCTATCTGAATTCAAAATACTTTCGGTCAGGTGGTAACTAGAAAAAAAAATCGTTCCACATGACACCAGTTTCATTTAATTCGTTGGTTTAGCGTCCAACTTTTTTTCTGACCCGGTATTCATTAAAAATGTATCAATTAGCCTCTAAGGGGACGTCATATGCGGATTAAATGAAAAAATATTCAGTGAAATCCATGATAACATTTAATATTCACCAGAATCGCACTTTTTCGTGGACCATTTCGACTATTATAACGCGATATAACTGTGTTTGTTTGCTAGTTAGTTTGTCGTTTACTATATATATATATATATATATATATATATATATATATATATATATATATATAATATTTTTATGGTGGTAATCAGCTCTTATTTTATTCTTTTCCATGTCATAAGGCTTGGAAGTATTTCATATTTTGATATCGCAGTGCATTTAAGCTGTTGTAAAAATTATTTAAATCACCTTAATTATGTAATATAAATATTGTTACGTAACGTTTAGGTATCACATAATGTTATGACCCAGGCCTGACGTGGAGTTAACCCAAGCCACACACTCTAATGGTGTATGTTAGGTTACCATGTTCGAGTATGACCGACTCCTTTTTTTAAAAATGTTAAACTTTCCATCACAGTTTTAACTTTTAACTTCTCACGATCTTTACGAAAATGAATCTATTCGCTCCATTACGCATTTGTTTCACCTGTTCAGTTCGTCGACCGAGTCATCGTGCTAACGAGACCCGACCCGCACCAAATGGATTTCATTTCAACTATCATTAACCCCCAGTCCAATTAACTTGTCAGTCGCAAGTAACTTCACCGGAACCTAGTTATTCCAACGGTTATCAAATCCTCATTAACTTATTTTATGCACACTCGGATCATCTCGTTCATGTCAACGCTTCATATTGATCTGGTTCAATATTTCATTCAAGCACCCGTTATAACGTAACTTACATCGATTTGACTCCATTGTCCAAAGACGTATTAGTTTCGACTGCATTTAATTCGACAGAAGTTAATTTTCTCTTGAAGTGATTGAACGTATTAAAAAAAGAGGCTTCATTCTTCTTCCGGGAATTTCCGCTGCGCAAACTGTGTGGGTGAAAAGAATTTTGGCTCCAGTCCTCGAGGTGTCTATTATAAACAGGAGGAATCCTTCAACAGCTACACGTTGCGAAAGCCTTAATGATAATTATATTAACTAGTGTTGGGTGATAATTGAAGTCATACTGTAATAAGTATATTTCCTTAAGTCTAAATGAATCCGAAAAAATGTTTATTAAGAAATTTCCACCAGTCTAAATGAATTGAAAAAATGTCAATAGGGTATGACCAAAAAACTGGAAATCATTCATTCTGCGAGTCTGAAGGGGGCAACTCGAGTTGAAGACGTGGTAGAATTTGCGATTTCCTGCGGCGGTACTGTTCAACGGACTGCGCTGAGGATGACGGTGATACCATTCATGTTTCACTTCGGTTTGCAAAAAATGTGCCGCGGTCGATAAATTTCTCTGGCATGTTCAATCTTCTTCTATGCGATGACGCAAATTTTTAAAAAAATGACAGATAAACTGCACACAGTTCGTTTTAGCTCGTGTCTTATAGTGCGATAATTTATTAAACGCGTCATATATTTTTGGAGCTGGGTAAACAAAATTGAATGGAAAGTACGTACGTATTTTGTACGAACTTGTTTCTTGTAATTTCAAAATTTTCCGTTGTCAAAACCGCGTCAGGTATATGTCATGATAAAACAAAAAATTGGCACTAAGAACACTTCTTGTGAATGTTTTACATCCAAAACGATGAACGGTTTTCAGTTTTTCCGTCACAAAAACACCGTTTGTTTGGAAAGTAAAACTTACGACTGACAGGTATTCACCGTTTGGGAAAACAATTTCGCCAGTTGAGTTTCAATGATGGACTTAAGGATGTAAACCTCGGAGGAAAGTATAACATATAAATGGAAGTGTTAATGTGGGGATTTGCGGATTAATTTATTTGTAATTGCAGAATTTAATTGTACCAGACCACTTGAAGAGTGCATCAGTATAAAATACTCTCCTGGATGAAACATATACGGGGAATATGGGGAAAAGCTAAAAAAATGATGTATTTGAAGAGTACTGGGTAAATGTGATGAAAAGGTCAAAGAGAAATGCCTAATCTTTCGTTGGTTAGGCCTCATTTAGAATATGCTTCGAGTATTTGGGACCCTCACGAAATTGGATTGATTGCCGTATTGGATAGCGTGCAGCGTATAGGATCCAGATTTCTAAAATGTTGTCATGATAAACTTTTTAGCGTTTCCAAAATATTAGAGGAACTAGGCTGGGAATAACTCACGCAGCGAAGGTTAAATTACAGCTTTTATCTCTTGCATCAATTGGGTGAAAATTAGCCTGGTGTGTATTCACCCCCTGCCATACACCCTTGCGGTGTCTTTCGGGGTACTATAATACTAAAAAAATCTAAATTAAAGGAGATGGGAGGAAGATGAAGATTAATAATTAAAGATTAATTAGCTATTTAGCTACAACAGATAAATCCCACGGTCAAGCGGTGACTGATAAAATACGAAAGGGAACTTTTAGGGAATTCAACGTGGTTTTATGGCTGGTGGGGGATGTAAGAATTGCAATATTTTTGTTTGAGATACCAACAGATCTACAGCAAACAATCCCGAAAGGTTTTGGCGAGATGACAGAATGAAAATGAAGGAAAATGAGTCGAAAACGAAAGTAGTAGTTTTCAACAAGGAAAATGAGAAGGATAATTTAATTTATTTTATTTTTATTTTATTTTAAAACATTGTTCACATACAGCAGTGGCGCCAATTTACAGTGACAAATATAACAAACATAAAAGAGGACAAAGACAATAACAGTATAACAATAACAACGAGAACCAAGCATGGACAGGGGAAAATTTTAATTTACTGAAAGGTGGGATAAAGCTTGGGTGGTGAAGTTTTTGCATGATAGGTTAAAGGGGTCGACAGTGTGAGGGAGTGAATTTAGAAGGGAGGAGAGGCGAAATAACAGTGAGCGCTTGGTGAGAGATATTCTAGGAATAGGCAGATGGAGTAGGGAGTGGGTGCGGGTGGATCGGGTTGGTATTCTGAAGTTAAAGAAAGATAGCAGTTCAGGGCAATCAATAGCCGAGTTTAGGGTCTT
This sequence comes from Hetaerina americana, assembly GCF_022747635.1. Classification (NCBI taxonomy): domain Eukaryota; kingdom Metazoa; phylum Arthropoda; class Insecta; order Odonata; family Calopterygidae; genus Hetaerina; species Hetaerina americana. The sequence goes on along the minus strand of NW_027287073.1, from coordinate 320,258 downwards.
GTAGAGGAGTTTTAAGTCAGCTTTAAGTCTGCAGCTTTGGGGACTAGAAATGGATAGGGAAGACAGAACAGCATTTGAGGACATATTGCGGTAATGTGGGACTCGGTGTTGGACTATTTTGGTAAAGAAGTGAGAGATGGAATCAAGGGATTTAAGGTTAGTTGGGGATGATGTGGACCAAATGGGGGAGCAATATGATATGATGGGAAGGACAATTAATGAGAAGTACGAGTGGAGTGCAATTGGATCTTTAATTTCTGTGAAGCGGTAAAGAAGGCCTAGTAGGGACATTGCTTTATTTTTTAAAGTCTGAATGTGGCCGGAGTAATTTAGTTTCTGGTCAATTAGAACGCCGAGGTCTTTAATTGCTGTTACTCGATTTAAGGGAGTTGAATTAATTGAGTAGTTAAACATCAAGGGGTTTTTTTTCAGAGCAAGAGTCATGATGTTGCATTTTCCAGGGTTTAAGTTAAGCCCCCAGGTGTCACACCATAGGGAAATTTTATGTAAGGCAAGTTGAAGGTGAGTACAGTCAGATATGTTATTAATTTGCTTGTAGATCTTGCAATCATCAGCGTAGAGAAGTGTATGGACCTGGGAGGAAAGGAGTTGGGAAGGAAGATCATTAACGAATAAATTGAAAAGATATGGCCCAAGGACACTGCCCTGGGGAACCCCAGACGTGACAGGAGACCAAGAGGAAGAAGCATCCGAGAGTATCACACGCTGAGTTCTGTGGGTGAGAAAGGTAGAGAGAAGGCTAAGGAACATACCATGAATGCCGAACTGTTGGCTGAGTTTATGAAGGAGGAGTTGATGATGGAGGGCGTCGAAAGCCTTGGAGAAGTCAAGGTAGATGGCATCAAGTTGACTTGATTTGTCTATTGCCATGACGGCGTGGTGCTGAAAGACAGTGAGATTTGTCAGGCATGATCTGCCTGGGAGGAAACCATGCTGCTGAGGAGATAAAAAGGGAGAGGTGAAATAATAAATCCTGTTGAGAATAATGCGTTCACAAACGGAAGACAGGATTGGAAGCAATGATATAGGGCGATAGTTTGAAACATCATTCTTGGGACCTGTTTTATGTATTGGAATGATATTAGCGCATTTCCATTGAGGAGGGAAGGTTCCTAGGGAAAAACAGCGATTAAACAAGATGGCTAAAGGTTGTGAGAGGGATGAAGCGCAATTGCGAATAAATTTAGGGCTGAGAGCATCTGGGCCGGGTGAGCGGTGGGGGCGTATTTTCAATAGATATTGAAAGACTTCCCGGGAGTCTGTCTGTAAGTGGGATAGGGAATGGTTTATTTTAGGAAGGAGGGAATGGGCAGAGGTAATACTGAGGTTAGAAGCAGGCAGCAGGCAATCGGAAAAAAAATTTAGAAAGAGGTTGGGTCTCTCTGATCCCGCGGCATTTTTGGTGCCATAGGAGAGTGCTTCGGGAATTTGAGGACGATTACGGCGCTGATTGATGAAGGACCAGAATTTTTTGGGGCTGGAGGAAATATTGAAATATTATATATTATATATTAATAGTGAGCATATTGGAAAATAAATGAACATTTGAAGTTTTTTTAAACCTTGGAAGGATGTTTACGAAAGATTGGATATTGGTTGAAAAGATAAAAAGGCGGGTAAATGCCGGCAGAAGGTATGTTGGTAGTGTTTCAATAAAAAGTTATGTAACTACCTCACGTAGTTTTGGAAAGTACCAAACAATTATTATGCAATACTTAAAGAGTGGACTACATATTTTCTGCCCCACATTATATATTTCTCAGTTCTTAATCATTCCTACCTGCCTTCATGACGTCTAAGAAGTAATATCAATTCCTTCCACATCCCCGCTTACCCAACATTCTCCCTTCCATAACGTCACGTCCTTAAAACATGCCACTACCTCTCCAAATATCTCCACCAAATTTTCTACCTCCCTAGGATCTCATTTGGGAAGTTACTGTCTTCTGCCAACATACTTGGAGCTTCATCTTCCTCACCTCCCACTTATCCTTAATCCTTCTCTACATCCACATCTCAGAGACCTTAGATCTACACTTATCCTCTTACCATAAAATAGTAATTTTAAGATGATTACAGCGTTAAGCTTCATATTGAAGTATTTAGATATGATTTCTTTACTTTTTTGGTCAGCTTACCCGTCAACAACTTTATTCAACTCCATGCAAATCCTTCTCGCACGAAGTTTACCATTCGAATGCTCGTATTTTGTCTCCTAATGACCCAAATACTACACCCACTTTCCTCCAAAACGCTGCATAAATACGTCAACTGCTACACCTGATGAAGTTTATTCCCTCCGACTTAAATGTTTAACTTGAACTTCCTACTTCTTTACAATCTTACTTGTATTAATTTCGTTTTCTTGGAATATCTTCATCCCAAACTTTTCTCATTTTTCCTGCAAAGAACGCAACAATAACTGCAATCGCTAGGCTGTCTGGATAATGATTGATCGAATAAGCCGTCTATCTCTCCAAGCTACTCCAGCATATTACGCGCCACTTACATAGTAAAAAAGATTTGTCCAATCTACTCTGCCAAATGTCTTCTTGAAATGTTCGAAGCACAAAGAGAGACCCCGAATCATACGAATTCGATTTTCCCTTCCATCAAAGTTATTATTACTTCAGTGGTATGACGTGCTCCCATCCCCTTTCCAAACCCGAACTGATCTTCGACTGGGTAGTTTTTTTCACTATTTTTTTAACTTTCAATTCATGATTCTCAGAATTACCTCTGCTGCACGCAAAATTATTGTTCATTTGTCCTCATTGGTTGCCTTGTGCGATGGTACGGAGAGATTTTCCGCTGTCCCCCCTCGTGCTTCCAGCAAATGATCGGTGTCAGTGGGGTCCAGGCTTTTTTTCTCAGAGTGAATTGCATCTAAGTATTGATTGAATAGAGTACCCTGCGCAACGTTATTCCCGAAAAGCGTATGCATTGTATGAGAAAAGTATAAGCGATGGTTTGGGGGCGTCATCCACGAGGATTGCAGTCAGCTCGCTTTGCCCCAAAATTTCCCAATGAAATTCAAAATGCCCAAAAAAAAATTGTAAACATTTACCATTGTTCGTATTCTCGCTACTTCCGTACTCCAACGTGGTGACTCAACCACTGCCGACGGCACTGCTATCAGTGACATCACACTCGACAAATGCACTGTTCGGCAAAACATCACTCGGCAATCTAAGGCGCGTCCCAGACGAACTTGCCGGGGGCGTCAAGAAAACATTTGTCGGGGTTTATTTTCTTATTCCGATAGCGGAGAATCGACGTCATCACCCGCTCCTTCAAAGACATATGAACGTCATTGATATTTGTCCTGAATGGGTCCTTTGGTTTCTTCCTGCGTTGCAAACCAGAGCGGCTGCTAAGCGATAACATCTTGAATGCAATGATTACGCATTCGCGTGGGGGGAGAAGAAAGGGATTTTTAGCTTCGACGCTTCAGCGATATTATCACAAAATAATTAAGTTTATTCCTACCCAACTCCTCTAAATTTTCTCCAGATTCTCGATTGGTTGGAATTTAGACGGTTGTTCCCGCCATATTCCCTTGGTTGCCTGACACCGCGTTTTCGCGTATTTCTGTTTTATTCTTCTTCGGGATGGCGATGAAAAATGCTCCGTTCAAGTCCTCTGACTGACTTCTTCCACATAAATGTTACAAAACCTGTTCTTCAATTTTTCCTTTGACTTTTTAATTAATGCTAATAATCATATCATCAATTCCTTCTGCCTTATTCGTCGTTTATTCCAGTGGCGTTATTTTTTATATCTCGCTATCTAATATTCCTGGAATCGGCCTCGGCCCTCGTCCACGTCACATTATCTCTTTATTTCTATACCGCTAGACCAAATATCTTAAACATAAAGCTCTTGTAAGCATTCAATACACATTCTCAGAATCTATTCCATTTATATATTTCTTGTCTCTTAAGACCGTGTAAGATTTTTGCCTTGAAACATCCTCATAATTCTCTTTACCTTTCAAATAGACCGTTATAACATTTTTCGTTTAATGACATTTATCCATATGCCTCCTTGCAATGCACTCTCCAACGTTACTCATTTCCCTTATTTGCTTCTAGTTAAGCTAAAGATTCATCATCAATATGCTGCCGCCCATATTAATATCGGAATGACAATTGAGGCGGTTCCCACTTACTTTAATCAATAGGGTTTTTTTTTAACCGGAAACCACACTTCAATGACAATGACCGGGATCGTACGCCTTAGCAGATGCTTTGAAGAACAAACGCTTGACGTGGACTACCTTCCGCCTGAAACATAGTATTCCTCGATCTACCTGTTGAGGGGGGATCCTACCAGAAGCAATCATCATTGACCCTGCCAGTAGAGCTCTAGGAGGTCATCGGAACGCGCCAGCTGTTCCACCACTTCGAGGACGTGGTGTATGGGAGGAATCGTGTGTCGAGTTTTAAAGAAATCAATCATAATACTAGGGCTGCAAAGATATTGCTTGCATAAGTACATGTCCCTCCATGCAATTGTATGGAATGGTAATAACTACAACAAAAGAGTGGGTCAAGCGGAAATACGGTTTGGACACACCAGTCACAGGCTACTTTGTAGGAAAGAAGATGAACTACGCTGGCGGATTGTGATGATAGAAGGTGTGTGTGTGTGTGAAATCGCCAAAGAAGTATATGATAGAATGAAGAATGATTTCTAGAAGAAGGGGGGTAGACAGAGAAAGTCATGCGTGGATGTGGTCTAAGGGATTGACAAACAAGAAATATGAGAAGTCTCAGTGGCAGTGGGAGCATATTAAAGAATAATGTATCAGTGGTGAAAGACGTATGCAAGGATTATGAAACACAGAAGAAATTCTGGGAAGTGTATATTTCAAATTGTATACAGCTCAGTTTCAATGATACATTTATCTTTACCAGGAAGAGAGAGAAATTAAAGAGAAAATCACAATGAGGACGCGTTCGAAGGAGTAGGTTCGAAGTTCGGTTTATCCGGCATATTTTTTTCGTTGTTTATCTTTCTTTATGTTTTGAAAGCATTTAACCCCCCAAAAACTATTATGGAAATATTATTGAGTGAGCATTATGTAGAGCAGTATAAATATAGGGAAAATGCTAAGGAAGCGAGCAAGAGATGAGAAACATTCACCTACATCGGAATTAAAACCCGGATTCCCCGATTTCCGAATTAGTACTTTGCCCAGTTAAGCTATTCAGACGTCCTCTTAAACTGAATTTATATGAACATATGGATAGTGAATAAAGCAAACAATTAAAAAAATCAATGGAAAGGTGCCATTCCTTGTGTTATCTGGGCGATCCAAATGGCTTTTTAAAGAACTAAGCCGTTGATAACGTGTAAATTTTAAGCTCATTCGCAGTACTGGCTCTCGGGTAGGTGGAAAACTCCCCCCTTCTCCCTGCTTACATACTCCTGATGGATAAACGTCATTATTCGGGCGAAATTGAGACCATAATATCCCTTCTTCCATTTAACCCTTATTCAAATACATAACAACAACAATAATAATAACAAGAGGAAATATAAAGAGATATAAAAAATAAAAAAATGGTAAATTTTGATGATTCAGCATTATCATTTAGGTAAGACCTGACGATAAGAGGAGATCAGACGAGGTATTTATACCCCACGCAACCTGGGGTATACATATTGAAGAACACATCTATTGTCCCTTGGACTCAAAGAACAAGTGTACAGCAGCATCGACTGACTCTTAAGTACCGGAAACAAGAACAAATTATTAAGTAAACATATGATTGTCCATAAGATGTAAAGTAAATAAATTAATTTATACAGGTTAGTAAATCAAAGAAAAATAAATAAAACCCAAGGAATGATATATCAATTAAATAAAGTAACCTTATTTCCTCTACAAAATTCCTTACGTAAGCATTTTACTCAAACGAAATGTCAATTAATTTCAAAAGAATTTATCGCGTCATTTCAAACCTCTGATCAAAAATCTGGTTCATACAGGTTTCATTTCGATCGGGGCGTAAATATTTCCGTTGGCATCGTCTTCATTCTAAGATTTTAAAAGAAAACATCCAGGTTAAAATACATTTTCCTATGGTTTATACGTACATACGTATTTTCCCAATACCTTCCCGACCTCACGTGGTGAACCTTTCAATTTTTGCTCACTCACTCTACCGGCTGCCTACACTGAAATATTAGATGAATGAGGATTTTAAAATGCTTGCAGGCTAACTCAAACCTAAGTCGTAAAAAATATTGTAATTTTTCCCTTTTCTATGATTTTTTCAGCTCTGAATTTCATGATTTCTTCCCGTTTTCTTGGGTGTTGCACGAAAGCCTGTAACTGTTTATGCAACAATTAAGGCGAAACAAATTTTTTAGATTGATTCCTCAACTTTTTCACGGAGAAACTTTGAAAACGCAACAACATCTGCACTAATATACCTATGATGTGCCAACAGCCGCAGACCAATACGGGTCGAAGGGGAGACTGGCAATACTAGGTCACTGGGCTTATTGCCAAGGGTCGACCTTCGGGCCTGATTCATATTTACTCCATGCATCCATATAGTCTACTTGGAAATAAGACAGCCAATGGGACGTAGGGTTTCATAATCTTGCGCAATGGATACTCCCTTGTAAAATTAGTGATTTACACCTAGGGACCCAATAGATTTCATGATGAACAATAATTCCCTATCATCTGAGCATATTATCGTTTCCAAACTTGCTAGCCCTCATCTATTAGAATAATATTAGATTAAATGAATAATTTATAAGACCAATTACGGTCAGTATTCACTCAGATAGAACATATACTTACTGCACAATAGAAAACCGTGGCTAGCTATTTTCAATACTCAGATAACACGTTTTCCGGGTCATAAATACAGTCACCCAAACATAGAGCCATCCAAACATGTACATTCCGATTATTATACTTTACCCTTGTCCTGGATTATCATGGCGTGACAAGTAGGTAACGAGAACAAGGCACTGTGCGTAACGCAGTAATACTAGCAAGTATGTACGTTTAATTAAAAATAGCAATTTTCCACAAAAATAAAATTTAATGCGACCGGTTTCAATGTTACTACATCATCATCAGGTTTAACCACCTGATGATGATGTAGTAACATTGAAACCGGTCGCATTAAATTTTATTTTTGTGGAAAATTGCTATTTTTAATTAATCATGATATTCCACCATATCACGCCTGAAACGTCTCTTTTTATAAGTATGTACGTGATGCATAAAGCCCTCGCAGGTTTCAGTGTAAATTACGTTTCCTCGATAGTTCAAGTGGTTGGAGCATCGGCCCGGAAAGTCGAAAGATCCGGTTTTCAAGTCCCGGTCAAGGAAACATTTTTACGCTTGTGATCTGCTCGACTCCTCCTTCCCCACCTCTCCTGTGTTCGTCCTTTTCTGTGTTCCTATCCATTTTCCTTAAATATATTTCCATGTGAATAAATAAATAAATTTAATGTATATAATCATTCACATGGATATAGATTTAAGGAAAAGGGATAGGAATTCACATAAAAGACAAACACAGTATTGGTGGGTAAGGTGAAGGGATGCAGATCACAAGCGCAAAAAAGTTTCCTTGACCGAGATTTGAACCAATGATCTTTGACTTACCCGGCCGATGCTGCGATAATTTCAGCGTTAAATACGTTTATTCGATAGCTCAATTGAAACATGACTGTTACTACCGATGAGTACTTTATCTAACGTCCGCTGTCAAAACATCCTTGGCCTTTCTGCTATATTGCAGAGATTAAAACCTAGTTATACTGTATCTGGGATTTTTTCTATAGAGAATGGGTATAAGCAAATTGAAAACACTATTACACTCTCGTTACTGACGGTAAAATAGTGTGCTGCGGGATATAAATGACAAAATATGATCAAATTATGAGGATAAAGCTTAAAATGTGATTTAAGGAGAATTAGTTACGTTTGTATTATCGTACTAACTTCACTTGAAACAATACTTAAGGTTTGCAGGATCTTGCGTTATGTATTAAAAAGTTTGAATTCGCTTTTGAGACTTCCGACGAAATATCTGGACTGTTTCACCGGAGTGAGAGGCTTCAGATTGGCAGCGTGCTTCAACATTTCGAAGAATTCGGTCGCCATGACGTCATGTGGGCTACCTCCCAGCATTCCCAGTTCCCCGTCGCGTTTTCCCGCTGCTGCGGGCTACCAGTTTTCAGTTGACTCCAAAAAAACTACATTTATCTTTTTTCAGCGGAATGGCTTCAGATATATCATCCTGATGCTACAATTATTATAAAATAAGACAATAACAAATTTTTAGGAAACTATCATTAAATCTCTTTCTCGGAAATCTTTGAAAAAGCTACATTTTTGATATTTTAGCGTAAAAAAATGTTTTCCTGTTTCTTCGGGCGTGTAGCGTAACGAAGTGGCATTAAATTTATCAGAAATCTCCAACACTATATTAGACGCCCAATTAGGCGGTCGTAGTTTCGATATTTTGTTAAAATGCAGTCACTAACTAGGTTAATATGCATGGAATGCAAGTGGCTTGTAACGATTTTCTTTCGTTCAAGTCCCCTACAGCTTCAGGTCGCAGGACCACGCCACAGTCATTCTTAGACTGTGCCCGTTGGCTGGATGAAAGCGATCTCAACCCCGAATGGAGAGTCGGTGGTTACCGTATGGCCGGGCTATATGATTATCTGGCTTGCGGAACTCTTTTAAGTCTTGCGCCCTTTCACAAGGACTCTATATATAACTCACTACTCAGAAAAATTATATTTTAAAGAAGAGTGTGAAGTTTCTTATAAGTTACTATTCCCTTGTCAATGGATAAGGAGAAGGAAACATACGATCCCAGAACATAATTATAACTCGACCATGGTTTACATGTAGTGCTGACCTCTTGACGATGCTCGGCATTGAAACGATGACTGTGTTATCATAAATTATCTTGTAGAATTGCAATGTTTCCTTCTCCTTATCATCAAGAAATATCACCGAGTAGAGCATGATGCAGTCACCTTATCACTGAAAGTTAAGACGACGAAGTTTGACCATTTTGACAAGAAAACAAGAGAAATTTTTTTAAGGTCTAGAATGATTAACTTTCCATAGCCTCAGGGGACTTGTGTGTACACATATAATTAAGAATTAAACCCCGACTTTATAGCACTGTTTTCGACGCCCATTGCGGTGGACCATGTCAAGAATCCGAAGAATCTCTCTCCGTATTCTCAGACTAACTCGGAACCGCGAATATGAAATTAGAGATCGTATGGGCAAAGGAGGGAGTGAACCGATCGACCTCAAATTTTAGCAAGCATCAGTTTGAAAGGCGAGTCGCAAATTCTGAGTGCTATCGATGAACGAAAGCGATTTCAAAAAAAATAAACGTGTTCTCGACCCACCCTAAGGTCGCCTTCTCTACTTATGATACATACATTAATCACTACATATCCCGGGCATGCCGAAACATTGGAAAAGCACTCGGCGACGATACCTGGAAAAACTGTGAAATGTAAAAGGAGGGTAACCCTATAGTTGTGCATGCAATGTTACGGATTTATGCAGATAATGGGTGGTGATTACTAGTAAAACGAACAATGAAATGGATGTGAAATTTTGACCGTAAACGAAGAACACGAATGCTCGTACAAAATAGAAGAAATCAAGTGACGTTACATGGAACAAGTCTTCACTATCGATACTTAAATAAATATACCATAGAGGTTCACACGTTAGGAGAGCATTTGGAGCCTCCGCCACTTAAATTAACGTGGTTTCATAAAAGTAGTAATGGAAAAATGTGAGGAGATAGTGAATGGGAGATACAATTCTACTCTCTAACTTGGCCAGACTTGGAATACCTGCATATTTCTGTGAAGTGTTATGAAACAAAAAAGTTAAAATAGTAGGGATACAAAAAGTAAACATACGTTAGGCAAAGAAGCTCTCACAAGGACGAGGTAATTGATGACATGGACTTGAAGAATAATAAGAACGGATAAGTGAAAATTCTGAAATGGAGCGCGGTTTTGTACGGCTCGGAAACATGGTCGCTGAAGCAACATGGTAGGAGTAGAATGGAGGCTAATGAGATGTGGGTATGGAGAAGGTGAAGCGGACAGAAAGGAAAACAAACGAGGAAGTACAAGGTGTGATGGGGAAGGAGAAAGGATTTTTGGGAGAAATCCAAAAGAGGCAGGAAAGATGAATGAAGAACTTTTTGATTGGAGAGGGAATTTTGAAGATTGTTATAGAGTGGAGAACGTTAAACAAACGAGGAAGGGGTAGAAAATGGGATTTCATATTGGAAGGAATGAAAGGAGGAAGGACGTTTGAGTAATTGTTAAGGACATTATTGTAGCGTTGGATATCAGGTTGGGTTTTGTTAGGATATGTAAGGGAATTTTCGTTGTAGCGTTTTGTAGCTGTGCCCATTCAATACCTACCATAATCGGTAGATTACCGATAATAATAATTTCGGATCCGAAGGGGAGTGTGTTGAAGAAGAAAGGATATCAGGACTGAAGGTTATCATCTAGATACAAAAAAATTGTTACGATTCAAGTTTAACGGAATTACTATAGAAAAATTGCTTGGCAGTCCACTCAAACACGAAATGGGTACAGGAAACGGACTTCTATAATTATCAAGGACAAGTTTTTCTCTTGAACAATCAACTGTCACAAACAAAAGAAGACAAATACCCGGAAACAATTATTACCAAATAATTTAACTTTAAACCCCAGTTATGAAAACGTCACACTCATCTGAATGTAGATGGTATCCGTAATTCTCACTGTCACACGATACTTTGGCAGTTCATTTAGGCGCATAATGCAGATGTTCAACAACTGCATAAAACCGCGAAAGTCGAAAGAGCAGGTGGCGGAGGTGATAGAGCAACAGCCATTTAAACATTAACATTCACCGATACATAAAAACGACTATATATATAAAATGGCGCATTTGCGTAAACACACGTGTACCCATAAACATATGCGCCTATGTACAACATAAAGTAATAGGTATGTTGTAAGGGTGCTAAGGTTTCATTTTGTTACGATTAGTGTATCACGCGAAATTAGCAAGAGTACTGGATGCTGTAAGTGACTGCATATATATATATATATATATATATATATATATATATATATATATATATATATATATATATATATATATATATATCTCATTGTATCCAATCGATCGAATCTGGCGATGTAAATGTGGGTCATAATAATTCCTTCGGTGATGCAAGCAAATTCGGGTGTCCTGTACCTTTCTAAAAAATTTCGTCTCGCTTGCTCTCTTCGTCAATCGGGGGACTTCCAACCTAATTCCACCAGTATAACGCGCCATGTTTAACCTCATCTCGAAGTAACTTTTAAACAAATCTCGCGGATTTTCTCTGAATGTTTTCTAATACTATAAATTAACTTTTTCGCCCATTGATTTTGTGAGCACTTTTCACGTGCTATGAATTCGGATGGAATAAAGTGGAGGGACACCTAGCTTTTACTTTTCTCATTAAAAAAATTCTCCTACAACCCGTCTGATTAAACCTAGTTTCACCCGTATGATGAAACCATGTTTTCTTAAGGATGACCCATGCACGTTGATGCAACTGCAGCCAAAATTGGGTAACCATTAATAGGGCGGGCCTTTCGATTTTTGAAGACATAAACATCGGCCGATATCGGAACGCCACCACGCTCGAAGGCTAGCTGAAGACTTTCAACAAAAACAACAGCAAACAGGAAGCATTAATTTTTTGAAATTTCAAATTTTCAGAAGATTAATTTCGTTTATTTACTGTTTAAAACAATACGAACGCATCGACCCAAGAGTATATTGTAAATAAAACATCCGCACGTTCGCTGGCAATGGATAATATTTATAGAGAACTAATTCGACTTTCTTTATCGTAATCTCAACCCCCCCTTTTTTAATTCCACGAAACGGACTTGAACGCGCATTTCGGATAGACGCTTAAAGGCTCGCAAAAATGAGATTTACATTTATTTTCCGATCGCGACGCAAGAAGAATATTACAGAGGACAAAAAATGAAGACGTGAGTTCCGAAATCGCCTTCCGAGGGCCAAGCGAAGGCCGTTTTCACTCGAACATCACCAACTGTCGAGTATTCATCCTTTTGAAAAAATATCACCTTAAATCCACTCGACCATTATTCTTTAATTACCTTTGAAAAAAATCCATGCCCTTTCGACATAATTACTTAATGTTTTCGGTCTCTTGCCACCTTCTTCGAGCTCTAGTTTCAAACGAAAAATTTATAAGACCTGATAGCAGCCGAAAATAATTACTTAAGACGGAGAGATATGGGATGCTCTTGTGCGGGAAGGGGGCAAATATCTGGGGCGCTTCCCCTCCTCCCGTTATGCAGTCGATTGATTCCGCCATCCCTCTTGTACCCCCCTCCCATTCTCGCCCCCTCCTTCGTCGCTGACCATGGGGGAAAAGGGGGAGAGTTGGAGTCTTCCTCCCTCCCCCTCACGCTAACCCTCAGACTGGAGTGAGAGCAGGGGTCAGGCAGACCCCCAGGCGGTCAAAGTCACCGCTCGACCCCTCCATCAGAAGCTCCCCTTACATCCCGTCCCCCTCACAGATAGACACAATCAGTCACAGACTCGAAGTAACGTCCGTGGAGTTTCACAAAATCTTTCAACTTTTCCGATTTCTTGCTGATGTAAATAATTTGTGCGCATATGTATGTACATGTGTGTTTATATATATATAAATATAAATAAATAAATATGTATATATGTATATATGTGTGTATATATATATATATATATATATATATATATATATATATATATATATATATATATATATATAGCAGTCTCTCTTGAAGAAGGCCTCTGAGAGGGCCGAAAGCTCGAACAATTTACCGTGTGAGTGTCCTTTTAAATGTTGCTATTCTATTCTATTTGTGTTATATTGTGTCAGCCCATTATTGTGCCGCTCGTGTGAGTTTTTCCGTACAATCGTTATATATATATATATATATATATATATATATATATATATAGGTCGCGGTAGTCCAATGGGTAGAGCGTTGGACTGCTGACCGGAGGGTCCCGGGTTCGATTCCCGGGCAACACTCTGGGCACCTGCGGCTCTACCCAAGGTATGTGGTTTTTCGGGTACCAGATCTTCCTGGGAAACCATAACCGCACAGGGAAAGGAACTGGCCCCCCTACACTGATGTGTGAATTTCACACGCCGTATGGGGCTTAGTACTGGGTGAACTCTACCATCACCTACTAAACCGACCTTCGAGTTGATTACTGTATGTATGGTTGATATATATAATATATATATTTAATAATTTATAAATATATATGTATATATGATATACATATGGTTGATTATATATATATATATATGCATTCGTAGACGTAACACGAAGTGCCGAATAGTACAATACACAGTAACACACAATATAGAAACACAAAAAAAGAAGAACACTCACACGTTATTTCCTGATATTTCGACGGAAACAATCCGTCTTCATCTGAAGATATAGTAGTAATCATGATTACTTCTATATCTTCAGATGAAGACGGATTGTTTCCGTTGAAATATCAAGAAATAACGTGTGAGTGTTCTTCTTTTTTTGTGTTTCTATATTGTGTGTTACTGTGTATTGTACTATATATATGTATGTATGTATACATAGGGTTGATTATATAAATGTATACATATATAGTGGCTCAGATATATCGATGATATTTTCCTTCTCTGGCCACATGGTACTAATTCCCTGTAAAAGTTCATTTGCCACCTCAATGCTTCATCCACTGTCTCCTTCAATTCTGCCGTTTCCTCCTCCCCAATCACCATCCTAGATGTAAACGTATCATTAATAAACGAACTATTCCACACTTATGTACATATAAAACCGATCAATGAACAACAATACCTATTTATAGCCGTTTCCGCCCATATCACACCAAACGTCCCATTCTTTATTCCGTTTCCGTGAGAGGACACAGAATCTGCAATCACCACGACTCCATAGATAAATTACTCTCAAATCTACACCATTCCCTCCTCCAACGAGGTTGTCCTGAATCCTTCCTAAACAAAAGAACTCCAAGACATGCTTACACTCCCAAACCTTCCTCCACCACAGAAACCCATCATCTTTCTATTTGCACCACATAGCTCCCTGGCCTGGAGCATCTGAGATTAATCCTAGAAGACCTCTACCCTATCCTCAAAAACCATAATTCCACCATAATGCTTTTTCCCAAATGCCCCTCCGCTACTTTCAAACACCCCGCCAACTTATCAGACGTCCTCAAACCAACCAATCCACTCCTTAAATCCCCACCCCGTCCCAAAGCCACTCCCATGCTCAACAATAAACCTAGATGTAAAATATGTCCTATTTTCAAAACCCGAACTCCATCCCTCTCCCACCCGCTTTTCAACTCTCTCTCTCCCACCAATTTCCTACTCCTCATGTACCTACAGCAATGTAGTTTACCGTCTGAAGTGCCAACTATGCCCTATGTCTTTTATATTGGACAGTGTACCGCACCTCTCAATATTAGAATCAATAACCACTGGGTCTCATGCAAGAATTCTTCCCTGATTGGGATGTTCCCAATCCCAAAACATGCTTCCGAACACAACACTCCCTTTGATAAATGCTATAGTGTATCCATTTTAGCATTCCGCCCACCCCCTTATCCTTCACTCAAATACAAAACAATAGAGCAGGCGTTTATCTGGCTCCTGGATTCCTGGAGTTACCCAAGTCATATATATATATATTTTTTAAAAATATATATATGCATATATACTACCTTGAACAAAAAGTTCCCGGAATAACCACCGTGTGGCGCTCCCATCGTTCCGATTTGAGTTCTGTTTTTTTTGTTAAATTGGTACATCTGTTGTTGATATTTCCTTTAAATCTTAGTGTCATAACTTGACATTTGCAAAAGTTACGTAGCCAAGAGTACATCTATCTCTGTGTGTGTTGGCGATTTTTTACAATTACAGAAATGGATTTAAATTTGCAACAACGAACTTGTATTAAATTTTGCGTAAAAAACGGATTTAGTGGCGCACGGACGTTGGAAATGTTGGAAAAGTGTTTCGGCAACGATTCTCTAAAAAAAACGGTCGTTTACCAGTGGCACGAGCGGTTCAGAAGTGGTCGTAAGCCAAGAGTACATCTATCTCTGTGTGTGTTGGCGATTTTTTACAATTACAGAAATGGATTTAAATTTGCAACAACGAACTTGTATTAAATTTTGCGTAAAAAACGGATTTAGTGGCGCACGGACGTTGGAAATGTTGGAAAAGTGTTTCGGCAACGATTCTCTAAAAAAAACGGTCGTTTACCAGTGGCACGAGCGGTTCAGAAGTGGTCGTGAGTCAATCGAAGATGATGAACGCAGTGGCAGACCATCGACATCGAAAGTCGGTGAAAAAATTGATAAAGTAAAAGAAATGTTGGTCAATAACCGCAAATTAACCATCAGAGAAATAGCGGAGGACTTGAACATTGCCTATGACATTGTGGTTAATGATTTGGGTTTCCGTCGTGTAGCAGCAAAGTTGGTGCCAAAAGACCTCAATTTCATGCAAAAAAGAGACCGTGTTGACGTCGCAAAAGACATGATTTGCGAGGCTGAATCCGATCCCACATTCATCAAAAGGATCATTACTGGAGACGAGACGTGGGTTTATGAGTACGACACGCAATCCAGACATCAGGCAAGTGAATGGCGTTCACCAAATGAGCCGAGACCAAAAAAACCACGTCGTTTTCAGTCAAAAAAGAAGGCAATGCTGACGGTTTTCATGGATTACAACGGTGTAGTGCATCATGAATTTTTGCCAGAAGGCCAGACAGTAAACAAAGAGTATTATTTGGGCGTTATGAGACGTTTGCGTGAAGCAATTCGCCGAAAGAGACCAGAAATGTGGGCAGAAAACTCGTGGATTTTGCACCATGATAACGCACCGTCGCACAGTGCTATCATTATTCGTAATTTTTTGACGAAAAATGCAACAAATACCATCCAACAGCCACCGAATTCACCTGATTTGGCTCCCTGTGACTTCTTTCTGTTCAATCGAGTTAAAAAACCATTACGGGGAACGCGTTTTAGCAGCCGAGAGGAAGTAATGGAAAAATCGCAGGAAGCACTGATGGACATACCGAAAACCGACCGTAACTTTTGCAAATGTCAAGTTATGACACTAAGATTTAAAGGGAATATCAACAACAGATGTACCAATTTAACAAAAAAACAGAACTCAAATCGGAACGATGGGAGCGCCACACGGTGGTTATTCCGGGAACTTTTCGATCAAGGTAGTATATATGTATATATATATGTTTGTATAATATATGTATGTATGTATAATATATGTATGTATGTATAATATATGTATGTATGTATATATATATGTATTTTTTATCCATATATATATATATATATATATATATATCTCCAAAGGTCAACATTATGCTTCGTGGCACCCTAACTCCCCCCGCCACGCACCCTCGACAGCTTCCGGAGTATTATGTAGATGCACACCGCCCGTGGTCGGTTCGAGGCGCGTGCCTCTTCACACCGCCAGAAGCCAACAATGTTTCTTGTCAGAGAATCGCCATCTTCAGGAGGCCACTTCATTATCCGTGCTCAAGATAACTCCCGTTAGGAGTTGATGACATTTTCATAAGTGTATAAAATGTTTATTCTATTGAGGAGTTCAAATAGCCACATATTTCGGGATACGACGACGAGTATGGGCCTCTGAGCAGTCCCCTCCAATCCCTTTCCAAACCACCAATCTCATCATTCCTTCCCACAATTCCTTGGCTACCATTGTCTTACAACACCTGCTCCACCCTTCTAATTCACCCTCGGTCTTCCTTTGTAATTCTTCCCCCGTCCGAGCTTCCTCACTCAAGGTCCTGACTCAACTCTCGTTACCTCCAAGGGTAAGACTTTGAGAACAAAGTCAAATGATGAAGTAGGAATAAATCATATAATAATGAATACATTCAAGCTGACAAAATTTTAAAAAATCTAAAATGAAAGCGAGCCTACAGTAATGACACATCCAAATTCATATCTATTTCTCCCCTAAAACCAAGTTCTAATATAACATGATGTGCAAATAAGAATCAACAACGAATGAAGACGAAATTAATTCCTGGATAAAGGAAGTTCCGTATTGAATACTGGCCCATCTGCTATTGCTACCACCTATGAAATAGATTTATTCAACAGCTAGCTATCAAAATATATCAATAAACCGTCCATTTTACGACCACAATCTGAAATGAGGTAATCAAAAGACTAAAACAATTACATCAAATGCATAATGAAAAGCCCTTATGTAAGATATAAAAACCGAGGTGTGCGTGCCTCAGATTACACTGAACATGTGCCTTGCATCAACCAGAGAGTATAAAATATTTTTTAAAAACTGTACTAACAAAGAGGTATGAAAATAATATGGTGAGAATCTATACTTTTATAATAACATAATGGCCAATAGGACACAACTCGTATCTCGAATTCAATTTCTACCACTTGCATGCTATTTTTTAATTAATTTAGTACCCTGCAAGCCACCGCTGGGGTGTGTGGCAGGGGATGAATACACAACAGACTAATTTTGACCCTAATATGACTCTACCGCAGTCGGACAACGTTATTTTGATCTTTTATCATTCCATAACAATCTCTAGAGATGGAGCAATTTCCTATGTTAACCCCATAAGCCTATTTTTTGGCTCTGATAGCCAGCAGTTTACTTCCCACAATAACAGTTTACGGCAAGGTGCTGTCATGCGTTTATTAAATACTCTAATAGTTCATTAAGTTTGGCGAGAATATGCAAATAACTCATTGGGAATGCTATCAGTTTGTCGGTGGCGCATGGGCAAATGAATGAATTCAGTCCATCAAATCTCCATGGAAGGCATAGGGTGTGCCGTATATTAGGGGTCTCATCTAATATTCTTCGAACCAATGGCCATATTTTGTTCAACAATTCCTTGAACCAATAAATACATGAAATAACCATACGAATTTAGTCTCATCTACAATAATTTGTCTAGGGGTTCACATCGTAGGCTTTCTGCATACATAAAATAACTACAAATTGAATATTTCTTTCCCTTGAATTAAAAATAACATAAATGAAAACACCAACTGTTTCTCTAAACCCACGTTGGTCATGGACTAATATACTCCCTGAGACGGAATATACCGAGGCATCACGACGTCGCCCAGAAAGGTCATCCCATGATAAGTTCACAGGTTTTGCAATAGATGGAGGTCAACGATATTGGGTTCGAGCTCCGATGCCGATTTCACCAGAGTCAGAGGCAACCTCTCCGTCGCCCAAACCAACCAGCCGTGCGGGGGCGATGACGCCTTGCCCCTTCCTCAGCCGGGGGCCCTCGCTGCCTCGGTGGGGGCTGGGGTGTGGGGGCGGGGAGAGGAGGAGGGGTGGGTAGGTGGGGGCGGTCAGGCAGGCACTCACCGTGGCGGCAGTGAGTCCCTCGGCGGCCACTTCTTCGCTCTTGATGAATCCAGGGCCGGCGGCGGCCGTCATGGGGGCCGACGCCGACTCGCTCTCCTCCCCCTCTCCGCACTGCTGCAGCAGGGAGAACATGGCGGCGCGGGGGACTCTCTCGGCTCTCGACCACCCCTGACCCCCGTCGGAGGGACGCACCCCGTCACCACTCGCACTCGGTCGCCCACGGCTCGGCGCCGCGATGCAGGGGCGGATGACTGCCAGGGGAGGCGTCGGTCACCCTTGCCCTCCTCGCACTCTCGCTGCCTGCGCGTCTGTCTGGGCTCCCTCACGGCGGTGACTCACCGACGACGGCGTCCGGGGGAAGCCCCCGCTCCCTCCCCTCCCTTCTGTCCCACCCCCCCGCAGATGGCATGACGTCACCACCCCTGAAAAAAAATAAGAGATGCGAGGGAGGCTTTTTAAAACGGGTGGAAGGGATTCCGCCAAAAAAACAGGCAAACTCTCACGCACCATCGGCAAGGTGGACTACTAGGATGATGCAGTGTATATTTACTGCCCCTCTCGCCTCCACGTCCCCTCCCCCTGACGCTTGTTTACGCGTTACTATGAGTGAGCGTATTGTTGCGAGGGCGGGCTAGCTGGGGAAGGGGCGGGAGATTGAGGAGGGAGGGCGGCCAGGGAGGCTATTTTTAGCATGTGAGCTCACCGCCTTCGGACTGTCAAGCACGACGATTGGGTGTGCGCATGCGCTAGCGAGAACGCTCTAAACCTCCTCCTCTCCCTTCTGAAGTCTAGCTAGAGGAGGGGGTAGGGCTTTTCCCCTCCCGTCTCGTCGGGATGACGTCACGGTCATGCGCTCTACTCCCAGCCGCCATTCCCTTATTTAACTGGAAAGGTGCGTTTCCCTTCGAAGGAAGGCGCTGCTCTTTCCGAGAGACGAGGCACGCGTTCGTGGTGGGGGCGGACGGGCTTGGGTCAGGACGGAGGGTAATTGTGAGGGGGAGTCCGCCGAACTTGATAAGTTCTGAGAACACGCTTCGCCCTCCTTAATTCTTATTATGTGTAGAAGCTGCAAGCTCCACCGTCGCTCCACGCGAGAGTTCAAGCGACGCTCAGGGATTTTTGGAAGGGTAATGGCAGTCACTTTCGTCGATAAATACTACTTGACCAATGACCCCTCCGAATCTTAAGAGTGACAGTCAACATGGATCTCGACGGCGGGGATTTAGGGAATGAGAAAATTCGAAGGAAACGAAGAAAAATATTTAGACCTGAATTTCAAGTTAACATTTTTGGGGTTGACTTCTACATCTACATCTACATCTACATAATACCCCGCAAGCCGCCGCAAGGGCGTGTGGCGGGGGGTGTTAGGTCACCAACCGTAAAAACGAAAAATACCACATGCAAAAAACAACACGGAAAATTACACCCCAGCAGCGCACACACTCATGCAAAACTCCCTCCAACCAATACTCATGCAAACACATACACCGCAAAACAACAAAAAACTGCACCCCAGGATACAGCACGAAAGCCATCCTAAAACACGCAAGCCAGGACACAACAAGCAAGAATGTGAAACATCACTACCACATGAAAATGCACCACAAAACACTCAACCCCCCAAAGAGACAGTAAAAGGAAGGGAATTCGACCCAACGTTTCTGACTTGGATCAGAAAAACAGTTGAGTACCTCTTCGCAAAGAATTAACTGCAATAAATTGATGCAGACAAGTAACTGGTATTAAATTTTTATTTAGAAAGGTCTGTTGATAAAGTTTTTAAGAAAACCTACACCGAGTGTTACGTCATTGTTTATAGAGTAAGCGTTCGGAGCAGAAATATTTCCTTTCCAAAAATGCATGGTGTATCATAGAATAAGCATAAAATATTCTCTTACTGTAATGTGAATTAAGTCCATTCTCATAATGATAGAATTGAGCTCTTACCGCTAGTAGTATTAAATAAATGAAAAACTCTAATTGCCGTATTTACGGCTATTGGGGTTTTTCATTTATTTAAGTCCATTCTCATTAAGGAAAACAAGAAATATAGTCGAACTTGCAGCCATTATGTTAAAGTTCATCATCTATGACACTATGAAATGAAGAGCATCTAATGGAAAAAAAGTTTATGGCCTGATTTTTATTTATTTAGGTAAACCAACATGTAATCTGTATCCAATCTCGAGGCTGAAAATATTTACTTGGAATGCAGATGCATACACAAGAAAAAAAAACAAAAAATTGAATGAACCAAATTTTTTGCATTTGCCATTTACGGCACGGAGTTGTGAGGAAATGAAACAAGAAATAGAATTTAAAAAATTAGGGAGTGACAATAAATGCACTTAACACTATAGAAGGGAATGGATTGAACTGGTATGCTCATATACAAGTAAAAATATGGGAAGAATGAAAGAGGAGCGATTGCCATGGAAGATGGCACTGGAATCCCAAAGAAAAGAGAAATGTAACAATTTTAAAAGTCAAGAGGCCATGGTATACGGAATTATCATAAGGGATTTAAAAGAAAACGATTGGCGTTACAATAAATGGTGGAAGTATGGATGCATGGAATTCCGCAATAAATAGGTAAACATCTACATCTATTCATAACCCCACAAAGCCGCCACAAGGGCGTGTGGCGGGGGGTATTATGACACCACCCGTAATTAAGAAAGAAAAAAACTGCATGCAAAAGCCACAAATTTATACTGTCAACAAACGAAACATGGTATACATTAATGCAAAAAAATTTACAGCCCAGAAACATGCAAACGCTCAAACTACCAACTTACATACACATGCACTTACAAATATACCTCACAAATTATATTTACATTTGCTCCATTTTGACAGATTTGGTCCCCCCCCCCCCCCCCGAGTGATCTTTGCAAATAGAGGAAATTTATATCTAGATAATACCCTGTCAGCAGCCGGAATGCTGAAGGAATGTACGGCAGGGAGTAAATCCAACACATAATGCATTCACTGTAAGCGAATAGTTTCGGTCACGAACTTTACAAGATACATACGTACAGTACCTCTCGTACCGTTATGATTTGCTCACATCATTGTTGAAATGTACAAATAAACTCTCAATCCGCATAACAACTATAAACATGACGTAAAGACGCGACGATAAATTCACCGGTGGCCACTTGAAAAAAAAAGTGATGAAGTCATCTTCGGCCTTGAAGTCAACAGTTGTCGCTCATGTACGACGTTGGCAAATTCCACAGAACTCAGTAGAAACAACTTTGCTGGAAATCGCCGAGATAAAGCTACAAGTGCTCCCAAAACAATAACTCCCATGGCCACAAGTCGGAAACTATTGGAGGCATAGGAACATACACGTAATCCCCCGACAGGTCGCCACGACAGCACGTGGCAAGGGATGCCAAGGCAGCAGTCATTAGGAATGAATGCCATTGATGATTATTTATGAATTAGACCGCGTGCAGCGTATAGGAGCTAAATTCATAAAACGTTGTTATGATAAACTTATTAGCGAATCCAAAATATCAGAGCAGCTAGGCTGGGAATCACTCACGGAGAGATGGCTACATTACAGATTAAATCTCTTACATACATTGTCTCTTTAGCAATGATGTTGAACATGTTTTATTACCCCAATTTTACTTTGGTAGGAAAGATCATGTCAGTAAATTTAGAGAAATTAAGTGTAGGACAGATTGACATAAGTTGTCATTTTTTCCTCGGACGATAAGAGATCAAAATAACATTGTCCGACCGCGATAGAGTCATATTCGGGTCAAAATTAGTCTGGTGTGTATTCCCCTCTGCCATACACCCCAGCGGTGGCTTGCAGGGTACTAAAATAAATTTTAAAAATAAAAAACCCTGCTTCGTCGGCAAATAAACGTATTTCACTAGTGACTACGGAATAAATGTCGTTAACGTAAAATACGAATAAAAGAGGTCCGATAACACTTCCCTGGTGAACACCTGAAATAACTTCTACTGCATTTGAGCTAACTCCATCTATCACTACTCTTTGTACCCGACCTTTCAAAAACTCTTTGATCCTACCCCTGATAGTTTTATTTATGCTATATGCTTTTAGCTATATGGATAGTTTACTATGAGGTACTTTGTCGAAGACTTTCTTAAAATCTAGAAAATTCGCGTCCATTTGCTCTCTTCCGAAATAAGAATATCATGAACAAAAAGCGCAAGTTGTGTCTCGCAGGTTCTACCTCTTCGGAAATCGTGCTGAATTTTCAATTATAACCCAAGACTATCGAGGTGTCTCACGATCGAACTAGCAACTATATGTTCCATAACCTTGCACGAAACGGATGTGAGGGAAATAGCTCTATGATTTATCGGTTCCTCCTTGTCTCCATTATAAAATTTCGGGTGTTTAGTTACATGAATGGTGTTATGTCGATGAATTGGAGGCTTCATTTTCTAAGGTGAAAACTAATATTTTTGCGACCGCTGGAAAGTGCCTGCCACACCCATTTATGACTGGTATATCGGTAGATGACGGTATCGTAGGCGAATAATCTGAGTTTGCTGGTAACTTCAATATCTTGATGTGAATGAGAGACAGACGGGGATCGATCAGACCTCCCTATGTCACGCCAGGGTCTGCATTCACGAACACGGAGATAATTGCATAAATTATGACCACTTTCTGTTTTGACTCGGAAAGAAAATGGCAAACTCAATTCGAAGTAAAGAAAATTAATCGAGCAATCCTGTTACGAAGGGAGGAGAAGGGCGCCACAGACCGTCTCCGTGGCACCCCCAGAGACTGAGTGGCGCCTCCTCCACCTTAAGCGGCGTCGGTCCGTCTCAGGGAAGCGGGAGACGGCGCCGGTAACCCCTACCTCTTGGTGTCTGACGGGGTAAGGGTAGGGACGATTGGCGGGTGCTGCCATGGTGAAACTCGATCGATGACGGTCAACGGTCGAAGCAGGTAATGCTGCAAGCACTCAGTTGGTGAGGATATCCCACGGGCAGGTGTCCCAAAACCAGAGAGGTCTGATGTCCATCCATTTTATTCGCCCTCGGACGACCGGTCAACGGTGGGCGTCCGGGGAACGTGAGGGAGGGGGGGGGGCAGAGTATGCTGCAATGGGTGGGCAACCCGGGTGACTTTTGCGCCGGCTGAATCGGGCGTGTGTAGGGTGCCATAGGATTCGGAACACCACCACCCACATTTAAAAAAAATACAGATTCAGCACCACTAGATTGTCTCCTTATCATCAACATACGTCGCTCGTGTTTTTTAAAAAACCGTAGTGCAATTATCTTTATGTTAGTCTCCGTTCAAGGAAGGCTTTGGATTTTAAAATTATTTTGGTTGGTACCCTGCGAGCCACCACTAAGATGTGTGATAGAGGGTGAATACACTATGTTTTGTAAGTTTCCCTCCTAGCGGGGTCGGGCAACGTTTTTCTTATCCCTTATCGTTCGTGGAAAAAATGACATCTTAAATCTATATGTTCTGTCTAATTTTATTGACATGACCTCGCCTACCGTAGTTGGACGGGGTTAATAACACATTTTCAACATCACTGCTAAAGAGACGTTCTTCTAATTTAACCAATATATTTAATCTGTAATTTAGTCTTCGCTCTGTGGGTGATCCCCAGCCTAGATCTTGGCATTGATAAGATGACAGTGCATATCATTCATTATCGACAATTATTCAGTAGCGGCTCGCAGGTATCTTTGTCCTTTTCCCCTTGTTTTAAGACTAGATATGCTCCAACACAAAGATGGGACATGGAAATGCCCACCGATTAGTATGTCCCGTTCGTCGGTTTGGGATAAAAACTTTTGATTCTCTTGTCTAGTTGCATTATTGAGCAAACTTTATCATTCGGTGGCCTGTAAAATGTCCATGCATAAATTATTTTTGACTTAGGACTTTCAATTGAAAAACAAATACTTTCCAAACCGAGTTATATTTACACTGTCATTTCTGTGAACAGAATTTCCGAGCTTAACACAAAATTTTATCGCGTATCGTTGCTCTAAGGAACGTGACATCGTGAATTCGTGACGCAACCCTCGAACATGGGTGTAGTTTTGTAATGATCAGCACACTGCAACGGCCCACAGACAACTAGCGCGGGTCGCATTACTTTCCCAAGACCTCCCACCACCTATCCCGCCACGACTCGCCTTACTCCAGCCATCCACGTCGGTGGTAAAAAATCATTCTACATTTTTTTGGAAAAACGATGTATTCTATCAATCTCCATGCCATTCCATGGTGGAATTCTCTTCCCTTTCTCCTATTCCAATTGCCTACCATTCTTCCCTCTATCGTGAGCATCAGTATCTTAATGCCACCTCTCAATATACATACTATATATCATTTACCCATTTCTTCTGATTTCGCCCACCAGCATTTACTCTTCTCCCGCAATTGTAAAAATTTCGCAGCTGCTCAACCGTTCCGTCCCAATCCTACTGACGTTTTCTCCGCACCCTCATCTCAAATACCTCTATCCATGTAGTCACGTAGAGATTATGTTAGATAAAATTAGAGGGATTAAGAGGAGAACAGATTTAAGATTTCATTTTTTTCCACGAACGATAGGGGATCATAAAAACATTGTCCGACCGCGGTAGGGTCATGTTCCGGTAAATATTATTCTGGTGTGTGTTCACTCCCTGCCATTCCCCCCAGTGGTGGCTTGCAGGGTACATAAATAAATCCTCTAATAATTTTTTGTACGCAACTCAGTTTGTCATGGCAAACTTTCACAAATATAGCCCCTCTACACTGCACGCGATCCAATTCAGCAATCAATCCAACTTCATGAGGATCCCATATACTAGCTACATACTATTCTAAACGAGGGCAAACCATGCTAATATTTTGTTAGCTTGTCCACATATTCCCCATATATGGATGGACATGTAGACTGCCTTTACGTTTCAAAACGAGACACAACCTGAAGCCAGAATAAATCCTTCTTCAATTCCGAGTGCAGTGCAGGTAAGTTTTACATAAAATCATTTCAATTATTTCAGTTATGTTACATCACATTTCTAATATTATAAATGTGAAAATCTAATCATAGTAGGGGAAGAAAAAAGATTGTTGTAAGGAATTCGAAGGCTGGGCAAGTGGATACAAGAGATATTGAGAGGCAATGGAATACTTTTATCTTTATAGAGGGCACAATGCTGGGAAAGCGAGTCAAGAAAGGGAGGAAAAGTTTAGACATTTTGGATGAAATTCAGGGCGTTATAATATATGCAGAGCTACTGAATCAGTTATTTCAATATTAAGTATGAGGGAAAAGGACATTTCATGTTAGATAAGGCTTAGAAGCACAGTAATTTGTTGTTCTTGGGTCCAGCAAAAATCTAATTTAAGTCGGTAGACTATTGATAATAAAGAGATATTTGTAACTAACACTAAAGCAACAAGTTGAAATGGAATGCCTGGTGAGGAATTATCCATCGTTACACATCAAAGCTGTGGCTTGCAGGGTGTTATGTAGAAGCAAACGTACTCTCCCTAATCGGAAGCCACCGAAAGGAAATTCCTAACGACCTGGGCAGCGCTTGCATAATTCAAATGACGAGGGACTGCAAACGATCAGGCATGCACCATGGCGTTAAAATCTCCTCAATTATTAATGCGATACGGTTTGCCGGTGATATCACAAGAGAGGGAGGGTACAAAATGTAGCCACGTCTCTGGTGAATTATCTCCCAGAAATAATAAGCCAAACAACATTATTCATATTATATCGGACGGAATGTTTTACAAAAGATTGGATAATAATATGAAAAACTGGTCAATTAAATATTCAATCACGCCTAATGTTAACGACACAAAGCCTAAATCAGTATTTTACTGCCAAATTAAAAAAAATAAAGTCGCTAAATATCATCACCTTATCCAATGCACATACGCAGGTAAATATTGGAACTTAGAGCGGTTTATTCACTCAAATAGCTGACAGTAAAATTTTCCCAAACTCATTTTTATTTATTTATTAATAATGTACCTTGCAAGTCACCGCTAGGGTGTGTGGCAGGGGGTGAATATACACCAGACTAATTTTGACCCGAATATGACCCTACCGCGGTCGGAAAATGTTATTCTTATCCCTTATCGTTCGGGGAAAAAGTGATATATTAAATTCATCTGCTCTAAACTAAATCTCCATAATTTTAATGGCATGATCTCGTCTACCGTAGTAGGATGGGGGTAATAATACATTACAACTACTGTCCCAACTATTAGACTTTTTAAACTGACACTGTTTAGATTGTATTTATGTGCCCTACAAGCTACCACTAGGGTGTGTGGCATGGGATGAAAACACACCAGACTAATTTTCACCCGAATATGACTCTACCGCGGCCGGAAAATCTTATTTTGATCTCTTATCGTTGGAGGGAAAAATTACATCTTAAGTCTAGCTGTTCTACACTTAATCTCTCTAATTTTACTAACATGATCTCTATATGACTAGCTGGATAGAGGTATTTGAGATAAGGATAGGGAGGCCTAATAATCGGTGGGCATTTCTATGCCCCATCTTTGTGTTGGAGCATATCTAGATTTAAAACAGGGGGTAAAGATAAAGATACCTTAGCGCGGCCACTGAATAATAGTCGATAATGAATGATATCCACTGTCATATTATCAATGCCAATACGATCTGCGATCATGCGCATACTAAACCGACAGTCTGAATTCAGAACTTCACGCACAAGTTGTCATCGGTTGTTGACGTCGACTGCCGTACAGCGCGGGGCTCGTCCTCCACACCCTCTCGTCCATCTTTGAATAGCTTTTGCCAGTTAAAAACCGCAGTTTGAGACATACTTCCATCCTTGAACAATTGGCGAATCATGCTCAACGTTTCCGTGCCCGATTCCCTCAGTCCCACACAAAATGTGATGGCGTACCGCTGTTCAATCGTCGCTGCTTGCACTGAGCCCCTCGACAGGGTTCCATTTAACACACGACCTAGCCTGAATGAACGCTTGCAGGCGATTGGTGCTTGTTGAAGGTCATGCCCCCCTCCAACGAGCCTGCGCGATGCGAGCGCGCTGCGACGTACAGTCACGTGAGAAAAAAATTGTTACCGATAATTTTGGTGCTAACCTTGTAGAGTAAAGATCGAGTTTATGGTTACCCTCATTAGAGTCGATTAGAATAAGTAATTGAAATCATCCAAAGCAGAGCCGCTCGCTTCGTTATTAGTAAATTGAAAAGGGAAGATAGCGTAATTGACAATTACGTTGGGACGGATTAAAGAAGAGATGGACAACGGAGATGGCTGGGGAAAATGTTAAATTGTGCGCAAAGAACAAGGCATGGGAAACTATCAAAGTAAAATCACAAGCTGGATGTTGCCTAGTGCTAGATGTTATTTTATATCATAGACATAAAGAAAAATGGCTCACTCAAAGGAGGGAAAAGGAGTAAGCACTCTTTCCAAAATAAGTTTACAAGTGATTGAAATAAATTACCTAGGGATGTTTTAAAACATGCTCCTATAACCTTCCGGAGCTTCAAGAAGAGAATGGCTAAACACCTGGACTAATTTTCTTTCTTATGTTTTAAACTGGCTAATACCTGGCTTGCTTATAATTGTTGGTTATTTGTACTGTAATTTTGTAGCTTTAAATTTTGTTGTAACTGTCATTTTTAAATAATGATCGAGTCCATTGTACTTTGGTTTGTTGGTCCAACTACCTGTATACCTTGTCACCTGATTGATTGTCAAATTGTATTGCAATAAATAAAGAAAATGCGTTGGTCCTAAAAATTAAGAAAAACTCAATTTTGTAAGTTGTATGATTGGAGTTGGATGACCTCTTGTAGCATAATCTATTGGCAGCTTACAGGTTACGTACCATCCAGATAGTAATAGTGATACGTCGATGAAATTATTCCAAAAAATGGATGTTAAAATGGCTATTTAGAAAAAATTAGGATTTATTATAAGAGTACTGGGTAAATGTGGTGAAAAGGTCAAAGAGAAATGTTATCTACATCTACTTAATACCCCGCAAGCCGCCGCAAGGGCATGTGGCGGGGGGTGCTAGGACACCACCCGTAATTTAGAAAAGAAAAAAAAACCGCATGCAATAACCACAAAATCATACATCCACAAAAAAAACATGGCATACATTCATGCGTGAACACTTACACCCCACACACATGCAAACACTCAAACTACAAACTAATATACACATGCACCTGAAAGTATACCTAACAGCTTTGCAGTGTTTAACTTTGCTCCGACTTGTAAATTCAATGTTTTCAATATTTCTAAAATGACTTCGGTTTCTTACTATCATGATTTCTGATAGTTCGGGGAAAGAATGAGTATTAGTACCTATCTGTCCTGGAATCTATCTCCCTTAATTTACCTTTGTGGTTTGATCTACCTAAGTAGTGTGGGGCCATTATAATTCCTTCAGTGTCAGAGTTAAACTCGTTTGTTCTGAACCTTTCTAAAAGTCTAAGCCTCGCTTGTTCTCTCCGCACTTCAAGTGGCTCCCAGCCTAAATCCCCTAAGAGATCTGTCACACTTGTGTTCTTACCATAACAATTTTTAACGAATCTAGCGGATATTCTCTGGACTTTATTTAATTCTTTTTGCCAAATTTTCTCCCATGGATCCCAAATACTTGCGGCATATTCCAAGAGAGCGCAGGGGAGCTAGATTTGTAAAACGGTGTTACGATAAACTTAATAGCGTATCCAAAATATTAGAGCAGCTAGGCTGGGAATCACTCACAGAGCGAAATTAAATTACAGTTGTAATACCCTGCATGAATTGGAAGGGCGTCTCTTTAGAAGTGATGTTGAAAATGTATTATTCCCTCGCACTACGGTAGGATAGATTATCTCCGACTGCGGTAGGATATTCGAGTAAAAATTAGTCTGGTGTGTATTCACCCCCAACAACACACCCTAGCGGTGGCTTGCAGGGTACTGAAATATCAAACTAAAATATTTCAGATTCTCCTCTTGGAAGAAAAACAATGACTTGCTCAATCCGCCCGTTCTGCGGTCTCCCTATCTCTTGGTGATATAATGTCCTGACTCACCAAAGGATGGTAAGGCTTGATACGTTTTTAAAATCTCCTGGAAAGAAAAATATCCTGAATTTTGATAAATAGGTACTTTAATCTGTGGTCTTCCAATGAACTTGACATTTCTGCCTCTGACGATCTGGGACCTTTTTCTCAGAGCTAAAAATCAATTCGTAATCCCGTGTAATTTATGAAAACGGAATCTGATGATGGTGATCAATGTTTATGCGTTTTGCAACATTACTTCACACAGTTTGCAAATTCGATAGTTTTACATTAGATTTAAGACTGTGCGAGGTGGGCTTGTAACTCGGTGTTCAGCCTTGAGTAACTCTGACCATATTACTGCCGCTCTCTTTCCGCACAAGCTCTAAAACTGCTCACATTCTTGCAGCATCCGTAATCGTGAAGGAACGACGGCTACATCCGATGGCCGGGGCCAGGGAATGTCGTGTGGGTAGGAATTCGACGCACGCCGGCAAAGTCGTTTCCATTTCCGACGCGAGAGTGCGACTGGCCACGCGCGCTGGGGGGGGGGGGGGGGGGGACTCCCGCGCGTAAATGAGCAAGCGAGGCCGGGGACAGTCATCCGTCAGGCTGGCTAAGGAAACGTTGAAACGTTGAGCAACACATAAGCGGCTCAGGGCCGCCGAGAAGGGAAGTGGAGACACCTGCAGGGCAAGCCAGGCCGTTTCGATCAACGGGGGTTTGAAGAATTTTCAGGGACAATCCCTGGAAATTCTTCAAACCTTCCTGGACCTAGAAAACAGATTCAGTTGTAGAAGTAGTTTTGAGGGGAGGCGACCGACAGTTAAGGTCATTTGCGCCATAGGGGATGGACAGGAAAGGATGAAGGGTGGAGAGAAATCCGGCGTCGGCATTAGCCTACTCTTTACGAAAGTCGCCAAGGGGTCCGCAGCTTAACTTCCCATCCGACGGACGGCGTACTCACTCAAAGTGCCCTCCAAAAAAAACCTCAAGTAGGGATCGAGATACCTCTGAAAAATATTCAACACCGCAGAGATTTGAACCCGGCCCCCTGGTTGGGAATCCAGTACGATAGCCGCCGCACCATAAAGATGGCCGAGAGAGTGTGGAGGACGAGCCCCGTGCTGGACAGCCATTGATGTCAAAAACTGACGAAAACGTGCACACTGTGCGTGAAGCACTGAAGTTAGACAATCAGTTAAGTGTACGCATGATTGGAGATTGTATTGGCATTAATATGATGACAGTGTACACCAGCATCACTCAAAAATAAGCAATGCGAAAGATCTGTGCTAAACTCGTCCCAATGGTCTTGACGGAAAACAGATCCGTGGGACGTGCTTCCACCCAGGGAACTACAATTCTCCACGTGCAGGTACACCACCGGGACAAATGTGAAAAATTAGTGTCACTCTTTTCTGCTGGGCCATCGCAGGAATGAGAGTAAGGTGAAAAGTTCTCGGCCTGACAGTGAATGACTGCGATTTTCAGTTAAAAAATTATTTTTTATTTTTCTACATAATCTCTCTTGACTTCAATACACTTGGTCCAGCGTTTCTTCAACATCAGTATTCGTTCCCGGAAGTGAGAGTCTGGCTGAGGCTGTGAAAATATCCATCTACGGCCCTCTCGACCTCTTTATTGGACGCGAAGCGCTTCCCAGAAACAAATTTCTTCAAGTATGGGAACGGATGGAAGTCTAATGTGCTAAATCAAGAGAATAGGGATGATGGTCGAGCAAATCGTACCCCAAATCCCGTGTTTTTCCAATCGCCAACACACCTTTGTGAGTAGATGCGTTGATCCTGGCGAAAGATAATTTTTTTTCTTCTTCAAGACAGGCCTCTTCTCGCAAATTTTGGTATCCAGCTGGTCGAGAAGATTGGAGTAATATTCGCCTGCGATTTTTCTGTCTTCATCAAGGTAATTAATTAACCGGATCCCTTTCGTCCAAAACACACTGGACATCACCTTTCCGGTAGATGCGATCGACTTTGCTTTCTTTGGCGCTGAACCACTGGCTTCCAACCACTGCTTCGACTGCTGTTTCGTTTCTAGCGTGTAGTAGTTGACCCATGTCTCATCCATGGTGACAATTTGTCGCACAAAATCGACCGGTACCCTCTAGAATCGGTCCAAACAGTGTTGCGAAAATCGTTTGCGCATTTGCTTTTGATCGTCATTCTGCAAATTCGGCACCCACCTCGCACAGAGCTTTCGCATCCCTAATTATTTCTTGCAAAATGTTCCGTACCCTTTCTTCCGATATCTCTACAGCATTAGCTATCTCACTTACCTTCACTAGCCTAATGTCCAACACGATATCGTGCACCTTTTCGATAGTTTCCAATGTGGTTGCGGTTTTCGACCATCCTTCACATGAGTCATTTACATCTACATAATACCCCGCAAGCTGCCGCAAGGGCGTATGTCGGGGGGTATTAGGTCACCACCCGTAAAAAGGAACAATACCACATGCAAAAACAACAACATGAAAAACTACACCCACAGCAGCGCACACACTCATGCAAAAAACCCTTCATCCAACAGTCATGCAAACACGTATACCTTAAACCAACAAACAACAGCAACCCAGGATGCAGCACTAAAGCAATCCAACAACACGCAAGCCTGGACACAACAATCAAGAATGCGAAACTCCACTGCCACATGAGCATGCAACAAAAAACACTCTTTCGAGGAGACAGTGAAAGGCAGGGAATGCGACCCAATGTTGCAGGTAATGGCAGATCCCCCCGCGGAGGAAACGAACAATTGTAGGGGGGGACTTAAAAACAGATGAACAGAACAATAATGAGGTAATTCGGAAAGAATGGGTCATGATAACAAAACACACGAGGTTAGTGAAAGAGCATGCAATTAAGAAGGACTAATTATTCCCTGGACGCTGAGGGTGGCACGAGGTAGTATGTGTGACCATGTTTAAATTAGGTTGCCCACTTTTTAACGGTTGATAATGAAAGAGCAGAATCCCTGGACACTTTTGTCAATTTTGGATGAATTTCCTTAGGGGTCAATCCATCTAAAGCGAAGAATTTAATGACCGCACCATATTCAAGTTTTTCCTTTTCAACGAAAAACACGAAAGGCGACAACTACAACACTACGTGTACACAAACTACTTGAGAGAACAAACTGAAACTTGTCATACGAACTAATAGGCTTCCCACCCTGAGGGCGCGGGTTCAAATCCCGGCGGTGTTGAATATTTTTCAGAGGTATCTCGATCCCTACTTGAGGTGCTTTGTGGAGGGCACTTTGAGTGAGTACGCCGTCCGTCGGATGGGACGTTAAGCCGCGGACCCCTTGGCGCCTTTCGTAAAGAGTAGGCTAATGCCGACGCCGGGTTTCTCTCCACCCTTCATCCTTTCCTGTCCTTCCCCTATGGCGCAAATGACCTTAGCTGTCGGTCGCCTCCCCTCAAAACTACTACTACGAACTAATGACATGTGAACGCCTTGCAGGAATCGCATATGGTCGCTGGTTGGAACGCCATCTCTGTCTTAGGCCGAGAACTTTTCATCTTACTCTCGAATTCTCGCTTCAGTTTCACTCCCCAACAGTCTCGTCCGGCATCAACTCCAGAAGACTTCCGAGCCTCTCCAGAATCCACGGCCTCCCTCTTCCCCCGCATACCCAGCAATAATTAGTTCCACCCCCACATATTCTTCTTCCATCCACGCCACAAATCTCAATGAATTACGAACCTCTCTTACCCAAAGAGTATTTCCCGCAATATGCGTCCCTAATGTCCAGAATGAATTTTTAAATAAAATATAATTCTTGAGATTCTAACGAAGATTCTACAATCTCTAACCGCATATTTCTCAACCATTATCTTACCATTAATTACCTACTGCTCCCCTATATGGTCCATGTCTGCCCTATCTAACCTTAATACCCTTAACACGATAACAAATTTTTTCAGTAAAATTGTCAAGTACAGAGTCCCCCATCTTCGGGACTCGCCCACTGAATCACTTCTTTCCTCGCTCTCGATTTGTAATCTCTCCACTCTACGTCTAAAATCCGATTTAAAACTCATGCATAACACCCTTAACTCCATTAACGACTGTCCTGAACTAATTTCCCTTATAAATTTCAGAGTTCCCCCCCGAGTTACCCGCGATCACTCTTTATTCCACCAACCCGTTCCCAGATTGTCCCTCACCAAACGGTCCCTTTTCTTCCCGTCTCCCCGCTTTACTGAATTCCCTTCCCGAAAGTATTGACCCCCTCTCACTCCCAGCCAACACATTTATAAACCTTTCTCTGACACATCTCTCACACCTCCCTCAATAGTATAGTCTTGTTGATGTTTGTATGTTTGTGTCCTTATATGTTGCTGTTATACGTGTCACTATAAATTGGCAATCCTGCTGTATGTGCACAATTTTTACTAAATAAATAAATAAAATAAATAAATAAGATAGCAACCTTTCATTCGCTCCTTTTTGACTATTCTGAACATTTCAAAAGACAGATTCATATAATGTACAACTGGAACAAAAAAAAATATTCTCGACAAAGATATGCGCGCATTAAAATGTAAAATTCTCTGCAACTATTTTTTTGCAGGTCCAATTTCATTCATAGCCATTTAGAGAAATTAAAGTGAAAGGATCAACTGAATGAAAGAGTACGCTGGGAGGTAGTCCGCATGACGTCATAGATACCGAATTCTGCGAAACTTTTAACCGCGCGCTGCTATTCTTTGTTCTCTCACTACGGTGAAACACCGAATATTTCACCGGAAAAGATGCCAATTTCGTGAAGAATAATTATGAACCAAAAGAGCGCACCACAATGCTATCGAATGTCTTAGTTGACAGACTTAGGAAAGACTAAGTTGACCGTCTCGGCATAGACTTTTGGAAAAGTACAAATGATTCGAGTTTAATACCGAGAAAGACGAGATAATCGCAACGTCGAATTACATCGCGAGGACTAATTGCTGATAAGTTAATGGAAAAAGGCTACACAACCTATCGCTGTTAGAAATCATTTTTATCCCCACACAACTCGAGACCACACCATAACTTCAATAATTAATAAATTCAATGCAACAATTTCAGAGTGTAAAAATCATTCGCCTTGATCGAGATTCGAACCCGGATCACTCGATGTCCGGTCGAGTGCTTTCGCCAGTTAAGCTATCGAGGCGTCCTCTTTGATTCCGAAATTTTCTTGGAATTAATTCATCAATTTTTAGGTACTCAAATGACTGGTGATTTAAGACCTCCTGCCATACGTCCTCGTGGCAGCTTGCAGTGTAACATGTGCATGTCGAAGACTATTGCTATGGAAGAAGGTCATCTTTCGATCATGTCATTTGAAAATTTCTTTCTGTTCATTTCCGCCTAACAGTATATCTCCATCCAAGTGAATTTTTATCGGCATTTGGTCGAGATTCAATACTATATATAGAAAGAAAAATACAACAGATGAAACAAAGAAAACCATACAAATGGACACACACAAATGTTTCTGTGGGCTTCTTGGTATTCGCGCGACCTGGGGGTGTGAGGAGGGGGGACAGGGTGTTCCAATTAAATACCAGCGACGAGTAACCACGGTTGAGTTGTTTTCATTAGGATAATAACTTTTCTGCTTTCATCAAATCGAATGGCTTCCACCTGTTTCTACAATGAGTGTATATTTTTATGGTTCCTATTATTTTTGGATAGGCAGCATTATATTCCATGCCACTTTTCCGAAGGTTTCTCCAAATCCACGAATGAAATAAAGGTCGGTTTATTTTCCCTTGTCTCCATTCTCTGCGGTGAATCCGTGAGCAAGAGAGACTTCTCTCACCATATTCCTATAAATTCTGAATGTAAATTTGTCCTCGCATAAGTACTCTTCCAATATCCTCCCCACTATTCGGTTGAAGTTCGTTGACATAATGATCGACGTAATTTGGTATTTTTGGTACCCTGCAAGTTACCGCTAGAGTGTGTGGCTGGGGGTCATAATATGCACCAGACTAATTTTGATCCAAACATGACCCCTAACGTGGTCTGACAATGTTTTCTGATCCCTTATCGTTCGTGGAAAAAATGGCATGTTAATTCTATCCGTTCTACTCTTAATCCCTCTAATTTTATTAGCATGATTTCTCCTACCCTAGTACGATGGGGGGTAATAATTCATTTTCAAAATCACTGCAAAAGAGATATCCTTCCAATTTATGCAATAGATTTAATCTGCAATTTAACCTTCGCTCCGTAATTCTCAACCTAGCTTCTAAAATATTTTTAATACACTATAAATTTATCATTACAACGCTTTACAAATTTAGATCCTCCACGCTGAACGCGATGCAATTCGGCAAGTAGTCCAACTTCATGAGGATTCCATATACTAGCGGCATATTCTAAATGATTCTTAACCAGCGAAAGATGCAGCATTTCTCTTTGACTTTTTCATCTAATTTATCTGAGCAATACTATTTTTTAACAATACTATCGTCGGCAAATAAATGTATCTTACTGGTGACTATGGAGTCAATATCGTTAACGTAAAGAGGAAATAAAAGAGGTCTGATAAAACTTCCCTAGGGAACATCTGGAGTAACTCCTAGTACATTTGAGCAAACTCTATTAGTACTCTTTGTATCCGATCATTAGCCTTTCGAAAAAATGTCCCTGCTTGTTGCTGACTATTGTCAGGCACTTTGTGTTCCTATTACTATTCCTACATTTGCACCATCGAGATACATTGCACCCGATCTAATATTCTTCGAATATCGACAATTTACTGGTAAGATAACAATTGTTACTTAATCAAGTTCTCTTTTCCTTAGCAACCCCTGGCACAAGCTCCCTTGGAATGACATCACGTACAGGTGGAATGCCTACCTTCATCCCATAAATGGCGTAGTCGGTCGTTAAGTGTGCTCATAATTGTTCTTTGGACTGCAAAAGGCTGAAATGGATTCATTCGCAGGTCTCACGTGTTAAGACTTCCCTCGGGCCGCCATTCATTTAATGTGTCACTCCCCTTTATGTCGAGAGAGCGTCCTAGAAAAGCGGAATATCACGCGTCTCGGTCAGAATCGATCTTCCCGCAGCGTCTCTTACTGGATGGAGTTTGGATCACCCAATCAGTGGACACTCCAAGCCGGAGTTCTGTTAATCGGGATTCAGCGGCTGCGAGGGATGACACGTGGCGGCCACGGGAAGCCGGTGCGTCGTCAGCCGGCAGGGAGGAAGTGGTAAACGACTCTACTCCTCACCACTGGCCCATATTCGAACCTCGAGAGTCGAACCCGCACTCCCTGAGCGCGCGAAATCTACGCCCTTAGGAGTCATAGGGGCACCCTCGCACCAATCTCTCTATCCCACGGCAACAGCTGTTCTAAAGGAGGACGAAGGGGTTTGTGCGGGGGGGGAAGTCGAGCGGACCAAGGGAGGGAGGGCGGACGGATGAGTCATCGACACTCACGGAAAGTCCACGATACACACTCTCTCTTGGAGGAGAACTTCAACTTTTCTCCGACAGGTGCCGCCAGCGACCGAGACGACCACCACCCTTACCTCCACGCCAACATTTCTATCTCCCCCCAACCAACCAAGAGAGAACGGAGCTCTTTAAGTTCGCATCTCCCTCCCTTTCCATTCCCCCATCCTCCTGACTCTCCATCCGCGCCATTCTCCCTCCCATCCCCTGCAGAAGACCAAATCGGCGCCCACCTAGCGGAAGAAATCGGTTCCGAGAAGGGTCGATAGGTGGCGGGGGATCCGGAATCTCGATAAATCGGATAGGATGACGCAACACTTCTGCGAGCAGGAAGCGGGAGTATACTCCCAGGAAGAAAAACAGCGGGAGAGCGAGCGACTTTTCGCATGGGGGGTGGGGAGATATGGATTTCCGGGAAGAGGGAATCTCCCTCCGTGCATTATTCCCGGAATCGTTCCCTGCGCGGCAAAGGATAAGGGAGTGAGTCATTGCTTGAAACTCAGGGGGTGACTCCTCGGCATCCCATGGGAGAATATTGTGTTTGGGGTGTGGGTATCTCATCCGATTAAGTAGAGGGACGCCACAGACGTCTCCTGTCGATCGGGTCGCGGGAGATCGGCGCGTGTGATCCGGAATGCTTCACCCGGTTTTTTAATTCCGATATCCCGCGTGTCTGCGGCTATACGACGCCATAATTCACTCGAACGGATTTAACATCGATAAATATTATTCGCAAAAAATTCCACGATTTGGACGAACCTAGAAATCTTTCCAAATAAATCTTAAAGAAGTCTGCTCCAAGAAAAATGTTGGCTGGAAAACGAAGAGGAACCACCCAGCCCAGGCTACTTAACAATTGTCCGATAACTAATATTTGGTACAATGACGGCCAGATGTATGGAGCAAACGTCCCTCACCTAACCATACGACTCAGCTACGGGTCTTGTCTATGGCAATTAATATTTATAAGCTCACTTTATGTAACCTCATTTTGAGGAGTAGACGAAAATGTATCGTTTCTGTCTGCGCCGGTCGAAAACCTACTTGAAAAAGTAGATTACCAGGTACAAAAAAACCATAAACATGACAAAAACCAAGCCTGGGAATCAAACCCACCCCTCTGGATACCAGTCCAACCCTACCACTGCACCGCCACAAAAATATTAGTTGAATCATAAAATATCCAAGTGAGATGGAAGGAATATATGGAAGAACTGTACGGTAAAAAAACATTAGACCAGGGTGGATAGAGAAAGAATATAACGTAGATGAGGATAACTTGGGTTAAGACTTTCTCGACGGCGAGATTGATACGGCATTGAGGGAATTTAAATAAAATAAGGCCATAGGGATAGACAATATTTCCGCGGAACTACCCTAGGGTTTAGGCAAGGGTGTGAGGGAGATTTTTATGAATTATTTCGTTGCATTTATGAGGAAGGGATTTTGCTCGAAGACTTCGTCATATCAGTGGTAGTTTCTATTCCAAAAAAGTGAAAGGCTACATCATGTAAGGACTACAGAACGATAAGTCCGATTTCGCACGCAGCTAAAGTGTTTGTAAGAATCCGAAACAAGCGGATGGAGAGTACACAGCAAATGCTTCCTAAGAGATGATCAATTTGGGTTTGGGAAGGGGAGAGGCACGCTGAAATGATGATGATAACCACATTTCAGTAATGTGGTCACTAATAGAGAGGGACATAAAATCAGGATGTTATGCCTGTTTCGCAGATTTTGAAAACCCGTTTGATGGAATAATTTCTGCAGAATTAATGAATGTATTACATAAAATAGGAATAGACGGGAGGGATGGGAGAGTTATCCGCAACCTATACATATCTCAGACAACAAAGGTACAAGTGGCGGATGTTGAGTCTGAATGGAAAACAAACGAGATGCTCTAACCTTATATCTATTTCTTATCCCTTTTCCTTATATCTATTTACTTGTGAATGAATATTTCTTCGCCGTATGGCTAACTATATATACTGTGTTTGACTTGTATTTTTACCTGATGATGTTATACCATAACGAAACCTAGGTAGTAATAAAAGTGGTTTTTGTGAAAAGGCGAGGTTTTTTAAATTTAATTTCAATTTTAGAAATCTACATCTGTGATTATATATATGCATATATATTATATATATGCATATATATATATATATATATATATATACATATACATAATATATGCATATATATATATGAGACCGGAGGGTTGCGGGAACGATTACCTGGTAAGTCTCTGGGTACCTGCAGCTCCACCCAAGCTATGTGATTTTTCGGGTACCAGGTCTTCCTGGGAAAACATAACTGGCACAGGGAAAGGAACTGGCCCCCCTACCCTGATGTGTGAATTTCACACGCCGTCGGGCTTAGTACTGGGTGAACTCTACCATCACCTACCAAACCGACCTTCGCGTTAATTACTGTGTTTATGGTTTATATATATATATATATATATATATATATATATATATATATATATATATATATATATATATATATATATATATATATATATATGTATATATACACATATAGGTATATACGAGGGTCATCCGGAAAGTAGTACCCGTTCGTGCCGCATGAAGTGCTGACGACGCGAGTAGCCGCTGGACGAGGTCAGATAGCTTCAGTGGCTTGTCTGCCTTCTCTGAGCCAAGTTGCGTGACGCTAGCATTGCCTGTGTTGTTTCTGTGATTGTTTACAATGTTTAAAAAAATTGAGAACGCCGCCAGTTGTGAAGTGAGGGCAGTGATTAAATTCCTCAATGCAAGAAACGTTCGCCCATGTGATATTCATCGCCAATTAAAGGAGGTGTATGGAGACAATGTAATGGACGAGTCGTCTGTTCGGCGGTGGTGTCGCAACTTCAACATGGGGAGGGGGAACACACACGACGATGAGCGTTCGAGGAGACCGTCTGTCATTACAGACCAACTGGTGAGCTCAGTTGACGAATTCGTGAGGAACGATCGGCCATCCACCGTATAGCCCGGACTTGGCCCCTTCAGATTTTCATCTCTTTACAAAGCTTAAAGACTTTTTGGCAGGAAAAAGATTTGACAGCGATGAAGAACTTAAAGAAGGAGTGACCCTGTATCTCAATGAGCTGGCGGCGAAGGACTATGCAGCAGGAATACAGAAACTTGTCACACGTTATGACAAATGCCTTAATTTGCTTGGAGATTATGTTGAGAAGTAGTTTAAAGTATCCTCTTTCAAATAAAATTTTTTATGTTTGTTAATATTTACTTTTGTGTCTTTATTTCACGAACGGGTACTACTTTCCGGATGACCCTCGTATATATGTGTGTGTGTGTGCATGTATATATAAATATATGCACACACACACACACACACACACACATATATATATATATAATACTTTGTGGGTCATGGTAGTCCAGGGGGTAGAGCATTGGACTACTGACCGCAGGGTCCCGGGTTTGATTCCCGGGCAAGGCACTCTGGGCAACTGCAGCTCCACCAAAGCTATGTGATTTTTCGGGTACCAGGTCTTCCTGGGAAAACATAACTGGTACAGGGAAAGGAACTGGCCCCCCTACCCTGATGTGTGAATTTCACACGCTGTTGGGCTTAGTACTGGGTGAACTCTACCATCACCTACCAAACCGACCTTCAGGTTGATTACTGTGTTTATGGTTTTTTTTATAATACTATATTCATTTTGAAAAATGGTACAACCATATTAAATGTCGTCAATATAAATATAAGTATTATTTAACATAAAAACTTAAGTTCTTAAATGCAATGAAGATTATCACAAAAGAATTCATCCAATCAGTAAAGTGGATGAGCAAGTAACCAGGTATATACCCTATTCTTGAAACTCTGGATACCTTCAGATTTCAAATGAGTTGGCAGATAGTTATACAGTCTTATGTTCATATTATGAAATGTGTTGTAAGTTGATGACAATCTACAATAAGTAGTATTTAGATTTGATTTACCTCTTTTGTAGTAGTTATGGATATTAGATCTTAATTGGTAAGTTTCTATATTGACTCTCACATGAATAAGAGCCTTAAAGATATATAAACTAAATACAGTCATTATTCCGTACCTAATAAATAAAGGTTTGCAGGAATCACGTTGTGGTATATAGTATTAGCAAGAAAGGGAATAGCTCTCTTTTGTGGCAGCTAAATTTGTTTAACATGTGGGGAATGACCCCATAACTCAACACCATAATTCAAATGACATTGAAAGAAGGCATGGTAAAGTGTTAAATGATACTCATTGGAAATGAGAAAGTTGAGCTTTCTTAACATATAAACAGCTTTACTCAGTTTATTACAGGTCTGACTGATGTGAGTCTCCCAGTTAAGTTTTGTATCAATATAAATTCCCAATATTTTAACAGTTTTAACATCAGTTATTTTTGATTTAAGACTGCACACAATATGCTGCGTTTTGTTAGTATTTAAATGTAAATGATTAACATCAAATCATTCCTTAGCCTGTCTTTGCATAGCGCTAGATCGTACCTTTACATCTTCTAGATGTTGACATTTTTCCACAAAAGTAGTGTCATCAGCATTTAAAACAGATGTAGGTTTCATGTAAAAGGGCAAATCATTAATCATGATGATGAAA
Source organism: Hetaerina americana (assembly GCF_022747635.1). Lineage (NCBI taxonomy): Eukaryota > Metazoa > Arthropoda > Insecta > Odonata > Calopterygidae > Hetaerina > Hetaerina americana. The sequence continues at coordinate 278,511 of NW_027287073.1, read as the reverse complement.
AGTATTGGGCCAAGCACCAAGCCCTGTAGTACACCACATTTCACTTTAAGAGCTGCAGATCGACAGCCATCAAGTTCAACCAATTGGTGGGGATCATCCAAATATGACTTCATTAGTTTCAGTACAATTCCCTTAATACCATAATATTCTAACCTTTGTTAGTAATATTGAATGATTAACACAATCGAAAGCCTTACAATGATCACATAGTGTTACAGGGACTGACTTCTTCTCTTAAAATGCATTAATGATATAATTAACAATGTTTATATAAATGTCCTACCCCAAAAATTGCGTGTAAATCCTCTCAGTAACTGTGTCTTATTTGCAGATGATGTGAGCATTGTGCTGTATCAAATCCTTTGAAGATTTGATGACTCTAGGTAAAACCATTACTCAAGGCATGGGCATGAGGAGCTATGGGAATAACCTTATTCTCAATGAAACAAAAACTCAGGCCATGATTTTCTCTACAAAAACCTGCCATTCTGATAAAAGTACTTCTCAGCCTATGTCAAATAACTGTAAAATTATTAACAATTATAAATTTTTGGGAATATATTTTGATATATACCTGCAATGGGACCTGCACATCACAAATCTAAGTAAAAAATTAAATTCTGTTAACTATCTTCTTTCAATTCTGAAACATATTGTTAGTATGGATGTTTTAAAAACACTCTACTATGGTCTATTTTCCTGAGGGCAGAGGGGGATAGAGGGACGCTTGGGAGGTGGGGTTAATTCGTCTGATGGAAAGTATCTAAGGATAGGAAAAAAGAGAGAAAAATAATGGATATCGCAATGCCCTTTATGCATCCAACTCACTTGATGGGCAATGTTTTCATCAGGCAAGGGGTGATGTTGATATTCCTGAATATCTGGTCCCGAAAAACTCTGTGTCTATGATTGGAAGTAAAAGGAGATGAATGTGTGTGACAGTCTTAAACAATTTAAGTTTCATCACACGAGTTGAAAGAAAATGTAAGGGAGAGGTGTTACCACATTTTCGTTGGGCCACATTTGGAATATGCGAGGGGAGATTGATGAGAGAAAACATGCATTAATGAATTGGATAAGGTTTAGGGAACATCTGCTAGGTTTTCTAAAATTCTTACGAGAAAGGAGTAGGCATCAAGGGTATGCTGGGTACACGTAATTAGGTATGATATCCCTTTATTGTCGAAGGGAGACTTTTGGACAACAATGGAACACTTGATTCTTCTTGCGAGTCTTTGTCCATTTTTGTGTCATCATATTTTAATGACCGACTTGAGCATCGGGATGAAAAAGTAGAGATAGAAATCGTCGCATACAATTTTAAGGAGAAGGAAAAAATTCTCGGACGCCGGAAATAATTCAAGAGCCATCCATCCAACACCACCGGCCGGCCAGACTTGTGTTAATTCCAGGTTTTATGTTAGGGTTGGGAGTTAGTAGTAATATCATAGAATGCTGTTTTTTCATAATAAATTAAGGGTTACAAGTTTTCGGTTTATTTTCGATGAGCATTTTTTATGATTCGATTACCCGAACGAGCATGAGGAAACTTTGAACATCAAGGAAAAATATCGGCCAAAATCGTAACACAAATTTGCTGCGGTATGCAAAAATCAAGATCTCTATTGAATTGTTGACATTAATTTGTGACACACTGGGGCGTGTTAATGTTAGACGCGGTCTCATAATTTTCTATCGTTTCGAAAGAGTACGGGATGGTCTTTGAACAAACTATTGTGCTCTTTTTTTGCGTCTCCCCATAGAATAACTTACGGTTTTTACAATTGAAGCGATAAATCCCTAAAAAAGGTTTCCGATAACCTGAAACGATAGAGGCTAATAATAAATAGCAATGTCTAATGGAAATAATATAAATGATGATATAAAAAGTTTTGACTCATGTTGGCCTCGAACACTCCCGCACTCAAAGAACTTCTGTACTCAACTAATGTGCCTGACGTAATAGGTCAGCCCCATTGATTTCCTTCCGGAGATTGAATTTCGTACGATAAATTCAAAGTTATCATTAGAATATTGCACACCACAATAATAATGCTCCAAAGCATTAATTCGGACTGCCTGAACGGTGAGAGCGTATATTTAAGCGTTATCTTGCTGCAACCGAATCAGTGGGTCGGAGCGGCCGTGTGGGCCGATTCTAGTGGTTGAACTGCCTAAATATTAGTCGGCACAGACCACCGGAAGTGTTTACATGTCTCCGTGAGACATAGCGGCATCCGCTATAGTAGACACAACCTGTCGCGAGAGGTTCGACCTCTGAAGGCCAATGTGGTGAAATTGGTTCCTCACCGTCTATCCTTCCAATACGTCATAGACGTCCTCGAACTGCGGCAACCTAGCGCGAGTAGCACAGTTGTGTTAAGTTCACGCTGATGAAGTACAATAAGATTAATATAATCTTTGTGCTTCATAACCGAGTGATTCTTCGTTTCGTTGATTCACTTGGTCAGTTTCAGGAAAGGAACTTTCTTGAAAATCATTGGAATACTTTCAATGAAACTCCGGCCCAAATTTTAAATTAATTTTTCTTTTTACTTGCACGTCTTTCACGTTAATACACCTTCGCACATACATTAATAGTGGGTGAACTCATCTCCTACCGAAACGACCTAAAGGTTTATTAATGTGTTTAAGGCTTTTTTTATATGATATTCAATATATATATATTTCATGTATACCTATTTATTTAATGTACATATATTTGATTCATTATTTCGTCCAACGACGTTAAATGCGCAAGCAGTATAATGGTATTTTGTAACCCTTTTTTCATTAAAGTTAAAAGCAATTTTTTCTTCTTGTTAAGTGAATCATGTCATATATATCGGTTTAAAATCCCCATTGGAAGTGATTACAAAGCACACATTGTTCACTTTTGAAATAATTAAAATCTTGCCTAATGATGATACCTTAGTCAGCTCAGCTTTCCCCGAGTACTTAAAAACGAGTCATCAAAAAAATTTCAACAAATGGCAAAAACCTTGGAAATCAAACTTTTTCCATTGCCTCTTTAGCTGTAAATGAATATTTGTTTGCCATATGGCGGGTTTTCAGGTTGAATGTCTACGTGATAAATATTCGTTGCCCGTCATTTTATAAAAATATGTTCCAGCATGTGGAATATGCCGGTCATATTCACCATAGCTAAAGCTTGAAACTTGCGTACTTCATAAAATTTTATGGGGCATGCGCCATATACTGTTTTAAAATGAATTATCTAAAAGTATACTTTAATTTTCAACTTTTGAATTCCTTTGCCCAATAACCATGTATTGCTAATACTCCTGAGTAAGGTATTTGTTGATGATAGAATTTTGGCAGAATTTGCTCTGCATTCAATTCCTTTGCATTCTTCCATGGCCTGCCTTTATGGCAAGTACTAAATGCACAGTGCATAGTTACACTAACTCTATTAATATTCTATCAATCACAATGATGGTGTGCAATAATTGCATAACGAAGGGTTTCATTTGATTCAATATATCAATTTAGGTTATGGTTTCACAATGAAGGGCATAATTGAGTCACTCATGTAATTGTTAATTGGGAAATCATACTAACAATATTATTTATATTTTAATGACTCTACTGTTTACTACTTTCAGGTAATGCTTAGAAATGAAATTTGGACAGAAGTACAAAGGAAAAACTCCCTTGACTAAGTACATATGTCTTTTGTGGTATCTAAACAAAGCGTTGATGATGATCAACCCATCTATTGCTTTCTCCCCACAAGCATTCCTCGTTCCTTTAGTCTCCTACCATCTTTTCCTTCGCATTCCAATCATCCATTACAACCAGATGTTTCCCTAAAAATAGTGGATACTGTAAAGGAGTAGACAAAGGTGAGGGGGAAATTATGGGGGCTTTTACAAGAAGAAGAGGGAAGCTAGTTAATCCCAAGAGTGAATGCTAAAAAGCCAACCCTCAGATGGTCCCATCACCCAAGGTGATGATGCTCATCTCTTGAAGCTCACACTTTAAGTGGACTACATCACTCAGTGATTGAGTTTTCAGCAGGGCTACAAGGGTAAATAAAAAAAATGTCTTTTCTTTTCCTATCTTGAGTTTCTCTAAAGTATATGATATAAAAATTGTATATGTATAAAAAAGTGTAAGTTTTTTATGTATAAAAATTTTCAAATCATATACAAGTACTGCAAGATTCTGGGGTATTGTAAACCTAATATTTGGAGGACATGAAACCATTTCCGTGCCTTTCCCTTAAATATCATTTATTTAAAAAAATATTTCTATTTTTATTTTAAAGTAATATTGTCACTGCTGATGAGCAATATCTGGATTCTCCTCGAAAATACCCATTTTCTAGTACCCTGTAAATCATGTAAAGCAAAAGATGGGAGGTGCCCAATCTAAGGATAATTTCTTACCAACCCAATTTTGATGCTGTCCCAAAGCAGGTGAACTGCATACATACCTGGTTTTGTAAATGCAGCCAAGTGGATGGCAAGAAAAACACTTAAGACAATACCTTGAGAAACTGCTTCCGCTTCCAATACTATTTTTATCTTGTCTGAAAGCTATGCTAATTCTTAAAACAGCATGAAATGGGTTCCAGTTATGAAATTACAAGACCAAAAATTCCCCTGAAATAATGCAAGTTACTTGAGCAAATTCTAATGAGGACACCGTGATTTCTCTAATTTTCTGTCACATTGAATAAATTATAATTCTTCATTAAAAATATCAAAAAAGTCCAGGCAATGGAAATGATTTAGAAGCAATCCTTTACAGGGGTGATGTATAATTCCATTTACTGAAGTCACCAAAGTGTGGTGGCAAGCAAAGCAGATAAAATTCACTCAGTGATTATGCCTAAAATCCAGGCATCCAAGAGGAGTTTAATTTCAAAGAAACCTCTTCATCCTTTGGGTAATATTAATCTAAATCCTCTGTCTCACATAATGCATTTCCTAGTTTTCAAAAATACAGGATGTTTTGCCGCAAAGAGAATTGAAAAAAAACAAAAATTACATATATAAAAGAAGCTTTACATATTGAATATATGATATCATTACATCAAATTACACATTTAAGTAGACATGTGCAACATTCAACAATATATTTTGGACTCAATGATCACTGTTGTTAAAGCAAAGCTACGTAAATGCTTACAAAAACACTTGACATCTTATTTACATAATAGTGAGATTGAGAATTATTCACTCATTCACACACGCACACACACACACAACCCAATGTATACATAATTAAGTCATTGTATCATTAGAAAAATAGCTAATCCTTCAACAAACGCTCATTAACAAACTAATTTGACACAAAATTTACATTGACTCACACTGTCATAGACATGTATTAAAGGAACATGAAAATAAATAACTGTTCTCTCTCTCCAAATAAAATAATTCATTTAAAAATCATGCATACTTCCCACTATAAAAAAATTGTTTAGCGCACCTAATCGGCATTTGTATAATTTAGCAAAAAGTTGATAAACCAACAGCTTGATCCAATGTGCCTATCATGCGACATGAAGATGCAAAATTTCACAAATAGTTCAAAATAGAATCAAATTTGTATGCCATAGGCACATTCAGAAAAGTTCATTTCCACCCATAATACCAAATATATAGTTCCCTCATTCATTAATGCATATGAACAGGAAATGATTTCATCAATCCAACTTGAGACCGATGTCTCTGAGTGGACATACGAACCAGACATTGAGATTCAATATAATTGAGCCAAAGACAAAAATTACATTCGACCAATAAAAGACCCAAGATAGAAATGTGAGATCAATGCTGAAGAATGACTACACTGACTGTCAACCAAATGAACCAACCTGCCAAGACACATGCCTGCACAAACGCACACCTCATGAAATATTTCAAAACATTCAAATCATAACTTGTGAGCTTTGACCCGGGCAACTATCAAAGATGGAGAAATACTATTATCAGTCGAAACATCAATGTTCATCCCTGTTGGAGGCTGTTGCTCACTGGTCAGAATCTATTTCACATCACTGCAACGGCTGACTGCATCTCCCCCGAGGCACATTTCCACCATAACCAGTGCCACCCACTACTGGCTCACCCAACGCAGAGTTCAAAGTCCTCCACCTCATCAAACTGTGAGTTGATCTGTGACGCCCACTGCTCCATCTGGTTTTCCTGAGCAATCATAAACAAAATGCACTTAAGAGTCAAGCACCTCTCACAAGACAAGAGCAGCTTTTCTGGAAGATGTATGCCCACCTCTATAGCCTCGTAGATTAAATTAAAATGGGTATGCTTTAAACTAACAAAGCTAGTTCAAGAAAGAAGGAATAGCATAAGCATTAAGCCACCTAGAAATATTCTTTACTGTATACAAAACTGGTCAACCCTAACACAGTATAATATGCGAATAAATTACTCAAAGTGTATGATTTTCGATGTTTTGTAATTTTTATTATCATTTATCAAAACAGCACTTACAGCCACGTCCACGTTGAGCAAAAGTTTAAACAACAGTCTTGGAATTGGAAAGTTTAATGTCCTGTCTTCTATTCTAATGAAGATGAGATGGAAACTTCCAGCAACCAGTGGAACAGATAAAAGGACAGTGGTACAGATAAAGGAAAATAGTGCTTGACCATCAGATTTAAGTCATTTTAAATATTTGTAGCACAGACACTTTCTCAATAATTTCATTCTATCAAAAACATTGCTTCAAAAGAGGGTTGTAAATATAATACTCCAAACACTATAAATTGTCCAAGAAAAAATTTAGAATATAATATTTGAAAGAGAATATTTGAGAGCTATACACAGAGGTTGGATTCATTATTTTGTTGAAATTAGTGCTTAACGATCCATTATTTCATCTTGAAAATATAAATTTAGCAAAATATTGCATTTAATAGTCATGTCGGACCATGCCTGACAAATGAGAAGGAAATTTCATTAAAGAAATAAGTTCCAAATTGTTGGCTGGAACTTACAACCGAGTTGATTTCTCTCTGTTATGACTATCCTGAGGAGTCTGAAGCAATATAGAGTGGAAGAAAGAAAACAGAATGTGACATTTTTTTATAAATAAACAAACAACTTTACGCAAGACACACCCTATACTTCACAAACAAGCATCATTATATCATATAAATCATACTTTAAGACCAAGTATTGAAAAAACCCTTATACAAAAAAAAATCCAGAAAGAAATTATGAGCCTCCTCCTAGTGGTAGCAGTTTTATGGGAGGTGACTGACAGCCAAGGTCCTTTATACCATTACGAATGGATGGGAAAGGAGGAAGGGTTAAGAGAAACCCGGCATCGACATTAGCTTACCCTTAACGAAAGGTACCAAGGGGTCCACAGACAAATGTCCCATTCCGATAAACGGCATACTCACACAAAGTATTCTCCACAAAAGACATGAAATAGGGATTAGCATACCACCGAAAAAGATCTGCCATCTCCAGAATTCAAACCCAGGCCCTCTGGGTGGGAGACCAGTATGCTAGCCACCACATCGTCCTGATCCTTATGAGCATTCTTAGCTCTCCTCCACACCAACTCACCTTGTTGTCGGCTCTGGCACCACGGGGCTTCACTGCTGCCTTTTGCTGGGGCTTTGGTACCTTGGGCTCTGCTTCTTTCTCCTCATGCTGACAATGCTTTTCCCTTTCCTCATTATCCTCCTCATCACTTGAGTCGAGGCAGAGGCCACCCCCGATCACCTTTTTCAGCTTGCGGTTCCAAGGGCGCTCATACGACCGTCGAGGAGGCTGAAATAATCATCATCATCATCATCAGAGATTAGAAAAAAGGCACAGGCGCCATTCAAACTCCCTCCACGTGAAAACTCAAGGGAGTCTCACATAATGCAGGGAATTTCTTCCTCCATTGTTGAAGAGTAGAAAAGTTGATTGTTCACATGACAAAGAGTGGTGACTCATTTCACGAACATAATTCATTCTTATCCTAGGATTCATTCATTCAGCTGTGCGTATATATCTAAACTGGGAGAGGGCTCAGTATAAGGGGCTAGTAAACAAAAAGATAGTTTGGCAATATAAACGGGGTGACAGGGAAGGGTTACAGACCTTTTTAAGGGAAAAATATTCAAAATGGGTAAGTGGTGGGCAGAATGTAGAAGAAATCTGGAAAACATTTAAGGGGATAATGGAGGAGGGATTAAATAAATTTGTCCCGAAAAAAATTCTTAAAGAAAATACTGATCCAGAATTCTACAACCGCAAAATTAGATCCTTGAAGAAAAAACTGAGAGTGATTCACAAAAAACGGAACGAGAGCTCGGAATGGCTCATAATTTACAAAAAATTAGTTCGTGAATTGAATAGAGAAAAGAAAATAGCCAAAGATAGTTTTCTACAAAAAATAATCGGGATAGATAATGGAAATAAATTTTACAAGTACCTCCGGAGGAGGAAAGACAACAGGGAAAACATAACAGCTTTAAAAAAAGAGGATGGGACACTAATCGTTGATGATAAGGAAAAGGCTAATACGTTTAATAATTGGTATGCAAGTGTATTTAAGGTTATGGTAAATAAAAAGGATCCTGTAGATTCATCTCTGAGTCAACAAGGAGGCGAAAAAATATTAAATACCAAAAGTATTAAAACGACGAGCGCAGAAATTTTTAAAAAAATTATGAAAATGAGGGCAAATAAATCAAAAGGGCCAGATGGTATCTCAATTGACTTGCTTAAATTGGGCGGTAGTGTAGTTTCAAATTATATAAATCATTTATTCAATGTTACCTTAAACAATAATGCCCTGCCAAATGCTTGGAAGGAGGCATATGTTACGCCAATTTTCAAAGGAGGAGATAAGGCACTAGTTGATAATTATAGACCGGTAAGCTTGACATCAGTTGTATGCAAGCTATTAGAAAAGATAATGGCTGATTATCTCTGGGACCTGTGGGAGAGTGAGAATTGGTTGTATAGTCGCCAATACGGTTTTAGAAAAGGGCACTCTTGTGAAACTCAGCTATTAGGGTTCTGCCAAGAAATGTTCGACTCTATGGATGCGGGAATAGAGGTGGATGCTATCATAGTCGACCTGTCAAAAGCCTTTGACAAAGTTGACCACGATCGCTTAATGCTTAAGATGGGCCAATTGCCACTACACACAGATGGAAGAGTAATCTCTTGGGTCAGAAATTTCATGGAAGGTCGAACACAAAGGGTAAAATTAGGAGAAGTGTATTCTGAAAAAGCAAGGGTAACATCGGGAGTCCCACAAGGAAGCGTACTTGGCCCGCTATTGTTTTTAATATATATAAATGATCTCCCAATAAATATTAATTCTCAGTTAAGACTTTTTGCAGACAACTGTATTATCTACAGGAAAGTCGAAAATGACAGAGACCGTGACAAACTTCAGAGGGACATTAATAAAATGGCTGATTGGGTAACAAAAAATGGGATGGATATTAATGTTAACAAATGCAAATCCATCACTTTTAGCAATAAGGTAAATGGAAACCATAGGGAATATAAATTCTCAGAAAATGTCATTCCTAGAAGTGATTCTGTCAAATACTTAGGTGTATATTTAACTAAGGACTTAGGGTGGGGGCTAAATGTGGAGTACATCTATAAGAAAGCTTTCAAAACTCTTCATTGGGTAATGAGAAACCTAAAAGGGAGCGTTAGGGCAACCAAGGAGAAGGCTTATCAGACCCTAGTAAGACCAATTTTAGAGTACGCTTCTCTTGTATGGGACCCTCATGAAGAAGGTCATATTAAAAAACTGGAAAAGGTGCAAAGAAAGGCTGCCCGATATGTACTGGGGAAGCATAGGAGGATGGAGAGTGTGTCTGACATGCTAGAAACGCTGGGCTGGGAACCTCTAGAATCTAGAAGAAAAGTAAGCAGACTTTGTGGAATGTTCCGAATTTTGAAGGGGGAGAAAGCTTGGGCAGATCTTAGGAAAGAGGCGGGGAACCCAAATTTTATAGGCAGAAATGATCACAAATTTAAGATAAAATGCCGGGCACAGAGGACAAATAAAAAAAATTTTCATTTCTAAATAGAACAATTGTTGAGTGGAACACCTTACCTGCAAAAATATTCGAGCCCTTTCCTAACAGAGTGTATACTTTTAAGAATAGATGTAAGTTATATATGTAAAAATTTGATTTATGTGTGGTGTATGGTATTATATGTTATAGCTTAATTTTTTTTTATGTCTTTTTTTTTTCTTGCTGGTTAATGGTTGTAAATGGGATGAGGATTCACTTGTTTTGTTAAAGAGATCTGTGTTTGTCTGGTTTTATGTATTATATTTTGCAATTGTTTGGGACTTGTGTGCCACCTGACAGTGTCTATTAGCACATGTGTATTTATAATAATAATAATAATTAAATTCACCATTTTACCTTATGACAACTCAAATCATTTTGAGAGACAGAAATTTTGGGAAAATATTACTTATTTTCATTGGTAAAACCCATAATTTTATTCTCTATCTACACAAGTCCCACCACAGTTATCAACCCAAAGGTCAGTTTAATATGTTAGGGTTAAAGCTGAACTAGTAATAAGCCTTATGGCAAGTAATATTCACATGTTGGAATATAGGGCCAGTTCCTTTCCCTACGCTGCTTATTGCTTCCCAGGAATATCTGGTACCCTAAAAATCACACAGCTAGGGTAAAGCTTACAGAGTTTCCCGAGACATTGCTAAGAATCAAATCTAGGCCTTCAGGTCAGCAATTCAACACTACCCACTGAACTACCATACTCCCTGGATAAAGTCTACTTCCATTAAATTAAGAGAAATAAATTTTCTTATGTCTGGTTTTGTAGTTGAATTTTTGGTATTTTTCATCAGTTGTTTCTTATCGTCTCAAATATGATGCTTGCATACACTTGTTGAACTCAATGTCGAATAATTGGAAGCGTTCACCTGGAACAATTTTACTAGATTGTTGCTTACATTAAATAGTCTGTGACATGCTGCATTAGAATAGCATTGTAGATTGTATTTTGAAAATAAGTGCATATCTTAAAGCCAAAATGGTATTGAAAAGTTTATGTTGAGTATTTCATAAGTTGGGCTATCACTGTACTTGGTACTCGCTTTAAAACTATCCCTCCTGCCTCTTCACAAATCACAAATGTGTTGGAGCAAACAAATCACATTTGCCCACTAACAAAACAGATGACATAGTTCTCCTATTCCACAAGTGAAAAGTACTCATTAAAGGAAGAAATGACATAATAATATTGGAGGTTTGAATCAGTTGGAAAATAACAATGATAAAATACAATACCTTTCCCGGTCATTAAGCCATTTTTGGCAAACACTTTTATATGAATTATGAGTCTCGAAATTCCTTAATTTCTTTAAAACACAACATGACCCCACCTTAGAGTAACTGAAGTTTTTATCCTCCCGGCTTGTCTTTCTCCACTATAAAAGTGAAAACGTATAACTAGGCAAGCAGGTTTAATGTAAAAAAAAGAGATATGAAGTATTAATCTACTACAGTGGCAATCTTACTCAAAGACGAACCTATCAATTACTACTCTGCTGTATTGCCGTGATAGTTCAGCTGTTAATTTGTAGCACAACAATCTATTAGCCTGATTAACTGAATTTCTTTACCTTATTTCAGAATAGATGGCATTTTGAAAGCTCCCAGTTAAAAAAAAACTAATTATTTCTATTAAATTAAAATGAAGGAAATGAAAGCCATTTTCTACTTCTAATTTCTACTACCCGTCTATTTTCCGGTAAAATAACATTAGTTCACCACAAATCCAAATTTTACCACTGAATGCCAAAAGGATTTTTTTCTAAGTTCTCCCATTACATGTCTTCAAGGATATCACATGACACCCACACAAGCATGGGGAGTTTACATCATGGAGTGAGAAAATTAATGATGACTGTTTTCTTTAAATAAAACACTAAAACAAAGGAATACCACAATCAACACACAATCGAATAACTAAAATTGCTTTATAATTAACCACAATAATATCTTTATAGCAATGACGCTTCTCACTTCAGCACTCAAATTTCATGCCATCGCTAGATGAGCAATAAAAAGTAATGCTGAGTTATGGTTGCCAATGCCAATGCTGGATCCACTCACACGAACGCAGAGGGGTGCTGCTTCAGCCATGTCCTCTCCCGCATCTTCACCAAAGAGCAACCCATTGGGTGGAGTTGCAATTCCCACAACTGGCTCCTTGTCCTTGGCGACATCCACCCCTACCCGCTTCAAGAGGTACTCATCAATGCGCTGGCTCGGACCCGTGATGGCTTCCAGCTCCTTGGCCCTCTGCCTCGCTCCCACTTGCTTCCTCACCCTCTTCTTCCCTTCTCCAAATTTTGCCCCTTGCTGCTGCCCCCTGGGATGCGCGCCACCACCCTGCAGGGGCATAGACACTGCTTCCAAGACGAGCGCCCTGCGAACCACCTCGGGGGCAAACCTTGAAGGAGCCATTTGTGCCGGGGAGGATAGAAGGAACGACTGGCGCATCGCATGGGTGTTTGGTGATGCAGGCAGGGGGGACGGCAGGCCATCATTGTCAACTGCAGCCTCCTCCTCATCGCTCGAGAAACCAAAGCACTTCTCAGCTGTGGTATTGGCCTGGAAAAGGAGAGTTTGATTTCACTCATAGACAAGTCATGGAACTGGGCACAATTGGTGCGGATGAGCAGGGTAAACATGACATCAAATCAAGACTTAAGGCTAAAGCCAATGGTGCAGTCGAACATTTTTCTAATTATAAAGCATTGACATTATAGAACAGCATTCTAATTATAAAACATTATAGTTGGGGGCTATAGACTAAAACAGTTCACATGGTTGGGAAGTGTTTTCAAGGGTGGGTGACAGGATTTGTTCATTAAAAGAAGAATTAATATAGGTAAAGAACCATTCACAAAGAGGCAGGAGTTAATGACAGGAACATTAACCCTTTCAGTGCTAGTCTCTTTCCCCTTGTATACGTGAAATATGCCTGGGCTGTTTTGATGAATTTATAGGTAGGCACTTAGAAATTTATGTTAAGCCAAATATGAATGCGTTTTGGGTAATTTATTTTGCATGCACTTTAAATGGTTACAGATACGATAAAAAAATTCAATGAAGTTGTTATCTTGCGTACACCTTTAGAAAAAATATTTTAAAATTTAAACTTTCACTTTCACATTAGAAAATTTGTCATTATTAGTTTCTACTACTAGCAATTAGGTCACACAAACAATTTAATGCTTTCGAACTATTTTTGAAATACATTGAATACACTGAAATATGTACTCAAGTCCAACACACCTAATCTTCCCAGGAATCAGCTACTACTACTCCTCTATCTAAATTTTCAAAATAGGGAACTCTAGGAAGAAGATATTCTTTGTTTTTTGACAAAGTAAGTCCAACAGAATGAAAAATTGAGTAATCATTGTTACTGTTAGTCTTTCCTAAGCAACACCAAAAGGGCTAAAACAGAGAATCCCATACCAGAGCAATGATAAAATGTTTCATTTCCACTGAAATGGATTATCATGTGTCATCAGAAATGTGTTAAAGACAAGAGGGACAAGGTAATTAGGGCTTGCTACAAATACGACCTTATAGTAATATAAAAACGAGCTTGTAAGTACTACAAAGAGGCATGATAAAAGGTAAGCTTATAAAGCTTACATTGATACGGAATCTGCTACACAGGAAAAGATTTTCACAAAGTATTGGCCTCAACCATCTCTCAAATCAAGATATAATACAAATTGAGTAGCTTCAGGGGTGATGTGGTGGAAATCGAACACGATGAATAACTGATGGAAGCACTTTTCCACTTGATAAATTTTTTTTTATTTTACGACCGCGTTTCGGTGTATTACATCATCATCCAGGTCATACCTGATGATGATGTAATACATTGAAACCTGGTCGTAAAATAAAAAATTTTACCAATGAAAAAGTGCTTCGATCAGTTATTCAAGATATACTTCAATGCAGAAAACTTCCTATGCTTGAATAACCAAAATGTGAACACATTTTCATTGTGAAAATTTGACAGCAATGATAAGTAAGCAAAACAGATTCTTAAACATTGTCGACAAAAGCTTTGTGATGCACAGGAAAGTAAAGGTGCGAGTGAAAAAACCCTCGGCCTATAGATTGCCCCGTGGCATTCTTGGTACCCACCCCACAAGCTGACAGATTGGCTCGCAGGCACTAAAAGGGCTAAGTAAAGATTTAAAGAACAGAGTAGCAAAAACTTAATTAAGAAGCTTAGTTTTATGTGGATCAGAAACTTGGTTCTTGAGGCAAGTGGATAAGCGTAAATTGGAAGCCTTTAAGATGTGCATACGGAAAGGCATGGAAAAACGAAAATGGAACAGAAGGAAAATAAACAATTGAGTCTTGTACGTGGTAGAGGAGGAGAGATGGCTGTTGGGAGAAATTAAAAGAAGGTAGGACATGAGCAGGAGTTATTAAGAGATAACAGGATGCTAAAGACTGTACTCGCAGGGAAAATGCTGGGAAAGCAAAGTATAGGAAAGGAAAGAATATTCAATTTGGAGGGTATTAGGGGAGGTTAGAAGTATGCAGAGCTTAAAAATAAGTAGTAGTAGTAGTATTTAGGGGAGGCGATCGACTGCTGAGGTCATTTGCGCCATTGGGGATGGACAGGAAAGGATGAAGGGTGGAGAGAAACCCGGCGTCGGCATTAGCCTATTCTTTACGAAAGGCACCAAGGGTATGCAGCTTAACATCCCATCCGACAGACGCCGTACTCACTCAAAGTAACCTCTACAAAGCACCTCAAGTAGGGATCGAGATACCTCTGAAAAATATTCAACACCGCCGGGATTTGAACCCGAGCCCTCTGGGTGGGAAGCCGATATGATAGCCACCGCACCAATCCCGACCCCACTTCAGAATAAATTATTGTAATAGGTAGCATGGGGTCTAATGATATTTTTTGTCATGTTAGTTATGGCATAGGAGTACAGTCAAGTAGCCCTAAGGTTCATTAAAAACCAACCCTTAGATGGTAGAATAATACTAATTATGTAGAGTTCATATCCATTTGGCTTACATGATAATTTCCAGTGAATTTTTATCTGATGAACTACATGCAGTTCTGATAGACAATATCTTGACACATTGAATTCATAATGCAGCATTCTTCATTGACTACTGTAGGATGTTCATGTAAAATCCATTATTTTAAGATGAAAGTCTCTAACTTTCACAGAGCATTACACAATCAAATTTCTGTATTACACATTAAACTCACTGCTGTGCATTTACAAGTTTTTTTTGTTCTGTCCACTTCCCTATTCTTTTAATCATATAAAACCCTGAATGAACATTATTTAATTTCAACTTTCCCACTGTTTACCTCTTACTGCAAGATTTCACTTTTTTATTACTATTTAGAATTGCTTCCCAGCTATTTAGGACATTTTGCATCTTCATTTCGGGTGCCCATTAATAAAATAGGTTCAGATTCTAATTTTTTCCAGGTTTGAAACGATTTAAATTCATTTTCACAGGCTTTGTGCTACAATTTCTATTAGCTCGTATCCCTGATGTGAACCAACAGAAACTGTTAAACTTACAAAAGCAAATGTTTCATCACTTTCCCGTGTACCATAGGCACTCGTGGATAATATTGAATACAAATACTTTTGAAAATTTACAGCTCACCTAAAGAAAAAATCCCCAAAGTAGAGTTCTTGACTTGTTTAAACATCTAGATGAATTATCTAATTAATGAAACAAAAAGTTAAACATGCTAAGACACCGTTTAACATTTATCATAGCTAGTATTCAAGAGAATTAATTAACAACAATCAACATAGGCTCATTATAGCTTTAAATAGTGATTCAACATTGCTCTGCTAAGAACTGATATTTCCTTGAACTTTAAACTGTTTATTAAGAGAATGATACTAGATTCCAAAATACTTTTTTTCAGGAAATATTCTTAAGCTTACTTCATATAATCACAATGAAAAAATGCAGTAAAAAATTATGTTCAGCCCTATTCCTTTTAAAAAAATCTTGCTCACTATTGTAATACAGAAGTATTAATCCCAGTATATATTGGTATATTTGAGTCCATAGCTCGATATGGCATCATCTGCTGGGGGTGTTTGGCACATGGAAACATCAATAGAATACTTTCACTTCAAAAATGCGCATTAAGGGTTATATTTAAACTAAATGCAATAAAATCCTGCAAGGAGTTCTTCAAATGTCACAAAATCATGACCATTCCCTGTATACATATGTATAATGTGATTTTGTATGCCAGCACCAAAACCCCTTCTCTGGTCAGAAATAGGGATGCTCACAACTATGACACCAGGGGTAAGGATAATCTTCATAATGGCCATTGCTGAGTAGCAGTACTACAAAAAACCCCTGAAGTTTCAGGAAGACTGCTGTTTAATTGACTTCCTGAAGAGTTCAAACGAATACTCCCACATGAAAATATATTTTAAAAAACGTCAAAAGATTTCTTGGTTAATAATGTTTTTTATAGCATCCAAGAGTACATAGAAAGAGCCAATTTTGGGAATTCTGTTTTTTAAATCTTTAATACTCATCTATTCCATGTGCATTAATATTCCTATGAATTTGTGTGCACGTTAATGCACCTATAAATGTAATTGAATCTTAATGAAGCCCATAAAATTATGTATTGTTCTATGGCGAATAAACCTATCTATCAATCTATAACACAGAAGAATATCAGTAAGTACATGGAGTTTTCGGGTATAAAACCACTACACTTATGGAGTATTCATCTCTAATGACACTCTCACTAAAAAGACATACCTAATGATTACAATCAATTGTAAGTGCAGTGGTAATTAGGCATAGCAGGAAACTTGGTTTCACACAATTCTTTTTATCCTTTTGCAGAGTACTTGAAATGTTGAAAGCTATTGGTAAAAAAGAAATAGCTATATTACTCATTCAAATTAAATTAAAACGAAGAAAATGCATACAGGTAATTTTTCCTTTCAGTGTCCTACGTCCATCTATTTTCTGGTTAAATAACATTAATTCTCCTAAATTTGCAGTTTTACAGCTCAATTTTTAGTTTATGCCTGTTCCATATTTTCAAGGATTCAATAATTACTGGCCACCCTCTTATATTATTGTATAATTCAAATAATTTCAAAAAACATTTGCTAACATTGATGAACAATACATCTAGTAAAGGAAATTTTGAACTCCTTCAACTTATAATTGCTGTATGTCTTGCAATGGCACACAAAAGGAGGAAAAATGTCAAAACAAACATACTTCATAAAAAAACAATAACTTCTGTGGGTTTCATATGCAAATCGCAACATAAGGTTTAAGAGTCTTAATACAGAAATATGATAATTTTAAGAAGAGCATGAATATTATAGC
The DNA here is from genome assembly GCF_022747635.1 of Hetaerina americana. Classification (NCBI taxonomy): domain Eukaryota; kingdom Metazoa; phylum Arthropoda; class Insecta; order Odonata; family Calopterygidae; genus Hetaerina; species Hetaerina americana. Next base: position 261,089 of record NW_027287073.1, on the reverse strand, counting down.
TAAAACATATCAACATTTATTTTTCAAATTTGAATCCCCATTGTCATGAAAATTATTTCTCTTAAAAGAATTTTAGAAAGGACTTGTGCTAGTAATAATAATTATTGTTGCCACAGCACCTTAGCTCAGTTTCTTCATGCTGCAAAGTTAGTTCACCTCATTTACTGTTTTAAATTATGTAAAATTTACACCAAACTACAATGGAAAAATTAGGTGAAAAAAAGATGCTTTTCACCAAGGCACTGACGAAGGAAATAGACACACCATATGTTGTTATCTTTTTAGACTTACCCTGCTACCACTGTTCTTATTTTTTCCCTTAATCGAGTCAACAAGTTTTAAGGTAAAAGTGACTTTTCTTTTCCTGAAATATGCACTTTATTGTAATTTATAACTTTATAAAAGGTCCCTTACAGATAAAAATGCAAGGAAGGGATTAAGGGGGGAGCTATGCATCTTTCAAGGTATTCCATAAAACCATTCCCCAACTTTTCTGGTGCTTATCATTTTCCAAATGGTTAACAGGCAAGAAGAGCTTTAACATTGACTCAAGAGAGCTGGTTAGGTCGGAACAAACTCTAGAGTAAGAACTTTTTAAGCCCTGCCAATGGCATGTACTCTGTGGTGTGTTAAGCATTTCCGTGCCTCTCTCACCTGAGATCGGGTGAAAATGGATGATGTATCTGTTGCACTCCTAGCCTTGATAGGTGTTGAGTGGATGTTGGCAAACCCCAAGAAAAAGCTTGAGTTGCCATTGCTGAGCAATGAGGTGTTGAAGGATGCATTCTCATTTAAGGGAACATTCTCAGGCAAAGCGAATGATGAAGCCCTGGCCACTTTGCTGGGCGTCACTGCACTGCAAGCCTCCACCACCACGTCATCAGTACCCTTGGTATCAGCAACGATATCTTCCTCCAAGACCTAGGGATAGAGAAAGAATGTTAGCCCCTTAATGTCAACAAAGTACTAATCGTTTTGAATTCTAGACTTACATTCTACCTGATATACATGAAAATGAAGCGAGGATTCCTTGAAATGAATTTTACTAATCAATAATAATATAATAAAATAAAAATAATGATAATAAAAAACATCATAAGATGCATTTCCAATGGTAAAAGTTCTTTTTTGTCATAAAAGTACCCCATATCATTTCGCCTATAAAATGTCTTCCTTTTACAGGATGAAGAAAAACTAACATTAACTTATTAATTTAGATGTTTTTTTTCTAAATCAAGATGAGTTTTTCTGGATCACTACGTAAACTTTTAAGTAAAACTGGCCTTCTAGAGAAATTAAAAAATCACTGTACTGCGGAGTTTTCTTATTTGCCAATTGAAACCATAATATATTAATGTGGCCTAAAAATCACTTGCAAAGAGTTTTAAATCTCTTGCACTTACTTCTGTACGTAATTCACTTGTGATAATCCTTTAAAATTATATGTAGCACAAGGCATCCATCTAGACAGTTTCTAATGAGACCGTATTCTAGTGTCAGGCTGTAGTGATAGTAGGTGGTTGTGGCAGATATCATTGTAGTGCATACATTTATATTTATATCTATACTGTCTGCCTAGGTATAGATTTTTATGGTGTAAATAATGAGTAACTCATTATGTTAATTATGCTGTATACTGTTTTTTATTATCACTCTTATTATCATCCATCAGTTTTCCTGCTGTTACAATATGCAATCTATGCTTATGCCCCATACTGGATCTATGTACTGATTCGGGTGAAAATAAATATTATAATTATTATTATAGTGAGTAAGGCTATGGATATTTTGATAGTCTGTGCTATGCTTTCTAGCTTAGGAATACCTTAGTAGCATATTTATTTACTGTGTAAACTATAAAAGTCATCTAACTTTGATAGGTATTAAGATGAAAGAAATTGTAAGAAACTTACAAAATGGACACTTTTATTCTTTTTGGGAGAGGAGAAGAATTAAATGTTTTAGAGAAAAATTTTAAAAATAAAAAATGACTTTTTCTCTCGATACTTGATTCATGTTGTGTTAACAGTTAAAACTTTGAACTAAGATGTCCGTGATGAGTATTCCATGATACTACGAAGATATTAAAATAGCAACAACCTTGACAAAGGATACCCAAACCTATTCTCACAGTTAGAAGTATAATCCTTCATCACAACGTTTATTCCAGACTATAAAAAAATCAAATGACTAATAAATCCCAATCTCAAAATCTATCCACCCTTTCATCATTTGCAATAATTAAATTTACCACAATATTATGTAATTATCATTGATAATTGGCCACTGTAACCAACTATATTAACTAATTCTGAGTATGAAGAAATTTGTAGGTCATTAAATACGATCTTAAAAATTATCACTAATATTACAAACTATCACTTATGGAACACAATCAATGCTCAAACAATGAAATCAGACCAGGGCAGTTGATCACTTACCTTATTGGCCAAAGAAATTTTGGGTGAGGGTGTGGTGGCAGGAATGTCTGGTGGTGACTCGGGTACAATGGAGAGGCGCTTCCTCACTCGCTGCCCCACCCCACATGGGATGGCATCCCTGGTGCTTGCCACGATAGCAGATGAGGGCACTGCTTTCTCCTCGGGCACCGATATGGCCGTCGATGTTGACTCAAAGGAAAAGAGGGCAGGGAGAGACTCCACAGAAGAAGCTGTTGTTTCTGACCTCGAAGGAAACCTCACCCTACAGCACAGAAATAAATCAACATAATTAACATTAGCCTAAAAAATTTAAGTTACATTGTACAAGACAATTACAAGCAGCATTGTTGATTTCAGCTACAGATCTAATTATTTCCTCAAAACCCTCAAGGACTGCTGTGTTTACTTTTTCCATGCAAAACTCACTCTCAAGATATCACATCATTAATAAATAAAATTAAACTAATTTTTAAGGGACATGGCTCTAAAGAATACTCTCTTAAAATATTCATACGTACGCAAATTGCAGCAAACCTTGACACATCTCTTTAATTATTTTGGTAATAGAGTTACCATTTTTGCCAGCTTATAAGATGCACTTTTTTACTCCAAAATGTGCACTATTACTGGCCTGTATCTTATGGACAGAGGGTGTACAGGTACAAATTTGTCCCAAAAGTTGCAAGTCGATTTTCTGGGAAAAATACCTACTATTAGGTATTTTTCCGTCCTCACAACAGAAAATTATTATCTTCATTTCACATTTTGATAATAACAGTGCTTTGAACAATAGTAATCATTAAAGATTTAATACTTCCAAGACAATACTTCCTTAAAAAATTCAACAAGAAATTGTTAATATATACAATATAGCACATTTCATCTTACATATGGTGCTGCTGAGAAATATACGCAGGTCTAATGGGGATGTCACCCCTCTGCTCAAACATTTTACCACGTGCGGTAAATTCTACGGCCTACAGGTACCCAACTGTAAGTAGTAAGATGGTGTCGTCCATTAGTACGTTAACATTAGAATAACCTCATGGGATCTAAAGAAAGAAGATTGCCTAACAATATTGCATTTAAACAAAACGTAAAACAGTGAATTACTTTTCAGAATGTGGGAACAGGGCCGCTGAAAGGCATTTTGCCTTGTGAATGCAGACAGAAGTACAAAAAACTTCACATTTATATGCTCCTAAACGACCAAAGTTTGAGGAGCACCTTAAGAAATGGATAAAATACAGGAAGGACAGGATTACTGTTTTGACAAAAATGATATTAACTGAAATGAGAAAATTAGTGACTGGTACGTGTTGCTGATTTTTCTGGGACAACATTATGTGTATGAAAATACATTGATCCTTTTCACTTTGACCCAAGAATTTTTCATAAATTCTAACCTAAAATATCAAAGTGCATCTTATGTACTAGGAAATACGGTACATCTATTTTTCAACAAGAAGATTTCCAGAGGATGAAAGTAGAGCCTAGTTTCATGAGTATAAACTAGTTTCATGAGTAATTGTAACTTGGAGGAACTTCCATCATTTCACCTATAGCGTAGGGCTAAAAAGATTTGTACTCCAGAATTCAAATCATTAGCATTTAACACAGGAATAGACAACTGAATTGGCTACTAGATTCATTACTTTTTAAGCTTGCACAGGAAAGTCAATAAAATACTAAAAGTCACACTAATATGCTGTGAATACGATCCCTCTAAATACCAGCCATGGTACACATTAAGTTCTTATATACGTATTTGAATGCCAAACTTCAATAAAATTACAGCCTAAAAATATCATTGACCACCTAATTAATTACAATGTTCAGAATGTAAACTGGCAAGTACAAGATGCGTTGAAGATTAAAGGCCTCCTAATTTTATTCCAATTGACTACGAACATAAAACAAAAATCTGAAACTTCTGTTACTTCTTAAAATTATCCCTGTAGGCATACACATTTTTCACTACATCAAAGCCATGATTCAATAACTGCTGAGAGTGCTTCTCTAGGGGACCCTTTTGTTGACTGAAAATTGATGATGCAAAAACAACATGCTGTATTCGGTCAGTCTTCTTTTATCTATTGCACACACAGGCACACATTTTGCAATCAATTGGCAATTAATTTAGGTCAATTCTAAGCACAAAAGAGGAAAGAACGAATGATTACATACCATTCTTTTACTCTAAATGATATCCTTTTAAGTGCATATTAAAAACTCTTCTCACTCTAGCAAACAGCTGTACTTACAAACCCTGTGCGCAGCATGGTGTAGCCACGCATGACTTGTATGTATAGGGTGCCTGGATATTTTAAGCTGAACCGCTTATTTCTATTTATGCTCAGTACTGAGGAAGAAATTGGGAGAACTTGAACACACCTAAAAAACAAGAAGTTCCCCAAGTTTTCCAGGCTGTTTTTTTCTCCAAACAAATTTTTATGTTTTTGGAAAAATTGGCTATTCAATTACAATTGACTGTAAATATAATTAACTCAGGAATGACTGGAAGCCCCAGGGCAATACTGGGCAAATAATATAGTGTGGTATGCTGGAAGTACACATAAATGAATGCAGGAAGAACATTGTGTAGGTGCACCATCCTGATTAGAATTCCTCTCGTAAACTATGTCTACATAAACCACCTGTGATCCACCAAAAAGTTGTGGGGTAGGAAGTGCAATCACCGGGTGGAAGAGGTAAGAGAAGAGAGAAAGGATGATATTTAAGGGGTACAGGAATGGGAAATAACATCCACTTAAAATCCTTGAAAAAGTGTGCATGGTGGTCCTCGCATATATAAATGTTGATGGAAAACTTAAGTTTAAAACATGCGTTCATTTTTACCTACTGCAGAAGTTCCCTCGTATATTAAAGAGGAGAGAATAAAAATGAACCACAACCACATATGATAAACCACCATCATACTACAACGGGTCATACAGATCTAGAAAAAAGAAGATGAAAATTCTATTTACATTCCAATTCTACAACTAAGCAATTCATAATGGACCACAACGAGAGGAACATCGATTTACTGCTAATGAAATTAATATTCTGAAAAAAATAGTGATGTTATTTTTCACTATAATCGTAAACTTCGAAAAAAATTATTCAACAATGGTGAGGGGAGTATCATTTCAGTGGTATGAAACATTTAACATTTTTATCGATCGAAAGAAAGCCTGAAGATCACTCACAAGCACAATAAAAATCCCTTGTTGAAAACTGCACGGCCGAGGAATAAAATGAAATATTTTTTACAAAAACCACAACACAAACCCACCAAAGTAAACAATGAACATAATAAAAAAATTAGGAAATATAAAAACATTTAAAAACCAATTATTTTAGCTCCTATTTAGACAAAACACAAACAACTTTGTCAAATTGCACAATCTCAGCATGGAGAAACAAATGGGACAAGGGCTGAGAAGAAGAACAGACCTAATAGGCGAGAAATAATATCTTAGCATGTTCTCCCTAAATATTTCGAACATTTTGCCTCTTATAGCAGGGTGGCCATCAATTGAATGGTTTCCGATACCAGGTACAAGAAGCACTATTATCTTAGTAGTACTACTCAGATGCTTTCAAAATGAAAGATGGAAAAATTTCCCGCAAAAATTTAACTTCTCCAGGTATGGGAACACCAGGGCGATTTCCAATTTTGACACCGCCTGACCGTACGGAGTGATACATTTCTGCGCACTCATACCTGTGAAATTTTGGGAAACCCCTCTTCTTTCTGGCGTTGTTTGGCGCCCTCTTCCTTCGCCGCCTCCTGCTCGGTGGTTCGCTTCCATCGACCTCAAACTCATACACACTCTCCTTGCCTGAGGTAGCGGGCACTGAAGGTCTGGCTGCATTCATGTAAACGCAACGTCTCCCCCCAACATCAGTGCTGCCCCCCTTACTGGCCTCATCCGACAGCCTCAAAGAGGCTCTGGCACTTTCCCTCCTCCGAGGTGTTTTCACAACAGCACCTTTTGCCCCACATGACTCCTTGAAGGATGGGCGTACGTCATTCGGTGATTCAACTCCAAGTGCAGAGACAGCCGCTTCTCCCGCCTCCTCCCCCTTCCTCTTTCCACATACGGACTCCCCGCGGGGACTGACATTCGTCTTCTCCCGCAGCACCACCCTCCCGCCAAGGGCCTTGGCACCACCTCCGTTCGCTGAACTACAAGATTTCTCATTGCGCAGGGGAGTTTTCCCCTTGGCCTTAGGGGTCTTCTGGCCACTTGGAGTGGGAGTATTTTCGTCATTGCATTTGTTTCTAACTCGCAAGCGCATGTTGGCTGCATGAATTCCACCACTCGAGCGTCATAAGAATAACCACACAAAAGCAGCACCGGGTCCTTTAAAAACAAGTAAATAGAGAATAAGTGATAGGGCAGAATAGCAATAATTAATTTTCTACCAGAGTTAAATTTATCCAAATACATACTCAGCACTGACAATATATTAATTTACCTTTGATATGTTTACTAGAGGCGCAGGATGTGGGCGACGAAGTCAACCTGAAATGATAAGTGATCCAGATGAGGTGAATGATTCACAAATGCTGCTAAGGAGGTTACACGAAGGACCTTACGTGCGTATTTACTTGGGGGTGTGAACCTTTGTTTTCATCGATTTCATAGCCAATCAAAATTTAAGTAACGTGAAGCACGCCCGAAAAGATTCATACTTTAAACGCAATTTGGAACCAACGTATCTATGATATTACACCTTGGAATCGTTTGCTCTAATATTACTACAACTTTTGAGCAAATACTTTTTTGTGGCTAATTGGTCTCGGATCACTGGAAATTAATGGTTCTCACTTTAACTCCAAACCCATCTTCCACTCTCTGTAAATCAAGATACTTTCACAACTTTCCAAATATGTACCAATTTTCATATGAACTCACAGCAATTTGGTGGAAACTAATGACTATTTCCTAACACACAGCTAGGTGTTCTTATTCAGAATCAAACATGCACCCTGTTGTTTACACCGGACCACAATGCAAAACTATCTCCATCAATTTCAACGTCATAACCCAATTTCAACGTCATAACCCTGAAGGTTTGTTTCACATTCCCACAAGATATCCATTCCTCAGCAGGCATTTTTTTCGACAAAATCCTTCCCTTTCCTACCTCACACTCCATGTACCAAAACCCTTTGCGTTCCCAAATTCATGTCCTGATGGGCCAACAACATACACTGACCATCGTGATTTCGGCCGCCCGGGGTATTTAAGGTATATATTTTTAGCAGCCTTTGGAGTGCGTGTGCAACATTTTGGTTGCGGGCCTCTACTGGTTAGATATAACACGTTTCCACCATCATTCCACAAGAAGAACGCAAGACTGGTACCTACCTCTGGCTGACTTTCACATATTCTCAACAAATGCATCACTTCTCAATGGAAAACACTCTTCGGTATCGTTTCCAATGCCCCAACACTAAGGTATAGTGAACTGACAAATCAGAATACAAATATCAAGTTTCAAAGGTAACCCACCTAAATTAGGTTTTGGACAATTCCTAACAAGCATTACGTACTGCGTATTACAGCAACTCCCTCGCTAGCTGGATTTTTCCTCCACCATTTCTTTGCATTCATAATCTCGCCTCAAGCTGTCCGGCAAAGTTATTCCTTTAACCTCTGCACCAACACCATCCTCCAATCTATTATGGTCTTAACTTTCCGGCATCTTTCAATATTTCCTCCACCCACTTTCTTGTCTTCCTATTACACTTCCTTCCTCAAACTTTAATACGACATACCTTAGTATGATTTCCTCACCAATTGATTGAAATAACTAATACACCACATAGCTCACGAAAAAATTATAATAGCATATGGCTTTGAGATTGGCTAAAATCTACGGACGTAAACAAAAGTAATTATGAAGCCTATGGAAATATTCACCTAGCATCGTGTAAACTATACTAAGAAATGTCCAGGATTTGCGTGCATTACGGTTATACCTCAAACTAATACGGTTAAAAAGCATTTACACGAGTAAAAAATCCATTACTTACACAAAATATCACCGTAAAAAATGTAAGTAGTATCAAACTTCAATCACCGGAATCCCGCCATCGTTCACGTAACTGTTGTAGTCAAAACTCGTTTCTGTTTTCCATTAGTGAAAATTTATGATTGTAATTTGGTGATAAAATTACATTAACTGGAATATAAATTCTTTTTTGGTCTTTAAAGTTTTATGTGAATTCTCAATTAATAGAATAGGCATATGGTATTAAAGAAATCCCATTTCTTATACCTGTTAGCACCTGTTGAATACAGTGATTTGACTTCAATAGTATTAACGAACTCGGGGAAACAAAATATTAAAAACAAAAGAGAGATGACGCCCGTTACCAAGGTGTGCACAGTTAGCAATGTAGTAACAGAAGGCTTTCAATCACCGTATATGTGGAGGTGAAGTTTTAAACTTGTATAATTTATTTTGGAAATTAACCCTGTTGTTCTTCGGTCCAGGCCCTAGTGTTTAATATATATGCCATTGAATTTTACTCGCGAGCTAAAGGAAAGACAATAAAAGTGTAAAAATTATGTATTTATATGGAGAGCTCCCATTAAGTTATTGGCATTTTTGTTAACCTATCAAAGTCAGTCCCGCTGAGCAATAGTGCAATATAGCCAGCTGGTTAATGTCCCATTGACAAGAGAACCAGTTACCTTATTAAGAAAGGACACTAGCGGAATTTTTGTCCACAGTCAATGAGTCCTTATATCCAACGGTAATAAGAACTCAATGCATGGGTTGGAGCTAGAAGCGTCCTCTGCTTTTGCCCCAGGTTCAGTAGGTATTTTCATGAAAACTTATAAAAAGTAAATGGTAATGAATTCTGTTCAAGAATTTAGCAGAGAAGTGACGAAATGTGGGCAATGTGTTCACATGTCTTCGTAGGTCTTACAACTTGAGTGTAATTTCCAATGTTCAATTTAGTGTTAGCAAGGCCGTTGTATATAAAATGTAGTATGATACTGCTACCGAGAAATGAATATTTGGAAATAATACCCTAGGGCAATCTCAGCAATAGTCAACAGATTATGGCCGAGAGTAATCGTAATCCCCCCCAATAATTAACAAAGATATTTGTTTTGATAGGAGAGGATAGGTTCATCCCAGCCAAACCCTTTTGAAATTCACAGATTAATGGCAGGAAAGATATGTCCTACCCTCTCTCCCAACAAAACAAACCACTCTACTCTACTCCTACTCTAATCCCCCACTCAACTTCATATACTTCCTCCATTCCGTACAAAATCCCGATCCTATTTCTAACCCTCCCTCATTAGCCTAATATTCTCCCCTCTATCAATGATACAACATCCCATTCTTGATCATTATGCTTTGCATCCATTTTCCCTTTCTCCTTATGATTTCTCCCAACAATTTCCTCTTCTCCCCACCACACCTAGCACTTCCTCGTTTGTTTTCTTTCTGTCCACTTCACCTCTGTACTTCTCCACACCCACATTTCAAAAGCCTCCAATTGATGCCTATCATCCTGCTTCATTGACCATATTTTTGAGCCATACATACCTATGCTCCGTATCAAACTTTTAAAGAGCTTTTTCTTAACATTCTTACCCAGAATCCCTGTTGTCAATTCCCTCCTTGTGAAGGATTCTTTCCTAATTCAATTCCCTTCATTATGTCGCCACTCTGTTGACCATTTTGGTCCAAAACACTTCCAAGATATGTAAACTGGTCCACCTGCTTTAGGTTTTGCCCTTCTATTTTAACATTTGGTACAGTTTTTCTTCCTGGAAAACTGAATAACCTTTGTTGTTTACATTCTCATCCCATTCTATCGCACTGAATTTCCAATTCACTCAGCAAGGCTTGCAACCCCTTGCCTATCTGGACTCTCCATCCCCTACTGACATATGAGAAGTCTGAGAGATGCATGAACAATTTGTGGATTAACCTCCTAATGGAGGTTAAAATTTCAACATCACAATTCGAGGGGTATATGGCAAATGGAAACCTTCATCTACCAGGGCAGCAGCATAACATGGGATGAAATAAGGTCCACTGTCATCAAGCAAAGAAGGGCACAAGCTAAGAATGCATTCATGAAGAAGAGGCAATTACTATATAATGGGAAGAGTTCACCCCAGCCGTACTCTTATAAATGGGCAAAGGATGGGTGGGGGATATTGGAGAAAATAGAAACAGTAAATCGATAAAAATTATAAAATTAAATAATTAACTGAAAATAAGACTAACAATGAATATAGTAAAAAACTGAAAATAATTGAAATATTTAAATACCGCAAACGGTTAGAACAATGAAATGGAGGACTGCAAATAAATCACGTACTATCTGGCTTGGATATACTATACAGCATTGATCTATGCTAGTCTCAAGCACACGTAGTAAAATTAGAATAATACAAAAAAAATTAATTTTTTTGAATACTAAAAAAGTGAAAATTAATTTACTGTTTCTATTTTCTCCAATATCCCCCACCCATCCTTTGCCCATTTATAAGAGTACGGCTGGGGTGAACTCTTCCCATTATATTTATACGGCTGTAGTTACCGTTCGCTTTGTATATTCAATTACTATGTTCAAAGAACCTAAGGCTGGGAACAAGAAGGTAAATCGTCACGACTTTCGTGTGGAGCATGGCGCTCCATGGTTCTGAGACTTGGAGCATTGGAAAAGTGGACCAGCTAAGAATAGAAGCATTTGAAACATGGTGCTGAAGGAGAATGCTGAAGATTAAATGGACAGATGAAGTAACGAATGAGGAAGTATATAGAAGAGCAGATGAGGATAGGACCTGGAGATAACTGGTTTAATGCCTTAATATAAGATATAGAGAACTCTACGGCAAAGAAGAAATAGATTGATTAGACACACATTGAGGTACAATGGATTGATTAGGAATATAATGTAAGGGAAGATTCCACAAGGAAGACCAAGAGACATGTACATATGACAAATTAAGATGGACGTAAAACAGAGAAAGTATCAAGGATTGAGGGCATTGACATTAAATAATAATAATAATTTTATTGGTCCAGCGATCAAGTACATGATATAGGACAAGTCAGAAGAGTAGAATAGAAGATGGCGAGCACACTATAACAATATTACACTCCATCATTAATGAAATCCACAACCTTGTAGTACATTTTCTGTAGTAACATTGCTTTAATTTTGGATTTAAAAACGGAAAAACTATTGATACCCTTTAACTCATTGGGTAATACATCGTAAAGTTTTAAACCCATTGAGTTTGGACCACACAAAGAACTTGTAGTGCGTACATATGGGATATGAAGGTCATTAGAACTTCTTGTGAAGTGGCTGTGTACAGCACTGTTTTTATAAAATTTGGTAAAATTATTGTAGGTATACAATAACACATATAAAATACATACACAAGGAAAAGGTAACAGGCCCAGCTTTCTAAAAATGGGTTTACAAGGGGCAAGATAATGGGAATTGGTTATTAGCCTCACTGCTCTTTTTTGCAGTTTAAAAATTCTGGATGCATGGGGTGATGAACCCCAGAACAAGATACCATGTGTTAAGTGGGAATAAAACTGCCCATAATACAAAGTCAACAGCACATCTTGAGATACCGTGGATCTTAAGGATCGAATTAAGAAGCATTTGGCACTTAGCTTCTAAGACAGATTATTAATATGCAATTCCCATGTCAATGAAGCATCGAGGTGTAGCCCAAGAAATTTCACACTACCCACCTGGGGAATTGGCTTTTGGTTAACTTGAACACTAATAGAGTTGCTTGTTTTGTTCTTATTATTAAAATAGACAGTTTGGGACTTCTCAACATTAAGATCAAGGAGGTTGTTGGAGCACCAGTCACTTAAATTATCAGAAACTAAATTGCATTGATTGGACACAGTGTCTAAGTCAGTTGATGAAACAAGGACATTAGTATCATCTGCATACAGAACAGGAAGGGCACCAAGAATATTTGAGAGAATATGAGATAAGTCATTAACATAGATTAGAAACAAAATGGGCTCCAAAACAGAACCCTGTGGTCACCCTGAGTTACCCCTTTTTTAAGTGAGGGGTAAAAACAACCATTTAATTTGATAACAACTTGCTGGGATCTATTGCTCAGGTATGATGGAATCCAATTATTAGCTCCACCACGAATACCAAGACAATGAAGTTTTTTTAAGAGTAGAGGGTGATTCACAGTATCAAAAGCCTTGCTGAGGTCGAAATACATACAGAGTAGAATTGAGGACTGAAGTTAACCAATCCTAGGATTGAAATATTGATGATAATGATGTATATATTTTTTGCCTCAACTTGTGTATGTATGCATACATATTATGCTACGTTTTACAGTATTTTATAACCATTTCCTTTGCTTTTAGCTAAAAAGCTGTGGCAAGCACAAAAACAATCACTCATTAATCAGGTATAAAGCTGCAATATCAGGATTTGAAAATTATTTAAAAAATGAGGTAATTCAAATAGGATCTATGGAATTTTATTGCGGCACAATAATCATTTTGACATATAAAATTCTGTTATTGATGAAAACACTGGAAACAGCACGTTAAGCTAACATTTTCTGATGTAAATAGATTTTGTGATCAATGATTCCATTTTAAAAGAAATAAGGGCAATCTTGGTCTGGATGGTAAAATTTTTGAGCGACATATTTCATGCATAGAAACACATGTTTTAGACAAGTTAATTATGTCTTGCTGATGATTTAGATAACTTATAATCATTAATTTCATTTCCTCAGGTAAATTAAGTAGACAGCTGTCATCAATATTCCCATAAAATTTCAGATAACTTCTAGCTGGTAATGGAATACTGTTCTTGAACTGTATGGACAATGATTTCAAGTTGAAATACTTGTGACTCATGAATTCAGTTTGAGTCCTCATCACATACTGATTGCTCTCTAAAGCAATGCACCAACTGGGTGCCCCAACACTGCCCCTCAGCCAGGCTGGAAGAGATCAAAGAAAGATGACGGATTAAAGATGAAATGCATGACCTCACTAATTTAAAATATGTGTATCGAAGCGCATATTGAGTTAGATTGCCATTTGCAATATGAAAACAACGTTTAACAATAATTATTATATTTATTCATCCTATGGTGAAATTTACATGAAGACTTAGATAAATCGAAATTTACAAAAACAATACTTGAAATATACAATAGTCGCTTCGGTATGGCACCATTATAATAATATATTCAACAGTCCTGTTATTTTTCACCAATTGAAAATATAGGACAAACCAGAAAGCCCTGAGGACATATGAGTTATGAGGATATGAGTTATTTTAAAGCTTTTTTGGTATCGTTATAAAAATTCTTCTGTACTGTAGTAATTTTTTGCCCGTAAGTATAATTTTAACTTAGTTTAAAATGTATTAATAGTCATGGCATCTTTTACATGTTTGGGTTGATGATTATAAAATAAAATTCCTACCTGAAAAGACTGTTCTGTACAATGCTATTGCATGGTATGATAAATGAACGTCCAGCCTCTGTCTAATTGCATATTCGAGAATGTTGATGACATGGTTATTGTATCTATGAAGTACCATTATTTTAATGATTTATTTGAGAAAGTACGAAAACATTGTTATTTGATAAAAGCTCAAAAGATAAAATTAACATATCATCACTTGGGAGTCAGTGCTGATGGTATGAATAAAAATAGTGAATTACTAAATGTGACTGATGCATTATGCTGGAGACTTTGTGGCTAATTAGTGTAATGGCAGAGGGAGATATGGATTATTCATCTAAAAATTCCGTATAATTATGCCTTTTCTATTCACCAACAAAGGAAAATTCTTCCTGGGGATATGAATCCGCACACTCCAAAAATGTATGACTCACCCAAGGTTCATATAAAAGATGCCAATTGGTTCTGTAGTGGTCAGTGTGAGTACACCAGCACACTAAGTTAGTCTTAAAATTAAACTCATTTTTTGGCCAACATTATGCTATTAAACCCAAATTCAGGATCATTTAAGTTCAGTGTTTTTAGTGGAATGGCCCCGAAATGTTACTCTTATCACCAAGCTGGTGTCATTTGATCCGGAACGTATTCCCCTTCATTCTGAAACAGGAGACTATAAAATATAGCAAAGCAAACTATACAATCCGAATGTATACCACCAGACCACATCAAATGTGAGATGCAAAAATCACTCCAACTTTGTGTGGAGTGAAACTCTTCTCTGTTCAATTGGATGCAAAAGAAGGGGCTAATGGGTTAGGTATAGGCTGGCCACTCCCCCCCAATTGTTACAAAAATTGTCATGAATTAGTTGGAATAGAAGATCTTCAATCGCATAAGAAAAAGAGTAACAGTTAACAATTATGTCAGAATAGATGGTTACTGGAGACAAGACATGGGCCTTAGAGTATAACTCAAGTATAATCCCTTTGAGTACCATTTTGGACCACTAGATTATGCCAAAGAGGCCGTTATGAGGTGCCTGAACGAGATTTCCATCAATGCCTTCCAAGATGTGTGTTTTTCAGGCACCAGATCTTTCAGGAAAACCATAAAAAGCACAGGGAAAGGATCTGGCCCCCTAACCCAGATGTGTGAATTTCACATGCTGTTGGGCCTAGTACTGGGTGAACTCTACCATCACCTACCCAACCAATCTTCAGGTTGATTACTGTGTTTATGGTTATATTTATATGCATATAATAGTATTTTTTTAAATTGTGATGTTTTTGCCTGAAGTGTCCTATGTTTGTGTACAAGCATGTGGAATATGCATCAAATCTTCCACCAAGCTTAGAAAGATAGTTCTTTCCACTAATAATTAATAATGCTGACAATGATGCCATCCCCATTGTCACCAATATGTAGTATATAGGTTAGGATCTTTACATAATAATGTGGAAAAGAAGTCTATAAACCAACCAATAAAAGTTATTAGGGGAAATGACTGACAGCTGAATTCATTGCACCATTTAAAATAGGTATTTTGGTACAGGTAGGTTTTTCAGTAACTAGGGGAATGAATGACATGAATTTAACATTGCACTCAAAGGACTCCACATGAAGAACTGTCTCCATGAAACCCGAGTAAGGAGCATGATATTTATGAAAAATTCAGCCAACATTGGTATTCAAGACCAGGTTCTCAGGTAAGAAGCCAGTACACTAGCCACCACATTAACTTCATCCCTTGGAGATTTCATAGTCCTCATGAACTTTAGTATTATTCCTCTATCCCACACCCCTTCCATATATTCCCTCTCTCCCTGTCAGCAAAACATAAATTCAATGTTTCACCATGCTAAAATGCCTGGGAGAAAATAAAATTCGCCAAAGGATATATAAAAGACGATCACACAAAAATTTGAATTTGATGATTCCAGTTAATGCAGTTAAGTTCTGTACAACTTAAATTGTAAATTTAAAGATAAGGCAATTCAGTTTAAATTTGTAAGTTGTAAAGGTAGTAGTCATCAATATATTTTCTTGTTGTTATAGCTAAATTTTGATTCACATTAAATGTAGGACCATTTGTTCACAAGGGAGATCAAGGACTATTTGATCACATCAATAACTTAATGAAAAGAAGCCGCACAAAATCGATCATTTCAAGCTTAACTTTGTGGAACTTATCCATTGATTGTTCCACTTATCCATTGCTCAATTGGTGGATCCCTGGGCTACTGACCGGAGGGAACAGATTAGTTTCAATATGAATCCTCTAAATACATTAGCTTCAACTAAGCTGTGGGATTTTTTCGGAAAACCGAATATCTCAAGGAAACCTCGAGAAGTAACTGCCCCCCTTAGCCTGGTGCGTGAATTTCATTTGCAGTTGGGCTTTGTATTAAGTTAGCTCCTACCTCGCCTTTCACACCAACCTTAGGATTGATCACTGTGGTGCCATGGTATGGTATTAAATATTCGAAAATCGCCGGCGCTATTGAAATGTCTTTTGCTACCATCCCATCTCACTTTGCACCTGCCTTGTACATCGAAGAATGTGTCACACCTCTTTCCCTTCAAACGAATAAACACCACTATTTCATCTACCCGCTGCTCTTTTTCTAATCAAACACACACATCTTCTCCCCATTTTCAACAGTTTGATAACTTCTTGTCCATTATAGTAGACAAAAATCTCTCATAACCCTCGAACACAATTGATGGAAGAACCAACGGGATGGCACAACTTTTGCAAACTTAAGCGTTCAAACCGCCCGGGCCTGGTCAATTAATACAATAATTCATATAGTAAATTACAAAACAAAAGCTGAATATTAAAATTCCAAATGGCAAAAAGGAAATAAAGTGGGGCATTACGTTGCCAATTAATATTCACAATAGTGCAATAAATTTAGTGAAACGAGCTGTATCTCTCAAACACGCATTCCATAACAGATACATTTTTCACAATTAAAATAACATTGACGTGCGATAGGCAACACAATTCAATTTAAAATTGTAACTCACCCGTGAAAACAACAATGCTATCTGTCGTCTGTGCTGTCAAGCACAAAACATGGGCCGGTAAAGAAGGCAAAACAAAATCAATAGTATAAACACCATCGACATGTTTAAAATTCGCTGGCATCGTTTTTGCCGCACGGATATAATTAATATTAAATGTCGGCGACCTACTGTCATCCTTAAATTTACAGACTAAATGGGATGGTAAGAAACCCATTTCCACCATCAGAGTATACGCCAGAATCACCAAATGATCACATTGGGTCAGCTCATTTTCATTAAATGTAGACAGAAGAAGCCTTAAATTAACTGGTACGTTCTGCGATGTGGATTCATAAACTAATATAGGACCTCGAAGACACCTGCAAAAATTTAGTTTTAATTTGAGTATACCTTTAAAAGTAAAATAACAATGTGCAACGCATCGCGGAAAGCAGATGTGGTGTACAAAAAAGAGCAAAATGAGTAACAAATTACCTATTGATTTGATCATCCTCATCTTCCATTATTAACATATTCTAGCCATAAAAATATATCTAACGAATGTGATGTTTTCTCTTCCATTTCAAGCTGCGATTATCAGCCATGTCTATAATTTTGATACGTTTAAGAGCCGAATTAGTTCAACGATCTGTTACGAGATGGCATTACCTACACATCAGAGTAATGTCACGTTGTTTTTATACACTACCGCAATGGGCCCGCCGATTTCGAATATGTAATTCCGAAAATATTTTTATTGAAGAATTATATTAGACCCAGTAACATTACAATTAATTAACAATAAAAATGATGGTCACAAGCAGTGCAAATCTAAATAAGTACAGAGCCCTAGATCATGAGAGCAGTTGTTTTATAGTAAATCATGCCGTGAATATCAGAAGCAATTTCAAAGTTAATTGCTCAGAGCGGTCTCAACACCCATACCCGAGGTGGGACTCAAACCCGCGCCCTTACGGTTAGCAGATCAGTGTATTATCCACCCCCTTACGTAGGTGAAAACTAGGTTAAAGTGAGCTGATAGAAACGTATTGGAGGAGAGGAGTGTTGGGAAAAATGCAAATGGCCCAGAAAAGGTTAATCTAGAGCATTTTGATTGGCGATGGGATATTGCAGACTGTGACAGAATGAAGAACTTAAGGCAATCGAAGTAGGGGTAGGAAAATTATACTGGAATAAAGGCAGAGTGTGTAGTAGGGTTTATTGCGGTGTGCGGTGTCAGGGTGTGTATTATTAATGAATACAAGATAGCCGAAACCGTAAACTTGATTGGCACTAGGTTTGTAAAGGGGGAAGGCAGAACAAAGTTACAAGTAAGGGTAAAGATAGGGAATACACACATGGTCACTTGGGTGTGTTTGGGGAAACTGACCCATGTATACCTCAATCACACACAAAAAGGCAACATTAATAAAAAATAAAGTCACAACCACTCGATCACTAGGGTGTGTTAATGAATAACAGTCACTCTCGTAAATCGCATTTAAACACACACTCAGGGTTTGCAAGGATGTCTCCTATGCCAGGGGCCGAATGTAGTCACACTGGAATAAAAGCAATAAAAATTAAAAAGAAAAGGTCCAAGTTCCCGTTCGCTTGGGTGTGTTAGTCCTTCGTGACTCGCAATGACACTCGTTCAGGGTTTACAAGGATTCCTTCTATGCCAGTGTCCCGTCAATCACACAAATGAATAAAACATTATAAAACGGATTTACTCACACGTTTGCTCATTCACTCGGGTTTGTTCGAAAACAGGGCCTATCTTTCCCCTTGTAACTTTGTTTTTCCTCCTCCCCTTTACAAACCTATTGCCAATCAAGTTTACGATCTCGGCCATCTCGTTGTTTTCATTGCTTCACGACCGTAGGTACGTTCATTTTATATTTACTGTGTATTATTAGTTGAAGCTAATAAATATTGGGGGCATTCTGTGTGTCTATCCAAAAACTACCGTTAATGGTACCCTGTCAAATAATTATATGAAATTACTGACTGTTGGATTGCACATTCAATTTACAAAATATAATTGGCCAAGAGTATCCGACAATATAAGTCACACCTAATTCAACATTAAAGTAAAAATCAGCTGAAACATTATTAAATTTATTTTGCATCAAGTTGCTATGATAATATTGATATGTTTATGCACTTACAATAATACAAAATTATGTATACCAAATTGATTGCATGCATCACCAATATCTATTCACATAAAAGTCAGTTTACATTTTTTTCTGGTGAAAATTGCATTGTATGCTATGATATGATACACATTATGGATTTTTTTAGATGTCAAACAACTTAAGATGTCTAAGCCAAATTTTCAACAATTTTAAGTATAATCACAAGTATAACCAATATATCAATTTGATCTCATTACTTTAAAGCCGCCAGAGCGCAACGAATAGTCACGGTCACAATATCAATTCCAAATATTTCACAGAAAGAAGATGAGAATATTGAATTGTTTGGATAACTATAAACAAGATAATAGATATTTACCGCGGAATAGTTAATAATATATATACCATAAAAAATATTTGCGAAATAATGCAGGCAGATGCAACCGATGTCTAACAAAAACAATGACGCAACGGTAATTTTTCACTTTCGCAGCATCTGATTCATCCGGTTTGCTGCAGGTTCGTCTATAAATATCGGTTGGTGTTATCAGAAATTTGATAAGAAATTTTCTATTGTACAATCCCTATCCATTTTTCATGCTGTGCATGCCTATGATATGTTCTTTTGCAGTGTGAAGACTGCAGGGTGCTCAAATACCAAAAATGGCCCTTTCATGTTTTCTTCGGTCTGTGCCCAGGAATGCCATAGGTATATTTGCTTAAGCAATGCAGTTTAATTAGTTGCCTTTATCAAACGTATTTTACCTGTGACACATATGTCACAGGGAATTAAATACCCCTTATAATTGAGAGAAAGCTTATGGTTTTACGTTCTCCTGTGTTTCGTAACTTTGACCCTATTTACAGTAAAATCTATTTTTTGCAGCTTTAACTTCACAACCCTGCCTGAACTATCATGTTTTACGGCCTACGGCAGTTTTTAGCAACTTAGCGAGCCGAAAAACTGTGTTAAGCTCTGGTATTTCCAAGCCTTTCTCAGTGAGTCCCAAGCAGTTAGCCTCTGAAACAGTGGATTATCCCAAACTATGGACTGTAGAACGTACCATTTCTATTGGTATGCTTGCCTTAGTCCCCGGAGCTTTCATTTTTCCTTCTCCCGCAATGGATTATTTATTGGCGCTCACCTTGGTCATGCATTCTCACTGGTAAGAATCGAGGTTTATGTGGCTTTTATTCTTAATAGATCTAAACGTTTTTGGAAACCTTTTGTTATATTTAGGGTCCTTGTGTTATATTAGTTACTTCATGGGATTTGGTCACTTTTTAGTTACCTAATGCAAATAAAGTGAACTGAAACGATGTATTTTCAGGGAATTGATCGAGATGAATCTTTATCTTGCAAAAAGCTTGATGTTCCGATGATGTTAAGTCTTGTCATTGACGTATGATAGGTATTAATGATTTATCATTCTCAAAGTGAACAATGAACGAAAAACTACTTTCCGTCAATGAATCACGAGTATACCTTTTTCTCAACAGCTATAGTCAGAAAGAGTTGTGCTCTCGTCTCACCCAACCAATCGT
Source organism: Hetaerina americana (assembly GCF_022747635.1). NCBI lineage: Eukaryota > Metazoa > Arthropoda > Insecta > Odonata > Calopterygidae > Hetaerina > Hetaerina americana. The sequence goes on along the minus strand of NW_027287073.1, from coordinate 240,472 downwards.
CCAAATTCGAAAGAAAATTCGCAGGTGTTGTGGTCTTGGGTCACCCACGCCTCACTCATTTTCCTCCTCTTTAGTTCATCATTAGTTGGAACTCTATATTTAAGTGGGAATATCCCGGCATATGCATCATTCATGCCGTCTTTGGAAGTATGATCATTCAGCAGAACATTTCCATTATAAGGTTAAATAAATAGATCATTGTGGCCACATTGTCTCTAATTGTATTTATATTTGAGTTTTTGGTTTATTGCTCTTTGTCCTCATTAACATAACAGTGTGTTGGTTGAACTTTGAACTCTATTCCCTGAGGAAGTACCACCAACTGGAACCATAATGAATTAATGCCACCGAGCTGCCACATTCTCTAATAAAATTCCTGTATTATATTACATGTGACCGTAGTTGTATTTGTTTTTTCTAATTCCTACTTAACTTTGTTCATGGTTTTGTTGCCTTATGGAATAAATTTGAATGAAAATACAACTATCATATTGTTGCATAAAATGGCTGAGATTGTTTGGTATAATCCACTATTATAGATAAACATTTATTCATGTTGAGATTGTCAACATTTAGTCATGTTGACACACTTCCCCTCTAGGTTAGTCTCAGAATTTCTTTCACAGGACCTTTGCCCCGGTAGTAAATGAAGTGTGGTTAGCATATTCCTCTCCTGATCATTGGAACAAATATTTTTGTGGAAAATACTTTGAAAACTTATCCAGTCAAATAAATATGTGACCCATTTTTGAATAGTTGTAGACATCAGGTTTTTGAGGGGTTACTGTGGAGGCTATCCTTGCAAGTCTAGTATATTCCCAGTCTGTCACTGCTACAAGTCTTCCTCTTTCAAGAGGGTTAGCAAGGTTCATGTGTGTGTCAATGGGAGGGGGGTGGGTGAAGTTAATTTGCACCATTGAATCTGGTATTTACCTCATTTTTGGAGGGAGCGTGAGAGGGGAGAGTTTTGTTTCAATGCTAGTTTCATGATATATCTTGGGACACGAGATTTGATGTTCAAATTGTGATTATAAATGAGAATCGGGAATCCCTATTGAGAACAATGCCTCTTTATTTATTTGTGGCTCATGTTAGCCATCATGCAAGCAGGCCCTATTGAAAACTGAAATTATTCATAGTTACAGACTTGAGTTCAGTGGTGTATGATTGATGAGGAATGATCCAATTATAAGATAACCTTATCAGAGTCAAGCAGTTGAGACTAATGGAAAACTATCAGTGAATAGGACATAATATTATGTCAGGAAAAAGTGGTGAAAGGAGATCAATTTAATTTTGGTGAAGGTGTAAAGGCAACACACATTTTATTGAGATGATTATGCAGTTACTGTTAATATGCATGTTAAATTATACGGGCAATTGTCCTTCTGCAGTTACGTCAGTTCTTGGCCCAATCTCATGGTTCAGTTTACTCCTGTCTCTGAATCATCCTAGCTTGAATGCCCAAACTTTTCCCTCTCGCCTAATTGTAACAACAGAGTAGAGCTCTTATCCCTTTGGAGCAATTTGTAAATCTTGTTTGTGAGATATGAAGTTCTCTTTGGGTTGCTTTTAAATGGAATATTCCAATCGGGTATCATTTATTTGAAATTTATCGGCACTTAATTAATATACTTATTAATATCATATTTACCAGAAAGAATTTTTTTTTAATTTTGGAAACATGTAAAATGTCCTTGTCAAACTTGGTTAATTGTATTTTCTTTTCAATAATGCCAGTGCTATAAAGATAACTCCTTTCACATAAATACACGTGCATTGGTAGTTCTCTTAGTAATCATTAAACAAGCTGTTTGGGCTAACCTCCAACATTTTAAATATTGTCAGTGTCAGAGTGGAGGCATTATTGTTGATTATTCAAAATACTGTGTCCAGTAGTGGCTGCTGTCTTGAATACTTCTGGACTTTCTCTCCATAGCATAAGCAATGTATTGTGTCAATCAGAATTGGAAGCTTATATTTCAACATAGTGAGAAAAATCACTGAAATTTTAATTAGACCTAGGTTTTCTTTAATAACATCTCTTAGCCCAGTGGCTATGTTGGCACCCCTTTTGCAGCAACTTTGACCTATCATTAATAATTAAGTTGTGTATTTATTAGACAGTAATGAGATTTTTTGAAAGAATTCTTCCTAACTCATAGAGTTTAGTACACACCAGACTCACCTCAAGGATAGAAGAGGGCAGAACTGCTGCCTGCATCAGTTGATTTAATTGTTGAAAACCCTTGACGAGGAATGCCTTCCAGCTATGTAATGTGGAGGAAATCTGCTTAATAAATTTGTTAATTTTTTGCTGTGATGATCTTTGATAGTATGGTTAACTAATGCCAACCTATGTAAATAGTTTTTAGTGTGTGTGGTGCTTTTAATTGCTGAGCATCAGAGTAATTTCTGTTTTCTCTTCTATGTTTTGTGCAGGGGTATTGAAGCAATCATCAAAGATTACATTAGACCGAGGGTTGTTGGTGCACTCCTTGCCAACTTGTCGATGGGCACACTCTACATACTGTCAATAGCAGCACTGGGCAGTCTTTGCTACTTCTCTTACACAGACGTTGGTCTTGTTGGTTTAGTGAAGATGCTCTGGAAGCTATGAGAATGTCAAGAGTAATGATATCAGAATTTGTAGAATCATTCTTAATTTATAGTTGTATATAACATCTGTAAAATATTCATATTTAAAAACAAAATTGTGCCTGAGCAATGAGTGCAATATTTACTGAGAAGTCAAGACAAATTTGATAATGGCTGTGTTCATTATCCTATTTATTTGCATTAAAAAAAATAGTGAAACTGCAGTGCGTTTGTATTTAAAAGCAGCGATTGCTTTTTTCTCTTCTGTTAATGGATGTTGCTTCTCAGAGGCAATAAGATGACAAGGTTGTGACAGGATGATTTTTTAAATGAAGTGTATAATGTGACCTCGATGATCTGAATAAATTTGTGGTGTAGAATTTGCAACTGAATTTTCCTTTCTCTACCAAATATCATTGCTGATTGCCATAGGTGTGGTAGTATGGAGATCTAGATTCTAATGAGGGTGCACTTGGACAGCAGGTCAAATGGAATGATGTTCCACAGGGAATGTATTTTCAAACCATGGCAACTGGCAGTGTCTTTCAAGAGAGAGATATTTGGCAACATGTTGACTGTGGAACATGAGTTCTGCAACAAGAGCATGACAAGAATTACCTTCTTTCCTTGAGAAGGTTTTTAATATTAAGACCTTCACAGTGGGCTCACTGGGCCATGCAAGAATGTTATCACCAAGGTGTTCTTTGAGAACTCTGTTTGGATAAAATGAAGTTTGGTGATGCACAAGAATTGGAGAATTTTTTTAGATTTGTCAATTTTAGCTCATGAAAACTATTTTTTCAAAGAATCATTGCTCATAAAAGGAAACTTCTTTGCCACCCCTGGTGAAGCATTCCAGTTGTTGACAGGGATTCTGACTCATAAGTGGTATTAATAATAATGCTAATATTATCCATTGACCATACTACAATACCGACCAAAGTCAAACAAAGAAAATTACAAAATACATGTACATTTCAACAATATGAACATGTTTAAAAAAAGAACATATACATTTAAAAGGATAAAATAGAAACAGAATGTACTACAACTACTTGTTGTAGAAAAATTCATTCTTCGAACAATAACATTACAAGGATGTTCATGAGTTTCAATATGAAACCACATAACTTATAACTTGTTTTTAATAAGTTTGGTAATGCATTATAATTTTGGCTCCCATTGCCATTAGACTTTAATATGCAATTGCTGGTTTATGGTAACTTGGATATTTTTTTTGTCAAAGACACATGGCAAATATTAGGGTCTCCATGGTATCCTATAGAAAGCAACAAGTATGGATCTAAAAATATTTTTTAAATCGAGAAAACTTCGTGAAACATGCATACAGATGATCCTTGGGACAATATTCCATATGATGCCCTGGAGAAAAAAATAGAATAACATATGGGTTTTATGACCTACAGGGGCACTGTGACTTATAACCATGGACAAAATAAATTATCTGATTTGGTTTTACTTTCTGTTAATGATTTAAGTTTATTTAATTGAAGAACAAATCTTCTTCATTAGAATGCTACATTTCAAATTGTGACCATAGAGAGATTTTATCTTTTTGACAGCATCCTTGATAGTATTATTCCTTTGACTGGAACAAATCTGGTCTCCCATTGGTTGAAAATCACTTAGTGTGCTGCCATTGGTAGGGAGCAATGCAGCTTGCACTGCACAAGGATTAAATCCTATGCTAGAAATTATACGTAGAATTTGTTCTCAGGTAACTTAAACTGTTGAAAAGGTTTAAAATTTTCTGATGGCATTCCAAGGTGGAATTCTTTGGTTCTTATTAGCAGATTTCCAGCTTGTTGTTACTCTCTTATGCTCTGCCTCAGTTAGGTTCTTACGGCCTCCACCATAATTCTTAAATAGCATGTGGAAGCAATGCTTTACCATGTTAGAGTAAGAGATCTTTAGTCTATGCAAGGTAATTTAAAAAGAATCACCTAAGGGTTACAATCTCATTTGGAAAACTCCAAAAAAATCTTGGGTTGAACGACACCCTTTAAAATATAACAAAAATCTTGAAATTAAAATACTTTGCCTTTCCACATAAAAAACTTTTTTTACGACCTAGGTTTCTTTTTTTCGACAATATTTGAATAAAATTTTTTTTCTCTTTCAACAATGTATTTTTTGTTATTTCATATTTTCCACAATGTATTAATTCCTTCTCCCAGCCTGATAATTTATCAATATTACCAATCCTCTTCCGCCCCCTCTTCCTACCTCAATCAATCCTTGTTTTCCTCCCTCCCTCCTCTTCCCCTCCGTCCAGAGCTATATATACTGTGTTTGACTTTAATTTTTACCTGATGATGTTATACCATAACGAAACCTAGGTTGTAAAAAAAGTTTTTTATGTGGAAATGCAAAGTATTTTAAATTTAATTTCAATATGAAGAATTTCCACCAAGTGACGCCAGAAACTGTTTCATTATAACAAAAATCAATCCACAAATAAAACACTGAGCAAACAATTTCATTCTTTAATATTTAAAAAAAATTGTTTCATGCCTCCCACAACCATGATTCTGTAAATATTTCTTGAGACAAGCTACAACTTGGAGATTCACATATTTTTTCCATTCTATAACCATACAATCATGAGAATGGAAGAATTGTTATGACAAGTTACAACAATATTAATAAATGCACTAAAATGAGTCCGCTTAGTTACAACAACTAAATACCAGAAAAAGTTATTCTACTTCCTCACAGATCACACAGTGCTGCCCCCTAGCAGGCTGTAATTTCAAGGGTCAACCTTTAAAACATTTCTTAGCTGTCTTAGCTTAAATTTTCAGACGGGTAGATTTACATATTTTAATTAACCGTATTTTTATAATACTGTCAAGTGGATAGTAAGATGTTTACTTTTTATGTCTAAAGCTCTCAGACACCTCTTCACACCACCACATTAAATCATTATGCTTACGGCATTGGAAGACAGTTTGGCAAATCAATTTGTGGCCAATTAAGGATGAAAAAAAAACAATATTGCACAAGTCAATTTCATTCCATGCTTTTGCATATTTAAAATTACAAGATTTCAATTCATTTAGGAAATCTGAAATTTTTTTTTACCAGTAATGGTAAATTGAAAAACTAATTATACAAATAATTGAGATTAGCAGGTTATATTTTGGACACTTTAGGCTCTAAGTTGTTGATTTCAGAAAATGCTATTAGCACTGGAGTCTATCACTGCTGCACTGAAATGTAACTGCTACACTGGAGTGATCATTGATTGCTGATGGTAATATATTGTATAGTGGAGTTGGAAAATGCTGTCTATTGTATTCAAGGCAGCTAATCAGATGCTGTGTTAACAGTGAAGTTCTACCCACTTCACTCCAGGCATCTGGTTCCTATTATGTCAGCACCATACCCTAAAACTTACGTGAGCATCCTAATTGACTCATCTCAACGTGAGACGTCTTCGCAACGCCTCACGTGATGGGAGTCTCACAACACAATCCTTCCCCACAAAGATATACCTAGCAATCCAAATCGGTGAGCAACTTCGGGATTGTGGTCCCAGCCATTCCCTCCACAATTGGCCCACATGTTTAACGTCTAATCAACAAGTGTACCTATTATTTTCACCCACTCAAAAAAACTACAGCAAAAAATATATATGAAATTTTAGAGAAAGGTTGATGTAGTTTTTTGGGGGTGCTTGCTTCTTTAAGGTATCATATTTCACCATTTTTTTTAATACTGAAAAGAGAAGACAGAAAATAAATGCACCCAGGTTGCATCATAAATACATAATAAAATCAACTCAAACCAATGAGTTTCTTTCGAAGATAACGTTAGATTTGGTGTAATTAGGCAGATGCAAGAAGAGGATAGTAGAGTTATAATAAATATCACATTTGCAGTTATGGTACGTTGTTACCTCAAAGAGTAAAAAATTCACAGAGGAGGAATCACTTCAAAGCAGTTCCTACACGAAAATAAGAAAACATGAAAAAAAAACACGGAAACAATTACACACAACTTCATAGAATAGTCATCACACATTAGGCAAATATACAATAAAATCTAAAGTCTTACAATAAACAATAGGTGGTAGTAGTACCATTTTAAAAAATTGAATCTCAAATGTAACAAAAAAAAAGTCCAACACCACCTTTAAGTAAAAAATATAAAAATGTTGGTCATACAATCACCTTGTACAGTCTTTGTCTTAGTTTGTGTCACAACTCTTTTTTTAATTTAAAATTTCTCCTTACTCTTTCATAAGGATGACATCCTCTTCACATGAATAAAAATCCCATCAAAAAAGGGGTTAGACGATTCATGGAAAATAATCACAAACATTGCTCCATCGCCTCAAGTAGAGAAAACCCCTGCCCCCCCCTCCCAAGTTTCAACCAATCCTATTTTGACCCACTGAAACTGCTTGCTTATAACTGTTAATTTTTTGCATGTATGTATGCTCGTGTGTACTCCTATTAGTATGCATACATATATATATATAAACTAATATTAATTTATAGAGAGATGTGGGTACAATTCTTCAAACATGATCACCTGGCGTGAGATTTTTTTTTTGATGAACCTAACATGCAGGGCTCCACCCCCACCCTTGTGCTCCAATCCTTACACATGCGACGCACCTCCCTCCCTCCCCCGATTTGCAGACAAGTGCCATGGGGATTGGGGAGAGGGGGGAGGGAAAGGGTGAGTAGCAGTAGTAGCAGCAGGGGGAGAGAGGGGGTGGAGCGGGGCAGGTATTTGATGAGCAAGATGGCTGTTTGCCACTGGTAGGTCAATAAGACAACCACAAAAATAACAGTAGCTGCTTCCCCAACACTTGTTTGCTATCATTATTTATACAAACATTCATAATAAGTATAGGCCTTCTCCATCTAACTGGAGAGAACAAATCACTATGTTAAGACAGGTTTTCTTTCACTGGAGAAGAGGAAAATAAATTAAAAATCCCCATCAAATCACTCGGGAGAGAAGATTATCTAAAAAATGCGTAGTATCAAAGTACACTGCGTTGCAGCAAAGGGGTAGGCCGGCAATGACACTGCTCCTCCAGCTCTCCATTTGTTGACTCGGTCACACCGATGACCATCACCATGCCTCTCCTCGGGCCAAGTACTGGTGTGTTGGTGGCAGTTGTGCCCCTGTCAGGGCTGTGATCGCTCCCATCTTGCGTCGTCAGACTCGTGAGTCAAGTAGCGCAAGCCCACCTGCCACTCCAGCTCGCGCAAGTCCTTCCAAGTTTGGTAGTCCTGGTGGACACAAAACAATATGAGAATTCAAAACCTTGCGACACTTCAGTGGTGTAAAACATGCACGTCAAATTCCTGCGTATTGCATTGCTCAAATTGGCCACAAGAACCCACCTACTACCTAACCACGAAGTAGTAGTTTTACGGGAGGCGAGTGAAAGCTAAGGTCATTTGTACCATTTGGGATGGATGGGAAAGGAGGAAGGATAGAGAGAAACCCAGGGTGGGCATTAGCCTACTCTTAATAAAAGGTGTCAAGGGGTCCACAGTTTAACGTCCCATCCGATGGATGGCATATTCACTCAAAGTGCTCTCCACAAAGCACCTCAAGTAGGGATCGGGATACCACTGAAAAATATCTGATGTCTCCAGGATTCAAGCCCTGGCCCACTCGGTGGGAAGTCAGTATGCTAGCCACTGCACCATCACGATCCCCACTACCTAACATCTTGGTGGCAAAATTGCCCCAGCATTAACTTGAGTATGCCCAGAGCAAAACAAATAATTTCAAAATATACAAAAACATGAATTCGACAGCACCGTTTAAAAGGGGATATCATATTTGAAATATGAATCGAATCATGATTTTCAGTATGGAAAGCAGAAATAAGTACCTATGATACTTATTTTCCATCAGGTTCTTGAATCCAATCAAAAATGAAATGAGCTGATTCAAGACTACCCAACATTGTGCTGCAATCAAATAATTTTTCAACTAACACTAGCATTGACTGAAATATAAACCAGAAACATTTGCCCATGCATAAAAATTGAAAGCAAAAAAAGGAGAACTGGATATCGTGTAAAAGTGTTCATCCAAGACTTACTATAATTTACGACATATAAGATGCACCTTTTTACAAAATTAAGGCTAAAGAAATCACCCACATCAACTCCATGGATTAACATTCGACAATGAATGCTATTTTTAACTGAGGAGAGGCTGGTACCACCAATTTAACTCCAGTATATTTACATAATTATTTTACCATTCATAATCTACTGGTAAATGCAAGTTTTGGATGTACACAACTACCAAATATCTTGTCTCTACTAACAAAACACACTCCAACATCCTACTCTACGGCAAGCCGCTCTTCATCTCCATGTACATCTTGCATCTATCACTCCTATCACCTTATGAGTTCTCCCAGCAATCCCCCTCTCCTCTGCCACCATACCCAGCACTCCTCATTTGTTTCCCTTTCTTTCCCCTTCACCTTCCCCATACTTATTCAAGCCAACATTTCAAAAGCCTCCAATATACTCCTATCATCCTGCTTCAAACAACCATGTTTCCTCGCCGTACATAACTACGCTCCATATCAAAATTTAAAAAGAACCTTTTGTTAACATCCTTACTTCAATGTGACTCCCTCCTTGTTAAGGCTTATTTGCCTAACACAATTTTTCTCCTTTTGTCCCTCCCACTAAGCCTGCTCTAGTTTTTGCCCTCCTATTTCAATGTTCAACTTAAACTTTCTCTTTCTGGAGAACTACATACCCTTTATTTTATTTACATTTATTCTCATCGCATACCTATTGCACTGAATTTTCAATTCACCCAGCAATGCTCACAATCCCTTGTCTGACTGACAAACTAAACCTTGGTCATCAGCAACCCAACCTAATTTTATAAATTCCCTGCCACCATTCATTCCTATCTCCAGTTCTTCCCATGCCTCTTTAATTATTTCTTCCACATACATGTTGAACAGCAACAGTGATAATGGGCAACCCTGCCTTACACCTCTTCCTAACACTGCCCATCTGGACTCCCCGTTCCCCACTCGCACCTTAGCAGTCTGAGACATGTACTGGTTATGGATTAGCCTCCTATTTCTATTTTCTTCAATATATTCATTAGTTTTACCCAGTTCACTCCATCAAATGCCTTTTTTAAATTATGAAACAGGCAAATACAATCTGATTTTATTTTATATTCATCTTGATTAGTGATCTCATTACTGCAATGGCATCACCATTATTTTTTGAATGTGAGGGATATCATGATGGCAAAGTATGAATAGTGCATATACGTTTAAATGAAACCATTCAATACTCTTTACCACCTTTGTTTTTGCAATCAAAATTTAAAACTTTTAATGAAGCAGAGGTATTTCAAACTTCAATTTTTTTGATAAGTATATCGAAGTTTCAAAAAGAATTTGATTATCTTTATGATTGTATTGTTATTAAAATTTCGAAATGTTGAGATGAGAGAATAGCACGAATAACCTGAAAAACAAATAATCCGGACACAGATAATCAAGAGTTTACTGTACGTTACCACCAGGAAAACTGTCAACTTGTGACAATTTCCTTTAATACTAATGATAATTCAAAGAGAAAAAGTATGGCTTAAATGACAGCAGGAGTTTCTTCCTTGTTGAGTGAGGCTCAATCAAACCTAGCACATTCTAAAAAGGACAGGTCAATTTGGCCGATGAGGTACTATACTTATTTCAAGGAAGGTCATCAATGATTGCTTGCAACTTTTCAGAAATATCAAAATTGGTGAGTTCCCAAGGAACATTTGTGCTCTCAGCAAAGTGATTACAAGCTTCATGCGAAAAGGCTGAGCTTTGATGTGAGGAAATGTCCCGCAGCCAAGAGTGCGAGTGTCAGTAACATTTTTCCTCATGGAACAACAAAAAAAGGAAACATATTATATTTGACTGCTATCTGTGAATGCAAAACCTCTCCTCCAGCAATCTCACTTGTAGCCCATGCATGCAAACACTTTTCTCCCACGCACACACTTTTTTCCTGACTGAAAGGTGGACTTTGACATGGGCGAATGGATCCCTGTTGTTTGACACTGTTTCCAACTGCGGGAGAATGGAGGAGAGGGAGCATTGCAGTGTAGTTTAGGTGAAAATACATCGCTGTCACTTTACCTGCAGCCATACGTGCGAGAGAGACTTGTCCACTGTATATCGCTTCCTCTGCTTCACTTGCAACAGGTTATTAATCAGATCGATGGCTGCAAAACAGACAATGGAAAATGGTCAAAGAGCACACATCAACTACAAACATGCCTTTTTAAAAATTGTGATAGCCTTTTGATAAAATTATATCATATTACAAAAGGTGTTATATTTTTTGCACTAGTGCACATGAATACATGATGTATAGGTTTGTATTTGGTCATTATATACGAGTATGCATAAAAGTGGGGAACTAAGGGCCTGTGCATTGTAATAGTCAGTAGTGGGGACGATGAGCTATTATCTTTTGTAGGTTATGGACCACATAAGGTAAGGTCACATTCAAATGCTAATGGATAGAGAGAGAGAGAGATATGGTAGGGAAGTTAAGACTAAATTGGAGGGAGCATGTGTTTTGAAAAATTAGGCCTAATTTACAAAGCTGAAATTTTTGGATGACATGCAATCAATTGGATTTGAAAACCAACACCCTGCACAATACACTTCTTCAAACTTTAATCATCCTTTGCTAAATTATTTCATCATGAAATTATTAATTATTCAAATATTTTAATAATATTATTGCATGACAATAAACTCAACTTTTTATGCCTTAATATCAGGGCATGTATTTCCATAGAAATGTTTTGGAGCTTTTTTTTTTTCAAAGATGATGACTCTGGAGAGTGGTATAATAGGAGTAAAAGAGTGGAAATAGGGCAGGGTTTTTACCATCGGATGAAATTTCCTTCCATGGACTCGGTGGGTACATGAATGCAGCATTCTGGATCTGCTCATTTATGTCCTCATCCTCGTTAAATGGAAATGTGCCACTGAGGCTCACATAAACAATCACGCCAACACTCCACATATCCAGGGAACGGTTGTAGCCTTTGTTCCTCAACACTTCGGGAGCTGCAATGGATAGAATATCAATTAGAACCATGCGGATGATAGTCAAAGTAAGGATTAACGTGAACATAATTACCATATACATATAATCGGGTACGGGACAATCCCTCAAATTTTTACTCAAAATTAAATTCTGTTTTTTAAACCTATCTTGTGTATAAGCTGAGCCAATTTTTTCCATAATTATTAAATGCTGCTAATATATTTTACACTTACATGCTTCACTTTGTGGGATTGTTTGATGTCCATATTAAAAGAGTTAGCAATTTTCCACAGACTTAAGTCTATGGAAAATTACAAACACTTTTAAAATGCAGCTAAGTTAATTCTGGATAATTAATTTTTAATATAACTTGTGAAATTTTGTTAAATGCATAATCTCAAGTAATGAGGACAGAAAGAAATAATGAACACTTATCAAATTGAAACAATAAAATTAATAATTCAATTCAAACTATAAATTAGCAATTATCAAGCAGCAAATAATTTGTATTTACTTAGGTTATTTCAATGCACCGATGGTCACAACCATTATCATCAATAGTGAGATTTTGTATGCATTCCGAAGAAATTAACCATTAGTGTCAAGATTACTGCCCAAATGGTGCTGGCATAATTGTTGGCTTTTACTGCTGTACCACAACAAGCAGGCAGCAGTAGTCACAGTAGTTTTTGTGGTAATATTGTAATACTTATGACATTATTATTACATCGCGGTAATAGCAAATAATTTTGAATTGTGATTTTGTACGTAGAAAAACATCTTATTTGAAATGTAAGGAAATATTACAACAACAACTTACTACAAATAGCTCCTTCTCATATAGGTCGACCCGTGAATATTTTCAACAAAATTTTGTACTTAATAGTAAACATACAGACAAGTTATACATAAACTTTTAAGCTTGAAGCATGTTTCTGGCCTGATAAGAAACTCTTTTTCTTTCTTTTTTTTACCATCGAGTCAATCAAGATTAATATATTATTCATAATGGGGCACTAATTCGAGCCATTTCCTAACAGAGTGCATACTTTTAAGAAAAGATGTAAGGAATATATGTAATCATTTGATTGATGTGTGGTGTAAAATTGTATGTAACAGCTTTCTTTAAATTTATCTTTTTTTTCTTGCTGGATGATTGATACTAATTAAAAATGAATTTTCTTGTTTTGTGAAAGAGATTTGTGTTTTAAAGTTTCCTTTTCGTGTACTTTTGTTTTACTGACTGATTTTATCTATTTTCTTTTGTGATTACTTGGGAATTGTGTGCCATGTGACACTGCCTATCTGTACATGTGGGTTTTAATAAATAAAAAAATAAATAATGCAGTGATACCATTTTTATAATCCTATTCATCAAGTCCCTCAAACTACTCACTCTTTTACGGCATCGATGACTTCCTCGTTGCTCTCAAAATCTTTACCCATGAGCCATTTTTTAAGATTGAAATACCTGTAGATGATAGTTGCTAAGCACTAAATCTGGTAACATGGTGGATTGGGGGAACAATTTGAACTTCAATTAGAAGATTTTAGCCATCCCAAAGACCGATGAATGGACAAGTGTTGTTATGGTGAAACAAGATTTTTTTCTTTGCAAAGTAAGGTCATTTATTTTTTACTTCTTCCTTTAAAAGATGCAATAACTCTGCGTAGTATTGACCTCCGATGATCTTACCCTTTTTGTGGATATCAATGAAAATTATTCCTTCCGCATCTCAAAAAACAGTCAACTTAACCTTACTCGCCAATGAAATTGGTTTCGCTTTCTTTGGGGTTGGTTCATTTGGTCCAATCCATTGTTTCGACAGCTGTTTACTTTCAGGAGTGTTGTGGGGAAAGCAAGTTTCATCCAAAGTTATTAATTGATTCAAAAATTAGCTAGGGTTTCCCTTGTAAATCTCCAAATTTTATATTCAAACAGTTTTCCGGGCCAATTTTTGATTGTGCGTTAATAAACGCGACTCCCGCCTAGCACAGAACTTCTCCGTTCCCACATGCTCATGTAAAATATTGAATACACATTTAATTGATATCCTTGTAGTCTCAGCTATCTCATTCACTTTAAATCTTCGGTCCTCCATCACCATATTATGAATTTTTTCAATCATTTCGGGAGTTGTGACCTCAATGGGGTGTCCTGAACGTGGTTCATCAGAAGTGCTTGTGCGACCTTTCTAAAATTCAGAAACCCACTTTTTAACCGTTGAATATGATAAAGGAGAGTCTTGCAGTGTGGAATCCAGTTCCTCTTTAATTTGAAGTGGTGTTAAACCTTTTAAATAGAAGCATTTGTTAACTTCACGCTTCCATGATTTTTTACATTTCCACGAATGCAATTGAGGCATCTTGTTCAGTCGCACTCAAATGTGTACTAACAAAGCAATCAACCTGATAATTTATACACCAGGAAACCTCAAAATGCTCCATCAAGGCCTATTTTCCATGAATTAAATTTGGTACCACTCCCGTGCATCTACATTATGTTATTAATTCTATATATATATATATATATAAAATAACATTGGCAACTATTCTCTTCACTCTGCCTATAATCATCATTACACCAAAGCAAGGAATGACATCAATTATGGGAATATAAGAACTAAAGCACTGAAATTAGGACTCAATGAAATGGGCATCAGATTATATAACAAACTACCCTAAAGTATCAAGGATACAAAGGGAACTGCTGCATTCAGGCATGAATTAAAAAGATATCTACAGCGCAATATGTTCTACTCGGTTGACGAATATCTCAACAATATTCCTGACCAGTAAGTTCATACTTTTAGTTTCTAGCAATGGTCATGGTCTGATTCATGTTAATGATCAATGATTTTTCTGAATTTGATATTGCATGAGCATGTTACAGCCAATGTTCATGGGTTTGTGCCAAACATTTATGTAACTATGAGCATCATTTCTTTTATGTATCTTAATTGAGCCTGTCTTTGCTCCTTTTTGACGTGCCTTATATCATGTACATACACCACCTACCCGGTATTATTGTATTGTGATCTCTGGGCAAATAAAAAGTAGTAATAATAATAATAATAACACACAAGCTAATGAGATACGAGTACTATAGAATACCAGACAAAAATTAGATCTGCTGGTGCCATCTCCAGGTCAGGTCGGAAACCATTCACCCCCATTCACCCCATCCTCATATTTGAATAAGAAGTATCAGTCAATAAAAAATGTAATTATGTTAGCTTGACAAATAATTGTGTACTCATAATACATGACTTAGGTAGAGTAGCTTTCAGGCGTTTTGAGCACAATGTTATTGAAAAATGAGTCAATAAATTTTGATAGTTACCAAGGTAAGCTGGTGTCCCCACCACCGATCTCCGAAAAGATTTCTCTCCAATGATGCGTGCAAAGCCAAAATCACAGAGCTTCACTTGTGGGAAGTCAGAGTTGGAGGACAGGAGGACATTCTCGGGCTTTAGGTCACAGTGTACTATATTCTTGCTATGGAGGTGCTTCAAGGCCACCAATATCTGCAGAGATAAGGAGAGAACATGATTATTACATGCTGTACACGACTTTTTCCGGGGACCCAGAGAAAGTTCACGGAAAACAGTAGATACAACTCTCAAAAGAAAGAACTCAATACTTCACTGATACCTGTGTAACATAGGATAACGCATTGTATTTGAACACACAATTGCTGGACCCAATGAAATTGGGCCACAATTGCTGGACACAAGCTGTCATACCAACTATGAAAGAAATTGCACGGCATAAAAATTATTTCTTTTATCTTTAAAATGTAGAGCTAATGGCAAGATCAAAGTGAATGGTTGTATAAAAACACAATTTAATAAACAATCACAACCTGTCCTAAAACCTGCCCTTGCTCACAGTTGAAGGTTGAAAGATGTGGATGAAATGTCCACCGTGATTCAAAAGTCAAGCAGTTCAAGAAACAACTCTCTTGAAATTTTCTTGGGCAGAAATGTGTATACATTAGGTAAACACTAGGTAAGTGATTAGTCTAGCACTCCCACAAGCACAGGCCACAGTAGTCAACACTGTGGATGATGAGGAAAACCTGTAAAAGGTTTGATAGGACGGGGTTAACCAAAAAAGCCATAGGTTATTGTAGTGGAAGAGAATCTCAAGATGAGGAGTAACAGAGTCTTAGGAACAGAGTAAAATACATGAAAAACTACTTGAGTTTGGCAGAGGTGAAGAAGTATGAAAAAGAAAAGGTGTGGAGAAAGAGAGAATAATTGCATGAAAACAATAAGAACACTATAGAAACAGCATGAAGGGTAGGTATGCTTGCGTGACAAAAGCCACTTCTAACAGTTTCAAATTAAATGGCAAGCACTACATTCAAAAAGCTCATCTACTTTCAAAGATGAGCAACCTACAATTACTTTTGCAATGCAAAAGAGACTTATTATCTTCGAAAGGAAGAGACCAAAAAATTGAGACTGAAAAACTTCCAGGCTAAAAAATAAAAATCTCTCCATATTTTGAGAGTAAAATCACAATTAAGTTTATCTTCCTGTAAAAGTAGCTGGTAGACTGATATGACGACTTCAAAATTCAATTTGTTATCATATGTTTATGGAAGAAAGCACTTTCATCTAAGAGTATCACTAAAAAAAAAAAACTAAACTGAGTCATGGGAGGGAAGAGTGGATTCCCATCCAATGACCTAACTCATGAAATCTGCTCAACTAGTTTTCAGAGCAGATTTGACAGTAGATGTACTTAAAAACTTTATCTTTTTCCCATCCAGAGGGGACTCAAAAGAGGGCCCACCATGGGAAAGCATCCAATCTATCCTGAAGGCCAATCACACCACAGCAAAATTTTTCCAATGTTTTCCTGATTGTCTTCACATCGAGGATGATATAAAATGGATAATTGATATGCTTCTCACAATAATTTACCTCAGGTTTTCATGACCTAGGTTACAAAATAGTTTCTTTATTTTGTGATGAGCAAAAGAAATTCTTAATATTGCATTAATGAATCAGCATTCTCTGCCAATTATTCTTCTTTACCAGTGAACTGATTAAAGAGAGCCATGCTAACGACACCTCCAATTACCTTCACCCTTAAGATGGAACAATCTCTTGGCCACCCTGATTTGATTGCCCTTGCTCACCTGAGTGACAAGAAACTTTGTGATCCTCTCCGAGAGCCGCCCTCGCTCACTCGACAGAATCATCTCGAGCATGTCACCTCGCAGCTTCTCCATAACGACGAATATGCGCTCCGGTGTCTCAAACATTCGCTCCAAGTTCACCACACCGGGGTGGGAGAGATTCTGCAATATGGACACCTCGTTCTTCAACTGCGCCTCCTGTTTGGTCGGGAAGCGAAGCTTGTCGATCACCTTAATGGCCACCGATCTACCAGATGTCCGGTGCACACCTGCGGTTAGAGTGGGTCGGAAGCAAATTAATGAATGGGAGACGGAACTGGGGCAGTTAAAAAAAAACAATGGGCACACACTTTGACAAAAAGAATTCAAGGTTTTTTTTTGCAATTCAGATCTTTCTTCCTCAGTCGTTGCTTCTCCATTACATTTTGAAGCAGAAACACAAGAGACACATACTTAGGAATTTTCATCTTATACCAAAAGGTTCGTGGGTCACGGTAGTCTAGTGGGTAGAGCATTGGACTTCTGACCGGAGGGTCCCTGGTTCGATTCCCGGGCAAGGCACTCTGGGCACCTGCAGCTCTACACAAGCTAAAGTGATTTTTCAGGTACCAGGTCTTCCTGGGAAACCATTACCGGCACAGGGAAAGGAACTGGCCCTGCTACCCTGGTGTGTGTATTTTCACGCCCCGTATAGGGCTTAGCACTGGGTGAACTCTACTACCATCTACCAAACCGAACTTCGGGTTGATTACTGTGTTTATGGTTTTTTTTTACCAAAGGGTTCGATATGCAGAGTGAGTAAATTTCCAGCCCACTGATGGAGAAGAAAAAGGTAGGAGAAAGGGGAATAAGAAAGAAGAGTGGAATTTGCTAAACGTATGGAAATATGGAATGGAAAAGATAAGATGAGGTGACTTACACAAAATTAGGCATGCTTGCTATCAAATAAATTAATCCTGGTGTTGAAAGGTTGATTCATAAAATATCAAAGCAAATGTTCAAATTTATTTTTCAAAAAATGTTTTCTAGGACAAAAATTAAAATTTTTAAATGATGAAACAATCACTATTCCAGTTCTATCATCTACAGCAGCATGTTGTATCAGTAATTTCATGCCTATTCATATCCATGTCTGAGAATAATGTACCCAAGTACAAATCTAATGCAATCCAGTTTTTGAGCCTCCCAAGCAAAACAAAATTTAACCAAGCAAAATTAATTTTTGACATGGGCAAGACAAACATTGGAACATGTCAATACAAATATGGCAGTGAAAAATGGAACTGTGGTCATGACACACCTCATTGTCTTCCTTGAACTACCAATTGGGGCTTATACAATCCTTGCCCCACAAGAGTAAGTAAGCATGCCACTGTGAAAAACCATCTCTTGAATTGATTCGGAGTTAGAAAATACTGAAAACTAAAGCTAAGAATCCAAATTCTTCTGGGTCAAAGTTAATTTCTGTCATAATTTTAATAGATTTCCTAAGATTACACAGCTCATTATATGAGGATAGAGGGGAAGATAGCCAAAATAGTGACTCAATTTCTGTAACAAAATGACACTAATATGACCAACCTGACATCATAAAAGGACTCACTATGGTATAAAATATCATTGACTATTAAGTATAAAAAAGGGGGTGATACTTTTTATTTATAATAATTATTATTGTTGAGAATAGCCTACTGGCCAAGGTAGGTTTATGACGAATCCATTACTACTTTTCTAACCCCAACTTAAAAAAACACTAAATACTTGGGCTGTCCAGAAAGTAACCTCCATTATGCTATGAAAAATACAATGGAATAAATACATAAAATTTACTCTTTTCAAAACTATTTATTATGATATATTACTTTCAGAACTATATATCTCACTATTTTATACACATACTGGAAGCCACAGTGGTGGCAGGCTAACGTCCTCGTGTGCTGACCCAAAGGTCGTTGGTTCGATTCCTGCCGGTTTGGGTTTTCCTCCACCTAGGGCTTGGGTGTTTGTAATTGTGTCCATTGTTATCACTGTTAATAGTCTGATGTAAAGGTCAAAAAGTGCTGTTTACGAACAAATACTAAATAAATAAATATTCTACAAACATTAAAAAATTTGTCATCTCTATGAACTAGTTTTCAAATTCATTTAGCATAAAATTCTGCCACCTAAGATCGCAGCCAACCGACGACAGAAACTTGGAGGATCCTTGTCGAGATGAGGACAAAACATGTACCAGCCAAACTTTTCAGTCATGTTTCCACCCAATAGTCATAGAAATATGTGGAAAACTTTCGTAAAATTTCAAATTTCATAAAATGCCGGTTTTCACGAACTTTTCGTCAGTTTTCAGGTGCAATTCATTGTTCACCACTTCTGTCATCATCATAGACATTTATGGATGATAAAATTGATGCACAACTCCTGTCATTCATTACATTTGGTCCGTACAGAGCACTAATTTTCCAATTAATGTCATTTGCTTTGAAGGTTTTTTATCAGTAAAAACCTTTTAACTGAATGAACTTCACATTTGGTGGGCATTCAGATTCTATTTTTCTTCATGACTCAATATTGTAAACAAACAAGTAGCACAACCTTCCAATCACTGCAGCTTGAGGCATACTGACCTACTGTATGCATCAATGCAGCGACCATTTGGCTGACTCCACTAATTCTCTAGCTACACGAAAATGGAGGTTACTTTCTGAACAGCCCTTGTACCTACTATAATAACCTACACTAAAATAAATGAGTCTTCAACACCACATACTTTCTCACATACCCATTATTTTCCCTCCCTTACTTACCTGACATTGTGTGATCTATATCAAAGTCTTTAACATTCCATTGCCAATCAATATACCCTGCATCCAATTTTCCTGCGTCCATGGATTTTCTCCCTATAATCTTCTCCCAAAACTAACTTCTTTGTTTATTTTCCTTTCTGTCGGTTTCATTTTTTCCATCATCCTCTGCATCCACATCAAAAAAGCCTCCAACATCAACAAGCCAACACTTATCTTATGTAAATTAGCAAGTTTCTGAGACTTTTTATTCACATATTAAAGTAAACCCCAATAGTAAAATATTTGTTAGTATATTTTAACTTAATTTAAGTGCACAGCACATAGGATGGTGGCATGAGTCATTAAAGGGGCCAGTACACAGTGTGCACTAAAGGGTCAATGGACAGATTGCAGTAATGCATCACCATACTGATAGTCAAGCACTCACCTCCATAAACAATGCCGAATTGACCTGAGCCAAGGACTTCATCCGGGAATATTTGGTAGAGGGCACTAATGTCTGTTACATTCTCCTCTCGCTCCTCAGACTCTGCAAACAGAGGAAAGTCATTGATATGGAACTTAGTCATGAGTTCACCACCTTGGAAACAATGTGCTTCATTACTTCAAAGGACAGTTTTAATACAGCAATAGATAGTAGATCAATTACTGTTGTGATCAAATGAGATCTATTAACAAAATCCAATACATTTTATGCTACCTTTTTGTTCACATAATGCATGGCTAAGTATAACATGAACCAATGCTAAAGAGGATCTTTTAATATGCACAACACGATTCCATAGGGTGGATTTCTAGAAAAAAGAGTCACACACATGTGGCTGAAGTTCTCTTAGGCTGGCCAATGGGTCAGGATTTTCATCCGAATTGTTTTGACGTCCAACTCATTAATAATCATCAGGATACCAAGTTTCTCTGAGCATCCTTAGTGAGAATGATGGACAAGTTGGAGATCAACTAATGGCAACAAAAAGACTAAGTGGATAGTCCAAGGCAACTTCCCCACATATATCCTCGGAAAACACTAGGTTTGGGGACTTCAGCTTAATTTATGAGATGGTTAAATGTATAACTGCTTTACGACGAGTTCACATAATAAATTTGCTTTATAATGTGCTATTGGAAAGTCCTCATTTAATTATTTCACATTACCCTAAAAATGTGGAATTTGATGGGATTGGAGGTCTCCATTGCATTAATTTCATTCCACTGGACATAAACGAATCCCCTAGACATAATAAACAAGAAAAAACTGAAGAAAAGAGAATTCTGCCATAAATATTTTAAAAGGGGGTTTATGTGTAACAAAATGGAATGATAAAGAGATAATTTACCAATACTATCTCCTCATAGTGTAAATATGCAGCAAACAAAAAAATTGTTGTAAAATATAAATGCATGGATGCATTAAATTAAACAGATCAATTTTTGGTAAACCATCCACTACAAAGAGTATCTCTGAGGTGGAAGGTGAAATTAAGTTTGTATGCAATTCCCGATTAATGAATAATTCCTATTGATTACACACGAAAATTGGCAAGGAAAAGAATATACTTGAATTTTAGGATAATATAATTAAATGTGCAATTTTAAAAATAACTCACCATTAACTGCCCAGAGGACGGAAATGGATACATTTACCCATATAAAATGTCAAAAAATTAATAGGAGTGCAAAATGTGAAGGTGATCTAACAAAAAGGGAGTGAGGTAAAATATGTCAACCACCTACCAGCCCACATTGACCGGGATTAAGTTAAGAACCTTGTTTTAGGGAAAATAATTTTTGAGTCACTTTCTAGAACATTCACAAATTTTTTCCAGTTAAACATTTTAATATTTGACATGCCATATTCTCTGTATCTTTTTCAGAGTACTCATTGCCTTCAGAATTTCTACTTTCGCTCTGTGACCCCATCTCCACAAGAAGTTCACATCTTTTGACACTCACTGTTCCCACCAATGCTAACTGATGAGCCGGTCGTTGTGCTTCCGCCCTGCGTGCTATTCCCCACTCCATTTGTGCTGGACCCAGCTGCGACAGTTGAGGAGGACGATGAGTGCACCGGCATGAGGGCCCTGCGGATGGCCCCCTCCCAGCCCATGGCCAACTGAAGTCCAACCCCCGACTCGGGTGGCTGGCCCCCTCCTCCCCCCACATCCACCCCTGCACCTTCCTCCTTCTCGCCCACAAAATAGTCCACCGTGGCAGTGCGCAGTTCAAAGCAGTGGACCATTTCCCCTGCGAGAGAGAATGGTATGCATTACACAGTGCAGAAGACAGCAAAACTGACTCCATTAAGATAATGACAATGAATTAAGCATTATTATGGACTGGAGCGTTCACTCGGACCTTTGGATAAAAAAAAGTCTGTTTGGGAAATCCGTTGAGAAAATATGCACTAATGATCCCACCAGAATAACCAAAAATGCTTCCATGTATCTAAAGAGAAACCCATCTTCCTGTCAAAGAACTCCATTTATACCACCAAATTGTGAAATCAGATATATTAAATGAATCGAATATTGCATCCTATTTCTCTTTTGATTTTATTCAACTCGGAAATTTGGGAAAAATTTATTGCACATAAAAATGATACTTCAATCATTTTTAATATTATTTAAATATTGTATACATCAGCAATGAATTAGTTTGGATCCTTGGTTTCTGATACCACCAGTTCTTGAGACTAGACCTGGAACCAAGACAAAAGAGGTTCCAGAACTGATATTTATGCTTAAGTTGTTTTCACACATTAAATTCTTTAATTAGAACATAATAATAGCTAATGCAGAGTATCAACATTGCCACAAGCAATGGCCAATACTTACATTTTTCATACATACAGCACATCAGATTTTCACTATCCAAGATAATTATTTTCTTTACATCCCAGAAAATGAAGTCTACTGTACATACCTAAGTCTCATTGTGCCCTAAGATTTATTCTTATAAGCTGATATTTGACCCACAATTGTTCATAACTAGTAATTACCTACGAGGGTTGATGTACCATAAAAATTTTTATAATGACAAGGTGATTCTCCTCCTGTTTGTGGCATATTAACGTAAGTGGCTTCTTATGATACAAAGAAATGTTACTAAAAGCTATTGGATAAAGTTTGCGAAAATTCCTTAAACAAACATTTATTTTGATGCAAACCTTTGGTAACGCACAAGATTACATTGAATATTTATGTTTTTGTAAAATATTTGGCCATTGATGATAAATTCTGCGAAAACTCAAGTTTTTTTCTCAATTTTTGCATACACTTTAACTTATTTACTCATTTAGACATTAATTTAATTTCAATGACAAGGATGAAATATGACTTTTGTTGAACACACACTAAACAAAGCCCTGTCACCATTATTCGAGGACTAGAAATGATTACTCACCTCCTGAGCCTCCACTAGTCCTTGCGGGTTCTACTGCAAGAATCTCTGAGAGTGGAATCTCCTTGTAGTACTTGCTCCCAGTTTCACTCTGGAACAGCGTCAACGATTTGGTGTCCAATCGCCAGTAATGTCGCTTACGCTGTGGGAAGAACAATTTACGTTTGACAACACTTAGGGAGTACTGATGTCATTTTTCATCAAATTCAATGATTTATGAAGGTAGAAAGCTCAGAGAAAGTGATTTGCTATTTTCTATTCTTGGGTATAGAGGAGTTTTTCTTATTACTTGAATCCTATAGTACTTCAACATTTTATTAATCTGCTTCTGCATAAACAAGAATCAAACGAATGCATTGGTCTACAGCTGAAGCAGGGAAAAAAATCTTACAGTAAGACTGCCTTCAAGCATGAAACTCAAGGTCCAGAAACACCCAGGAAACAAAGACACTGGAGCAAATGGAATAGTTTTGCTATTTAGCAGCATGATTACAAGCAAAGGAAGAAGCAAGAGGGAGTAAGCAGAATATGAAAGAGGATGGATTCTTTGAGGAAAAATAGTTACTAATGGTAATTAATGCTAGTTAGACATAAGGAAGCAATTCATTTAAACTCTTGTGTCATTTTCTCCCGTATGGAAATGAAACATGGGTATTAGGGAGAGAATGTATGAAGATTGGAGGCAACAGAAGTCCCATACTCCTGAAGAAATGAAAATAAGATGGATTGGATGAGTGACAAATCAAGGGATGACCTTTGAAAAGGTTAATATCTAAAAACGTTTACTCTGTTAAAGTGTGAATTTAACATTCTCAATAGGGCTTAATGTTGGGTGTCCTTGACCCTAATCTGTCAAACCAAACATCAAATTATATTTCTGAGTCTTGGTTGGCTATGCTAGAGTAGGGCTTGGTATGATAAAGACTTGTATTTGATTGTTTCTGGCTCAATTTTGTGGAAGTTCATTCTTCAAAGTTCATGTTCTTCAAATGAAGAACACAATATATTTTTCCACTATACTCTATTTTGTCACTACTAGTTTCAAAGCTTAGGCATCATCATCAGGTACAAATTGGTCAAATTGCGATCCATTTATATGCCATTCTTGTGGTAAAAGGGGTGGGTGAGAGAGGGGGAATGGTATTGGCATGTGTGTTCTAATGAACTCCTAGATCTGTTGTAGCAAGGAAACGATTACTGCTCCTTGGAGGACTATTCATGACAGATAGGCTGACAGGTAGTACCAGATGAACCATAGCTCACCCAGTGTCTATACCAGTGAGGTGGCTGCAAATGCATATGATTGCAGTAAGGTGGCCATTTCAGCAATAGTGTCACATGAAAAACACTTGATGAAGACAATGGGAAAACACCTCAATTATTTCACTTGACTTATGCAAGGATTGGTCCTGGGAGCAATTTGATGCAGCCCACTTGGATGGGTGTCAAGCTGAGCACCAGGGGAAGCAAGTTTTCTATGGTCATCATCACAGGAGATCAGAATGAACTGAATGATATCTGAAAAGGGAATGACCCATTGCATCTACAGATCAGACAGAATCTGTGACTTAGAGGCATCTATCAGCCACCAAGTGACACACCTTGACAATGGAGATGAGTCAGACCTTCCACCAAACTTAACTTCTACATGAAAAGTGTAGCATGGTTTTCCTTTAAGATGTGAAACAACTTATGCTGATATTAAGTATTACCTGTAAGTGTTAAGCTTTTCTTGATATGTTTAGAAGCTGAATGAGTTAATCTAAGAGGTCACTGATGACTGGATTCATTTCATCGTAAGCCACTTTGAAGAAATCTGTGTGATTGATAGTGAGGGTTGAGTTGAACCCTTCCGATGTTATTAATTTACTGAAGCCTCATATAGTCCTCAAATGATCCACCAAAAATAGTTTTAGTGAAGATTTAAGGTTATTTCACTGCTGTGGAATTAATTTTCCCAAACCATACATCATTCATGAGAGTACAGGCAGTAAATGACTGTAAGTCTTCTTGATTATTATCATCCACATTGAGAATTGCATAAAAGAGTTCCTTGTGGTTGGCCACTGGTATGCCCAACTTAATCACAATAGAACAACCTTTGAGGAGGATGTGTGGATCCCTGGTATATGATGTTTCCCTGAAAACCAAATTTTTCCTCTTCACAACCTGGCAGGGCTATTGATTAAACTCAAACCTAATATCCCTGGTGAGGAATACCACTGAAAAGGGAGTAATTCGTGGTTGCCCTTGGTATTAATTTTCCCATTAACAATCCAGGGGGAGTTGCATCCATGTTCCTGAGAGAGTAAGGGGGTTTTGGTTGCCACAAATGAGAATCAAACTCTGGTTCGTGGGATTCTTCTCTTTGTTGACCACCATGAAAAATTAATTTTATTTAGTTATGCCTAACATCACCAATGGTGGCAAACATTATTGTAGCCAATTAAGTTTTTGCCTTGCTTTATTAATATAATCAATTTGAATTAGGTAACTAAAAAACAGTTATTGACTGTATATGTGCCAGCAAATATCGTCTTCCTTGATTTAATTCCAAATTCTATGGATCACCATGTGTGTGTATTTTTAAATTTATTCGTTTTGAAAGATAACAACAGCAGAATAAAGTAATGTTGCATAGAACATTGAGAAAAACTGCAACAAAGTACATTAACTTTAAATTATAGAAAACAACAATTTACATTCTATCAGCAGACAAAAGGTGGGAACTTCCAATTTCACCAGGTTGTAACTATCACCAAAGGGAGGGCCTTCCCACTTTCGTTATTGATTCTCCTTGAGGAGCAACCTTCAATCAGGACAACAAAATACGTGGAGATAAACCATTACCATCCAAACAATTACTGACAAAACAATGATGACAACAACATGCACATGCACAATTAACTGTGACCATAATGGCCACCAACATGGAAGGGTATTTTTTGTTTTGGTGAGGAGAAGTGAGGCAGCACGCACCATTCTGTCCTTGTTGGTGCTGTGCACCATCCACCCCTCCTTAATGACCTTGGAACCTCTTCGCTTGGTATGCTTCACAGACTGCACTATCCTCATGAGTGGGATGTTGTTGCTAGGGATGGCGCTGTGGGGGGAGGCAATTGAAGAGTTGCAGCAAGAACATGCTCACGACACAGGAAAAAAACGCACACACACACACACAGAGCAAGGGAGAAGGAGAAGAGGAAAGGGGGAGTGGTGGGGAACCATCTCTATAAACACTCACCATGATTGGGGAATTACAAATCCTCGAAATAAAATTCACAGTTTGAGCATGAAGCATTGAAGTGTAACAGAACAAAGAATGTAACATGAAACATCAGCCATTCAAGGAAAGTTCATTCAATCAACTCAATATCACTTTATGTTTAAAATGAGAGCAGCACAAGGTACATTTGCACTGAAGGAAATACATCTCCAAGTGTAAAGAATTACCACAAAAATAACTTAACATGTATAGAACTTCAATTACAAAATATGATTTTCCCTGCTTGCAGATATGTAACTTATGGAGCTGGCTTGGAAGTAGCAAATCAAGTAATGAATAAGTTTTTAGAAATTCTCAAATTAATACCACACATTATCTTTGGGCACAGATGCCTTTTACTGCAAATGGTATCTTAAGTATGCTTTACCAAACAGGTACCAAAACGAAATAGTATTTCGGGTTAAGATGATTTTTTTACGATGAAAGGAATTAAATGAATTACATCATAACCAATCACAAAAACTATTTAGAAGCTTGAGAAAAATCTTTGCTGCTGAATGTCAATGATTTGAGGGACTGAAAATGAAATGTATCATACTGAGTACAACTCTCACTTAAAAATGACAAACTCTAATACCATCTTATACCACACAAATAAGAAAAAATAATTTTACTGAAATATCCATATATCAACAGAATGACCATCTATATGAGAAAAGTGAATGGAATTCAGAAAAAAAGACCAAGAGGCAGCCCTGATATATAAAATTAATGATATTCACTATAATCAATATTCAATCAATCAGGTGGTATACCAGGATTATAAGACAGTAAGCAGTTAAAGCACTGGGAGAAAACTTGACATAAAGAGCCCAGATATACTTTTGACAGTGACAGTATATACACACTATGCTCAACGAAAAGTTTCACTTTCATCAATACAGACATTTTTAATTAGTAGTAGTACTGTTTTGGGGAGGCGACTGACAGCTGAGGAGGTCATTAGCGCCATAGCGGATGGATAGGAAAGGATGAAGGGTGGAGAGAAACCTGGTGTCAGCATTAAACTACTCTTTACGAAAGGCGCCAAGGGGTCCGCAGCTTAACGTCCCATCTGACAGACGGTGCCCACTCAAAGTGCCCTCCACAAAGCACCTCAAGTAGGGATCGAGATACCTCTGAAAAATATTCAACACCGCCGGGATTTGAACCCGGGCCCTCTGGGTGGGAAGCCAGTACATTAGCCCCCGCACCATCTCAATCCCCCATTTTTAATAATTACTGTCTTTTCTCTGAAGAACATTATCTTTGAGATTATGCAGAAATCCATTATTACACACAAAAGAGAGATGTGAACACTTAAAAATATGAGCATCAGAGTGGAGCAGTCAGCAATAAGGATAGATATATAAAAAAACTGGAAATTAATGCAGTCAACTCTTGTTAATCCAGCCTGTATGGGGCCATTGGTTGTCCAGGTTGGGCCAAATCTGGATTGCCCAGGGTTTTAATGCAAGTAATCCATGGGATCCCCTCTTATCTTTTGTTCTTTTGTACCATTATCACTAATGACTTCTAACAATTTTAAAAGATGCATTGAGAGTCCCAAAGTGTAAGAAGATCCCATTTAAATATGAAATAAACTCGTCGAATAAATACATCACTGATTTCCTCCTATAATTAAGTCAATAGTAGATCATAAGTATCTTTTTTAATAAAAAAGGGAATTTGTGCTTTAAATGAACCATCTCGTTCATTTAATTAATTTACATTGTTGACTAATTGATGCATTTTTTATTCAAATAAAAGAGAGCTTAAATACAGAAAATAGCATTGATATCCTTTTGCAAATCTCAGCTTAAACATGCAATGTACAGTCACCGCTGTTCTCTTGACCACTTAAATTTTACCATCTGCCGTCGAAATATATTCACTTGCATAATTGGTAGTAATTGCTGAAATATTCAAGAATATTACAGCTCTTGTCCTATGGTCTTGCAACACAATTTGGATAATGATACTCAAATTCCATTAGATATTATCAATAAAGCTTTTATGGATAGATGCCATTAATGGAATAAATAAGCCATTGTCCAATAATATCAACAAGGTTTTGCTGACATTTGCCAAGACATATTATTGAGATTAAAATGATTCATTAGGGATTTTCACTTGTTTCTGATAATTATAAAATGCACTTTATGTTGTATCTTGTACGCCAGTGCTAGTACATTTCTAATCCATGTGATTGTTTATGCACATATTACCTGTGGATAGTCTCTTACTATTATATATAATGAGTATGATAGTCTTGATAAGGTTCTGATAACATAATTTCCCAAATCTGCCTTTCCATTTTGCAGAAATTTAATTCAACCCAAAGAACTACAAGATAGACCTTAGAATTCTTTTTCAGATTTGATGTGTAAAGCTGTACCAGACTCACAATAGAGACCTCTTGGTTAAAAACCGACAAGTAAGCAAACGCTCATTCTAGAAGAACAGAGATTAATGCTGAACCTTTATCCTCGAGAAGACCAATAATGCTCATAATTTCGGTTATCGTCCTGTATTTTCCTTCTAATTCTAAAGATAAAATGCTCAATATTACCATAAAATTAGCTAACAATGTCATGTCACAGCGACAATCATCATAATGTAAACTGGAGTTGTCTCCATTTTAAAGAAAAGGCACAATTCTTCATTTAAATCATGAAATATTTTAAGAAATATACTCCTACTAAGCCACCTCACATTTGTATGCAATGACGGGTCTGGATGACACTAACATTGTTCATGAGTGTTATCTTTCCACACACTTTTCTAGGATATACCATACCATAACTGGCTAGTTCCCATAATTAAAAAAAAATACATAAGTTCTGTCATGAAATGGTATCTTTCAAGGGATTATCCACAATCAAATACGCACTTTAACATGAAATAATATTATCTCATCTTGTGTATTCAATTCCACTTACTGCATAACAGTTGTTGGTGAATTATGTAATGAAAACTTAAAACAAATAGAAATTCATCTTTTTCCTAAATAAAAAATTACTTGTATAGGTATTACACTCTGAAATTGTCGCATTGAAATGCTTAGTAGCGGATGACTTCATTAAAAGTTACTCTTACTCATGACTTTTACACTGAAATTGTTACTGTGATCAACATACATGTTGAACTTGTGCCTAGATCATGAATGAGGTTACTTTCATGTGATCAGAAATTGGGCAACTACCAAGGGTGCCAACATTGTGATTCTCTAGATATTTTACATGATTTTGGTGCTGATTCTGTAGATCAAACAATACCAAGTGTGATTGTGTTTCAAATATCATACTTTTATCAATATTTTCAGCTTTTCTGCAGGATATGGATATGCACTTTATGCAAATGGAGCAAAACGCATCTCCATACAAAACCTAAGCATTTAAAATTAAAATAATTTTTGAAATTACATACTATATCGTACAAGCTAAATTTCACCAACACACAATCAGGATACGACTGAGCTAATAAAATGAAAAAGGAAGGAAATATATAATTATATTTCCCAAGAACTGACCTGGATATAAGCATTTAAATACTCTTTATATTCCTCCGTACTCAATCTGTTATTATAACCATAAATACAGTTAAACAAATGGAATTCCTTGATTCGTCCTAGGCAACAACTTACAAACACGAACTGCAATTGCGTGAGATGAATGAATTGTACTCTAAGGAGTAATTCACAGTCAATGGCAACATCAAAACAATGTTCCCCTTACATGAAAATACCTCACGTGAAGTGGACGTTTCTCTCCTGCCACTTATTGAGCTGAATAAGAAGTTATTAAGTCCTAATGAAACGATGAAGCCTGGCAGGTATATGATTTACTACTGCATGTAATTAACATACAACATCAATCTAGATTAGAACAAGTATGTTTGACAATTCAGGCACAGAAATGTAAGGTTTTGCTTTCATTTTTTTTCCTTATCTACGAAAACTAAATGAAATGAATGCTTAACTATTTCAAAATTTAACGGTCAAATGCCAATGTAGTCCCATAATAATCTACGTGACATGGTGTGGTGGTCTACCATACAAGTCCCTGGTATTTCAAATGGATGGATTGGGGACAAAAAGTGAACAGGCAAACTAACAAAAACAATCGATGCCAAACTAGACTTGACATCAATTAATCCCAACATATGATCACAAACTGCTATGAGCTACACCGAAGAGGATTACATGAAAAGAGGACTAATTTCAACTTTGGATTGTAGAAGCACATAGAGAGAGGCAACTTAGCACTGTTCTGACCATGACCTAATGTCCATTAATGACCATGGTCTTCCTTCCCTTGTGCACACTGAAGCGTTCTGAGGTCAAAACCTCACACCACAACGATTACTGCAAAACATGCTCCAGGGCACACCAACCAAATCAACATCCCCTCCACTTCTTCATAAACTCAGCACACCCAGAGCAATGCACACACGCGCAAAGAGAACAACAGGAGTGCACACATACACGCAAACATAATGCAATGTACTAACCTCATGGCACGATCTCGCTTGATGCTCTCGTCCCCATCAAAGTCCCGATTTGGAATTGCATCCTGCATGAAAGAGAAGAGGGGGAGATTTAAGTAAAAACCACAGGGCTATGACCACACACACATCGAATGCATATGAAATTACAGCATATTCACTATATAATTATATATATGTAGTGGATTTTCTCAGTTTGATATCAGTGGAGGGAAGAGGTGGTCAACTGACACCATCCCCCTTCTATTCCACCAACTGACAGTGCAAATATATATATTTTAGAAGAAACTGCAGGAGGTACCACAATATATATTTGTTTACAAACAGAAACCACCTCTCCCTTCCACTAATATCTCATTGACACACTATAACTTTTGTTTACATACACTTATTTATACATACTCATTTGCAATCATCTGATAGTTTATTTTTCCTATTAACAGACTGATTCTCATGATTTTTTTCATTTAATGGATTTAATTGGACTCTGAGGACTTAATCAAGTTTCACAATTTCCACATGATAAGATCACCTATTTCATATGCAATAGTTACATCTATTAATGTCACAAAAAATGACTGGAAAACTTCTCTTTTCGGGAACATAGATACTTTTAACTGCTAAAAAGATAGGGCCAATGTTATGAAGTTTTCATGAAGAATTATTCGTACAGAGGAATTACTCTCCCTCCCCATGCATATCCTCTATATACTTAACCATAGTGTATTCTCTAGTGTGAGCAATAGAATGCTTACGCTGGTAAGGAGGTCTCCATTGGAACAGGGGGATGAAGAACAACTGCTGTCTCCTGGGGGGGGTGAGGTGGCTGATGATGATCGCCCCCTCATCCCTGGGGACGGGCTTTGATCCCTCTCATCCTCTTCCCCTCCTCTTGCCCCTCTCTCGCACCCCCCCTCCGAGTCACCCCCATCTGAGTATGGCTCACCACTACCCCCTCCAGAGGCACCACCACCACCTGCGGAGAAAGGACACCAACAATCAGAGCAGAACTTCCAGTACGTTCATGCATCACTTGTACACAAATGCGGACTGATGAAGAGGGATGCAGAAAAAAGAAAACATCATGAGAATATCAGTTACATCTCACTGGCACTATTCCAGGTCTATTCCCAAAATATTTTGATTTTCCAGACTTTTGGGTGAGGTTTTTGCAGTTTTCTCAAGGGAGTAACTTTTACCACATTCCCACTAAATATGGCTTTGGTCCAAATGGAAATGAATTGCTAAAAAATTTGAAACAGTTTTTGACACAAGTTAATTTTGGTATATTTCATACTGTATCATTACTGCATATGCATATACTGCACCATTCTGAAATTACTGAAAGCCGGAGTAAAAAAGAAACAGGTTGGAAGTCGAACACCTATACGCTTACTTCTCTTCGTTTTTTGCTAAAATTGTTTCTTCAATTGGTCAAACAACTGGGGAGTAACTGTTACATCATCATCATCATTCAACTATTTTGACTTGCGTGACCAGCTCAACTAACAAATAAAAAAGGCTATTGCCCTCGGAGCAATTTGCACTGTACCCAGATCAAATAAAGCATCAAATCTGAGATTGGGACACCATATGTAACATATTTTTTATCTTCTGAGAACATAAAAAAAACTAGACACTGTGCTAGACATAAAAAAGGCATGAGATGAGTTTTAGTCAGCCCATGGCTTCCCGCAGCCCATAAAACCCATAGACCCTATTTCTGAACATCAATTATTTGCCAAACGGATGCTCTGCATACATTCTATGGGCTCAAATCAAATGGAAAGGCCGATGGAAATGAAATGTGGTGGCTCCTGCCCTCAATGTGACAAGGAGCAGTGGGGCATGTCATTGTGGTGTTTGATAAACATACCTTCCCCCGGGCAGTCCCATGGTATCCTCTCCAGGCATTTCTTGTGGGCGTTGACATGACAGTCCTTGCACTGCATCCCTTGCTTGAACAGCCCCTTGAGCAGCTTGCGACAGTGCTGACACACAGTCGGTCGTGTGTATGAGTGCAGCACAAATGTGTGTGGGATTTTGCATCTTCCTGTGGCCGATGAATCTCGTCCGGGAGATGTTGAAAGGGCTGATGTAGACTGCGCAGAGTGATTCTTGCCCGAGTTGCCCATGAAGAGAGACAACTGCAAAGTGAGGGCAAGGGTGTAGAAGGGAGCAAATATACATAGAGACTCCTTCTCTCCATCACTTCCCTCATATATGGGACAAAGAGGCTTAAACACTCATTTCATGATAAATTTATTGAGTCGATGTAATAATCACAACTGCAATGAAAATCACATTACACATACAAAGTATCATAATTTCAGATTTGAAAGGCAAAAACCATGAGAACATTAGTATCAAGGTAAAATGAAATCATTCTGGAAAACTAGTCGCACTTTTAATAACTTGTAATATATGTAAGTATGTTTGATATAATGAGATGCTCTTATAACTTTTTCCCCACAGAATGAGACATTGGGATTCATCCAAAAATGTGTGTCAGTCTCATTTCATCTAAGTATCTGACTGATTAATGACTCGTCAAATTAACCTAAAATGACAAATTAATTTATTTACGTAAATTATATTCTCACAATTGATGCCTAATAAATGCTTTAAAATGCTATTTGTTATCGGTCTCAATTTATTATTTAATTCTTTCTTCTACCAAACTCTGTATTTATGCAACAAAATCAGAGTGTAAAAATCATTCGCCTTGACTGGGATTCGAACCCAGATCCCTCAATATCCAGTCGAGTGCTTTAGCCAGATAAGCTATCGAGGCATCCTCTTAAACTCTGAAATTGTTGCATCGAATTGCACATTAGCGGATGACTTCATTAAACTTTACTGTTGCAGCATCTCCCACAGTTTCTTTGGAATTTGTCAAGGCACAAACAGCCTAAGTGTTTAAAAGTTGGCTTTAACCTTGTGGACTGTGGCGCATCACGCACGACTACGAATGCCTGTGGAATTGTATGTACGGTATTTCGTCACAACATCTTGTTCCTTTAAAAGCCCCAAAATTTCAGAGTCAAAGAGGACGCCTTGATAGCTTAACTAGCTAAAGCACTTGATTGGATATTGAGGGATTTGGGTTCAAATCCCAGTCAAGGCGAATGATTTTTACACTCTGAAATCGTTGCATTGTGTTCTATCCAAGTAAAAAGATGTGATGCATACCTCTACACCTTTTTGCTGAATAAATGACCCATTGAAAGCAACGGGTGAAAAAGAAATCATGATATTACTCAGTCATATAAAAGTCTAATGAAGAAAATGTAAAAGTTATAAGTTCTTTTCCCAGTAATTACCTACCTAATTTCCATTTCAAAAACATTTATTTCTCTAAAATTCCAGGCTTTACCCCTCAATTTCATGTTTTTCCAGGATTTTTTTCAAGAATTTTCACATGGTCAGCATTCCTTGATAATTGCGTCAAGTTCATGAATTTAGCAAAATAAAACATAATATAAAACATATAGAATTTAGCAAAATAAAATCTACAACCCCCCTAATCAAAACACTTTTTCCTTCAACATGTTCACCACTCTCTGACGTACAAATGAAAATTTTTAGAAAGCTGGGCCTGTTACCTTTTCCTAGTGTATATACTTTATATGTGTTATTGTATACTTACAATAATTTTACCAAATTTTATAAAAACAGTGCTGTACACAGCCACTTCACAAGAAGTTCTAATGACCTTCATATCCCATATGTACGCACTACAAGTTCTTTGTGTGGTCCAAACTCAATGGGTTTAAAACTTTACAATGTATTACCCAATGAGTTAAAGGGTATCAATAGTTTTTCCGTTTTTAAATCCAAAATTAAAGCAATGTTACTACAGAAAATGTACTACAAGGTTGTGGATTTCATTAATGATGGAGTGTAATATTGTTATAGTGTGCTCGCCATCTTCTATTCTACTCTTCTGACTTGTCCTATATCATGTACTTGATCGCTGGACCAATAAAATTATTATTATTATTAAAGCATGTCGTGGGGCATGAATTACTTCCCCCTCACCCCACACATCAGATCTTTGCCTATGGTGATTTGATTTCGTAAAGACACAAAACCCACCCACATGCACCGTGGATAAGAGAGTACTCACGAATCCAGGCTCATCTGAGGCAGACGCAATGGAGGAGTTGGAGCCAGTGTCCGAAGCGGGGCTGCGAGGGCCCTTGCTGCCCGATATGGATGACAGCGACCCTGAAGTTGACCCCCCCTGTGCTGTGGCTGGCACCTGGAGTAGGGACAGGGCGGCATTGTTGCTGTTGGCGGAGGAGCTCCGCCTTCGATGGTCTCCGTCTGGGGGGGCACCAAGGGAGGAAGGCACGACCGAGGGCGGGGAGGAGGTGCTGCCACCAGATGCCGCAAAGCTTGCCAGGGAGCAGTTGTTGGGGATGCGGATGACACAGCGCTTGTGGAAGTTGAGACCACACCCTGCATCGATT
This sequence comes from Hetaerina americana, assembly GCF_022747635.1. Lineage (NCBI taxonomy): Eukaryota > Metazoa > Arthropoda > Insecta > Odonata > Calopterygidae > Hetaerina > Hetaerina americana. The sequence continues at coordinate 205,175 of NW_027287073.1, read as the reverse complement.
TATGAAATGACATTGGTTTAATCATCAGGGGGCAGAAAGCAATTTGGGAGGGAATGTTGATGTGCACATTTGAGTGAGTGAGATTTTATTTTTAAAATTTAATATAATAATAAATCAATGAAATCAGAAATGAATAGAAAAAATACAGCACCTGTGTTTATAACAAGCATGAATACCAAGACTCTCTTTCTTGGCATGTGCGCTAATTTTTATTTCCTTTACAATAGGAGGTGGAATAATTTTATAGCTGTCCATAGCCAACATAGTGTATATTAAGGAATTTGCAAAACAAGATTTTTTCCAACAAATGAATCAAAAATTAAATAATAAATCATCCTAAATGAATAATTACAAAATAAAATTAGACATTGATTTCTACTTTGTTATTTACTAAGTGTGCCAATAGATGAATCTGAGAAAGTCATTTAGGACATGGACATTAGATTCTCTGAGTAGATGGGTACTCTAAAATGACGCGATGAGTTTCATCATATTTCAATTTCAAAACAGCCTTATCTCAATGTTAAATGAAAAATATGGAGCATCTTGTGGCACCAAACACTGTAAGTGTCTTAGAGAGCAAAACACATGTTTAGTGAAACAATTTTTCCCATACAAAATAAAATACAGTAATATATTCTTTCCTGAAAAAAATAAATAATATTCAAGATATAATCATAGAAAATCATAAATACATAGTTTACGATCATAGATCATCTTTATCTTTTCGTCTAATGTAGAATGCCAACTTTATTCAACAAAAGAAAAGATAATTGAAAAACTGTATTTCCTGGCCCATAAGACACACCCTGATTATTTTGTGGCAGTAATTAGAAAAAATACTTGGACCAGACAAAAAATGACATTATTTTGATGTTAACACTTAATACAAAGGAAATTGGTTTGCTACTTTCAAAAATTGGCAGCTACACATATGATTAATAACACACGGAAAATATTCATCACTGGGCCAAAATACCCCAGCTGCCTTGTTTCTGTTGGAATTCTATTGAGGAAGTACTTTCAGTGAAATATTAAAACTCTACTGCATACTACTGACTAAAAACAGTGATATTACTGACATTTGTGATAAGAGGAAACAATACACAAAAGTAAGTATTTTTCTCGCAGATCAGCAAGTACTTAGAGGTCGAAATTATACTCATGTACCCCCGCCCGGTCCATAAGACGAAGGCTGATTGGTGTGGGAACTACAGTAATTAGTTTATTATTTATGATATAGTCCCCTTCCTTTTTTACTAGAAAGCTGTCTAGAGACATTTGTTTTTGCCAACACTTCAAAATTTTGTAAAAATGCGACTCAGCTTTATTATTACTTAATTTCTAATGAGCCACTGCTTTATTAGGGCTCTGCTTGGTTGTACCATGCGACAGTTTCCCATGACTTCCAAATTACATTTAGCCTACTCTTCTGAACTTTGCACTCCAGTAAAGGCTCATGGAGTTTCTGATGGTAAACATGCCAGAATTTGATCAAATTGCCACTTGCATTGGCACAAAATAGCAGTGAGAGACAGTCTTTCTTGTGGCTGGGCCTGTCATCATCTATTTTCTTCATTCACCTCTGGCTGGATAGGTATACTCCGACATTTATTTCCAGAAGAGACCTGTCACGACAGGGAACCCTCAGAATCAATGAGCTTCTTGAAGTCATCAATGAAGTTCTCTGTTGCCTTTAAGTCAGAGCTTGCTGCTTCACCATACCATGGATGGTGAAGCAGCAAGCTCTTTGAAATTTCCTGAACCACCCATGGCTTCCCTAGAATAATTCTTTGGCTGTAGATGATCCTAGCATCTTCTTAGCTTGGAGAAAATCACTTTTGCCTTCGCACAAATGATAGTCTCATAAATAGTGACACATTGCAATTGCTTATTTGTTTATCCAAATGAAATGCAACCTTTCAACACTTTAGAGAATACATAACCATTTTGCAGATACTCTTGTCACTCCCTTTGAAGCATCTATCTTCTTAATTTTGTCCTTTTCCACGAAGAAAACAGAAATTATCGATATCAACCAGTTATACAGGTATATGAGTGTTAGATCAGCCATACTCACACCTTGCTCCAGCTTCTCAATGATTTCATCTTACATTTCTACTGTTATTTTTATTCTCTTATGGCTGCCTTCTTATGGAATTTTTTGGGGGAAATTTTTAAAACTAAGCACCAATTTTAAACTTTACTAAAGAAATCACAAATAATATGCCTGAACACAAGTTTGGAAAAATAAGTGACCACCAGTGATGGTGTAGGAGAACACAGACCTGCTAGAATTGACAGCAGTCAGAATAAATATTCATTCTGCAGTTTAGTTATTACTTACAACTGCAGTCATAGATAAGTAAACACTTCATTGAAAGACAGATGGATAAATATCATCAATGAGGTATTTCCTAATTTTCTTCTCAGGTTTCTACAGAATTTCACTTGAAGCTTATCAGCTTTTGGGACTTCTCCTGAGAAGCAACGTTCACTGATGACACGAGTTTCTCCAGCAATCCTCCAGGTGTCTTTAGGTCAGAAGCCATAGGTTCTGACCTGAAGTAGCCAGCAAGATGGCTGTGAAACTGTGACCACCAAATGACACCATTATGTGGAAGAACATTCAAAAGCCAATGAGCTTTTTTTTTTTAATTTTCTGAATGAGGCTTTTAAATTGGATTTCACAAATTATGTTCTTTCTAGACAAATCATGCAGTTTAGTTTCTTTGATAGACAACTAATGAATCAGGTGGCGAGAGCAGGGAGGAGTCAGGGTTCAGGAGCCCACCTTCGCACTTGAGGCCTTGACGCACCAGCCCAAAGAGCATCTCGCCACAGAAATCACAGAACGTGGGCGCCTTATAAGAGTGGACGACGAGGGTGTGAGGTCGCACGGGTGCAGAGTCCACGCCATTGGCACCACTTAGCTGTGCTGTGAGGAGAGGAAGAGAGAGATATACAATGGAGATGAGTGACTTAAATCATTATCATTTGCATTAATTTTTTGCTTTTGTGCATACAGTACCATTCCTCACTACTCATTTTCCCAGCATTCTCCCATCTATTACTGCTTCCAGCGGTTTTCATTTCCTTCACTCTTTCCCACACTCATATCTATAGTACCTCCTATCTCTGCTTCAATTCTTGCCTTAAACTAAGTTTCTTATCCCTATTAAACCAAAAGGTATTTTTTAATTTTTCACTAGTCTTTTTCTAATACCTTTATTTAAGTTGTTCCCTACTCCCTCTCAGAAAAAAAATTCTCAACGGAAAGCAAATTTTCTTTTTTTTGTCACAAATAATATACCCACTTTCATCTGAAACACTTCCTAAATAGCTGAACTGTTCCAGTTTCTGCCCACCCCCCTTGTCTTTAATTTAGATTTCCCACTCATTGAAAATCTTACTACCTGAACTATGCAACAATTTCAAATAGTAAAAATCATTTGCCTTGACCGAATGTTTTACACTTTGAAATTGCTGCATTGTAATGTGAATTACTGGATGACACCATTGAAAGTTTCTGTTGTGGCATCTCCTACAGTTCCTTTGAACTTACTACCTTTGTTTTCATACAACTAATGCTCATCCCATAGCTATAACCAAGTTTCAATAACATTTAAAGAGAATCATGGAAGGATCAAAATGGCCATGGTGCATAGATCACCATGTTGATATTTTTTTAGTTGAGATGTGTACTCTTTAACTCCTACTAAACTAGTAGAAAATAAGTGTACTCGTAAAATGCTGAACTTTGGGAGGCCAAATTTCTGCAAAGACACAACGCAAATGAACCTTGGCTCTCTTTTGACTGAGGGGAATAAGAACAATGATTTGAAGTGAATTATTTGTGTTAAATGAATTTAAAAATTTGGAGCATAAGGACCATACTATTCCAAGAAAGAGTTTGCATAAAGTATTTTTTTCTTATTGGGCAAAGAATATTATTGTCACCTTCATACAAAAATTACACTGCATATTCTGGTTTACAAACTATCTGGGCAAAGTTCTCTTATTTTCCTGTTATACAACAACTTTGATGCTTTCAGTCATACGTGACAATTGTTACAATCAACGCTCTTAGGTAAATGCAAAAATATGGTTTTAAGAAAATTAAAAAAATCTAACTTAAGCCACATCAAATATGGGCTGCCTTAAAAAACAAAACTCATTAATTAGTTCGGGGCACATTAAGAGCTGCCACCTTGTTATTAAAAGACCAATGGAGCACTCGGCAAGGTTCTTTGACTGCCTGGCCTGTTATGCAAGAGACATTGTCCTGTCCAGACAGGGGCGATGTAGAGTTAAATCATGAATGCCATTTCTCCAGGCTTTAGAAAAAAGTACCCGGCAACAATGCTGAATCGTGACACTACAATATGACAGGTTCCAGAAACCAAATAAAACATCAGTGCCAGCAACTGGATCATAACAAAGAGCAGCCACTTTATGAGTGTATCAAAATGGCATCCTAACATGATTTTTCAGTGCTCTTCCCTGGAAGTACTTAACCCTTTCGCTTTTGAGAAAGCACTTAACACAACATAAATTTGCCAGAACTTCATAATCCTGTCTTCATGATGCATTTGAGCACCAAAGCATCCAGAATGGCAACGGAGTTAAAATGCAAACCTGTACTCAGGATGACCTCCACAGTTGTATCCTCGGCGACATCCGATGCTGAGTTGATCAGCTGCAGGATATTGGGAGATGAAAAGTCATGGCGGAAGAGCAGGAGGCGCTCTGACATCCGACTGCCCAGGCCATTGTCGGGGAACTATGGAAGAGACCACACATTTTTAGAGCCAGAGGATCACTTACAAGTCTCCATTGGTAGTAGGGTAGTATTTAGGGGGAGGCAACCGACAGCTGAGGTCATTTGTGCCATTACGGATGTACAGGAGAGGATGAAGGGTGGAGAGAAACCCAGCGTTGGCATTAGCCTACTCTTTACGAAAGCTGCCAAGGGGTCCGCAGCTTAACGTCCCATCTGACGGACGGTGTACTCACTCAAAGTGCCCCCCACAAAGCACCTCAAGCAGGGGTGAGATATCACTGAAAAATATTCAACACCGCATGGATTTGAACCCGAGCCCTTTGGGTGGGAAGCCAGTATGATAGCCACCCCACCATTGCGATGCCCCATCTCCATTGGTACATGGAGGTGTGTGGATCCCTTCCTTTTCAAAAGCGAAAACTCAAGACCGGACACTGCCAGGGTGTGCACCAGTGAATATTTAGGCAAGACTCACAAATTAAGATAAAGGCAAATAATCTAACAGATGATGCACAAACACCGCTTTGACACACTGAAATGTTAAACCCTTTAAGGAGCACAGAAGGATATATCATCATTTATTATCCAAGTTCCAACTAGGTTATATCAATGTCTTCATGCTGGTCAACCAAAATAAAGATTGTTCAGTGAAATAATTACACACACACACACCAATAAAACAGTTTTCTAACAGTGTTCTGTAATTTAGATGGATTGTCTAAATGCTAAATGGGTTTATCAATCAAAAGATCTTTAAATCAGATTATATTTTAAGAATGTGAAAATATAACTGAAGCATGAATCTCTCTGTTCACAAACAGGGCTTTGATTGCTTTACTTCACATGTCTTATCATTTCATTGTTATTCTAAGTCTTAATGCACCCAACAGGAATTCAGGAGTTCAAGGAAATGTGCATATTCATTCATGGAAGCATCAATGAAGAGTATTTCAATGCTTAAAAATACTTTGGAATGGTTCAAAGTTTGCCTCTCTCTGACAATTTTATGTTCTCTATTGAAATAATGTTGGGCTGCCATCAGCACTAGTAATATTTGTAATACCTACCTTAAGTCTCGAGATAAATGCAGAAGAAAATTTATACTGGGTATTTTACAGGCTTGTTCAGCTGGCAATAGTATTTGTGCCTCACAGTTCAAATTCCAATTGAAAACAATAAGAGTTATTGAATAAATGAAAAACTCCAATAGCCGCAAACTGTTTATGGCTACTGGAGTTTTTCATGTAAAGTATAAATGGAGTATAAATGCAAAGCAGCCACTGGGTGATTAACTTCATTGTAGTTGTTAAAATATTGTTTTTATGTGAAGTGGACGGCATTTTGTATGTGATGCGGAAGTTTGTTTGTATGTGATGTGGAAGTGTCATCGTATGTAAGAATATTTTGTCTCCTATCGGTTTTTCTAGTGTGTGTAAGTTTGTATTTTTCGTTGTAAGAGTGATCACTGACCAAACTTGTCCGTTGCCACCAGGAAAATCGCCTAATTGCAACGTAATTCTTAAATAAATAAATTTATTCAATACTACTAGCTGTAATGGCTCAATTCTATCAATAATAAGAGTTATGTTTAGTTTGCTGTGGCTGTAATAAATGAGCTGGTCAAATTAAAAAAAAAATGGCTTCATTTATTTCAAGGATTATATTTCAAAGTTTTAACTGGGGGAATTCCATAGTTTAAAGGCTCTACTTTTCGAAAAATAATTCATCATCACTGAATAAATTACCTTAGTATTTTTTCATGAAAAATTGTGTGTTAACTTTTATTGGGTGTATTTAGCTGTATTAATGCATAAGAGATCATACAGGAAAATGATTACCAGTAACAGGCTCTACTAATAACAAAATTTATACAATACAGGAAGTAAAACTGTTAACACACTAGATCTCTGATCACACACTTAAGACTCCAAAAATGGTCCCATGAAATTTATCATTCTTCCACTTGTTACTGTCTCTGAACAACGCCTGGTATAAATACTTAGTTTTCATTCCCGATACATATTTATAACAACTTTGGAACAATCATGGATTTTCATTGCAGAATATCATTATCCAAAACATGATTTTTGTCCTCAGATCAGTTTATAGATACTTCAGAAACTTTCATATGATTTGTGGGTTTTCCAGGAATGATGGACCATGTTGGATTGTAGAATTTTAAATTCAAAGAAAAGTGAGAGAATACTAGTTTTCTATCTGTTCCCTTCAAGCAAAGATAATGTCAATTTATTCACATTTGACTCATGCTTACAGAACAGGTTTATGTTAATCTCCTGAATATTACGCTCTTTGCAATATTTATTTAAACTTTGAGAAATCCAGAAAAAAAGAAGCAATAAAAAAAATATTTTTCAACGCTCATTCATTAGCATATTTAATTGTGAATATTTCACATCAAAAATTAAATGACATGCAAATACACCCAGTAATGGATAAACAAAAGTTTTTGCACTACATTTAGAAACAAAATATTTAAAGATATGCACAATAATAATATCATAATACCACAAGTTTATTGTACCATAGAATGCATAATCATTCAATTTCCAAAACGATCAGGTGGAAATATGAATAAATAAATAGCAATCATATTCAAAACGTCAAAAATTAAAACAATAGCATTTTCAATTGACAGCTTAGCTAGTACAAAAAATGCCAGTTTGGCTTCCTTATTAGAAAAACTAGCAAATTCGCACTCGGGTGACTTATCTGACAATTTTCCTGAAAGTGGGTACTTTTTAAAAAACTTTCAGGTTCACAGTTTTTTACAGCTTTCGAAAATTGACTAAAAACTGCCAAATATTTGCAAATAAATTTAAGAAGTTTTATTAATTCTGAATATGGAAAGAAATTAGAATATATACACTGTGCTACATCAAAACTTAAAGACTGAATAGACACACTAAATTTAATTGGATTTAAGTCTTTCACTCCACCTTTACTATTGAAATCACGAAGTTTTACCTATTATTAACTAATATGATTGCAAACATTAGCGAACAGGTCTTTCCACCTATTAATGTTGAACATCGGAAGATAGTTCCGGTTTCATTGTTGATTGTATCCTATTTTTCCAAAATGGGCAGTCGGTTTCTTTAGGTCAAAATATTTAACTTAGAAAATGAGACATATCAATTTCATCAGTTGGTTCACTGCGTGCAAAAATGGACACACCCACCCCATTCTTTCTTAATTTCACAATGCGTCAATCGCATATTATTACATAGAACAATAATCAAACATAATGGTTATGAAATCAAGGTGCAGAATTTAAATTTGATTGCAATGGTTGAAAAAGAGAGAAACCGCAATGCATTTAACAGCAGTTTGTGAGAAAATTATACTTTCCAAGCATCTTTGTTCAAAATTATTCATAAACATAAACGACATTATAGTTGAACCTATATACTTTCAGGGAAGAATATAACAAATCTAATAAAAACCATGTCAGATAAAGGTAGCCGAGTAACAATGCCCAATATCAACCAATGGCAATCTAGGACCTACTTCAAATATTTTCATACTGTTTAGTAGTTTCATTGGCATTAGTTATGTTCAATCACATTAATTTGGGATAACCTAATTATTAAATCTTATGTACTCACATGCTGATTGATGAAATCACATGCTAGGTCCTTCAGGGTACGAAGAGTGAGGTCACTGGAACAGACTCCTTCACGCACCAAGCCTGCTTGCATGTAAAACTTTACCTCCATCTAATTCGGAACAGAATAGCATCTCTCTTAGGTATGTCTCGTAAAACAAATCAACTGTAGCTTTTAGCACATAATCGTTAATACTGATATTCACCATTTATATCCAACTAATCCAATTAGGAATGTTTAGGATTACCCAAAAAATTCCTGGTTAAAAGTACCATTAAAATACGGTAAACATCAGCTGCATGGTTGTCTCATAATAAGGTCATCGAAGAGCAACGTACGCGTCAGCACCTAGTGACAGGTAGAAAGGCATTTTTCCCTATGCAATACTCCACTAAATGATGATTGATTCAGAGCATTAAAAGGACACACAAAACCATTGGCAAGGGACTAGACATAATTGATTTCCGAGAAAGGTTTTGCAGTAATACGCACTAGTTATTCCCATCAAACCCACCTGTTCAACAACTTTAAAATCTAGTGTAAAATAAATTAAATCACTGCGCAACATTCATATACTACGACATATCCATATTCCGTATCACTCGTGTACTTTAAACACTATGCGAAAACCAATTGCCTTGATTCATTTTCAATTACAACCAGTATATTCCATCAACTATTTCTTTCGCTTAATTCTACGAGGAGTGTCAACTTTTCAACAATACTAGCGACACGGTTGCGATTGTGAGCATGTCGCAAAATATGAAAACTGATGAAGACTTTTGAGCGCACAATTGCGATCATCAGGCATCATCTCCAATTTTCATATAACATATTCAAGACCTATTGGTCAACAGTGCATAATGAATACAAAGGAAAAAATCCACTGATACAAAAGAAATTACCAAACAATTTTTTCCCCACGATTGATAAGTTAATAAGTAGTTTGACATTTTGCCTCCCTCTCACCAGGGTCCCATGGTGTAATGGTTAGCACTCTGGACTCTGAATCCAGCGATCCGAGTTCAAATCTCGGTGGGACCTGTCAATTTTTTTTTCTATTTGTAAATGCTAGATTTCGGTAATCATTGTAAATTTGAGGTAATTTTTGAAAATTAAATTTTCCGTTCATTTCTTTTGCCAAAATCAAAACAAATAAGAATGAGATAATGGAGAGAGATAGGAGCAAAAGGGACTAATTTAAGCTTCAGATTTGGAATCAGCAGTCCATTACGATAATGGCATGTTTCAACAAGAACGAATCATTTATTGTTAATGTTCACTTTTCTTCACACAATAAATGCCCAATTTATCGACTTTATTCCTCTTGCCTATGCAATATCATCCCATACTACCTTCGGCTCCAGGTTTGAGCTGTTCTCCGGTAGGGAGTGCTGCGCCTGTTATTACTCCCACCCCCTTACACACCAATGTAGTATTAGTTAGCGGCGCGTCTCGTCGACTGCTCATTGCAGTCCGTGTTCGTTAAACGATAGGATCTCCAGCACATTCTGCTTTCTGAAAACATAGCTTAAAGAATAAAGACTGCTCTGGTGTGCTATCCTATTCACTCTTTTGGAGAGAAGAAAGTTCTCATCCTTTTGAATCATCCACTTCTAGCTAAGCATAGCGAAAATGAATGGAAGTCTTGGACAACATGACACGAGGAATGGTCGGAGACGCAGTTCTGTGGATGGAATCGGCTTCAACCCTAAGTCAGAGTGCAGTGTGCTGGTAATTTACAGTGGTGGCACAATAGGTATGGCGAGTAAAAATGGAGGTGAGTGACGAAAATATTTTTTACCTCTAGTTTCTCCTCACGTTCTTAATTTCATTATATCATATGCATTTATAATGCACAGTCTGTTGTTGTCAGCATTGTCTCCATGGTTTCCTCTAAAAAAATCAACATTAATAATTGCCCATTTATGACGATGCACCCTTTTCAAAATTTATTGCGATCCTAGTTTGTCTCTTTGACGTTTTCTTGCTTCAAGTTTTTACTTTCATGATTAGTGACATCGTATTTTAGGTAAGGTGTGTTTATAACGATGCAGTCTCCTATATTTAATATGCGGAGCAGTGATTTCACGGAAAATGATCACGTTCCTCTGATTAATACGATTGTACTAATTTGAGAGAATCCACGCTGTTTTCCATTTAAGTAATTGCGCGCTCTCAGACATAGATCACCGATGGAGTTAAGAAACCAACATTTCTCGCGAATCAAGGTATTGGTTTGAGCGTTTTCTTTAAAGTCGCTTTGGCTGATGGTTTAGACAATATTGCGGCAGTTGTTCGTGTTCTGTTACGCTTATCCTCTCGTAATTCAAGATTTTTCGTCAGTGCTGAAAGACATATTACTACATGGTCCTCTGCAAGACAATGCTAGAGTGTATGGTAGGAGGTAGTTAAACACCAAGAATGCGACATTAAAAATTAAATTTTTCTTAATTTTTAAGTAGGCGACGTACCAATGTAGGTGACGGCTGACTCCACGGAAATTGATCACGATCATCAGGTTGAAATCCGAGGAGTGTAGGAGGTAAACAGAACTTATTCATTGTTAATTATTGTCTGATCTCCATTTATTTTTCTTGGAGATTTCTTGCATTTTTCCCCCAACCGCACTGACAGGTTGGAATCTAAAGGCATGTCTGGCGAAAAAGGCAACTGGTTGTAATACCAGGGACGGACCTGGTTTGACTTTGGGGCATGAACCCATGGTTTGACGGGGGGGGGGGGGGGCAGGATAGAAGAATGAAGTGAGAATTTTAAGAATAGATTAAAACATATAGCAATTTTGTTAAAATCAAATGTGTTTCGCTTTTTGGAGATTGGGACACCCCATCCACCTTTAGGCAGTAAAGGATTGAGTCGGTAGCACCTTGGTGTAGAAATAATTTAAAATTAAGAAAAACATGCTAATGGATGCGGAAATGATTCGTCGCCGTTTGGAATCCGGTTAATAAATGAATTACCACCCCCACATATTTCTAGTTGTAATATTTTACCATTTTTTTAGATTTATTATACGATGTGACATGCACACAGGCCGTTCTGATCTCGCCCAAAAGTTCTCCCTTCGTAGCGTATACTCGTACATTGCAAAATTAAAAAATGAAATTTCTGTTAAAAAATGAATTTTCTGTTTCCACAACGGTAAACTGCTGTAGCGAGAGCTATAGGTTATTATACGTGGATGCTCGAACTGATCAGAGATTAATAAGTGGCCAAGAAATGGGCTCATGCAGACTGACCACATGGTTTTCCAGAGGTCACTCCAGGATTTCCTTTGTCTCGCAATGAATCGCGCCCTAAGAAGGCACCCGGTCATGTGTGGTATACTAAATCCAGAGCCAAATTCAAAATTAATTTTTCAAATTAATTTTGTTCAGATTCAAAGTTAATTCTTTTGATTTTTTTTCATTAATGGATTTCGAAGAATTAGCATGACGAATTACTGGTGCTATATTTTGAAGGGTTGAGGGTAGGAAAATGTTAATTGGTTTGGAATTAAAAAAAAATTATTAAAATATTTTCTTTTTTTTCCCGGCAAAAATGTCAGTTCAATATCGATGGCACATTGAAATATTAGGGTGTATTAAAATAAACTTATGTAAAATGTGAGGTACGTCAGTAGAACATGTTACATTTTATTTATTTCTAAGCTAAATCCAGTCTTTAATACTATATGTGCATAGTCTTTCCGCTGCTTGGCGTGTGTCCCAAGTGTGCGCATGATTGCCTTAACGTAAAGTATAGCTAGAGCTGGCATTTCAACGCATCATCGAGCACATTTGTAAGTAAGAGGAAGAGAAATTGCGAGAGATGTTAGGGGTTGGGATAGTGGGATTGGTATTCGCCAGTAATTTGGTGGTCTATCTTATGAGTGGTTGTGACTTATTCCCTCCTTTTTAATATAGCCGGGAACTTCTGTAGTGGGTAAAACTAGCACTTGTTTAAAACTACGGAAAGGGGAAACGTGGCTTTGTTAATTCCACTTAATGTTTTGATATTAACGACCCAGGTGTCAATACATAGTATTATAATCAATTGATGGTTACTTGTATGTATTGAAATCCGGGTCGTAAGATCAAAACATTAAATGGAATTAACAAAGCGAAATACTTTCCCGTAATGGATCAGTTTCTCAAAGAGAAGCCTGAAATTACCAATTTCATGTTTGAAACGAAGTTTTCCGCCAACCTGGATATGGGTTTGCACAATCATGCAATTTTTTCAGAGATTTTAAGCGGATGGTTTTTTCTCTTTTCCTAACCTTTTTAACACCCTTCCTCTGCCTTATCAATTTCCCTTTCCACCGAGTACTTGCATCCCCTGCCACACACCTTTTTGGTGTATTTTTTCAGATGTAGATGTAATCTGTTGGAATTCATCGCGTGGGAGGGGAACGTCCAGAGTAAGCGATTGAGAGTATTTGAGGGGAAATTTTGCTTTTGAAATGGCTAAACTTCAGGTGTTGAGAGGGATAGAGTGTGAGGGTGGAATTCAAAATCTATGCAATTAAGGAGGTATCACCAAGTCAGGTTAAACACGGTTTAATGAATAATTTAGTTTTTCATTGATGAGGGGAAAATCCGAATGGGAAACCTGGGTAACGTGTTTTCCTCGTCGTTAATTCCATTCTCCGTGATATGTCGGAAGCATGAGAAACCGTATAAAATGTTCGTAGTACCGTAAAGCGCGTTAAAGGTATCCTTTTGTAGTGCTTACACAATTTTTGAAATTGCATTTGTTAGCGTTGGTTCGAAATTAAAATTATGAATCCTTAATCATTTAATGATATTTTTATGATGATTAAAATATTTTTGTGCGTACATTTACTTAGTATTAATGGCCGTTGTTGGCCCGTATGGCGTGGTTAAGGCAGCCACTTAAGCTACAGGTATGTATGCTACCTGTATGTCACAAAGTACATCTTTTGAACTACAGTCACAAAAATATACATTCTTTAATCTTATTAACAATATTGCTGTAAGATCTGATACTTTCCCGTCGTATCGGCCGAAAAAATTGCTCCTAGTTCTTCTTCCGGGTCAAATTCTTCATCTCCGTCGACGATTTGATGACCGACATCATCTGCCTTTTGACGCCCTGGAGACATACGAGGGTCATCCGGAAAGTAGTACCCGTTCGTGCCGCATGAAGTGCTGACGACGCGAGTAGCCGCTGGACGAGGTCAGATAGCTTCAGTGGCTTGTCTGCCTTCTCTGAGCCAAGTTGCGTGACGCTAGCATTGCCTGTGTTGTTTCTGTGATTGTTTACAATGTTTAAAAAAATTGAGAACGCCGCCAGTTGTGAAGTGAGGGCAGTGATTAAATTCCTCAATGCAAGAAACGTTCGCCCATGTGATATTCATCGCCAATTAAAGGAGGTGTATGGAGACAATGTAATGGACGAGTCGTCTGTTCGGCGGTGGTGTCGCAACTTCAACATGGGGAGGGGGAACACACACGACGATGAGCGTTCGGAGAGACCGTCTGTCATTACAGACCAACTGGTGAGCTCAGTTGACGAATTCGTGAGGAACGATCGGCGCGTCACAATTGATGACATCTGTGAGCATTTTCCCAATGTTTCTCGAACAATTGTTCATGAAATTGTTAAACACCATCTGCATTATGCAAAAATTTGTGCAAGATGGGTCCCTCGCGTATCTCAATGAGCTGGCGGCGAAGGACTATGCAGCAGGAATACAGAAACTTGTCACACGTTATGACAAATGCCTTAATTTGCTTGGAGATTATGTTGAGAAGTAGTTTAAAGTATCCTCTTTCAAATAAAATTTTTTATGTTTGTTAATATTTACTTTTGTGTCTTTATTTCACGAACGGGTACTACTTTCCGGATGACCCTCGTATGTATAGCGAGACAATCATCAAAACGTCGGCGGAACGGATAGCCTAAACTGGTGGAATGCCCAAGAGGAGAGAGGCTCGGGATGGTGCAATGGCTTTGGTAGTCTGATGGCATGAATTTCCACCTCGAGGGCCCGGGATCGAAACTCGGTGTTGGCCGGATTTTTCAGTGGTATCCCGATCGTTACTTGAGGTGCAATGAGCAGAGCACTTTAAGTGATTACGCCGTTAGTCGAATGGGAAGCTAATCTGCTTACCCTTTGGCGCCTTTCATTAAGAGTAGGATAATGCCGACGCCGGGTTTCTCTCCACCCTGCCCCTATTACCTGAATACTCTACCCCTACCGAATTGCCCACCTATTACTTCTGGCGCAAATGACTGCAGCTATCGGTCGCATCCCCTAATTATTACTTCTAGTGCCCCTGAAAGGAAATTTTTCAACAGTATTGGTTCTTTCTTCATTTTGAAAGCCTTTTACATTCTGAATAGATGGCTAATGTTAAAGTGAGCGAACAAGGAATTATGAGATTACTAAAAGAGATTAAGCCTAACCCATCCCCAGTTCCGAACATATACCGAATAGGGTGTTAAAATAATTAGCTACTGAATAATCGCGCCATATCTCGAAGTCATACTTGATAAATCCCACTTAGGATGCAATTTTCTCTGAGGATTGGAAAATCTTACGTGTAACGCCTATTTTTTCAATGTGGTACCAGGGAGGAAACTAGTAATTACAGACTCATTTCCCTCTCGTCGATATTTTGCAAACTTTGGGAATGATAGGCTGATGCACGCGATTTTTGGATTGAACAAAAATCATTTGACAAGTTTCCCCATGGTTAACTCGTTTATAAATTAGAGCGTATTAAATTGGGTTGAAGACTTCCTGTAAGAACGGGAACAGAGGGTTGTCTTTGATGGCGCTAATTTCTGATAGCATACGCGTGGCCTGAACGCAGTATCTCATTGAAGTAGTTTTTTTTAGTTCCCTGCTAGCCACCACTATGGTGTGTGGCAGGGGGTGATTACGCACCAGACTATCCTTAACCCAAAAACACCTTTCCCCCTCAGCGCGGTCGGACAAACGTTATTTTATTCTGATCCCTTATTGTTCGTGAGAAAAATTACACTTTAAATCTACCTGTTCTGCACTTAATCTCTCGAATTTTAATGGATCTCTCCTACCGTAATACGATAGGGCTAATAAAATATTTTCAACATCATCCTTTCAATTTATAAAAGAGATTTAATCTGACCTTCAACATGCACCAAGCGCCAATCGCCTCTTAGCGTTCGTTCAGGCTACATCGAGTTTTTAGTAAACTCCTGTCGGGTGATTCGGTGCAAGCGCAAAATTCAGCGAACGATTGAACAGCGGTACGCCATCACATTTTGTGTTGGACTAGAAAAACCGGGAACGGAGACATTGGGCATGATTTGCCAAGTGATTATGGATAAAAGCATGTGACAAACTGCAGTTTTTTAGTGAAATAAGCTCTTCCAAGATGGCCCCACGCTGGACGGTCGTCGACGTCAAGAACCGACAACATGCAACGTTTGCGTGAAGTGCTGAATTCAGACCGTCGGTTAAGTTGACGAATGATCTCAGATCGCATTGGAATTGATAAGATGACGGTGCACACTATCACTGAAAATTTGGTGATGCGAAAGATCTTCGCGAAACTCGCCCCGAAGGTCTTGACGGACGACCAGCCACACCTGCTCCAAGGTTACCGACTACCAAACGAAAAAGGGAAACGCGAAAATTCCCCAACCCCCATGCAGTCCCGCATTGGCACAAACACATTATTTTCCATTCCCAAAAGTGTAATCCTCCCTCAAAGGACACCACTATAGGACCCCAAGTGGTGTCAAAGAAGCTTGCACGCGTACCCTTAAGGACCTTCCGGAATCCGCCTACCAGGGAACCTTCGAGTCTTGGAAAAGCCGCTGGCAAAAGTGTGTAGACTTTCAAGGATTTGAAGAATTTTGAAGCATCGTAGCGATATCCGAAAGAAATCTATTTCTGCAAAACTTTTCCCGATACTTTTTATACTAACCTTGTAGAGGGACATTGATTAATGTGACCGTAATCCCAAATGGAAGGTCTCC
The DNA here is from genome assembly GCF_022747635.1 of Hetaerina americana. NCBI lineage: Eukaryota > Metazoa > Arthropoda > Insecta > Odonata > Calopterygidae > Hetaerina > Hetaerina americana. The sequence continues at coordinate 188,768 of NW_027287073.1, read as the reverse complement.
AATATTTTTTTTTAACCAAAAGAAAAGTTTATTACAATAATTTTTGCATCGATTCAAAACTTGAACAGTCCCCTATTTATTTAACATGCTATCATGACATGTCGTGATAGCCTTTCGGTTAATTTATTGTTGTGGGCCCCAGTTTTCGCACGCCCCTTTCATACCATTTCGCAGTCACGTCGTTGAGGAAGCGTTGGACCTCAACATCACCACCTCATCGTCGCTGAAGTGACTTCCGGCAAAATGATCTCTCAACATGGGAGTCTAGTGGAAGGGCATGGGGGCCAAGTCCGGACTATATCGTATGGTGGGTGTTGATATTCCGTACCCCGTTTCGATCCGAAAACACTGTGACCATGATTTTGCCGGCAGATTGTTTTGGTTTGAAATTTCAAGGCTTACGGGCCAAGAGGAATGTCACCACTCACGTGATTGCTGTTTGGACTTGGAAGTGTGAAGTGGAACACCCCTAACATGCTACTATGACGGTGTGAAACATGAAGTCCGACGCTTCAGGGCTGATATAATTACAGATAACGGTTTGGAAAATGTTTAGTGTTTAATTAAAGTTCCGTCCCGACTCATCAGTCAGGCACTTAAATCGATCAAATTCAGGGAGGATGCCAAATTGAAGGTTGTCCAAAATCGTTAGGCAGCAAGTGGGTGCAAATTTACGGCAACTATTTCGGCCCCTGGATTTAGGATACTAAATGCGCCATATTCCGACCACATATGTCCAAGTTCTGGAAGCGTGCTCACAAGCAGAAGAATAATCTCCATGGCGGGAATTTATTATATGTGTAGTTGTTCACAATAACATTGGTTTCATCGAAAGAGTACACTTATTATTACTTAGAGAGCGCTAAAAAAACTGAGTGCTTTATTAACTCGAGTTAAGAAAGGTGGAACTTTTCTCAGGAAAGAGAAATTCGACATCTTCCGCATGAACGTAGTTTTAATTCTTGTAATAACTTTATTTTATCTAGTAATTTAATACAGTTATTTGACAAGTAGAGGTAAGTAAATGTTTCGGACCAAAATGGTCGAAGTAGTATGGGCATAAGGAGAAGAACTGCACTAGACAAAGAGGCTTTCACAAGGAGGAGGGAATTGATGACCGGGACGTTGAGCAAGGATGTTAACAAAAGGCTCGTCAAAACTTTGAATTGGAGCGTAGTTATATACGACGCGGAAGCGTGGCCACTGAAACAGGATCGTAGACGAAGATTGGAGGGTTTTGAAATATGAGTGTGGAGAAGGATGAAGATGGTTAAGTGGACAGAGAGTAAAACATATGAGGAAGAGCTAGGTATGGTGGGTTTGGTATGGGATGGGACTCTTAGGAGACATGAGGAGGCAGGAAAAATGGATGAAAAACATATTGATCGGTAGTGCGACGTTAAAAACTGTGGTAGAGGGAAGACAGTTAGGAAAACAAGGAAAGGGCACGAATAGGATATGGGTGTTGGACGGAATGAAGGGAGGAAGGAAGTATACATAAATAAGGAGGGACCTGTCGTAGAGTAAGAGGTAGGGCTGTTTTTTGCTTGGAGAAACAAAATATTTATTTGGTACTTGTGTCCATCCAAAACCTACCTTAACCCGTAGACTAATTAATAATAATGAAAGAAAATAAATTTGAATTTAGTACCGAATATCGCCTAAGTTATTAAATTAAAAGAAATAAATGGAACATTGTAATAAAGAAACAACCGAATGAAAAGTAAAGTGAACTCAGAATTAGACAAAAACCATAGCGCGTCTTTTGCAACTACTCACAGAACTTTTGCTCAGTCTATCTCAATTCAAAATATTTGCATTTGTATAAGAGTACGAATATTTATTCGTACGATATCGTACTCGTATCATCTGTTAATTCCTCATTCTAAGCAGCATAGATGGCAGTATTTGTGCGTAGGGTGTCCAAATTCAATCTGCCTTTTTATTAGGCACCTAAAATCACACACCTCATTGCCCAGCCAGTTAGGACGCACCGTACTCAGTTTAAAAGAATTTACCTAAGCACATTTTACAAGCCACAGGACGATATATTACATTCAATTCTAGAACTAGACAAGCAAATCAAAAATTTCTCACTCCAAAAGAAAGACCGAGACATAATATCAATATATATCATATCTTGATTGGAGTACATTTATATACATGTACATATCATATATAAATTAAAACATCATATATAAAACACTCGCGAGTTGCTTTAACGCTCCTTTGCCTTGAATTCCAAACATCAATTTGTCACTGCACCAACAAGGGTCATCAAAATTCGTGATTTGTCAGCAACAGACGCACCCAAAAATGTCTTAAATATAGAAACTGTTTGAGGAATTAGCAACCACAATAAATGCTAAGTTTTCCCTGAGTGCAGTCTAAGTTGTGTTTGTCTCCTTTCATCATTTAGTTCCATAAATTTGAGCGTAATACTACCGAATCCCGGAAGAAAAGAATTGACAACCGTCGCACTATGTAAAGATACGAAGATAAGATTAATAGACTTAAATATGGGGCGTGGGCCTTTAGTAATGTAAAAACTGGTCTTGAGACAAGGGAATGAATGTAGATTGGAGGCTTTTCAAGATGCCGATGTGAGATAGAATGGGGGAGTTGGGTAGAGAGGAAGGCGAATGCTGAGGTTTAAAACAAGGCGTGCGAAGAGACGAAGTTGCTGAGGAAATCCGAAAGAGGTAGAGAAAGTGGCTGGAAGGTTTACCAAGATTTTGAAAGTTATGATAGAAGGGAGAACGTTTGGAAATCTTGATGGAGGAAGGAAGAGAGCCAACCTTTTAGAGAGCATGAAGGCCGGAAGAAATGAATAAAGAAACGAAGGAAGAAGTAATATAGTGCAAACAAAAGGAAGCTATCGTGATACGTTGAAATTAACAGCCTCAGGAGACCCGAAAAGTGCACTCACTTGCAACCGATTTAATTTTGAAGTGGCACATCTGGATGCTTCTGTCCAGAGGTATTTAAGCAGAATTTTATTTAGCACAAACTAGGATTAGAACCAAGATCTGGTGCTTTCCCGGTGTATTTAGTTGATGAAGTTTCCTCGGGTCTTCCACCGGGTCAGGGGTTCCATATTGACCGACGCGTCGATCATCTACCCTGAGGACGATGCACTAGTCGAGCATCGAAATGTCGGCCAATATGGAACCCCCGACCCAGTCGAAGACCTGAGAACACTTCATAATAAAAAAAAATGATTAGAACCGTTCGATTCACTTCTTGACATCTCGCTTTGTTTTGGACGATACGGAGTTTTTATCCAATTAAAATGCTTTGGTTTGGCCAAATTACTTCAAGTCTTTTGGCAGAAATTCTCCTTCTAATGTCACATCGTTAAAAACGTTCGTATGGAGCATGAAACTCCATGGATCAGAGACATGAAACATTGGTAAAGTTTATGGACCAGCAAATGATTAGAGCTCTCCGAAACATGGCGCAGGAGGAGAATGCTGGAGATTAAATTGGCAGACAAAGGGAGGAACGAGGAAGATGCAGAATAAGAGGAAAGAACAACATGGAGAAATCTACGGCAAAGAAGAACTAGATGACACACACAAATACAATGGATTAGTTAATGGATGGATGAGACGCACCTTAACACACAATGGATTAGTTAGAAGCATAATATAAGGGAAAATTGAAGTCAATATCCCGCGAGAAATACGAAGAGACACGTACACAAAACAAATTAAGAAGCGCGTAAACAGAACAACTATCTGGAGGTGAGGGAATTAACACAGAATCCATCTCATCCTAGCTTCTGGCTAGATGGAAGCTTAAAAATACTTAGACATGGACACTTTTCACGGCCGAGTATCCTGTGCCATGAATCATTTGGACGATCATACCCTTTATTTAATAGATTTCTTCCGACTTATCATAGTTTTTCAGTTAATATCTAATGATTATTTGAACAACTCCTTCCTCAAATATTTAGACCAATTGACATTAGGTTCTGAGAAAATTTTGCCACTCCCAATCTCGAACGAAAATTTTAATCCCTTATTACATGCTATTCTGTTCGCTATCCTGTGAAGAAGTAGATTGGTCGTCTGCTAATTAATTTTTACGCCTAGTTCGAGAGAGATATTCGATGTTTTCTTAAACTAAACATTCTGCGCCCTCCGAATCAACCATAATTTAAATTTGTGCATCTTCATCAGATGTCCGAGTTCGACAAATAAGTTAGCTCATAATTACGAATCCAAATCGCATCCAACAGTCAACTTTTCAGATACTCGTGACCGAAGAGTCGTAAATTTCAACAACCGTTTCGTATTTGGTTTGGCATCCTTTTGGAGTGGTGTACCTTGTCATTCTCTTTCATTTGCGCACCAATGCTTCCATATCGGGTTTTAGCTCTTCTGAATTGACGAAATCATCTACTTTATCACCGTGAACATATTTCATGGATACCAGCTTCCGTCATATACGTGTAAAGTCCGGAAAACATACTCTCTCATATGAATGCATACATATATATAAAAAGTGGTTTTGTCATTTCTTTTGCCACCCTCGAGTCTTTAATAACCTCTAAATATTTATCTATTACGCGCTGTGTTATGATAGACTTCGCCCTCGCGTCTTTCTTGGTGAAGTCTTTATTTTCTTCTTCCCAAGTTTTCTCGAGAATTTACATTCCCAATACCTTCTTCTAACATTCCCAATAACTTCTCCGACCCCTTTTCCATCCAACATTGCAGTGACTCGGAATTCCCTCCTCAAAAATTTTCTGGTGGATAACATCAGTTATTGAAATAATCGTTGTCCTTGCCACCTGGTTCCCTTTTCAAATGATTTAAGCGCCAATTTTATCCGTTTATTCTCATTTTTCTACTTTCTTTGCAGGCTTCATATGCTTATTATTTTGATTTTTTAATTACGTTTATGGATCCATAAACTTTGGGAAATCTTTTTACGTCAGCAATAACGTCACCACAGCTTCTTTATCACCAGTTACAATAAAAAAATGTCTTTTTCTCCACAAAAATGAATACAACCATCATAATACATCTGTACATACTGTAAAAATTTATAGTTTTAACTTTACAGGGGTGCCAATCGTAAAATAATGAGCACGATTTTAAAAATGAGACACCTTTTATTTTTCCTAGGGTATGTGCCAAAAATTTACTTTAAGTACGATTTTAAATTTAAAACCCGAAATCTACCGAAGGCCGGGCGTAGGCGGATTCCGGAGGGTCTGTAAGGGTACGCGTGTGAGCTTCTTTGACACCACTTAGGGTCCTATTGCGGTGTCCTTTGAGGGAGGATTTCACTTTTGGGAATAGGAAATAGTCTGTTGGTGCCAATGCGGGAATGCAAGGGGGTTGGGGAATTTCGCCCTCTTGTGAAGGCTGCATGCTTCAATGTTTTCGCAATCCCGTCTCCTCCTCCCCATGCCGATTACATGTTAGTTTTACTTTCCCACCATTTGTATTTGTTTCCAAATATGGAATTAAAAAGCCACCAATCTACGTCTTTCATCTTTTTTGACGATCAGGTAAAACTGCAAGGGAAAGCACCACGCTCCACATCAAAGTTTTATTATTGTATCATTAAAGTATTGTTATATAAACCTCGTGGAAATTATGCAATTGCCACGGTGGCAACGGTCAAGTCGGGCCAACGGTCACTCTTACAATGCACATGCATTCATACATACACAAGAAGAACAGATTAAAGAGTCTCTTCTCCATATCCTTACTCAACGTCCCTGTAATCGATTTCCCCCTCCTCATGAAAGTTTATTTGCCTAATATAATTATTATTTTTATGTCCCTAATACTATGATCATTTTGGTCAAAAAAATGATAGAATAAAAGAGCAACTAGCGAAGATTATGAAGCTCTCCGAGAACTAGGAACGTTATTTCCAGCACATAAGGCAATTGAATTAAAGGTCTTTTCAAGTTAAAAGGAATTGGCATGAAGGAAATGCAGAATATTTAAAAAAGGACTCTCAGGGAATGGTTTTCGTTCACGTACTTAGATGCACCTGTGGAAATAATGTCTGCCGTGAGAATGCTGATTTTCAAGCATTGACCCACAATCTACTCGTAATTAATTTGTCAAATAATGCGGCAGCTCATATTAAAATGCTTTAATGCATTAACTCAAGACCATAAATTGCGCACAATATCTCTCATCCCTGTGGTGTGCTCATTGATTTCACTAAGCAGTCTTAATCTAAAATTCTTAGTGTGGACATCGTAAATCAGTCATATATTCCGGTAATCTTGCATTAGGTAGATACCAAAATTTTTTCCGAGTTTATTTTTTTATGTATCGCGTACGTGCCACGCTTATAATTAGATATATTATTTAATACCCTTTGATATATTTAGAGTAATGTAAATTATTATATTTTTTTTCCAATTCAGAGATTAAAATGTTAGCATAGAATTCAAAACTTTCTCATTTACAAATAGCTTTATAATAGGAAATAACGCTGAAGAGAAATGTAAATTTAGCACGGAGTTAAAATAAAAATTTTCCTTTTCAAAACATGGAAATTACACGTATTACGTTAGATTTAACAAAGACAATCATGAGTTTTCTAAATCTAATGGTTGAACAAATAATACTCAAAGGCATGTTGCTCAAAATAAACAATAAAAGGTTTTGCAATTGGGCGCTTCAAATTCTAGATGTCGTACTTATTATACGGTAGAGACATTTGGCGACAAAGACGGAGAATAGGAAAATACGAAGGTTTATTTGCTTATAATTAATGAATATCGAAGTTAGTTGTCCAATAAAATTAACTACGCGTAAATTCGCGGAAACCATTAGCCATTCGCGGAAATGTCAGAGTAAATAGAATCGAGGGCGGGTCTTTATTATAGTTATCAACTCATGTGTCAACAGCGCTGATAGCTAGATAGCGTTTTGGAAAGTATCGGAAAAGACAATATTTTATTCTTCCGCGTACATTTTACTATGCACGACCTAGGTTTAGACTTATGAAGTCATCATCAGGTGAAGTATAGGGGACACCCAGCTTTATATAATAAACAGAGAAGAGGAGATAGGTGCTGGTAAAATTGGAGTAGGGGAAAGAGAAATGAAACTGGTGTGTGTGTAAGGGAGGGAGGAGGAGAGGGGGGGGTTGGGTATGGCGTCAGGGGGGGAGGAAAGGGGCTGTGGAACAGAGGGAGGTCCAGGAGGCGGGAGTGGGAGAGGAATACATTAGGTAATTAACCAATATCCCTTATAATGACTGTTCTGGGAAGAGTAGAGCTATGTTATGTATTTCAAAATTTAAAATTTGGTACAGTGAATTATTTCAAGATCAAGAATGGCCACATGGACTACAGTTCACTTAACATTCAATCTAGATAAACGTATAGATTAAGATAACCTTAAGTTTAAGTAGTGTTGAATCTCCTCCAAGAAAAAAGAAATTAATTTCGTCCCTATAAGTGGAGATGACTTTATTGATTCGAGTGCTTAACACAAATTTCAATTATTATAAAAAAACACTGAAAGCAATGGCACATTGTTTTTTTTTTGTGAAATGGAAATTATTTTTTGACATGAAAATGTCACACATGAACACTAGCATACAGGGTTCTTCCGGAAAATAAGTGTACTGACTCCTGGGCTGGGCGCGCCGCTCCAGGCGCGCCCAGCACCGCTCTGACGGGCTGCGATTGGAGGGGGGTATGTTGGCAAGCGACGCTGAAAAAGGCAGTCGGCTCTGAGCTGTGGTGTAGTGAGGAGCTCTGTTAACGCGAACCTCCACGCTTCGACCCACGTCACGGAACGCGATGCCGAAGTTTTTGGAGCAGCGTTATTCCATCAAATTTGCGGTCAAGCTTGGGAAATCGTCTACCGAAACTGTCGGTATGATTAACCAGGCTTACGGGGAGTCAGCCATGTCCAGAAACATGATCTTTCGGTGGCACAAGATGTTCGTGGAGGGCAGAGAAGAGATCGACGACGAGTCTTCGAGAGGTTCCCGATGATGCCTTCGCGGGAGCGTTCCAGGAATGGGAACGCCGCTGGAACAAGTGTATCGACTCACAAGGGTCCTATTTTGAGGAATATTAGGTTAAGATATGTAAAAGTGTAATACATTTTTTTTTCCTGAGCTCAGTACACTTATTTTCCGGACGAACCCTGTATACGCGGCGAAGATATTATTACTATCAGTTGGTATCTCATGTCGTTAGTACAAATGAGCGTATGCAATTAAGTGCAAAACACCGAATCCATTTAGATAAAACAAAATACGTATTCACGAGGACTTTTTGTGAAATTAAAATTATTTGCGGGTGAAAACGATTAAAGTCGACTACGGTGAAGAGAATCGAATCATTCGGTGATCCGTTTATTCTCTACTCCCACCCATCGTTCAGACTGTCATTAAAAGTTATCAATTACGATGTTGGAAAATTCAATCAACGGCAAGAACGCGTAGATAATGGTATACGATGCGGTCATAGCACTCCCCTTTGTCTCTGTCGACGCTCTTCGCGGAGGAGACCCGCGGGGAGCTTCGTTTGGCGTCGTCTGGATTTCCATGGAAGAAAGTGTCGGTGGATAAGAAAATTGCATATCTACTATTTACGGCCAGCGGGGATATACGTATCACCCTGTTGCCTCACCCGATCGCAATCTATGCCAGGACTACTTATGCTGCATAATATTTACTGTGGTGGTGACTAAGTGCTAAGCAAAAGTAAATGCCCTGGAAGTCAGAAGAGGGCTAAAACGCGATCTTCTCAATATCTTACGCAAACTTTCACAGTCGTGTCTGCTAAGGAATCCCAGTGATCCTAGTCGCCACAAGGTCGCAGCTATGAGAATCTTGGAAATCGCCGATGGCAACTACACCGCGTTTGGCAGAGCGAATTGTCGTGTGAGACCTACATGGGGTTTTCTCTTTAGGGTGAACTATGGCGGATTCGGTGTACAAGGGTCGGAGGGGGGTGGCAGTCATTCAAAGTAATGACGACTTGCAACCCACGAGACATACGAATCCCATCTTCAACAGTGTACCGAGACTTTACCGCGGAATAAGGTAATATAGTTAAACATTGAAATAGGAGGGCAAAAACTAGAGCAGGCAGAACAGTTTACGTATCTCGGAAGTGTTTTGGACCAACACGATCAAAGCAGTAGGGACGTAAGGAGATGAATTGCGCAAGGCAAAGAGGCTTTCACAAGGAGGAGGGAGTTGATGACGGGGACGTTGAGTGAGGATGTTAAGAAAAGACTCGTGAAAACTTTGATATAGGGCGTAGCTATGTACGGCGCGGAAACGTGGTCATTGAAGCAGGAGGATAGACGTAGACTGGAGGCTTTTGAAATGTGGGTGTGGAGAAGAATGGAGAAGGTGAAATGGACAGAGAAGAAAACAAACACGAAAGTACTTGGTATGGTGGGCGAAGAGAGGGGCTTGTTGGGAGAAATAGTATGGAGGCAGGAAAAATGGATGAAGGGTGTATTAATCGGTAGTTGGATGTTGAAGACTGTAATAGAGGGGAGAATATTAGGCAAACGAGGAAAGGGAAGGAACAGGATGGGGATGTTGGATGGGATGAAGGGAGGAAGAAAGTAATCAGAGATGAAGAGGGACTTGATATAGAGTAGGTTGCTGGGTTGTGTTTTCTTAGGAGTCACCAAATATTTATTTGATAGTTGTGCCCATCCAAAACCTACCTTAACCGGTAGATTACTTAAAAAAATATATACAGGGTCGCACCCTAAAGTGGTAGGACTGATTTTCTCTGGCGCGAACGGAGCGGTGGAGGGGGGTCTGCCTGGCAGGGTAAGGTGGAGGGGGCTCTTAGCAACAGACCGACACCAATATTAGTCGCCTGCGGGCTGTCGTTGAGTGAGGACACCGTTTATAGTGAAGCAAGTTTTTTGTCCGCGTCGAAAAACAAAATGAATCTGAATTTAGAGCAACGTTATTCCGTGAAGTTTTGTGCGAAACTCGGGAAGACGGCAACTGAGACCCTCGATATTATCAAGCAGGCTTATGGGGACACTGCCTTTAAGCCGTCCCACAGTATTTGAGTGGCACAAGTTGTTTAAAGAGGGTAGGGAGCTCGTTGAAGACGACCATCGCTCCGGACGGCAGTCGACGGCAAGAACCGACACGAATGTGGACAGAGTGAGGACACTGCTGAACACAGACCAACGCTTAACGAGTGAAGAAATTGCAGACCAGTTGGGTCTGTCTGCATCCAACGTCCAACGCATTATTTCACAGAATTTGGCCATGCGCAAGGTGTGCGCCAAGATGGTGCCGAAAATTCTGAGTGTAGACCGACAGCTCCTGGCCAAATACGGCGTTGTCACGTTGCCGCACCCGCCCTATTCTCCCGATCTGGCACCATCGGACTTCTTCTTCTTCCACCTGATGAAAAGACAGCTCAAGGGACGACGTTTTGACTCGATAAAGGCCGTTCAAGAGGCTTCGACGAGGGTCATCAACGGCATCCCCAAAGAAAATTTCCAGCGGGCGTACGGGAAATGGGAGCAACGTTATACTAGGTGTGTAACAGCTCAAGGAGCATACTTTGAAGATTATTAAGTCGATGTAAGTATATCGTCAATAAAATTCTTGTAAAAAAATCAGTCCTACCACTTTTGGGTGCAACCCTGTATGTATATATTATTATTAGGTAATCTACCGGTTAAGGTAGGTTTTTGGATGGACCTAATTACTAATTAAAAATTTGTGACCCCTAGCAAAACACATCATCCTACTTTACATCAGGTCCCTCTTCAGCTCTGAGTACCTTCTTCCTCCCTTCATCCCGTCCAACATCCCTATCCTGTTCCTTCCCTTTCCTCGTTTGCCTAACATTCTCCCCTCAATTACAGTCTTCAACATCCCGCTGCCGGTCAATACCCCCTTCAGCCACTTTTCCTGCCTCCATAGGAATGCTCCCAACAAACCCCTCTCTTCGCCCACCATACCAAGTACATATATATATAAAAAATATACATACAATATGTATATATTTATATAAATATGTAATATATAACATATTTTTATATTTTTTGTGGCATATACAAATATACCTTACATGACTTGTATGTCTTACATCAAAATTGCTTCCTGAGAAGGGTCATAGAGGGCAACATTGAAGGAAAGAGAAGAAGAAAAAGGATTGGAGTACTTAATGGGATAAGAAATGACAGATGTTATAGGCAAATGAAAGAAGATATTCAGGACCGACAACGATTTAGGACATCCAGTTGAAACCTATAGAAAGACTGATCCGCTTAAGAGAGAGATAGAGAAACACTTGGAGTTCCAAGTTCTCGAGGCGTATTCACGGCGAGGTATATCCAACGTGAAATAACTCCTATCCTTATATTTTCATTCTCTTTCGAACTTTTTCATTCGCGTATTTTCCCACTTTTCGGCTCTTGGCCTCCATCTCATAGATCACAGTGTCGCAGATCCTCGCAATGTGTTTTTCTTTTTCTAGGTCCGATGCCAGCGAGACTGCAGATATATTTGGGGTTGGAATCGCCAATGTAATTTGTTTCCATTATAATTCTCTCTGTGTCGCAAGAAAAGTCAGGTCTACCTTTCTAAAAGTCTGAACTCTTTGCTTGCCCTCTTCGAGAATCAGGAGACTCCCAACCTAATTCCTCCAGCATACTCGTGACTATCACTCGCTTTCCGTAGCAATTTTTAAAAGACCCAGCGGATTTCTCCGAAACTTATCTCAATTTATATACCACCGCCATGATAAAGCACGAAGGAAGAATAAAAAAGAATGCGTTTCCACAGGAAAGAATTTATTACTTTCTACTTATTTCGTTGCACTGCAGTTTCGTCTGGACAGACGATAAACATCGCAAAGTCTTTTTGATTCCTTCATCGTGCTTTACGCATGAATTTCCTCAAAGTATCGGCCTCAACGATCTCTCACCTCAATGATGATAATTTTATGAGTATGTTGAGAGAAAATTACGGTAATGCATCCCTTTAATGATAATGGATTCCATCTATTACCTCTATCTCTTTACTTCCCCATTCACTACCAGTTTTGTTCAGTTTGATTCACTCATAATTTACGACGAAAGACGTAAATTATGGTGGGTAAGTGATTTTTCTTACATTTCGTTCTGTAATACCTCCATTTACTATGTGCTTTCCACATTTTCGGGTTTTCAATTCGATTCGTTTTTCTGTCTGTTTCCTCATATCTGTGATCATTTATCGATGTATTGCCAATTTCTTCAGCCCTTTCCATATCCCCTTACTCACCGTGTCTCCCTATGACTACCTCCCTACTACCTTATGACTGTCTCTGTAGCAATGTACTCTTATTACTCTTGGAGGTTTTTGAAATGCCGGTTTGTTGAAGAATGGAGAAGGTGAAATGGACAGAGAAGAAAACAAATGAGGAAGTACTTGGTATGGTGGGCGAGGAGAGGGGTTTGTTGGGAGAAATCCTATGGAGGTAGGAAAAATGGGTGAAGAGCGTATTGACCGGCAGTGGGATGTTGAAGACTGTAATAGAGGGGAGAATGTTAGGCAAACGAGGAAAGGGAAGGAATAGGATAGGGATGTTGGACGGGATGAAGGGAGGAAGGAAGTACTCTGAGATGAAGAGGGACTTGATGTGGCGTAGGATGATGGATTTTGTGTTTTGTTAGGAGTCACAAAATGTTTTATTTAGTAGCTGTGCCCATCCAAAAACCTACCTTAACCGGTAGATTACCAAATAATAATAATAATAATAAATACTCTGCCACTCAAGTTATTGAGTCCACTTTCGTGTGCCACAGTGGTGTATTCAACTATCCACCCTCTTCTTGTGATAAAATGTTCATTTCATGAGCTCTGATATGAGTAATTCTTAATTTGAAACACTGTCCACCCATTTCATTTTCATAATTCCCTGATGGGAACACATATCCGTCGATTCCAAACTTTCCTGTCTCAGGACTGTTGGAAAGCATAGCCAATATAGATTGGCGGAGGATGGGAAATATTGTAGCCTGTGTCATTTCTCACATTATATTCCTCTACGACCGTCTCTAGTGCTTATTTGCCATCAATTACAGCAAATACGCTTTTTTCAAAGCAAAAATAAATACGAAAATCATGTTACTTATTATAAATATTTATTGGGTTAACAGCACGAACGTGCCAATTGTAAAATAATTAGCATGAGGTTAGAGCGAAGCAGCTTTATCAGATGACCTTAATGCTATACGACGCTGGTGCGGCACTTGGCAGTTAGAATTAAATTTAAAAAGTGCGTAGTGATACATTTTTGGAAAAAAAGAAATTCCCTCCCGAAATTCTACCGCATCGGGAACACCGAAATGGAATGCGCAGACTCCATTAAATACCTAGGCGTTACCCGCACTCACGACCTCTCCTCGAAGAAACGCATACGGGGAATATGTGGACAAGCTAACAAAAAATTAGGATTTATTAGAAGACTACCAGGAAAATGTGATTAAAAGGTCAAAGAGAAATGTTATCTTTCGCTGGTTAGGCCTCATTTAGAATATGTTGCAAATAAATGGGATCCTCACGAAGTTGGATTGTTTGCCGAATTGGATCGCGTGCAGCGCAGAGGAGCTAGATTTGTAAAACGTTGCTATGATAAACTTAGAAGCGTATCAAAATTATTTGAGGATCTAGGCTGGGAATTACTCTCGGAGCGAAGTTACATTAAAGATTAAATCTCTTGCATATATTGGGAGGATGTCTCTTTAGCAGTGATTTTGAAAATGTATCATTACCCCCACCTTACTACGGTAGAAGAGATCATGTCAATAAAATTAGAGAGGTTAAGTGTAGAACAGATAGATTTAAGATTTCATTTTTTTCCACGAACGATAAGGGATCAGAATAACATTGTCCGACCGCGGTAAGGGTCATATTCGGATAAAAATTAGTCAGGTGTGAATCCACCCCCTGCCACACACCCTAGCGGTGGATTGCAGGGTGCTAAAATAAGAAATAATAAGATGAGATTTCCTAAATTTTTCCTGAGATATGCTCCAAAACTCTGCAGAAAAAGTGTGCTAATTAATCACGCTGCTTACAAATCTGTACTTAACCATAATAATGTCCAACTGATATGTTTCTGAATCCATGTGCATGTTCCATGTATATCTACGCCTTTAGTTTTGTCTGAACTAAGGGTTTGCTATGATTAATCTCCCCTGCTGAATTACATTTATATTTACCCGTAGTCATTCCTTGTTCCTAATCGGTAGTCTCTGCGTTGCTATCACCAATTCGGCCCACCGTCGGGTTCCAATCCCCCATCACTACCAAATTATTCCCCCGAATCCCCTGTTTTAAAATTATATGTGCTCCGATCAATAGATAGGTCAATGAAATCTCCGCCGATTAGTATATTTCAGTAATTGTTTTGAGATGAGAAGCTTTTTGTTTGTTTGTATACTTCTGGTAGTTCTGGTCGTATTAAATCGACCCTATTATTCCGGTAAAATGAACATACATAAATACTTTTGGATTGAGAATTTTTTTAAAACAACAATCACTTATGACCGAACCGTTTTATGGAATTATCTCATTCGATTTAACGCAGAGTAATTAACTGCAATAAAAACGCCGCCTACAATTCTAATTACTCTGACGAAATCATGAAATGATTTTCGGCAAATTTTATTGTCAGCCATTTCAGTGGATAACCAGCTTTCATATTCATTAATTACACCCGCGTATGTGCTTTAAGTAAGACGATGACATTCAGAAAGATTATTTTTTTAAACTTTGGCAGTTAACTACTAATGCTCAAGTTGTTTCCTTTTAAATTACGGCTTCATGAATATTTAATTGGTACAAGTTGATAAACGCAGTTCAACGTAAGGCATGTAAAAGTGACTCACTGGTGAATTTGTTTTTACTGCCAATTTTAAATGTATGTATGCTCCGATCAATAGTGGGACAATGAAATATCCGCTTATTATTAAGTCGCTTTCGTCGTTTTAACATGGGAACATTTTGATTTTCTTGTCTAGGTCTAGTATTGAATTAATTCTATCGTCCGGTGACTTGTAAAATGAACATACAAAGGTTCTTTTGGACTGAAAACATTAAATTGAACACAAAAAACACTTTCCAAGTCGTTATCTGACAGTATATCAGCGTTTTTGACGCATGAGTTGATAACTACAATAAAGACACCGCCCCCGATTCTATTTACTCTGGCATTTCCGTGAATGGTTAATGGTTTCCGCGAATTTACGTGCAGAAAATTTTAGTGGATAACTAGCTTCGATATTCATTTATTATATCCGCGCCTGTGTTTTGAATAATGTGATGATATTCAACGATATTATTTTTAAACTAACGCAGTTAACCACGAATGGGGATCTATTTCTTATTATTATCGAATCCTAAATTAAACTGTCCATTCCAGCGAAACGTGATTATATGACAAATTGTACTCATCTGTAGTACTGACCCTCACATCGTATAAACATAACTTTGGCGAAATAATTATTTAAATTATTTGACTTTTAAATGATCTGATTACATTATGTTGAAATTAAATAATGATAAAACTTTTATTTAAATTGTTAGACATGTCTCAAACATATAAAACCGCTTATTTCAACTCCGTGCTAATTTTATATTTCTCTTAAGCGGTACTTCCTATTATAAAGCTATTTGTAAAATGAGAAATTTTTGAATTCTATACAAACATTATAATCTATCAATTGGAGAACAATATAATAATTTATATTAATCTAAATATATGAAAGGTTATTAAATAAGCTATCTAATTATAAGCGTGTTACGTACGCGATATATAAAAAATAAACTCGGAAAATATTTTGGTATATACCTAATACAAGATTACCGGAATATATGACTTGTTTTACGATGTCAATACCAAGGCTTTTAGATTAAGACTGCTTAGTGAAATCAATGAGCACACCACAGGGATGAGAGATAATGTGAGCAATTTATGGTCCTGATTTAATGCATTAAAGTAATTGCAAGCATTTTAGTATGAGCTGACGCAATATTTCAAACATTGATTAGATAGAAGGTCACAGATATAATTTCACGAGCGCCAATGAATTCTCAAGTATGGTTGTGAAGTGAAATACGTAAAATAGTTTGTTGGCAAACACACTAATTCCACGAATGCGAGATAGTTTCCGTGACTACTCCCACCAACTATAATTCGCGACTGTCCCGCCAAATGCGGGATGTTTATTTATTTGTCGTGGCGGTCATATTAGATACCTTGGCTTAGGTATACTGCTTTGGTTTCTCACCATAGGGTAGAGGTTAATAGCGAACGACTCATAGCGTGAATCACATTCTACGGAGCAGCTCATTTCAATAGGCTGAATTTTAACGACATTTTCTATCATAATGATCCGGTCCGGTCGCGTATGATTTTTACTCTCTGAAATCGTTGCGTTATAATGATGGAGAAAACGATTTCATATGGAAATATATTTCATTAAAAAACTTTTAATAACTCATTCCTATGTACAGATTAACTGAAATTTAATAAATTATTTTATTATTAATATTCATATAATAAATAATAGTCATATTATTTGATTTGCATCCATTTTTCAATGCCTACTTTTGTTTCTGGTAGTCGTTCCTGAACTAGCCAACCAAGTTTTATATATAGCATTATCAAATCTTTCTGTGCTGGAGATTATTTCAGTCCTTTGAATACGAGTAGCTTTACACAGCAGTGAGGTATTAATTTTCGTTTTTACATCGCTCTTCAAAATGTTTGCTAGTTGATTTTTTTCCCAGTTTCTAGGATAAAAATGATCGAAGTATTAGGGACAGAAAGTACAATGGAATTTGACAAATAAAATTTTTCAAGTAGGAGAAAATTGATTAGGGTGCTGGGTAAGGATTTTGAAAATAGACTCGTTTCAAAATTGATGTGGATCTTGGTTTTGTATGGCTCGAAACCTGGTCGTTGACTTAAGATATTTAGTAATGACTGGAGTCTTTGGAGAGATGTGGGTGTGGAGGAGGATAGAAAAGGTAAAATGGACTGTCAGGAAAACAAATAGGGATGTCATAGGCGTGGTGACAGAGCTAGATAGAGAGTATGTTTGGGAGGAATCCTAAGGAGATAATAAAGTTAAATGCATAAAAATTTATTAGTCAATATGATGTTGAAAACTCTGATAGATGGAACAGCTATAAGCAAGCTAGGAAAGGGAAGAAAAGGATAGGAGTGTAGACAGCACGTTGGGAGGAAGGAAGAATTTCTCGGGGGAAGACTTTATTATAATGCGGGATGTCTTGTTGTTTCAACGAAATATGTCAATACAAAACATACTACCTTGATCAAAAATTTCCCGGAATTTATTCAGAAAATTAAAAATACAAGTTTATTCATCTAAATCTATATTGTCCCCTTCAAAGTAATCCCCATCGACTGCAACACACTTATGCCAGCGCTTGATCCAATCCTCGAAACATTTTTTATATTCGGTTTTCGGTATGTCCATCAGTGCTTCCTGCGATTTTTCCATTACTTCCTCTCGGCTGCTAAAACGCGTTCCCCGTAATGGTTTTTTAACTCGATTGAACAGAAAGAAGTCACAGGGAGCCAAATCAGGTGAATTCGGTGGCTGTTGGATGGTATTTGTTGCATTTTTCGTCAAAAAATTACGAATAATGATAGCACTGTGCGACGGTGCGTTATCATGGTGCAAAATCCACGAGTTTTCTGCCCACATTTCTGGTCTCTTTCGGCGAATTGCTTCACGCAAACGTCTCATAACGCCCAAATAATACTCTTTGTTTACTGTCTGGCCTTCTGGCAAAAATTCATGATGCACTACACCGTTGTAATCCATGAAAACCGTCAGCATTGCCTTCTTTTTTGACTGAAAACGACGTGGTTTTTTTGGTCTCGGCTCATTTGGTGAACGCCATTCACTTGCCTGATGTCTGGATTGCGTGTCGTACTCATAAACCCACGTCTCGTCTCCAGTAATGATCCTTTTGATGAATGTGGGATCGGATTCAGCCTCGCAAATCATGTCTTTTGCGACGTCAACACGGTCTCTTTTTTGCATGAAATTGAGGTCTTTTGGCACCAACTTTGCTGCTACACTACGGAAACCCAAATCATTAACCACAATGTCTTGGGCGGATCCATAGGCAATGTTCAAGTCCTCCGCTATTTCTCTGATGGTTAATGTGCGGTTATTGACCAACATTTCTTTTACTTTATCAATTTTTTCACCGACTTTCGATGTCGATGGTCTGCCACTGCGTTCATCATCTTCGATTGACTCACGACCACTTCTGAACCGCTCGTGCCACTGGTAAACGACCGTTTTTTTTAGAGAATCGTTGCCGAAACACTTTTCCAACATTTTCAACGTCCGTGCGCCACTAAATCCGTTTTTTACGCAAAATTTAATACAAGTTCGTTGTTGCAAATTTAAATCCATTTCTGAAATTGTAAAAAATCGCCAACACACACAGAGATAGATGTACTCTTGGCTACGTAACTTTTACAAATGTCAAGTTATGACACTAAGATTTAAAGGGAATATCAACAACAGATGTACCAATTTAACAAAAAAAACAGAACTCAAATCGGAACGATGGGAGCGCCACACGGTGGTTATTCCGGGAACTTTTTGATCAAGGTAGTATACAAGTTTCCCGGCATCAAA
The DNA here is from genome assembly GCF_022747635.1 of Hetaerina americana. Taxonomy (NCBI): domain Eukaryota; kingdom Metazoa; phylum Arthropoda; class Insecta; order Odonata; family Calopterygidae; genus Hetaerina; species Hetaerina americana. The sequence goes on along the minus strand of NW_027287073.1, from coordinate 170,091 downwards.
AATCCCAGATACCGCATCGCTCTTCTCCATTGAGGATAGCTAAAATGTCGACGATCTTCCCAGAGCTCTTCTAGAGGTGGACACATCGAACTATTTACCCTGATTTTTCCCGACCACAACCCTTCGACATATGACCTCTAGTCCGCCATCCGGCCCTCCCCGAGGCCACCTCCGGCCCCGTGACGGCCCCCATCTGTGCTCTCTCTCGAAGACCCCCTTTTGAACGCTGCCCAAAAAACCTGCCCTTTGTGGAGACCACGCCTGGCTTTTCCTCTTCGGACGAGGTCTGGGAGGGATGTGGCGACATTCCACGCCCTCGCTCATCAACCCGTCGGTCGAGGCGCTCCGGAAAGCGGCGAGGCACTCGTCGCCCGGGGTCGACCCGCGACTGGAGCGACGTTAGTCACGATCCAAGCTCTGGTTTGTGATACCAGTGCCGAACCGACTTCGCTCGCCGATGGAGAGTTATTTTCAAAGAATGACCGTACTATCATCAATAATTTCAACGCTACCATCGATTATTTTTTTACAATGTGTACATATTTTCCATTGCAAGTTAAAATCTTCCTCTTAATATTCGCGGACAATTCCTTCCCTTCTATGTTTCCACGGTATTAATGGCCTCATCTACGGGCGTGCGTTAGTATAAATACGTATATTTATGTAAGTATACATACATATGTGGTTTACACATATTAAAGATGTGCGTATGTATCCATGTATGTACTTATATAAAGGAAAAACATGGTGTACACATAATTTTATAACTAATATTATGCATGATGCGGACAAACTCTGCAACATTCTGGACCGAATAAAATAGTTTATATTATTGCAAAAGTGGTTAGAGCATCGGCCCAGCAAGTCGAAAGATCCGTGGTTCAAGTCCAGGTCAAGGCAATATATTTGTACTGGTGATCTGCTCAATTCCGTTTTCTTAACATCTCCTCTTTTCGTGTGTTCAGGATATTAGAACAAAAATATAGGTTTTGTGAAAACGTTTAGGTCGATTTGAGTGTAGAATATCCAAAAATATTTATAATAATTCTTCATTGGAAACTGCATGTTTTACGGTTTCAACAGCGTTTACCCGCCTCTCTCTACCTTCCTTCTTACCTTCCTCTCTTTACCTCTCTCTACCTATAAATCCTTGCACTGACATTTTCCTTTGCTTGATACCCACACTTGACCTCTGCGATTCCTTCAGTTAATGCTTCAGTCAACTCTCGCTCCCCTGGATATGCCCTATTCTTCAACTCTTCCTCTCTTTCCAATTTCCTGCATAGTGTTCCTCTTTTCAACGAATTTTCAATGCACATAGTTCTTCAATTCAGTCCTTCATCTCTCTTAGGCATTATCACGAATCCTTTTTCTCAAGTCTTCTTTTTTTTATAAAGTAACCCGATCGTACACGCGTCACACCCATAGGAAAAAATCCCACATGAATGCATGTTTTTGAACTCCTACTTTTGATATCCATAAATGTTCGATATTTGTTGCATTATTCAATATTTGATTAGATCAACAGTCGGAAACTTTAATGGAAGGCAAATATTTTACTAATGGTCATTTCATTCTGCCTTTTCTGTAGAAAAATGGTTATGGAATGCTTGTATGCAAAAGATAAAATTTCACTAAGTGACTGAATATTTTGAAAAAAAAACACTTATTATAATATAGAAATCAACTCTCCACTGCAAGTTTAAGTTTCAATGGTTGCCCCAAACTTCATCTAGGGGAAAAACGTGTGATATGTTTCGAGAATATCAAGGAGCGAAATAAATAATCTCTCACCAGGTACGCCCCAATTGGAATAGAATATTGCCGGAGTATGTGAAGGTGGGGAAGTTATCTTCGCCAAGTCGCCGAATGAGTTCGTGGGCGGCGACGAGGAGATACTAAGATTGACAAAACGATGCTGAGATAATCTTTGTGCAGCAAATAGCTTGTTTTATAATGAAGGTTTGGATGAGTCCTCTCTCTAAATGCGAATCAGCGAATGCATCTCCGGCTCGATAGACGCCATATCCCTCTCCCTTTCGGCGTCTCCCAATCATCAGGACCCACTCATCAGAGAGATCACTCCGGTAGGTTCCCCCCCTTTTCTCCAACCACTCACAATCTTGCTGTTTCACAAAACTCTTAAACTGGCTCTTCGGCCTACACCTTGTGTGCGTTAGATTGGTGGGATAGAAAATGGGGTGGGACGAGGGTGGACGAGAAAGAGGGACGGAGGGGAGAAGGACGGGGGGGCGCTTAGGGGGGTGGGGGGATTCGGTGACAGTGCAGAGGTGCGCCGTAGAGGAAAAGAGTGAAAACTCTATTACGAAAACAACGAAAAATATTTGCTTTCTGTCAAAGATACACCAAGAAATTATCAATTGAACTAGGAATCATTCCACAGAGATGGAAAAAAATATGTAGACGATCTGTTCGGCAGTGAAATTAGGCGAGCAATCGCAAGTATAGGAAGAGAATAGATAGATAGATTGTCGTGTTTATTTTGGGGCGAAATTGAGACTATGGGGTTTATTCTACTATCTAACGACTCGTCACACATTTACAATATTAAACTTACAGATGAATGTCGCAAATTATACATAAATAGCAAAAAGATTAATACAGGGGGATCGGGATGTTGCGGTGCCTAACGTACAGGATTCCCACCGAGAGGGCCCGGGTTCAAATCCTGGAGACAACAAATATTTTTCAGTGGTATCCTGATCCCTACTTTAGGTGTTTTGTGGAGTGAGTAAGTGATTAGCACCAAATTGTATAAAAGATTCGGAGGCTGGTATGGTGCATTGCCATCACAATCTCGACGAGTTTCTGCTCCAATACATAACTGCGGACGAAATATGGACACAGTACTACAATCCAGAGGCAAAGGAACAGTCGAAACAATGGGTTTCTAAAGGTGATCTGGTTCCGAAGAAGGCGAAGTCGGTGAAATTGGATGATTAGGCGATGGTCACGGTTTTTTGGGATGCACGCATGTCCGGAAGAAATACACTTCCATCAAGAGTCTGTATGCAGACAGTTGTATTTTCTTCCTGCCAAATTCTTTTGTCCTGAAAACCCGTAGAATTTCAATTTCTTTCTTTATATCTGTCATCTTGTTGGAATCCATGCTCCTAGTTTTTGATAAGCTTCATAACCTTCTCTAGTTGCTCTTTTACTATTCTAGTTTCTTGGACCGTAAGTGTTAGGGATATCAAAAGAAGAATTGCTCTAGGCAAAGAAGTTAGGATCAAAATAACATTTTCCGACCGAGTAGGGTCATATTCGGGTCAAAATTAGTCTATTGTGTATTCACCCCCTGCCACACAGCCTAGCGGTGGCTTCCAGGGTACTAAAATATCTAAATATTAATAGGTTCATGGATCCATCGTAATAGTGGTTCAATTTTAAATCATTTTCCGACTACTTTCTCTTTCGGAGCAGCTGATGAATATGGTATTCAATCCCGTATCAATCGATCCCCGCGTAGACAGTCGTGAACAATTCTTCGATATCCTCAAATCTCATGTTCGATTTCGTATTTCCTCGTGGAGGGTCATTAAAGTAATAATAGCCAACCCGGCGATTACTTCGCTTTCCCTTCATCTATCCACCGATTCTTACCCCAGGAGGCTGTTTCCTGGAATGGAATTATCCGCGCTCTGATCAATAAACTAAATTGAGGTAACATTTATTGTTGTAAGCAATGAGAAGTTTCAATTTGTTTTGTTGAAGTTTTTGGATTTCCCTTTTTGAAAAAAAATGTATCGCGAAATGTTTTTCCTTTATTAATTTAGCGCTGATGATGATGGTCACTATCACGGGTTATTGATCCGGCTATTCGTTTTAGCTAGGTTTCCAAACTATCCTGTATCCCCTGACGATCTCTTCATACACTAATAGCTCCTTGCACCTACAGTTTCCATTACTTGATACTTCTAGTTCATCTTTGTTATCTGCGTTTCCTTTTTTGCAGTTTCAGTAAACTCTCATTCTCCAGAAATGCCTATTTGGTATTCCTCTTCTACTAATAATTTCGTGAATAGTGTTTCTCTCTTCGACCAATTACCGTTGTATTTTTTCAATTGTCGTTATTTATTTAATTTATTTTCATCGTTCTTAGGTATCACCACCATAGCATTATCTACCATCATACCATACAATTTAACAATAAAATCTATGGAAAAATTTGAACATACCTTTCTCCGCCAAAAGACCCTTAAATCACTCTTCTGGGCCCGCTACATTGATGGCATTGTTCTCCTTTGGTCCCACGGACGTGAAAGTTTATCCTCCTCCATTTCCTCTCTCAACTCCTCTTTCTCGGTATCTTTCACTTCATCTATATCTGAGTCGAATATTACTTTCCTAGATATCGACATTCACCTCCAGAACAATAAAGTTAGCACCTCAGTCCGCATTAAACCGACCAAAAACCAACAATACCTTCATTTTAAGAGCTACCACCCATCGAATACAAAACGCATCATCCCTTTCTCACTCGCAGTCCGTGGTCGCCGTCTCTGCAACAACACCCATCCAAATAGAAATACCCATATACCAGCTACATGACTCTCTCAGGAAACGCGGGTACCCTGAAAAACTATTGAACAATAAAATTCTGGAACTGTCAACCCAATACACTCCTTTACCCAAACCAAATCGCCCAAATTGCCCTAACCTTATCACCACTTTCTTCCCTGGAACCCAAAAAATTAAACATATAATCCGTGAGCTCTTCCCAATTATTTATAAGAGTCAGTCCACATAACTTTCATTCCGACATTTTCCCTTGGTTTCGTTAAAACGCCCGTCGAACTTGCGAGACATCTTTAAGTCGACAAGACCACCTCCGGGAACTCCTGTCTCTTCGCCGCCCCTGTCCGCACTATGCAACCGCCCACGCTATAAATGCTGCTATCTTTCAAGACCCGCCACCCGCTTTACCATCAATTCCCAACCCGACTCCACCTACACCTCAAAAAACATTATTTAACGCCTCTCCTGTAACTTCTGCCCTGCCTTCTACGTGGGCGAATGCACGACCACACTTTCCCTCCGCATGAATAACCACTGATATTCCACCAAATTTCCCATCTTCCTTAATTATCCCATCCCTACTCACACTGCTTCCTACGTGATCAATCATTCGATGTCTTGAATAAAAGTGATGGAATAAATGTATATAAGAACTGTATTGTAAAATCATTAGGCCAGCAAGGCTAGACAAAGAAAAAGAGTATCTATGTCTACTTAGCTTAGATGCAAGCATTCTAGACGATGGGATAGAAAGGGCATGAAGGGAAAAAGAAATGGAATAAGGCCGTTGGGGTAAACAATATTCAGGCGGAACTGCTTAAGGATTTGGGAGAACGTGGAAGGAAGAGTTTTTATGGACTAAATCGTAGCATTTATGAGATAGGAATTTTACCGGAGACTTCGTTAGATCAAAGTTAGTTCCTATTCCATAAAAGGGAATGGCAGCCTACAGAACTATAAGTTTTATTTTGCACGCAGCTAAAGTGGTTCTCAGGATCATCAATATGAGGATGGAGGGTAGGGAAAATGATTACTAAGGGGATAATCAGTTTGGGTTCAGAAAGGGAGAGGCACGCGTGATGCCATGGTAGTAATGAGGTCACTGATAGAGAGGATCATAGAATACAGTCAGTAGGTATGTGACTGTTTACTAGAGTTCAAGAAAGTGTTTGATAGGGTGAATTTGGTGGGATTAATGATTATATAGCAGGAAATAGGGGTAGACACTAGGAATATGAGGCTTATCCACAACCTGCACGTTACAGAATACGCAGGTGCGAGTGGCAGACGGGCGGTATTAGGAAGAGGTGTAAGGCAGGGTTGTCCATTATCATCTGTACTGATCAACGTAAAGTTTGAAGATGCGTGGAAAGGACTGGAGATAGGAACGAAGGTCGATGGACAATGCATAAAATCAGTTAGGTTTGAGGATGATCTAGCGTTAGTAGAAAATGGGATGAGGGAGAAGTGTGAGAAGGTTGGACGAGGGAGGTGGACGAAAAGGAGAACGGGGGATGCGTTGGGAGGATACGGAGAATGTACATAGTTGCGCTGAAGAGGAAGATGAAATCTCTATCGCCAAGTGTGGATGAAAAATACATGCACTCTATCAAAGAAACATCAGGAAATTATTAATGGAAACAGGAAAGATTCTACGGAGATGGAATGAATATTTTGAGTATCATATCATAATTCGTAATAGTATTTATGTGGGAGGAATATTCCTGATTTTGTTTTCTTCAGATCAGTGATGGTATGAATTCCAAAAATAATAAAGGAAGCCGTCAGTTAGAAAAATTAAGCACGGCATAAGATAACCCTTTCAATCAACAATAAAAGGATGTGGAAGAGGAAGAATGAATACCAGAGGGGATGATCATTTGGGGTTAAGGAAAGCGAGAGGCACGCGATAAGCCAGAGCAGTAAGGACATCACAAATATAGAGGAAGATACGACTGGGTGTCGTAAAATTTTAATTATTACTAAAAATAATCGAGATAAAAACTTAATTTTTATTATTCTCAAGACTTTTCTATTGATCGACCACCCAGATTTATACATCTCTCCCAGCGTTTTATAACCTTTCGAAGGCCTTCATTATATAACTCCGCAGATTGCGTCGAAAACAATTGTTCCAACTCTTAAATTACATCATTTATGTCGTCAAATCTCTGAGTCCGGAATGATTGTTTGAGTTCTGGGATTAGGAAAAATATACCTGGGGCGAGATCGGAAGACAATGACGGGTGTGGCATTAATTTCAAAGCCACATCACCCCAGCAATTCCTCAACTGCATCTCGAGATGAGTGAGAAGGTGCATCTTCGACAAGTAGACGGATGCCTTTCATGATCATACCGCGCCGTTTCTTTCCCAGAGCATCAGGCAATTTGTTTAGTCGTGTGCAGTAATAGGCACCATTGACGGTCCGACCCTTTTCCAGGTAGTCTGATAAGATTCACGACATTCTCAAAAAACCGTAAGCATGACGTTACTCGCAGACTTCTGCACCTTGACTTTCTTGGGGGAAGTGAATCGCTGGTCTTTCACTCATTGCTCATCTCTTTGGTCTCTGGATCATATTGATAGATCCAAGATTCACCCATTGTTATCTGGTGGCTAAAAAAATCCTCTTCGTTTTGCTGCAAAAGATTCAACATATCCCTTGACAGGTCACGCTTGCTTCTGAAAAGGAGTCGTATGATCCAGGGTGCTGTCCATTTGACATGTGCAGGTCTTTGTGAATAATTTTCCATACACTGCCGTAGCTAAGATCAGTCTCATTCATGATCATATGGATGGTTGTTCTTCGGTCTAATGGGATAAAGTGCTCCACCTTCTTCACTGTGGCATCATCGTTTATGAGTGATGGTCTTCCACTTCTTGGACCGTCCGTGAGGGAAATGTGGCCAGTTTAAAAATTCCTTTTCCATCTCACAACTGTGTCATATGATGGGCTATGATTTCCACAAACATCTATTATTTCATCGTGGGTTTGCCGGGCACTGTAATCTTTCAAACGAAGAAACTTAATCACACTTAGTCTCTTATCATCTCCATTCAGTCAGTTGCTTCAATCTACGGCTTCCACAAAAACAAATCTTAAAATGTAAATTAATAGCTTTAATTGACAAAATTATGTACGGAAAGGATAAAATAATATGTGAAAAAACAGTTTACCCAGATATCTCGGTTATTTTTTTTAGTAATAATTACTTAAATATGATACCCTCTCGTACTTAGAATACAGCTATTAGAATATTGCTATTCCTCTTCTTTATTGACATATATCTCTCCTCTAAAATAAGCACATAAAGTAAAAGATGTAGCGGATAAATGAAATTCTCTTTTCTGTTAATAAAAAACAAAATGTCTTTAATATAATTTGTCCCACCAAGAGAAGTAGCAAACACACCATTGAATTTGTTACATGGAACATTATCACTGTAATTTCCTATATTTTTTGAAGAAAAATCCTTGTTTAAGTTATAATGTTAATTTTTAGCTGCATTTTCTGTAAGAAATGTAGTTTAATTGCAAGGATTTAGGTGATATAAGAATGAAATTGTTATAAAAAACAGTATATTCTTCGTATAACAATATATGTCAACTGGATTTTTATAAGTTATCGTATTAAAAACGTGGAACGCACGCCAGATAAAAAAATCAGCCAGCGAAATTTTAATACTATCTACCTAATGTAAGATTACCGGAGTATACGATTGGTTTACGATACTAAACATTTTAGATTACAAAATGGAAGATGTGGAGCTATTGGCTGTTAAAGTAATAATCTCAAGAAAGAAGATCCTAAGGCCAATAAAAATAATTAAGAAGAAACTCCTATACCGGTATTTCGGTCACACAGGTGACCATCAACGGGGAGAAAATCAAATAGGGCACTTGAACTAAGAAGAGGAATGTGCACAGGCACCGTCCAAAGCCAAGTGGGTGTTCAGGTCGGGGGGTGAGGTATATATACCTGGAGGGGCAAGGGGGGAGGGGTTAAGTGATGGTCCGTAGGTGGGGGGGAGTTTGTTGAGGTCACGTGGGAAGGAGTGGGGGAAGAGTGGCGGATATTAGGAGGGGGCTGTCTGTTTCTGAAATGACTAACAAAGTTAAAAAGCGAACTGTTGATGATGCCTGGTTCATTGTTCATAAGTTTATTCTTGTTTAAGTGTATGTGTAAGCTCTCACAGGCATCGAGTTTACAGTGTTGTATCGGTTTTAATAATGTTAAGTCGTTGGGAGTGATAGAGTGTTCCGTTTCAAAAATGAGTTTGGCGACCGCTGATCTATCGAAACGTTCTTAAAGTGTGCTATGTGTTCCTTGAATCTGATTTTGGGATTACGTTTGGTCTGTCCAATGTAGGAGAGTTGGCAGTGTGAGCAAGTAATTTCGTAAATACCTGATTTGTCTAACTGTGGTGTTATGTCTTTCGGGTTCCCTAAACACGTAAGAAGAGTGTTACGGTTCGAGTAAGTGACCTTGGTGCCAATTTGTTTAAAGACCTTATCAAGGCCTCGGGTTAATGTGGGGAAGAAAGGTAATGCGATAAATTTATTATTGTTGTCTTTCCGTTGTGGTAGAAGTGTAGTATGTTTATTGGCAAGTTTTCTTTTTTTGTTTCTAACTAATTTGTCTATAATTTGGGGTGTGTATCCGTTGTTAATGGCTATTTGTTTGATGTTTTCCAACTCTTTGAAATAGCGTTGTTTGTTGAGTGGTGTCGTCAGTAGTCTGTGTATGAGAAAATTAAAAGCTGCCATTTTTTGTTGAAAGGAGTGGTGTGAATCTGCTTTGATGTAGTTGTCGGTGTGGGTCTTTTTTCTAAAAATGTCAAACTCTAAGCCCTCATGGTTTTTAATTACTAGTATGTCCAAGAAAGGCAGTGAGTTATGTTGTTCGACTTCAAAGGTGAATTTTATGGAATTGTGTTTTTTGTTCAGCCGGTCCAAAAAGTCATTTATGTCACACTTGCTGGTGTCAAAAATGGCAAAAATGTCGTCTACGTATCTAAGCCAAATGTTGGGGAAATAGTCAAACGTGTGTTTACAGTCTTTTTCAAAGTAATGTAGGAAGATGTTAGCGACAAAGCAGGAAAGAGGATTTCCCATAGCTGTGCCTTGCGTTTGTTTGTAAAATTTTTGGTTGAATTGAAAGTATGTTATGTCCATGCAAGTTTTAGTAAGAGTAACGTATTCTTTAATTTCAATGGGTGTTATGTCTTTTGTGTGTAGCCAATCTGCGATGTTTTCAAGGGCAATATCAATGGGTACGCTCGGGAAGAGTTGTTCCACGTCAAAAGAGACAAGAATCTCATGGGGCTGGATGCGTAGGTGTTTTATGGTGTCGATGAAATTTTTGCTATTCTTGACTCCGAAGGTTTCTTCGGACCCTAATTGTTTGTACTGTTTGGTGAGCCATTTAGCCAATTTGTAGGTGGGGGAATTCAAAGCTGAAATGATAGGTCTCATTTTCTTACCGGCTTTGTGTATTTTGGGTAAAGTGTAGAGTTTAGGCACCATAGGGTTTTCCGTTTTTAAGGTGAAACGTAATTTTTTGTCAATGATTGTAGTACAGTGATTGAGTGCGGTTTTTGTGTCTGTAATCATTTTATTGAGTGGGTTCTTATGTATTTTAATGTATGGGCCTTCTGCGATTGTGTTTTCGGTGCGTTCAATGTAATCAGCTTTGTCGAGTATAACTGTGGTGTTACCTTTGTCAGCCTTAATGTAATAACAGTCTTTATTTCTAAGTTCCTTTATGAGTGCGCGTTCTAACGGGTCGCTATGCGGTCTAGTGTTAAGTTTGGTGCTGTTGCGTTCCAACTGTAATTGGCAGGCATGTCTTACGAATTGTTTCTCGGATTCTTTAAGGTGTTTAATGTGCGATTCTATGTCCACAACTAAATCTTCGGTGGGGGGATATTTGTATGGGAGGCAATGTTTTAGGCCTTTGTTCAAAATGTTGTTTTCTTCATCAGTGAAATGTTTGGAGGAAAGGTTTAAGATGAAATTTCTTACGGGATTAGGTTTACTTTCAGGAAAAGGACTATTTTTGTGAATAGCTTGGAATTTGCGGTCTAAAGTTTTAAGTTTTTTATGCAGTCTGTGTTGGTTTATTGTGTCCATGTTTAGAAGTCTTTCGTTAAATGTCTGTAGTTGTATGAAATTTAAGTGTTTCGTGATCTTCAGGTGTAGATTATAAGTCTGAGTTTCGGTGTGTGCAAGTTTAGCGTATTTTTGTTTGATTTCTGTGTTTAACCAATGTTTTTTCGCTTAGGCTGGAGGGCCATATTCAAAATGGAAGATGTGGAGCTATTGGCTGTTAAAGTAATAATCTCAAGAAAGAAGATCCTAAGGCCAATAAAAATTTTTATTGGCCTTAAGGAGCTCAACTTATTACAAACCCTCAGATTCAAATCGCACACAACCACTGCCGATATTCACTTCCTAAAACGTTGCAAGAAACACAACGTATTTCCTAAATTCATGAAAATCACTGCTCCTAGAAACAACCTTAACGCCTCGAAAGCTATCCTCTTAGCGAAATAAAAATAAAAATCCCTCATCTTCTCTTTTGCAGCCCTGGAACCTAAGCCCAACGCCTTGGGGGACTACATCCGACGCTGCCCTTTCCTGCACGATGAGGAGTACTACAAAAGGCGCTTCGGCGGGAGGAACGAATCCTCGGTCTTTGTCCTCCCGTAAGCACATCATCCCCTCCCCTTGTAATTACGGGAATGAGATTGTGTCTCTCCACCATTAACTCGAGGTATGATGCCGGTGGCTTTGGCTGGTGGATCACACCTCGAGAACAATCCCCACTGTTTGAGACGGGTTCTCCAATGTGGGTAATTCGATCTCCGATTAGCAGATTCTCACTACAATCTACTTTTATCCACGTAGCAGATTCATCAAGATTGCTAAGTGGTGAAAACTTTGTATTAATGTTTTAAATGAAATCTTTCGTGGAATATAACTAAGTTAACCACCCCTCCCGCTTCCCTAGGGGTCGCCTTCCCGCGCCTTTCTTTCGCTAGCCCCCTTTATACCAATCCCACCACTCTCATCGTCCTTCCTTTATCCCCTTACATGTACACTCCACCGTTGGGATGTGATCCGGAACGACGATGCGACCCTTGTGAAGGGTAACCAAGGGTGCCCAGAGGAGAGTCATTTACACACTCGAGGAGTACGAACCCCTGCTGGACTCCTGCAATATGAACAGCGACCAGTGGATACTCATCGCCGAAAACATTAAGGTCAGCCACGATCAGCGAACGAATGTCACCGTAAGATGGGGGTGCGGTGCCGAGGGAAGCGTTTTCATTATTTAAAATGACACCGTTTAGTGTGTAAGAACAGCGTGTAATCATCGGTTGTGTTCGCTTACGTCGTTTAGCACCCATTTATATTCTTCGTCATTTGAGTGAGAGGCGATGATTGTTACGGATATGAAAAATGCGCGTTCGTTGTTGCAACTTTTCAAAGAAGGCCGCAAGTCCTGTGGCAAAGAACCCAAGAAGTCTTAAGCCACGGGCCAGCCGGTTTTTCCTGTGGGCATTAAAAACCCCTTCAGAAGCGTTCTCTACGGGCATGGAAGAATGACGTCATCATTTTGTACAATGTATGTGTCTACAGGGATATTACGTTGAGAATTAGCAGAAGCTTAAACTTTCTGGGGTCAGTAGTTTGCCAGAGAAAGGAAGAGATCTTAAAATGTTAACGCAGCTTGTAGACCTAAGCATGTCAGCGATGCCACGTCGACATGGGTAAATTAATTTTCCGATCCTCTGTGTCCCGCCCGTAATGGGTGGTTGAAATAATAGCATGGGGAGAGATAATATTAGAAATATGTTGACTGAAATCTATTAAATCCAATCCAAAGTCAACGAAACTCTCTTTTTTGGGGTGGTACTTGATAATTCTCGTGGAACACGGCCAAAACTTACCGGTTGTTGTATTCAATCTCTTGAATATCTTTTTCAGTGTGATGGAAGCCATAATATTAAACAAGAATTCATTTTAAAATAGTGGACACAAAACCTTTTATTGAAGTTACTATCATTTGAGGCATCTATATGGCGATAATTCCACTTAGGATAGGATTATTGGTCCTGAATTTTCCCCTGGCATAAGTATGTCACGATTATCCCCAGCTTCTGAGGATACATTTATCGTATTTTCATGCTGGCACCACCGTTTTTTAAACGGTGTCCTTTTCTTTCCCCATTTACCCACAAGGTTATGAATAAAATTCAAAAATTTTAACGCCCGAAATCCAATCATGCCGGCTGTTAAAAGCCTGCTAGCACTCTTCCTTTCTGGAATTGCATAGACGATCTCCCGTGATTCATCAGTAAGAAAGATATCACAAATTATATCTAGTTTAAATCAATTTCATTATTACTTGAAATAATACCTTTTAAATGGCCGTCAGTTTACCACTTAGTACTCCTGTGTACTTGCTGACAACCGTTACTTCTGAGCATAGACAAAATATTACCCAGATCGATCACCTCGTCTATAAGTACTACATGTACACAGCCTACACCTTCAAGTATTGGGGTTTAAAGGAAAAAGATGGAATTTTACCTTCTTTAGAGTAAGTTGTGCTAGAGTGCATGCGATTGGTATTGGTTTCTCGGGAGTTATACTTGTAAAAATGTGCCATAACTGCCCCTCGGATGGACGTAACTATGACAGGGACTGCTGCACTTGTCACGGGCACTGAAAAGGCTGGTAACCAGACATACCATTCCTTTCATTATTCAAGCAAGGACATACGGTAAAAACCTCGGGACGATGGAAGCTATGGTCGAAGGCGTAGATCATATTATAAGGCCCATCAAGAGATGGACACGGCAATGTTGCATGGGCTCTTGGTACCTGGAAGGTGATTGGTGAACAGGGGAAGGAAAAGGGATTGAAGAATTCAATTATTTTGGGAGAAATTGATGTCATGGGTGTATGTGAAACAAGCAAGGGGGACGATACAGTTGAAATTTATGGCGACGGTTTGATGTAGTGGTCAGGAGTTGACGATAGTGTACGCGGCAGTCAGAGTAGTCTCAATTATAACGAGGGGCTCTAATGTACGTCAAGGAAATAGTTAATGTCTCGAGATTGTCCTAGATTCATATGCAAATCGGCATTCGAATTGTGGCTTGTTATGTGTCAGTGGATGGCGAGACTGAAAGCATGAAATACGGGGAAAGATCTTTGGGGAAAATTGCAAATAATGAATGAGTCAGTGTAATCGTAGGAAAAGGCTAAAAGAAGTAATTAAGAGTTATGGCTGGTCTTGTTGGCTTTACAAGGGATACCTCTGAGTAAGTAATACCGCCGAATGAATGATAATGGAGAAAACTTGTTTAGTGTGTGAATTGACAAAGGGTTATTCGTCTCGATTACATAATTTAAGAATTAAACTTTCAATTTGGATGCACGGCAAAGGAGTTATTACACGAGGAACATAGCTGATCAGAAGAAAGGCTGAGAGATGAGGAACTGGAAAATACGAGCGCAAGTCAATAAATAACTCGCAAAACTGGATAGAGGCAGAGCCAATAATAATCAAAGTAACTACCTGAAATTCATTTCAATTTTCTACATATTCACCCTGTACGTTCAGAAGCTTATCCCATCGCTTTACTAGTCTTTTATAAAAGCAAGTATTTTGTTCGCTGTCGCAGCCAACGAGTAACCTCTACGGCATACGGCCACCCAAATGATTTTTTAAGGGCCCGAACAGATGAAAATCACTGGGGGCTAAGTCCGGACTGTACGGCTTATGTTCCAAGCGTTCCCAATGAAACTTTCGTAACAGCTTTTCTTCACACATACACTTACGTACGCCTTTCTTCTGGCAACCTCCGTACACCATGAAACACATCCGCCATCTTGCAGTCTCTACGGCAAACATATACGAGTATATGCTGCTCTCTGCTGGCAAAATATGTATGCACACGTATTTTAAACATAGTATTAGGTAATATGACGTTTGGGACTAATTTATTTACTTACCCTCGTATATACCGAAAACAACTTTTGAGTGATGATTGATTGGTAGAATCTGAAAGGAATGTTTAACTGTGCTGATAGTACGAGGGCGATTCGAAAAGTAAGATCTCCTATTTTTTTCATGAAATATCAAATTTATTCTCAACTTTGTGCACATCGTAGGAAAGGCTGAGTAATTAGCTATTTTTCTACATAGTCGCATTGACGATCAATCACTTTTTGCATCCTTGTAAGCAGCTTTCAAAAAGCCAACTGATGACTGCTTCTTGCACTTACTCGTCTGACTTGAATTTCTGTCCTCCAAGGTGTTTTTCAATTGCGGGGAACAAGTGGTAGTCGCTGAGGGCAACGTCCGGGCTGTAAGGAGGGTGTTCGATGATATCCCAGCCGAATTCATTGAATAGGGTGGTCGTTTGATGTGACACGTGCATGTTGGTGTGGACATGCATTGTCATGTTGCAAACACAAACATTTGGTGAGACACCTTGTTGTAACCGAAGACCTCCGACACAATATTCTGCACGGAGAAGTAGCCACTCTCTTCATTAAGGCCTTCCTTTATCTCATGAAGGGTAATTCTCCGGTTATTGCGCACCATCTCGTCAATTAGAGCCACCGTTGATTCCGGCAAACTCGGCCGCTCCGACCGCTGCTCATCGTGGACGTTTTCCCGGCCATCAAAAAACTCCCTGCACCACTTCCGCACGTTTTTGATGTCCATACACTATACACTTCTCACCGTACACTTCTACTAAATGGCGATGAATTTATATCGGAGAAGCAGTCGTCAGTTGGCTTCGCGACGCGGCGGGAGAAAGGTACGACGTCGGTATTAAAAAGCTGCTTACAAGGATGCAAAAAGTGATTGATCGTTAAGGCGACTATGTAGAAAAATAGCTTAATGCTCAAACTTTCCAACGATGTACACAAAGTTGAGAATAAATTTGATTTTTCAAGAAAAAAAATAGGGGACCTTACTTTTCGAATCGCCCTAGTATATGTGGAAAATGTGTGCTTGTTAGAATAAAAACTGATGATATGAAGACTTGAAAGAATCTGTGCTTGCATGGGAAGATTTGTAATAGCATAGCAACCTGTCGTCTAGAATGGGAAAAATTATGAAAACAAAACTTTCATGAAAGTGAGGAAATAATGCGAATGACTGAAAGAGAAAAAATCAGAATAATACTGAAGGGATTATGAAGCTGTTGTGTAGGAAGGAGTAGATTGATAATATATGTAATAATAATATTGTGTGTTAAAGTGATCCAAATGTATGAGACAGTCGAAATGGAAGGAGTGAGGATTATATACATAGATGGAAACGAGATTGTATTAGCAGCATTGAGAATTTTTTGTAATAAAAACGATTTAGAAGTTAGGGGCATGTGTGTACAGGAAAATGTCGGGCATGGGGACGTACAAATCACTTATCTTTGTCTATGGGAGTTGTTTTAAATTTCATATGCAAGGTTTTATTTTGCCCGGCGATTTACGGGCATAGTACACATTATTTTTAGCATTGTATGTACATGTATTTTAGCTTTGTATGTAGGAAATCGGAGCAATATGTATCATCTATGCAATCAATACATAGGGCGAATGACACGGAGGAATTTTGGAAAGCGTTAAGCGAATAAAAAGGAAAAGATTAGCGGAAAATTTGAAAGAGAATCTGAAAGCATTTTAATGGTACGTCAGAGAGATTCATGGAAATAGGTCAGCAGTTAATTCACTCAAAAATGATAAAGGCGAAAGAGTAAACAGCAGTTTAGAAAAGGCTACCTTATTAAATTTATTATTTCAAAGAGTCTTCACCAATGTCCCACTGAATGTATCCGATAGCTTACCAAATCGTGCCGACAAACCGATACCCGTAACTGAAATCTCATGTAATGGAAGAGAATGTTTTCTGAAAAATATTAAGCCTAATAAATCCTCCAGGCCATATCAAAAACTCTTTCTAATATTTAAAGAA
Organism: Hetaerina americana; assembly: GCF_022747635.1. NCBI lineage: Eukaryota > Metazoa > Arthropoda > Insecta > Odonata > Calopterygidae > Hetaerina > Hetaerina americana. The sequence goes on along the minus strand of NW_027287073.1, from coordinate 153,546 downwards.
CTAGCGTCGTAAATTGCACCTTATCTAGTAATCATATTTAAGAAGTCGCTATCAGATCACAAGGTTCCCAGAGATTGGAAAACGGCTAACGTAACACCGATATTTAAAAACGGAGACAAGGAGGAATCGAGCAATAACAAACCTATTTCTACATCTACATCTACTTAATACCCCGCAAGCCGCCGCAAGGGCGTGTGGCGGGGGGTCCTCACATTCATTTCATGCAAGGTCGTGGAATAGTATATGGTACCTGGTTCGGTCATGAGACACCTCGATAGTCAATAGTAGTTATTGATGAAAAATCAACACGGTTTCCGAAAGGGTAGATCCTGCGAGATACAAGTTGCGCTTTTTGTTCATGATATTCTTATTTCTGGAGAGAGCAACGGTCCAGTGGACGCGATTTTACTATATTTCGAGAAAGCCTTCGACAAAGAACCTCATAGTAAACTACTCGCAAAGATGGACGCATATGGCATAGATAAAAATATCCGGGGGTTGGATTAAAGACTTTTTGAATGGTCGGGTTCAAAGAGAAGTGATGGATGGAGTTAGCTCAAATGCAGGAGAAGTCAGTTCAGGTGTTTCTGAGGGAAATATCATCAGACCTCTTTTATTCCTACTCTACGCAAACGAAATCGACTCCGTAGTCACTGGTAAGGTACGTTTGTTTGCAGACGATGCAGTGGTTTACCGTGCTGATGCAGTGGTTTACCGTGCTATCCGCAATCCTGAGGACACACATGACCTTAATGCCATACAACGCTATTGTGGCACTTGGCAATTAGAATTAAACTTAAAAAAGTGCGTAGCGATGAATTTTTGGAAGAGGAGCAATTCCCTCCCGAACGCCCACTGCATAAGGAACACTGGAATGGAATGTGTAGACTCAATTAAATGCCTAGGCGTTAGGCGTTACCCTCACTCACGACCGATTCTGGGTGAAACGTATACGGGAAATATGTGGACAACCTAACAAAAAATTGGGATTTATTAGAAGATCACTAGGTAAATGTGAGGAAAATGTCAAAGAGGAATGTTATATGTCGCTGGTTAGGCCTCATTTAGAACATTCTGCAAGAATATGGGATCCTCACGAAGTTGGATTGTTGCCGAATTGGATCGTGGGCAGTGTAGATGAGCTAAATTTGTAAAGATTTGTAAGTTGGTATGAAAAAATACGTACGCATCAAAATTATTTGAGGATGTAGGCTGGGAATCACTCAAGGAGTGAAGGTTAAATTACAGATTGAAGCTCTTGCATATATTGGGAGGATTTCTCTTTAGCAGCGATTTTGAAAATGTATCATTACCCCCACCTTACTACGGTAGGAGAGATCATGTCAATATAATTAGAGAGATCGAGTGTAGAGCAGATAGATTTAAGATTTCATTTTTTCCACGAACGATAAGGGATCAGAATAACATTATCCGACCGCGGTAGGGGTGATGTATGGGTAAAAATTAGTCTGGTGTGAATTCACCCCCTGCCACACACCCTAGCGGTGAATTTCAGGGTACTAAAATATCTAACAAAAGTATTGTAAGAATGATTGAACAATCAGTCAGGTGAATATGCGGAGAAATGAAATTTTCTTGTAAGGTGTTCAATGTTGGCCAGGGGGGTATAGCGGTCTTTGAAGGGGACAGAAGAAAAACGGGGTTAGGGGTCTTGAGAGTGGAGGGGAGGATAGGGGATGGAGAGGGTGCGATGTTCGAGGAAGGTGCAGGGGTCAAGGAGAGGAAGGAGATCAAGCAGGGGATAGGGATCGAAACCAAGGGTATAGGGGTCAATTAGTGGACATGTTTCGAAGAAGGGGTAGAGGTGGAGAAGGGAATGGCGGTCCTTAAGGACTAGAGGTTTTGGAGGGGTTGGAGGCGAAGGAGGAGACAGTTGCCTTAATCATGCCTTCAATGATTTTGTTTTCATTTCGCAGTGAGATCGCATTATCACATTCGAAGTTGGCTAATCGCAAAATCGTGCATCCTATGTCCTTGCGGAGGCTACATGGACACTTGAGCGCAAACAGGAACGCCCTCTGGGCAGGAGAGAGGGTGTAGGAGTAGGGGCAGGTTCAGTGTGCCTCGTGATATCGCGTTTCACAGTCGGCCATCCACTAACAGTATATCGACTTCCGATTCCATTCCACATTGGGGCTTTAAATTTGTCTCCATACACGCATGTGTTCTCCACTATGATATGACGTCTCGAGTAATCGATGCTCCGGCAACGCAGTTCTCCGATCGCCCCCCATTCCTTCGGTAGTCGTCCTCTATGAAACCCCATCAGAACTCACCCTTACCCTCGTCGAAACTTAACCCCCCCCCCCAATCAGACATGTACATGGGTGGTCTGAAAAGTTTCCGACCTCAAAAATTTCTGAAAATTTAAAAAAAAGGCTTGTGTCTTTGTTAGGTCGGAAACTTTTCAGATCACCCTCGTATATCACCTTCTTAAAGTGTAAAATAATATCTTACTCGCATGTTGATGCTGCATAGCTAACTTTTTAGTTGCATACTATACAAAACACCTCGTAAACAAACCGATATTTGCATGTGAACCCTGAATGCTGAAGAAGGTGGTTATTTCACCGAAACATCCAATAGCTGTCTTTTTCTATTTTTCGTCCCACCACCACCCGTGTGGCCTTATTCACCTTCGTGAACATTTCTACAATTATATGTAACATATATAGTTACAGGGTCGCGGTATTCCAGGGGTAGAGCGTTGGATTACTGACCAGAGGGTCCGGATTCAATTCCCGGGCACCATCTCTTTGAACACCATCAGCTGAACCCAAGCTGTGTGATTTTTCGGGTACCAGATCTTCCAAGGAAACCACAAGCGGTACAGGGAAAGGAACTGATGTGTGAATTCCACACGTCGTCGGGCTTAGTACTGAACTCTTACCATCACCTACCAAACCGACCATCGGGTCGATTACTGTGTTTATGGTTTTTTGTTATAGTTATAATTATATATAACGCCTGACCCAGCCCGTTTCAAATTAATTTTACTAATCCCAAATATGTCTAACTGCAACCTGTCCTGCTCTATCTCTGTATTTTTCCGCTTTCCAGTTGATTTTACAACCCTTTTCCTTAGCTTTCATTTATTCATCTAATTCTCTCCGATATTCCCCTCCCAGTAGTAACCAACAAAATATCCGATCGGAAGTGAATTTAATTTCCCAGGAGGAATGTCATCGCGGCATATTGTATGCGAGATTTAATCTTCTGGGAGAACTAATGAGGTGGTTTCCCTTTTCTCGTACCTTCCAAACCGCCATTCACAGCTACCTTCGGCAGTTGATCTTAGTTGCAGTAGTAGGGGATACGACCGACAGCTGAGGTAATTTTCGCAATTAGGGATGGGTTGGAATAAAGGAAGAGTAGAGAGAAACCCGGCGTGAAAGCCGTTCCTTTGGTTTGTCCATTTCCGGAAAGATCACAAAGTGATTTTTTCAATTATTTCTCCACCGGGATTTGAACCGAAGGCCTCCAACTTTATTGACGGAATACCTACCCTTCGGCGCGGCTCTTTGGAAATATTTAATGTGGTTCTTTTAATTCATCATCATCTGCAGCTCTACAACCTGGTGTGGGCCTTGGCTTCCTCAATTTTTTAAAAAATTTCTTTTAATTACTGATTTTAAATTGGATTCGAAACAATGCTTCTATCGGCAGGTTCCTTTCTCCTGTTTCAACCCCACGAGGAAAACACCACTAGGGGATTGTGTACTGAACTGCATTCGTCACTACCAATGAGTTAACTCTCTCCCGTAGTCTCTGGACCCATTTATCTGATTATCTGCTTGCGCTGGTCGATGGCGATGTTCATTTCCGCGGAAATAACTTCGCTGATTTGTCATATTTTCAATGCGCGGTTTTATAGTGTGTTTTTATTCCGTGTCGGACGTAACTCCCCATAAATCTTATCTCAAGGTTCCGTTTACAACACATTTGAGCACGCTTGTATTCCGAATAGTTGAGGTCATAGAAGTTTTTCTTTTCATTTAATCAAGGACGATCGTAAAGCTCTTATCTTATAGTTGGTAATTTTGCGAGATCATTTCCATTTCATTGAAGTGAGTTGTGGCAATTTAATTGCCGATGAATGTACTCTCAGCGCAATTTTGATGTGTGGGAGCGGAATACTTGGACGTTTGTAATGGGCAGTAAAAATATGAAGTGCCTCGGGTTTTTATCCACCAGAAGTAGGTATTAATGCACTTGATTGTTAATTAGCAGAAAAATAATTGAATTCTTCTGAACTTTAGTTTTCAGTAAATATCGAGTTTTATATCCTGAGGTAGGAAAATATATTAACTGCCTATAGTTAGATCGGCTTTCTCTCACTTGGGTGTATGGGTACAGTAATTCCCAGTGTCATTGAAGTATTATCATTTGAAGCTATTCATTACACCAGGTAGATATACTATACGCTCACATCCAATTGTGATAAGTTATTCGTATGCCATAAAATGTATTTAGTAATTTGCTATTTCGGAAAATTCGTTTTAGTTAATGTCCTTATTTTCGCACCTATTCCAAAAGCCAAGTCTTCATGCTGATATTTAAGACGTTATAGCGTTATTTTTGTATCTTTCGGGGTCTTAAAGTCAAATTTGATGTTTTTGTAATCGTATCTTTGTTGTGCTGGAATTAAAAAAATGGCGGTCAGGTTGGGATTCAGGAAGTGTTTAAGCGTAAAAAATTATATGAGAAACTAGCGGCTATGCCCTGCATCGCCGGGCCAATTTTATCTTTCGAGCTGTAACTGGATTTTAATTCGCAGTTCATATTTTCGCAGTTCGCCTTTTCATGTTCTTTGCAGGTGGTTTTCCACGGTGTCGTCTGTGAGCACGCGATTTTGCAGATGCTTTGGACAAATGCGATTTGATTACGGAGAGCTCTGCATTCACCTTCCATGCCTCCTTTGAATTTCTCCTGGCAGTCCCCCCTTATCATTCCTATAATTTCTTCGTATGTTTTCCTTTCCGTCTATTTCACCTTTCCATCTTCCACACACGCATTTCAAAAACCTCCTGTCTACGGCTATCATCTTGCTCCAATGACTGTCTCCGCGTCGTACAAAAGGAAAACCAAAATTTCACAGAAATATGTTGTAACAAATTATCAAAAAGGACAACATTTTTGATTTTGCACGTTTAGTGTGTAATCTTAGTCTGGTGTATATTCACCCCCTACAATACACCCTATCGATGGCTTACAGGGTACTTAAATACGTAAAAATAAATATATAGTATCATCCCTGCCTTATACCCAAGCGGAGGCGGGCAGTTACCATGTAGAAAGACAGAAGCTGAGGGTGCTTAGCGACACCACCCGGAAACGAACGCAGGCCCTCCTGTCTGTAGCTCATGAGTCTATCCACATGACTAATGCCCCAGATTTTGAACTAATTTCGAAAGTAATCTTTGCCAATGATCTTAGGAACACTAAAAATGTTATCCATCAATTTTCTCTATCCAGGAAATGGAATCGTAGTCACCAGCATTAAAAATCTGTGCTCAGTGGATTAACGAAGCCCATAAATTATCAGAAATTAAAAACAAACTCGAACATAAGGACAGAATCTCGATCGTATTTAAATTTCAAAAATTTAAAATGAAACTTGATCCGAGAAGTATTGTGCACCAATAGAATAATTGTATATTAAAGTTTTGAAAATTCTTGGAACCATTCAGACAATCTTAATCTTAAATCTTTTCCATGCAACTCTTTTTAATTAGCATTAATCTAACCTAAAGTTAAACTTAAATGGTTGTTTTTTGCTAGAACATATCTTAAAATAGTTAATAATAATACGTGTTTTGAAGAATAGTAGACAGAAATAAAAATTACCTGTTTAAGTGACATGCTCCTTGGAATGAACTACAGCGTTGAGATTTTTGAAGGTTTTATGCGTTCTCATCACCCCTAGAACTCTAAGCTCTAATTTAAGTACCATAGTGCATTTGCATCTACAGGGCATCTACAGTCCAAAATTTCTTGCGAAATTTCCACCCGTGACAGTTTTTGTTCCTCGCTCAAGACTTTCGGCACCAGCTTCGCGCACACTTTCCTCCTCCGTTACAATGGTGTGGACGGTTCCGACTGACAGGCTGGTCTCCTCACTGATAAGGGCGATCTTAAACGCCTGTCAGAGTCGAAAACCTTTTTCACTTTGGCCACCTGAGCATCGGTTCGAGCGGTCGTCGGGCGTTCGACGCGGAAGAGCACTTTATACACTGTAGGGGGCATGCAGTACCAGAAGGAAAGGAACTTCAATAGTTCAGCAGTTGCAGCACAACTGTTATAAATATTATCTTCGATTATATGGCAACTGGAAAACCCTTCTAATATAACTCCAAGTTTAGTGGTGAGCTGTTGTTCAATTTCTGAAAGAGAAAAGTGTATATATGGTCAGTAAATACAAAAATTATTCAATCGTTTAACTGATAAAATTAAAAATCAAAGGTGTTAGTTATAAACTATTCCAAAAATGATAAATTCAAGATAACCGTTGACGAGTTTCAGTGGTGCTATCAGCTGAAAAATAGTAATTTTGGTACAGTTTCCCGTAACTTTCAATCAGTTTTAAGATCATCAAAAGAGCAAATGTGTTAACCTATTTTGTAGTGCAGTTCAGGAGTAAATTATGCTTTTCACGGTCTCCACACACATTTCTCTAAATGGATGTTGACCTATTTTTTTCGTTACTCGCGAATGCTCACTTGGAGCGAGCGTGCGGGGGGTTTCGCCGACCCTGTGGGGCCATGGCAATAAACTGGCGAGATTAGTGCCACCGATTAGTAGAAGTGGCTCTCTTCGCGGCGATTCCCCCACATGCACGATCCTTCCTCATATCCCTTCTCTCCGTTTCCTCTGGCCTCAGACCTATTACTTACGACGTACCGCAAGGCGCCATCCTTTCCCCAACTCTCTTCAACTCTTTATAAATGACATTCCTTCCATCCCTGGCACCCACGATTGGAAGCTGAAGGCAAACCCCAACAAATGCGAATACGTCGTCCTCTTCTCCCGCCGTCACACGGCTCGAGAAAGTCCACCGGTCCACTATGGTACAACGCCTACAAAGAGGTCAAACAAGGCAAAGTTCCCAGGAGTAATATTCGATAAAAGGCTGACATGGGTAACGTACATAAAAGACCGCCACAGCAAACGCCATAGCTACTGCCAACTTTCTACATCCCTTACTCCAACCGAAATCTCCGCTGTCCATCGCAGCCAAAGTGCTGCTTTACAACTGTAAGATCCGCCCCCTCCTCTCATACGCATCACCCGCTTGGCTTCGTGCGGCAAAAACCCACTTACAAACAATCCAAACAACGGAAAACAAAATTGTACGTAAAATGTGAGGCCCACCGTGGTTCGTAATAAATGATAATATTAGGAAATGCCTCAAAATGAAACCAATCCTTCAGATCCTCACCGAAATGACACATAATTTTGACGAAGCATTATCAAGTACTGCTCATTAACTGCTCATCAAAAATCTATGGGACTATGACCATAATTTACCCTCCGTAGGCAAAAGACCAAAAATGGCCCTTCAACCTACCCATACTCCCCGTCTCTAGTCCTCTATGCATATTGAAATATACATGAAAAACAAAGGAAAATATAATTAACGGCAACCACCTCAATATGAAATCGGTAGGTGACCGTTGGATTAGGAACGACCTTTGAAAACTTTCCCTAATTGTCTTGGTCGTCCTCCGACGCGCAGGCGTCAGAGGCTCGTGTGATCGGCAGTGAGCACTCCTACGGGTACCGTTGGTAACAGTTTGCTAACGCGGTGGTGACGAGCGCGTAGATACTTCGCGTCGCAATCAGTGAAACGGGGAAATCCATGTAAATAACACTGAGGGGAGTCATGTGGAATTTATATATTTGAAACTGGAGTTAGCGTGCATTGCATGAAGATTAAACTAGATGACTAATGTTAGAGAGGTCATCGATAAAGGAGGCACTAGGCTCACTACGCCTTGCGTAACAGGAAGATTGCGGCGGTTTTAGCAACGCTCTTGTTTTCGTGTTAAACTCACTAGCTGCGCACTGGCCAGGGATAATGACACGTGACCCTGGAATGAAGAAAACCTTGATTTGCTTGGTCGCCTTGTGTTTGCTTACGGAGCCGGAGGGATTAGCGAGATACCTCGGGATGGGGTACAGTTGATGTTTAGACCCAAAGGGAAGTGAATGGGGAAAGACAAACTCGGAAAGAGGACGTGATGTTCCCCTGTTATCGAGGACTACGCTCAGGTTCCTTGACAAACGATATTAAAGTGGCATTACTGTGGAATTAGCATTGCTTCGATAGTGTAACATTAAGAACATTCAACTCCCTCTCTCTTCGTCGCCATCATCGTTCAAATCCCCTGTCGATCCTCATTGAACTAAGTGAGGTCCGAATACCTTGACCGTCGTATTTTCTCACGCACATAATGTGGGCTAGCTCCCGTTGGGGATAAAAAAATTCCAAGAGAGATTCTCCTTCAACCAGTAGTCAGTCCAGGATTGTTGGTGGGAGAAATTTCCAACAGCAATGTCGAATTTGGTATCAATGTCCGGTATATTCGGTACCAGACCGCCTGTCATGTCGCCATTTAGGGTTAGATGACGGCGTATGCAATGACAGGTGAAAATTACTGGAATATTATATTTTCAAATATATATTTCTTACAATATCCTGTGTTTCAAGCCCACATACGAGTATATGAATTATTTGTAATTTACACGCAAAAAATTGTGCATATATAGTATGACGTATGAATAATTATTGAGGTATATTGGAGCAAAATTAATAATAATTTTGGAAATTCATACAATGATAGAATTCGAAGACATTGATGAAATGCCGCATAACTTTGAAAAACTCTAATGAGGGCCAAAATAGCATCCCATTCCTAGGAGACCCAAAATAGCCGCAGATTATCCCCATCTGACATGGCCAACTGAAAGAAAATTAATTGAGCCATGGTAGTTCATACTTCAGTATACCTACCCTGTCCAACCAGAATCAAAATTAAGTCTCATCTGTTCAAGCTAGCTCAACAAATTCATTGCCACCAATTGGAAGACAATTGGTGATCTCTTGCCAGTGCCATCATGTATTGTTAGGCCTAGCAAAAATTATAGTGACAGAACTAAGCAACACTCAAGTAACATTGATATCAATTTTTTTTAATCAGCATTATAAGAATGAACACTAAAAAGGCATGCAAATGACCCAAAGAAAAATGGTGGGAATAATTTGAGGAAATGTTAAATGCAATAAAATAAATATAGAAGTACTTTATATTTCAATCAAGATTCATAATTGAGGAAGAATCCAAACTTGAAAAAAAGCAATTGTCAAAATGATGATTTGATGGATGTTTTAAATGAAGAAGTGTGCTTCATCTGTCAAGGATATGAATGTCACAGAAAATAGTGTTGCAGGTACATCAGCTGTGCTATTTGGATTCCAATTTTACTGATTCAGACTAATGTGGCTAACATATGTGACATGCCTTATAATATTCTAAATTCATCATTTGTATGAGAAGTTTGCCATATTTTATTAATTTATTTGCCATTTTACTAATTTATTCTGTGATACTGCATGTTATATATATATAAACACACGAGGGTCATCCGGAAAGTAGTACCCGTTCGTGCCGCATGAAGTGCTGACGACGCGAGTAGCCGCTGGACGAGGTCAGATAGCTTCAGTGGCTTGTCTGCCTTCTCTGAGCCAAGTTGCGTGACGCTAGCATTGCCTGTGTTGTTTCTGTGATTGTTTACAATGTTTAAAAAAATTGAGAACGCCGCCAGTTGTGAAGTGAGGGCAGTGATTAAATTCCTCAATGCAAGAAACGTTCGCCCATGTGATATTCATCGCCAATTAAAGGAGGTGTATGGAGACAATGTAATGGACGAGTCGTCTGTTCGGCGGTGGTGTCGCAACTTCAACATGGGGAGGGGGAACACACACGACGATGAGCGTTCGGAGAGACCGTCTGTCATTACAGACCAACTGGTGAGCTCAGTTGACGAATTCGTGAGGAACGATCGGCGCGTCACAATTGATGACATCTGTGAGCATTTTCCCAATGTTTCTCGAACAATTGTTCATGAAATTGTTAAACACCATCTGCATTATGCAAAAATTTGTGCAAGATGGGTCCCTCGCGTATCTCAATGAGCTGGCGGCGAAGGACTATGCAGCAGGAATACAGAAACTTGTCACACGTTATGACAAATGCCTTAATTTGCTTGGAGATTATGTTGAGAAGTAGTTTAAAGTATCCTCTTTCAAATAAAATTTTTTATGTTTGTTAATATTTACTTTTGTGTCTTTATTTCACGAACGGGTACTACTTTCCGGATGACCCTCGTACATGTTCTTTCCTAAAGTTAATACTTTTTATATTTTTTGTTCATAATTTTATTTTTAATGCAAATGTGTTTTGTAGTTTTCCATCGACTCTGACATTGTTGACTAAAATAATGGAATAACGAAAACAAAAGACATAACATCCAAAAAACCTGTTACTATACTTCAATGAGAAATGCATGGAAAAACACATTACTGGTATTACTCAATGGGTGGGATATTAGAAGATAAAACATAATATTTATTTATTTCGCCACGTGTAAAACGGGTCAACCTTTGAGTAAACATTATGCAGCAATAAATCACATAAAATTCTGCCTAGATGGCCACTAAGTTATAAAATGTCTGTTAGCAAGATTTTATTTTGAAGGAAATGTTGCTTAGGTGTCCATGATTCTTCCACATTTCGCTATGCATCAGACATCCATCAAAACATTAATAATTGAATCTACAGTGAAGGATCTTAGTCTTTATGGAAATATTATTGCCAAAATTCTTTGATATCTCACTGACATTAGAACTAATATTGAAAGGGGATGTAGGAAATATCTGCATATAAGAAACTTGGTTTCAAAAAATAGTGGTAGTTTTTATGGGAGGCAACCGACAGCTATGATCATTTTTGCCATAAGGGATGGACAGGAAAGGATGAAGGGTGGAGAAAAACCCAGCGTCAGCATTAATTAGCCTACTTTGGTCGAAAGGCACTAAGGGGTCTGCAATTTAATGTCCCATCCGACGGAGGTTGTACTCACTCCAAGTGCTCTCCACAAAGCACCTCAAGTAGGGATCGAGATACCACTGAAAAATATTTGTTGTCTCCAGGATTTGAACCCAGGCCCTCTCGGTGGGAAGCCTGTATGTTAGCCACCACATCATTCCAATCCCCACAAAATAGTTGTCTGGAGATATTCATGTGAAGGAGTTAATCTTCAGAGGTGCCATTGCATGCTAGTTAGAACTTATATTAATACCTTGAACTCAGGGCAGAAAGATTTAATTTCTGATTTAAACAAAATACCAAGGATTTTCATCTGAATTGTTGAAAATTCCTATGGATGAACATATGGTGTTTAACTATGAAGTGAAAGTGTGTCTCAAGTATGTGTGGCTGTGTGGTGGGCATGATTTGTGTCAACACTGTTCAATTGTATTTGAAAGTTAAGCTTGTTCCTGGAAATGCAGTGTCAGAGATGCATGCTTAGGCAAAGCATACCCATGAGCATGCAGAGGCACATGCCCAGGAATGCACACACATGTTAAGAACACATCATGAATTCCCTGTACAAGCCCATAGTTGCTGATGTATCATTATTACCGAAGAACCTGGGATAGGAGATGCTTGAGGGTACATTCATAAAACCTAAGACTGCTACCGGAAAAATTGCCCTAGTTTAACTCATAAGCCAGGAAAATAGCTATAAACTCACATTCTCGGTGAAATGAGAAGAGAGAAATGAAGGGAAACAGATTGTTGGACAAAGTGAAATACAATGAATCTTATTGCACAAACAAACACATTACTGCAATAAAAAACAGTAACCACAATGATTCGAAATGGTTAGATTTAAACTTTCCATGTTACCTGAATTTCACACTTGAGATGAAAACTTTCATGGTTGGTGACCCAACACACTCTGCCACAGACCCTCAGTTTGATGCTCAGCATGATGTCCTTTGGGGATGGGTGATCTCAAGGGTATTCTATTTTGTCACTGATCAACTTTCTCCATTTGACTTTTTTCAGAATAGTTACAAGAGCTATGATGGCTTTGTGATCCTCCACGGCACAGACACCTTGGCATACTCAGCATCAGCACTCTCCTTCATGTTCGAGAACTTGGGCAAGCCAGTGGTGCTCACAGGGTCTCAGGTAGGTGTTATTGCATGTATGTGTGTGTGGGCTCAGGAGAATGATTCATCAACCAAATGAACCTTGAAAAGTATTCATTACTCTTAAAAATGAATGCAACCATATTAATGTTCCAACCAATTCCATCTTGTATGCTGATGATGCAACATTCTTGCATGTGTGAAGAACTCCTATTATTGTGGTGCCTTTTGATGATCATTGTCTTACTCAGGCAAATTAATAGTTCAAGGTTATTGATTTTTCACTAAACTTAGCCAAAATTAAGAAGATCACACCTAGCCTAATATTCTTACCAAATTAAGTTAAACCTGCCAAACTATTACAATTTCATCGTGACTCAAAACTGATGAGGAACTCACAGTGCTAACATAGTCATCAAAATATTATCCAAGACTTTCTATATCCTTAGGAAGCCAAACATGTCTATTCCATCTGATAATTTGAAATCTATACATTTTGCTTTTTCCCATAGTCACCTTGGTTATGGCTTGGAAATCTGGGGGCAATCCGCATATATAAAAGCAGTTTTTATCCTGCAGAAAAAGGCTATCAGGATTATAATCACCTTTGGTGCACTGCAGACTGCTTTTCATCAGATGTAAAATTTTGACATTTTAAAGTACCAATGCATATTGTCAAATATCATGGGCCCATGTTTCATGGGTTTCTTCACACCCGAGACAAAAGAAAAATCAAAACAATGGGTTCAAAAGGGAGAACTGGCTCCAAAGAAGGCGAAGACCGTTTCATCTGGAGGCAAGGTCATCGCATCGGTTTTTTGGGATGAGCGTGGGATAATTTTCATTGACTATCTTGGCAAAGGAAAAACTATCAACAGCGAGTGTTATGTTAACTTACCACAAGGTTTGAGCGAAGAAATCAAGCAAGAGTGGCCGCATTTGACTAAGAAGAAAGTGCTGCTTCATCAAGACAATGCACCAACTTACAAATCCATTATTGCAATGGCCAAAATTCATGAAGTAAAATTTGAATTGCCACCTCATGCACCATATTCACCAGATTCAGCCTCCTTGAATTAATTTCTGTTTGCAAACTTGAAAAAATAGCTTGGTGGTCAAAAATTTTCCTACTGTGAAGAAGTGATGTCGACAGTTAAAGGCTATTTTGAGGACCAAGAGAGATCTAATTATAAAAAGGGTATCGAACTTATTGAACATAAATGGGAAAAGTGCATAGAGCTGAAAGGATATTATGTTGAAAAATAAAAACATTTTTTTCAACATAATATCTTTGTTGGGTTGGGTACTTCTGGGACCACCCTCGTATTTGGTGGATGAACATTTCTCACGTATTGTTCCTCATCTTGTCTATTGATGTGCCTATTATATTTTTGTGTTATTTATATTGCCTTGATGTAGTCCACTATATTTTATTATTATTATATTATTATGTGACCAATTCACATAAGTATGGTTATTATTATTATCATTGCTATCATTACATTTTTTTGTTGGAATGATGAATAATGTTATTCTGAGAAGTGTGCAGTACAATATATATAGGATAGCTCTGAGCTGCAAAGCCCTATGACCTGAATAATGGGGAAATAAAAGTAAAAATTTCTCTAAGAATTGGTTCCTTACGGGTTGTCTGGGGCTCTCTGTCTGCCAGGGACACTACCAAATCATAGGCGAGCAAAGTGCTGGTAACCCCCTGAGAAGAGGTATTACACTCGCACTCGAAGCTTAATAGTGATTTATGTGGACCTTAATTTAGTAAGTACCTTGAAAAACTCAATTCTCCCACTAAAAAAGTAGGCAATTCACATATGCAGGATCTTTTTTAAATGTTTAGGGATTTCTTCTTGAGATAATTGCAGGTTATGTAATGATGAAATATGTGACTTGTAAGAATTTTTTCTTAGACTTTACTTTGTAATAACCATGAGAAAATCTAACAGGAAAAACCCTAAAAGGCTCAGAACATTTCTGTTGCTATGAGTGCTTTTTCCAGACTTTCCTTGTCCTCACTTCCAAAAATAAATTCCAAATGGATGCCAATTGTTTCAGCATCAGTGTTGTAACTGCTTAGAGTTGGATTCCTGCCTTCTATAATAACCAACCAAAATATAGAGAGCACTCCAATACATATTGTTTGGTATGTATCATCTAAGGGTACTCTATCAACACATTATCCTAGTGTGTCAGCTTTCATTTGGGTATGTGAGGTGGTGTTCTGCTTGTAACATAGGGTGATGGCTCATGTTCAGCTTCCCTGCATCTAGTGAATGTGACATTGATGGCAAAATTCATGTTGGAGCCATCAGAATGATTGAGAATGCTATGAAACGGAATGAAAAGTCTGAAATAATGCAACAATATTGAAAGTCTCTTGTTGCAGTCATTTACATCCATCTGTCTATTGTATGAACATTAAATTTTTGTCTCAAGAGTCTCTATGGGTAATTGACCACTGATTCTCCTGAAACGTATTTAAGTCTATGATAAATTATTGAAAGCCTCCTTCGATACCTTACTTACAATAGTCCTTGCAATTATTCCTGTCTCTTGTAATCTTGAAAGCATTATGAACGATTTTTCTCCGCATCATAATGCATCATCTCAGCATCCCAAGTATGGAAATTTATTGCAGTTCTATCATGGCACTTTTCCTCTTCTCCCCCCTCATAGACTTATTTTGGATTAGTCTCAACATATACAGTTCATACGTTGGAATTGCATTTGTTCATCATAAACAGTGTGATCTGTTGAAAATTTTACCTCATTGTTCTGAGCTCCATTTCATTTTAGTGTTCTCTCTCTTCAGCTCTCATTGTTTGAGCCCCGGAGTGATGGCAAGGACAACTTCATCGAAAGCCTTGTGATTGCAGGGAACTATCCCATACCAGAGGTGACCATCTGCTTTGGCCGGAAGCTATTGAGGGGCAACCGAACTACCAAAATGGATGCTGAGGGCTTTAGTGCATTCAAATCACCAAATGCTACACCACTGGCTACCTTTGGGTCACTGATTGAAGGTGGGTCCATTATTACTGGGATGTCAAACCAGTGGATTACCAGGGAATCAAGATGTTCAAAGCATATGACATGTAATTGTGGTACATACAGGGCATGTATGTCCCACCTGTATGTCAAATATTTGTTGGTGATTATCACAGTTTAACTGTGTAAATTCTGAAATATTGTTCACTTTGAATTTGGGTCCAAGTCATCCTGATGGATGACTGAAATGTAGCTACATTATATTCTGCTTCTTTATCTTTACTTCATAGTTACACTTAGTATATTGATGTTTTGGATGGGATTCAGCTTTGAAACTGAAAAATAAATAAGTTGTGAAAGCAAGTGT
This sequence comes from Hetaerina americana, assembly GCF_022747635.1. Taxonomy (NCBI): domain Eukaryota; kingdom Metazoa; phylum Arthropoda; class Insecta; order Odonata; family Calopterygidae; genus Hetaerina; species Hetaerina americana. Next base: position 137,935 of record NW_027287073.1, on the reverse strand, counting down.
GCCATGTATAATGTAAAAATGCCATATACTTTCACGATTCTGTATGACAAATTTTGATGATAGTAATTTGAAGAATCAGGGGTGATATAATTGAAATGTTACATAATTTGTCCAAAATAATAGCAATTTCCACGTAAGAAGTGTGTATCAGGTGTCTTATGACTTAGCAGAGACTTCAAGACCTTGGTTGAAATAAATATTTCTCGGGTGGAAAATTGATAATCTTTCAGGTAGTGTTGAAATATTAGATAAGTTGCTCCATTCATGTAAATGGCATAAGGTATGGAAGACATGGAAAGAACCTAATAAACATTACAGCTTTTACATCTGGTTTACTTTTTTTCCTGCCGGAAACTGATGATGATCCGTATTGGTCATCTTGGTCAATAAAGAGTAGCTTACAATGTAATTTTGGACTGCAAATTTTTCAGTTTCCAAACAGAGATCTCTGCATTTTTGTGAATAGTTTTTGGAAGAAATGTAGGAGTTAATCACCTATTTTTACTTTTTATTTCAGTCAAGTATCATGAGATATTCCGCCCGACGAAGATCGAAGAGTTCAAGGTGCACCCCATATTGAATTCAAACGTGGCCCTACTGAGAATCTTTCCAAGCATTACTGCACAAACTGTGAGTGTTGATTTGGTTACAATTCACCAGGAAAGGTAAATGAGGCGCATTCAAGTTCTATGGCCTCCCAATTGGGAATGAGAGTAGATAGAAAGATGTGGTTGAATTGATAATATATGGGGTATTCTTTATGAAAATAAAACATACGAGTAGATGGCTGGGCTGTACAGTACACAGAGTTCGCATAGCTGCCACAAGATCGAGAAGCGTTTTCAATACTTAAAAATGGTATTTTGTTGTGGAAGAACAGTGTGTGATCATCTGTTTCCTCCACTCACATATTTCGACACTCATTAAAATTTATTGTTAATTGACTGAGACATGCCTTGTTGGAATTCTGGATATGAAAAATGTGCGTTCATGAGTGTGACTACAGTTCAAAGAAAGCTGCAGTCGAGTCCAGCCAACCTTCCATTAGTAATTTTCCTGTGCAAAAGGGAACCCTATGGAAGCATTCTCGATGATCATGGAATTGTGGCATTGACATCATGGAAAATATGTCTTTAGGAAGATTAGGTTGACAAGTAACAAAGGGTTCAACTCTTTGGTGTGAGCAGCTTGTCAGGAAAGAATTGAATGCCATAAAACTTGAATGCAGCTCATTAGTGGACCTTGATAATCTTCATGTTGTTCCTTCAAAACAAGTCCTTTACGGAAGTTATTATTGATTGCCAACGGTAGCTGGTGAATAATTTATTTGCAAGCTTGAGTCCTCATCATGGGTCATCTACTTCTTTGACAGAGTCAGGAACCATTTTCCACATCCTAAATACCCTCATTTCTAACCATCTATCTCTACACCTGATCTTCAATATCCATCTCCATAAACACATCCCAAAAGCCTAAATTCTTATTTTTGAAGTTTTCCTTGATTTCCACATTACTGTTCCATGCAGAAAACACTCCACAAAAGATGTTTCCCCACTCTCTTCCTTTAAATTTAAGTCTAATGGTCTGAATGTTGCCTTTTTAATATTCAAAAAGATCTGACTCATCATCCCTAATTTGATCTTAATTTAATTCCCTCTTTTCAAATATAATGTTAGTAAACATCCAAGGTACTGAAACAATAATACATGGATACAGAGTAATAATCAGTTGCATAAAGTATTTAATTATGTAAAATATTTTTCACAGGCCATTAAAGGTTGAATTTTTTTATATCTTTAAGTGAGACAGCAATTTAATTTGGGTATTTGTTCAGTAATTTTGGAATTGGTGACTGATTTTACTTGAGAGCAAAATCAAAATGCACCCCAGGCTCTGTGAAGACTTGACAATATTAGGTTTTGAAAGTTACAAAAACTATTAGATAATACTGCAGAATACTAAAGCGGTACTGTACAATGTCCTATGTGTGCTAATGCTTTACAGCATGTGCTTAAAAAAACTTACCATTGAATTAGTTGTACAGTCAAAAATTTAACTCTACGGTTTGTTCTATAGAGAGAATTTTTTCGATCTTTGCTTTTAAACATTATTTTGCCCAATTTTTGCCAACATTTTTCAAGTCTGTAGCAACATTGAACCTCTCTGGTATTTCCATGCCAGCATTTGAAAATGTTGGTGGTCCTGTGCTCCGCTGTGACTTGTGTGCTTAAGCTAATGAAAAGGATGATGAAGTAGACTGAAATTTTACCTGAAAGATAAGGATGAGTAATGGAATTAAAGTACAGTGTGGGTATCAGGCCTATGGATGGTGTGGGTATGGCCAAAAGTAGAATTCATTCCCATTTTTGATGCAAAGCCCTCCACGACTGGCCTCACTGAATCATTTATGTGGTGCTGTTTTTGAAACTTTAATGTTCACAGGTGAGAGCCTTCCTCCAGTCACCAATTGAGGGGATAGTGTTGCAGACATATGGGAGTGGGAACTTCCCAAGCAATCGTCTGGATATTCTTGAAGCGATAGAGAATGCCATCAAGCAAGGCATCATAGTGCTCAACTGTTCACAGTGCACCCGTGGCTCTGTGACAAATGACTACCAAACTGGACAGGTCAGTGAAGGACATTCCCTTGATGCTTCAAGAAGGTTGGTGAGAGCATAGTGAGAAAAGGGTAGCTTTCTTGTACCATTAGCAGTCAGTCTCTGGGGTATTACTCTCAGTAAATGCAAATCACTAAGAATGTTTGTGGGCCACTGTAGGAGTGCATGAGGGGAAGTGGAGATTCAATTTTCTCACCACTCCAGGACTTAATAACATGATATGTGGAACTGTAAGCTTAAAAAACAATGTCACATTGAATGTAATATTTGTGTGATGACATGTTTTTTCTGTCGAACATAATTTTTGTCTTGAAATTGAAATTAACATCATCTCTCCATTTTCAGTCTCTCCTCCAAATATTTATGCAGTAATTCATTTGCTTTCTGCTTTGATTTAAGTTTGCATTTTATCTCCAGGTCATTTCTTAAATGTTCATATCTCATTTCATTAATTCACATGGGAATTTTCTTGGGCATTTTTCAGTTCTATTATGTATTTTTACGTAGATGCATGTTCTGATCATACTTAGATCATTGAATTGTATTTTCAGTCTTTACTACTTACTGCTGTACTTCCCAGCATCTCCCATATTTTATTCCAGTTATATATTTTAAGTTTCTTGCCTCACATATGTATACTGTTGTAAAATAATTTTACCCCATTGATTTTTTTGTCAATTTTTTCGCTAAAAAATTAATTTTCAAGTTTTATTTCTTCTGCACTTGATGCAATGAAAAATGTTCTCCAAAGGAAATTTTGTTCTTCCTTGAACATATTCATTTGGCACAAATATTAATTGCCAACACAAGCATTGCCTTGTTGATGAACACCTAGTGGCGATTTCTGTTGTTCCCAATTGACAGTGCCATTGTTTTGTCCATACCTGCAGGTGCTGAGTAAGATTGGCGTCATTGCTGGGGGAAACATGACCCCAGAGGCTTCCCTCACCAAACTGTCATATGTGCTTGCCAAAGATTGGAGCATAGAGAAGAAAAAGGAGGTATGTTCCATGTTTTTCAAACCACTTATGCATGACATTTTTATGAAGTGATCTCTATGAACTGAAGCATATTTGACATTACATATTGCACCAAAATTTGTACATCTCCTCCTCTCAATATCATGATCTTCAGCTTTTCATCGCTGATTTAAATTCTCGGCATCCGTCCACCTATCCTGCCTCCTTTGGAATACTCTCAACAATCAACTCTTATCTCCCAAAATGCCAGGCACTTCACAGTATGTTTTCCTTTCTGACCAGTTCACTTTTTTCATCATTCTTCATGCCAGACATTGGCAACTTACACATAAACAGTCGGTATTTCACTTACATGATGATAGATGGTAGTTCTGTAATTTACAAATGACATGCAGGAGACAGCCATTTAACAGTTTGAAATTATTTTATTCCTACTTTGCTAGCAGGTTGTAGTGCCATCACGATTTTCACTAGTGGGCATCGCAACCTTTCAAATTTATTTGATGAAATGCATTTCATTTATTTCAAAGTATAAAAATCATGTTGAAGAGCTAATTATATAAGACTGATATTCATATAAGTTCTCACTAAATGTTTCCATACATGGAAATCAAAATGCCTATTAATTTTATATAGTTTATTTATGAAGGGTAATTAATATACTTGATAAAAATTTAACTATGGTAACAGAATTGGAGAGATATACTTGTATTATTGATTGAATGAACTACAGTATAATGCCTTCCAAAATTAACGGTAAATGCACAAGGAGAGGGAAGCAGTTATACGCTGAAACATATTTCCCAATATATTTAAACCAATAAAATAAACATAAAAATTGAGAGGAAAATTATGGAAAAATGAGTGAAAAAGAACAAATATTCTAGTGAAAAAAATGTTTTCTGGAAGAGTAACTCAGTTATGCCAACTGGTTCTTCCTTTAGCACCATCCACATATGTAAACATATTAGAGAGAATCTTATTACCCATTTCAAGACACTTTCTGTTCAGGAAATTTTTGAACGAGACAATTTCTATTTCTTGCAATTGAGAGAAGTCAGGTATAAATGCTCATTTTATTTTATTCATCACGTCATCAAGACTAGACTACCAAGAGGATATGATTTTTTGAATTGTGTAGCCTTAGTTATTTCTGGAAAAGAAAAGTAGATAAAAATTTTAAGCTATCAAAAGGATTTTAATGAAAGGAAGAATCAAGGAAGGAATAAAACACGTTTTGAAAAAAGCATTGATTCGAATTTCATGACTTTGAAGATTGGCACCCGGAATACAACTGTTACCACTAACAATATCTATACTTATATGAAAATAACTGCTTGAGTAATCAACGTACATATCATAATATAAGTAAACTGTTGAATCTTAAATATAAGGTGGAGTTGCCTAAGCCTGCTTCACACCCGCATCTTAAAAGCCTCCAAACTATGTGTATCATCTTGCTTTAGTGATCAAAAGTCTATGTTGTACATAACCCTGCTCTGTATTTAAAAAAATCATAATTCTTGATAAAATTTATATGTATGGTATTACTCAGTTTATCAAGATTTTGAGTTATCCAGACCATAAAATCCCAATTGATGAACACACATGTGTTTTTGTCCATGCATGGTGCATGCATTTCCAGACAAATATCAAAAATGGTCAATAAATGTTCACAGCACCTTGTAAAATTTATTTACTCCTTTTGGAATCCAATTGCCAACTCTTTCATTGATACTGTATGCATTTTTTCACCTTACTGTACAGAGAAAGAGAGAATAGTTTACATTCACTTAGTGACATTGGTGACCTCTCTTGTGTGTTGCTTCAGATGCTTCAGGGGAACCTGAGGGGCGAGCTGACGGTGACAAAGATTGATACCAAACAAATTATCAAACTCATGTCCATGCAGAAACTGAAGTTGGATCAATTCACAGCCTCAAAGGTCATCATCCCTGCTCTACTTTTCGACGCAGTTGACAAAGAAAATACAGACTGCATTGATCAACTCATCAAAAATGTAAGTACATATATTTGTGCTTGAAATTCATGTTCAATTTACTCGGTAAAGCTCATTTTATGAAATTCTTCCCTGAAAGGAAGATGTATTAGGGATTTGTGTGCATGAGAGTTCCCTTGCATGTAACTGCATCTTATCCACCTGTCTGCAAATGTTCCTGAAGTCCCTCGTGACGGCAGCCATATACCATTTGTGATGCAAAGAAACTTTTAAGTCAACCTTGACTACATGGATGGGTTAAAGCTGGATTGAGCCTGTACTTGCAACATAACATCCTCCTATCATGGAACCATTAAAGCTCATCAATCCTCTGTGCACCAACTATACATTGGAGCTCTTTGCTCTCTATGACAGCCAATTCTACGATCATTCTTTTCTACATGTAATCTGTACACAAACCTGGAATGAGCTGCAATACTTGTCTGGTTTTTCCTCATTCCATACTATTATCCAGGAAATACAAGTTATATTCTAAAAGTAATCTTAAAAAAATATATTAATTAGAAAAAGTTTTTATTGACAGTTTTATTTTCATACAAACCAACTTAACTTTTCTACATAACCACCTTGTACTTCTAAGTACTTCTTGTAATGCTGCACCAGATTCTTTAATCCCTCAGCATAGAAGTTTGCCTCCTGGGAATATGAGAGGTACCCAGAAGTACCCGACCCAACAAAGAAAACACAAAAATTTTGGAAAAAAATGTATTTATTTTTCAACATAATCTCCGTTCAGCTCTTTTCACTTTTCCCAGCGATTTTCAATAAGTTTGATACCCTTTTTATAATAAGAACTGTCTTGCTCCTCAAAATAGCCATTACCTGCCAACATCACTTCACAGCTGGAGAATCTTTGACCACGGAGCCATAGTTTCAAGTTTGTGAAGGTAAAGTAATCCAAGGGGGCTAAATCTGGCAAATAGGGTGCATGAGGTAGCAATTCAAACTTTAATTCATGAATTTTGGCCATTGCAATAATGGATTTGTGAGCTGGTGCATTGTCTTGATGAAACAACACTTTTTTCTTAGCCAAATGCAGCCGCTTTTGCTTGATTTCTTCGCTCAAACGTTGCAATAAGTTTGCGTAATCACTGTTGATAGTTTTTCCTTTTTCAAGATAGTCAATGAAAATTATCCCACGTGCATCCCAAAAAACCGACGTTGCAATAAGTTTGCGTAATCACTGTTGATAGTTTTTCCTTTTTCAATATAGTCAATGAAAATTATCCCACGTGCATCCCAAAAAACCGACACCATGACCTTGCCTGCAGATGAAATGGCCTTCGCCTTCTTTTGAGGCGGTTCTCCCTTTTGAATCCATTGTTTTGATTGTTCTTTTGTGTTGGTGTGAAGTAATGGATGCATATTTCATCCATGGTTATTAAAAGGCGCAAAAGTTCTGCTTTGTTGCTGTGAAACTTTGCTAAACACTCAATTGAAACATATTCACGACACTGGTTTTGCTCGAGTGTGAGCAAATGCAGCACCCATCTTGCACACAGCTTTCTCATGTCCAAATTTTCAGTTAATATGCAATATACCACACTTTTGGAAATGCCTACTATGTCTGCTAGCTCATGCACTTTCAGTCGATGTTCATCCAGTATTACTTTGTTGATTTTCTTCATCGTTTCTGGAGTCCTCCCCTCATTTGGTCGATCAATACAATGCTCATCTTGACAGCTGGTACGGCCTCGTTTAAACTCTGCTACCCAATATTTTACTGTAGTAAATGAAGGAGCAGAATAACCCAGAGTAGAATCCAGTTCAGCATTTATATTGGTAGGGCTGAGGCCTTTCAAATAAAAGTTTTGTATCATATAACGATGACCAATTTTCTCCGTTTTCACAATTTCACTGAAACCGTTTGCTATTGATGGCTGCCAAACAAATAATAAAGAATGTGGCATCTTCAAACTTGAAACATATGCTTTATAGATGCGTAGTTTCTGATACAGCGATACATTTCAAACGACTACCGCCTTCTCTAGGTAAGGCTTGGTACTTATGGGATCACCCTCATGTATTACTTTACCTGTGTTTTGAGACAGAAGGTTTTTGAGACTACAGCTCTAAAATATTCCAAAACAGCCCCTCACAATTACAAATGAGATAAAGATGACTTAGCAAACTACAACCCATTTCCATAGTGCCTTTATATGGTAACACTTTTGAAGCTATAATGAAAGATCAAATATGTGATTTCTTTGAGTTGAATAATCTGCTTTCATCATTCAATATTTCTTTTAAAGCTAGAATATTATGGTGCAAAGGGAGTTACACTGAAACTAATGAAGTCATATCTGCCTGATCGCCACCAATTGACTGAACTTGGCAGATGTTGACTTCAGCTCTTAATGCAAGCTGTGCTGTCCTACAGGGCCCTGTGCTTGGCCCAATACTGTTCAATCATCATGATTAATCATTTTCCCTGTAATATGAAATCCAAATTCATTTTCTATGCCTAAAATACTACTTTTATACAAAAATGTCAACATCCAGAAGATACAAAGGCACTATCTAGTGGTGACCAACAACAGGATAAATAATGGCTTGATGTCACTCATTTACATTTAAATTCTGGAACAAATCCAGCATCTTGTATACAGTCGTGGATAAAAAATAACTGAAATTGAAACTGCTAAAATATGAGGAATTTATATTGATACAGAACCTAACTTGGAGACTTATATCAGACATTTCTTTAATATACTGAGTAAAGCTGTTTACGTGTTAAGAAAGCTCAACTTTCTCAGTTCAAGTGAGTATCATTTAACACTTCACCATGCCTTCTTAGAAAGTCATGTGAATTATGGTGTTGAGTTATGGGGTCATCCCCACAGGTTATACAAATCTTGCCACTACAAAAGAGAACTATTCTCTCTTTCACTGATACACCTCCATGTGATTCCTGCAAGGTTTTTTTATTAGATAGGGAATGATGACTGTATTTAGTTTATATATTTATAAGGTTCTGATTCGTGTAAAAGGTAAAATAGAATCTTCCAATTAAGATCTCACATCCATAACTACACCATTAGGGGTAAAGTGAATGTGAATACTACATATTGTAGACTGTTCTCAACTTACAACTCATTTCATAATGTGAACATTTGATTGTATAACTGTCTGCCAACTCAGTTGAAATTGGATTGTGTTCTGAATTTCAAGAAGAGGGTATATACTTGGTTACTTGCTAACCTAATTTATGCAACAGTTTCAGAATGTAAAAATCATTCGCCTTGACCAGGATTCAAACCCAGATCACTCAAATGTCTGGTCGAGTGCTTTAGCCAGTTAAGCTATCGAGGCATCCTCTTAAACTCTGAAATTTTGGGGGCTTTAAAGGAACAAGATGTTGTGAAGAAATACCATACATACAATGTCACCAAAATTTCAGAGTTTAAGAGGACACCTTGATAGCTTAACTGGCTAAAGCACTCGGACATTGAGGGATCCAGGTTCGAATCCCGGTCAAGGCAAATGATTTTTACTCTCTGAAATTGTTGAATTGAAATGCACATTAGTGGATGACCCCATTAAAAGTTACTGTTACGGCATCTCCCGCGGTTTATTTGGAACCTACTTTACGCAATTGATGAATTCCTTTGAGACAACCTTCATCTCATGCAAGAATTTATGTTTATATATTGAGTGATATTTATATTGATGACATTTAATATGGTTGTACCATTTATCAAATGAAGAAAGTATATTATTATTTAATGGCAGGTTATTTTCCAATTAACACCTGCCACACTCTATAAACTTATCATATAACCGCAAATGACCTGTGTTCAAATAAAGGACATGAGACATAGTTTTTAGTGAATGCTTCTTACCTTACAGGGGGGAGACCTTTCCCAGCCAAATCTTGATTCGAGGACTCCCTTGCACATTGCCTGCTGCAAGGGCAAGGAAAAGTTGGTGAAATTCATGCTGGAGAAGGGTGCCAGTGTGCACTCCAAAGACAGGTATACCCTTCCCCTTCCAATCCCACAACAATGTTTCTTTTAGTAGTGGTCCACTGACTACAGCTACATTTTCATGCATCCAGTTCTGGGTTCCATTTTACCATCGCCACATACCCTGTTTTCATTCCTGCCTGCAGTGCCGAATGGGAACAGAAGATGGCAATGACCTGTATGCAGTATTTTTATGATTGGAGGTGAACAAATGACAGACAGCAATTGTCTACTTTTGCTCATGATGCCATTAGAGTTGAGAGATGGGTAACTTCTCTGATGCTGCAATCTTTAGTGACAATTTTCATCCTGATTGCCTGAGCTGTATACAGCCTGTCAGTATCTCCTGCATACACTTGTCCAGTCTGTTTTGAATTTCTTCCAGCAACTGTCTCTCTCATCTCCTACTTATGCCTAGAACTTCATCACTTGTTTTATTTTCTATCAATTTTATATTTTCCATTCTACTCCACTCCTACATCTCAAAGGAATTCAATTTCTGCTTGTCTTCCAGCCTAAATGATTAGTTTCTGATCCATGTGAAAAAAACACTCCATCCTTGTATTAGAAGTTTTACTAATCTTATCATGACATCTATGTATAAGGTACCTACCATCAACTGCCACCTATTTTTAAACACCTCTTTACCTAATGCAATTCTTCTGCGAAAAAATGTGGGGGCCTAGACGGGTTTTTAGGGGAAGGGTGAAGCAAAGGGTTCAAAGGATTGGGCTATGCAGACTAAATGTTGAGCACATGGTGACCCTACGGGAAGAGAAGTTGTGGTGAAGTTATTTTTGACCAATAAACTATAAGTGTTGATGAATTCCTTATGTGAAATTCATATGAAGACACTTCTTATCTGTAGTCATTATTTCCAAACCGTATTCCATTCAGTCCCGAACTCAGGTTTTCATGAAAGATCTTGTTCAATTATTTACCCTCAGTGTCTTCTTCACTTCTTTTACTCCCCTTAGATCCATGATTTCTCTCTTCTTCTCCAATTTGGTCCTTACAGTGACTAAAGTTGTCTTCTCCTCACATTGTAAATATTGTGCCAAATGTATACATAATGTGTATGTATCAATTCACCTTTCTAGGAAAGAAATTTCAAAACATTGAAAAGATTTTCCAATTTTTTCTATTGAAAATAATTGATTTTTCACTAATTGCTAGTGACATATGAAATGAAATACTGTGCAACCTCAAAATGCATCTTATATTTTTGGTGCATGTCTGAGGTGGAAGTAGATATTATACTTTTCCACCCGTGTGAATTAAAATCAGATTCTGAGTTCAGAGTTCACATAATTAGTTTATTCTAACATTTTAAGTGAATATCATTAATTACTGATTTTGCTTAATCTAGCCTTTAACGTAAAAGAATACCTATGAATGATATCCAGATCCCAAAATCTCGTGGTGATTTTTCATTAAAAATAAGTCTAAATAGTAAAATATTTAAGCTTTACATCTACATCTACTTAATACCCAGCAAGCCGCCGCAAGGGTGTGTGGCGGGGGGTGTTAGGACACCACCCGTAATTTAGAAAGGAGAAAAAAAACTGCATACAAAAACCACAAATTCATGCATCCACAAAAAAACATGGCATACATTCATGCAAGAACACTTACACCCCACACACATGCAAACACTCTAACTACCAACTAACATACACATGCATCTGAAAGTATACCTAACAGCTTTGCAGTGTTTAACTTTGCTTCGACTTGTAAATTCAATGTTTTTAATATTTCTAAAGTGACTTCGGTTTCTTACTATTATGATTTCTGATTGTTTTCGGGGAAAGATTGAGTATTTGTATCTATCTGTACTGGAATCTATCTCCCTTATTTTATCTTTGTGATCTGATCTACCTAAGTAGTGTGGGGTCCTTATAATTCCTTCAGTGTCATAGTTAAACTCGTTTGTTCTGAACCTTTCTAAAAGTCTAAGCCTCTTAAGCACTTAAACACATAAGCACTTATGTTCTTATGTTATCTTTAAAAATATATGGAGGAATATGTTTCGCATTATCAAAAGAAGTTAGTTGCAGATTCAAAGGAGCAAATAGATTTTGAGTACATATTCATAATTTAAGATTCTCACCAAGGACATATTCAGCATCATTTAATGAAAATATTTTAAGTAGGTTATTTGTAATTCATCAAACTTTCTGTTATTTGCACTGACTGGGCAAAAGATGTTCGTAGTTTATGCTCAAAGGCATAGGAAGCAGTTGTGATAAGGTGAGAGGTGGATAGGGACCCTTAGGCAAGATCCAGTCCTCTGCTAATAATTTTGTTGCAATTTCCTTCCAGGTATGGCCACACACCCCTGACTGATGCTGTGCTGAATGACCACCATGAGATAATCACGATGCTGGTCAACTGTGGGGCGCACTTGTTGATGGATAAAGAATTACTTGGAGAGAAACTTTGCGAGTGAGTTCACATCCATGCAGATTCTCTGCTAGTGAGGGAGTGCTCAATAAATGTAGCAGATTTGGAAATTTGGTGATAATGACAAACTCAGTCCATGAAAACAAGATTTGTGCAATGTAAATTCAAACAATTTAGAACTGATGTTTGGTATGGAGGTTGTAAAAATTTAAAAATGTATGAATTTGAAGTTTTTATCCTAGAGAACTAATCAATGAACACATGCATGTTACTTTGAAAATTCTATATGCATTTTTAAGTGAACTATGCCAATGAGCATTCAGCTTGAATGGCAGGATAGGACAGTTTTGTAGACAAATAAGTATTATTTCATAGTTTCCTTAAAAATTGGGTTTCATAATAAAGTCAATGCCCAAGCCATATTTTCAAAAAGTAGCATAATGTGAGTGGCAAATAAGCTTAATGAGCTCGTAAGTTTAAGGGTTGTTGGCAGGAGCCAGAAATAACTGTGCATCATGGTAGGGATATTTAATGTTCAAATGATATTGCTGTTAGATCATGTAATATATCTTTTGCCTTTGCCATAGATGGTTCTACTATTTGTGAGGTGGTTGCCAGTTATTTGAATGAGCTTCCATCAAACATTACAAATCGTGGGGCATACATCTACAAAAATTTCAGAAAAATGTTGCCATTATTTGTAATTGAGGAAATCCAGCGTGGCTTTTAGTTGATAGGCAACTTGGAGTTTCACTCCAAAATAATAATGAACTTCAGAATGATTGCAATACCTTTTTTAGTGTTCCAACTAAATCTAGATCATTTGCAAAACCAACATGATCAGTTACCCATCTACATTTATTCCTTTATTCAACCCTTTGCATGCTTCTCTTACCATTTCCATGGTGAAAATACAGGAAAATCTGATTGTTAATGGGCAAACCAGTCTTATCCCTCTGCCTAATATGTAATACCCATTCCTCCCATATTTTCCTAAACCTTAAAGTAGTTCTGCAGGATTATTGTCCACCCCTGCGGCCTTGTTTTACTTAATTACCTTTAACACCCTTTCCATCTCACTGTTTAGTAAACCTAGACCTAAGCTACCCTTATTTACATCATATTCTCTTTCTATGCCTAACTTTGGCGGCCTAATGTTTTACAATGCATTCCTTCCAGTATATATTTCTTCCACCTTTCTGGGATATTCTCTGTTTCAACTAGTATTTTACCTGACTTATCTCTAATTGTAAACACAGATTTTCCCTTCTTACTTCCCCATTGTGTTTTAACCTTCTTGTATAGCACACCAATTTCATCTTTCCTCATCAAACTTTCCATATCCTTGCACTGTGTCTTCCTTCATGTATCTTTTGCTGTATTTGTCATCGGTCTCAATTTATTATTTTATTCTCAATTCTTCCTTCTACCAAACTCTGTATTTATGCAACAATTTCAGAGTGTAAAAATCATTTGCCTTGACTGGGATTTGGACCTGGATCCCTCGATGTCCGGCTGAGTGCTTTAGCCAGTTTAACTATTGAGGCATCCTCTTGCACATTAGCGGATGACTCTGTTAAGAGTTACTGTTGCGGCATCTCCCACAGTTTCTTTGGAATCTGTATTTATAATCTTCAATTTCCTTCTCTCATCTATCTTTGTAATAACCTCTTCCTTGGTACTTTCCCTCTCTCATGAGTTTCTCTATAGCCTGCTGATACTTCTTCCTTGTCAATCCAGTTAATACCTCTAAGTCCTATTTCCTAAACTGTTTTTCTGCTTTATCTTTCTGAGTTGAATGAGTTGAACTTCATCACTACTAAATTGTGATTTAAGTCTGCGTCTGATCCTGGGAAACTGCGCAAATTGATTCTGCTTGAATGTACATGCCACTAGTGGGTGTAGGTCTGCAAAGATATGTTGATTTTGCATGTGGTTTTGTATTCGTTTATGGGTGGTGACCTAACACCTCACATGCCACATGCCCTTGCGGCGGCCAGTGGGGCATTATTTAGATGTAGATGAACTCTAACCCCTCATTCCATTTCTCAGGGCAGCCAGCCATGGGGATCTGATGAGGCTGAATTCGTACAAGATAGCTGGAGGAGATCTAAGACAGCCGGATCACTCAGGGAGGACTGCCCTACACATGGTGAGTAATGATGTTATCCCAATAAAGAGGTGGATTTTGGACACTCCTTGGAATGTATGGCCCGCAGTATGCTTTGGACTTCTGAAGCAATCCTTTTTTTTCTTCCTAGCCAATCAACCCTTGTTCTCCCTGCATTATTTCCTTCTTCAGCTCATCATCCATATGTGTTCTATGTATCCTTCCTCCCTGGATGTATTTATGTCCAAATGAAGTCCACTTTTCTATATTCCCCATCCATTGAGAGTCCTCCCATCTATTGCATATCATTTAATAAACCCATTATGTAGATATATAGTGTCAGATATTGACACAAATGCATTATGATACACTTGAATTTTGTCATGTGCTTTCTATTATGAGATAAATATCCTGAAACATTGTGGTGAAGGTAGGGGGAAGATAAGTGGAACCAAAGAGACCTAAAGAGGTAAGTAACTCGTGAGAATTAGTTATGTTATGATAGGATAAGAAGCAGATGATGAATGGAAAGCTGTGATCCAAGAAGAGATGCATATAATTCAAAGATGAACAATACCTCGCAGCTGGTGAATAAAAACCTGATAGCTGCAATTTATTGGGAAAAAAGTAGGTCTTTACTGTGAAACGAAGTAATAAAAAAGATATAAAGAGATACAATGCTCAATTTGTTGCTCATGGATTTACTGAGATTCCAGGATAGGATATCTTTGAGACCTACCTTCAAGTAATTGAAAGAGAACCATTGTGTCAGTGGCTTTAGCAAAAGGTTGAACTAGTGAGCATTTACAAGATGTCAAATCGTTGCACTGACTGGTGATGTAAAAATGAAGTATCCAGAAAGTATTTAGAAAGGGGACAAAAAAACTTGTAAGTACAAAATAGAGGGAATTCTGCATAGTTTAAATCAAACTGGAAGACACTGGATGGAAAATCTTGAAAAAATATTAAAGCAGCTTCATATGATCCTTGAGAGTATTAACACAAAGATGGAGACTCAATCATTGGATTCCATGCAGATTAACTCACATTGTTGGGAACCAGAGAGAAAGCTAAATGGATAGAGAATAGAATAGGCATAAGATAATGAGTTTAGGTCAGCTGTTGTTGTTATTGCTCCCGTGAGTTTTAACACCAAATCAATGCATATAAGAAATTGACTCAGATCCAATATGTATGCCACAGATAACATTAATTCCACATGGTTGATGCAAAAGAATTGGTGACTCCATTAGAGATGAGAAGAGAACCAAGGGCTGAAGGAGACACAAAGAGCTCTTCAAGAGAACATCAGGCAGTTTGCTGCATTTGAATGGCAACATGTGATCAGACTTGTCTTTTGCTGTCTGTCATTTGTCACAGTTCAGCCTTGACCTAGCTAGAAAAACTGGGAGGACTCAAAGCATGTGCTTTAGTACCTGAAGGAAATGCTGAAGCTGGTTTTTTGGGCTTTGGTGAACAAATCTATTTCTACCAGAGATCAACAGGCTGTTTGCCATACTTGGCTAGCAGTACAGTCTTGACTAGGTCAGTGACCAAGATAACTGGAGATCCTATGGCAGGTATCTATCATCACACCAGCAAGGCCAGTTTCATGACGGTCTCAGAAGCAGAGGAAATTAGCTCTTTTTACTGTCAAAGAGCTGTGTGAGATGCTATAACAGTAAACTTTAATGGAGTCATCTGCTACTGTCCATTGAATAAAAATTTTCCCCCTTAAATAGAAACTCTAGGATTTGAATGATGGAATGAAATTGGCCACAGATTTCATCTGGAAATAAAAACAAAAAGTTTCTCTCAAAATTGTTCATTCAAAAGGAATCAGAAAACATAATTGGATCTGTCTTGGCTATCATCACAAAAAGGTATCTCTGTCACAATTAGGTACCAAAATAAACCCTTTGTGGGCCAGGCATAATTGCTTAATTTTGTAAAAAAAATTACTAGGCTATTTCAAAGTGAAATGCAGACAGAATTAAGGAAAAATGTCGATAGAACATTATTGTTTATAATAATTTGCAAAAAGTTAATTAAAATTATAAAATGAGGTGCAAAAAAAGAGAATAAAGCATAAAAATAAGGATTATTCAATTATTATTTACATTAATAGTCAGAGAAAAGAGTCACCAAGAGCAATTTCGGTATTTTGGAGAAAATTCATCAGTGTCAATCCCAATGGCTTTGGCACTTAAAAGGGTTGAAGAGCTTTCTCTTAGATAAAGAAGCAACAAATACAAACAATAATGGCATATGATCATGCTGGAATAAATGCTTGCAGCATTCTGAGAATTAAATAAAACATCAAGAGAAACCATTTTAGAAATGCACTGCTAAACTTGATTCTTTTGCATTTGTTGTAGGCTATGCTCCATGGGCACGAGGAATGTGTCAGATACTTGGCACAAGAAGGCTGTGACAGGACTGCCAAAGACATCATGGGTCTCACGCCTGAGGACTATGCAGCTCGTGTGGGATACCAAGATTTGGCCGCTCTTTTTGATCGTAATTTGACAGCTACCGACGTGGACATGTGATGCATGCTTCAGAGTTAAAAAGTACCACCAACCAAGCAGTCAAAAACAAACCTGAGGCAAGAGTGGGTGTGGAGATGACTGAACTTGTCTTAGTAAAGCTACCTCAGATGCAATAAGTGGACAGGTACATCATAAGCTTTAAAAATTAAACATGGAAAGGTGACAGTCCCATCATTCCAGACAAAGAGTCATCATACTCATACATTGTAAATGGGAGAATGAGAGTTACCACATTTTAGCGATATAGACTAACAGCAGAATGTATCTTTGGTATTCCTTCAAATGCTAGTGTTCTTCATTATAACATTTTTAGTACAGCATTCACTTTTTTATTTCTGAAATAGAAAATTACTCCTGTGAACAACCATCTTACTGAACCATCATACTCTCCTCCCCCTTCTTAGAGAACATCAAGGTAAGTCACAGGAAGGATTTCAGATTAGTGTGTCACATTGAGAATAGCACACTTCAACTTGCAAGCTTGGTGTTTCGTGAACAAAACTTATTAACTATTTTGTGGGCAAATTTTCAAATAGAAAGAAAGTTTTCAAATTAGGACCATCATTAGCTAGTGGCTCGTTGGCGGACACACCACATCAGATTGGCAGGAGACACACAGGTGTTAACTCCCTGTCACGGGATAAGTTGACAGGTTCAACTCTTTCTGTAGCTGTGTGTTTGTATGAATCAGGATTGTCGCTTTTCCCATTAGAAGTTAATTATCAGCAACCATATCTGTAATGACAATGACCAGAGTCCATTGCAACAATTAATAGGTAAACCCATAGAATCACTTGATGGATTATGGTCTACTGATTCACCCATCTGGATTTTAATTGGATTTATAATATCAAGTGTAATTTGAACAATATTGCATTTGGTTAATTAAATCTAAATGAAGGGTACATGACTGCCAATGTTTAATGAAGTTGTATATTAAAATCAATCATATTATCATGTATGGCAATTATACATGTGTACCAATAAGGCTACACAAAAAGAATTATTCCATTTAAGTAGGCATAAAATATATCTTGTGAAATTACAAGAAACTGTGGGAGATGCCGTGACAGTTATGTTTTGATGGAGTTATCAGCTAATATGCATTGTAATGCAACAATTGCAGAGTGTAAAAATCATTTGCCTTGACCAGGATTATTGACCGCGATATCTTGTGAATATCTCTTTAAATACCATGTACTTTTGGGTCTCTATTAAATTTTATGTCAAGTGCTTGAGAAGCTAATTATTCTGCTAGCATCAGATAACCCTGCTGCTAGTAAGATTATTTTTTAGCTAGCAGGGTTATATTTTAAGTTAGGTTCATTTTGGTCAAGAAAAATGTAGGTATTCATATAATACATTGGACCTGGAATATTGCCCAGCAGGTGGAACAATTTGCTAATCTTGGGAGTGTTCTAGACCAAAATGGTCAAAGTAGTGGGGAAACAAGAAGAATTTCATTGGGCAAAGAAGCCTCCAAAAGTATGACATTGATGACAGGGACTTCGATTAAGAATGTTAAGAAAAAGCTTGTTAAAACTGTATGGAGTATAACCATGGTCATCGAAGCAAGATGTTAGGCATAGATTGGAGGCTTTAGAAACATGAGTGTGGAGAAGAAGGGATAGGGTGAAATGGACAGAAAGGAAAAGAAGCAGGAAGTGGTAGGCATGGTGGGGGAGGAGAGGGGATTACTGGAGAAATCCAAAGAAGGCAGGAATGATGGATGCAGAATACTTAAGATTGGTTACAGGATGTTGAAGACTGAAAGAGGGGAGAACAAGGAAGGGGCAGAAATATGATAGGCATGTTGGACGGAATAGAGAGGAAGGAAGTATGTCGAATTGAAGAGGGACTTAATGTAGTATTGGGCATCAGGTTGTGTTTTGTTGGAGAGGTAAGCATTGTGCTGCTCCATTGTGTAGATTGTCACCGTCAAAAACCTGAATTAACCAGTATGCTAACGATAATGATCATCATTTTACGTACAGGTATATCCCTGCATAATACTATGTTAATGATGGTAACCAAAAGGTACTGCCTATGATTGTTACAAATCTGATTCCCAATATTTAAAATATAATCATTGATGATTGATTGGATGTTGGTACAGCATATGTTTTGCATGAAAAGTGCCCTTATAAAATTTTAATGGAGCTCATCAAGGACATTACATAGAGAAATGAAACCCTGCCACCTAGGATGAACATTTTAATTTCATTATACTGAGTTGCTGAGCTTCCTAAGAACAAAATGTACATATGTTCTTAAGTGTAAATTAAAGACTTCAAGTTTAAATGCGACACTGGATGACAACCTTTGATCCCCTTCTGTTACTCTAATTTCAACTGTTTAAGCAACACTTAGTTGCTGCGTGTAAAAGCAAGTATTCAAACTAAATAGATAGGAACATACATACGCATTGAATGACACTGTAATACTACTTAAGGTTAAATGCCTGTTGACTCTTGAGTATACCATGAAAAATACAATGTTTGAGCAGATGGGTGACAACCCTATTAGTCCAATGCATAGAATTTTCCCATTAGCATCATATGTGAGATGAAACTAAATGCCCTACATAGTACATGTACATTTATAATTTATTTGGAAATTGTTTAAGAAGTACACACAAGAAAATATTAAAGCTCTTTGGCTTACAACTGGCTCAAAAGTGTTATTATTGAAATTTATACCAAAGACAACTTTTCTAACCTAATTTTCTTTCTGTGATGAGGGAAAAATAGTTTTTTTTTCAGCATATCAGTTTGCAACTTATAGGACATAGTCATACCCATATGCCCTCAGCCTATAGGAAGCAAGTTGATATTAGAGTACTTTTTTGAGTAAAAAAGTACATCTTGCAGTTTGGGTGGTAAGGTAATTGAAAGGATGTGTAAATGATCAAAAGAAAAGTGAAAGTGATTGGGAGTTCTTGCAACTTCCATGTTTATTTCTCCATTTTTTTCATAAACTCATAAACATTGTAATTCACCATATAACAATGAATAGCCAACAAATTTTACATGTGAAGCAGGAAAGGATACGGCTAAACAAATCCATTTTCATAATGGAATACAAGGGTAGATTCATCTTAATGCAATATGAGCACAGTTTTGGAAATTCCACTTCAAACTACTTCAAACAGGGAACAACAAAGAGAACGTATATTCAACATTGAAATAAAATAGTCTCTATCAAAAAAGTTGCCAAAAATGAACAACAAATACCAATATTTGCTCACAATGTCTTTATACCATATCATTCATATATTTATATACATATATACTCCAAAGTCATATATCGTTTGAGGTTCAAATGGCTCATTTTAATGAGGACAAAGACTTTAAAGTGAATATTGACTGATGATATTATTCGAACAGCAGCAAAATTTCAACATGTATTCATCACAATCAACCATGCTCCAATTTTTTTCTGCAAATTCCAGAGGTACCCTCTAGCAAACTTTTTATCATTGCAATCGTAATATACATAGTTATGTACATATTTCTGGCATACGAGCCAGAGGGAAGGGAATTCAGCAAAAAAACCTCTATTGAAGTGCAGCCAAATGGACATTCTTGCCACTCTTGCACCAACCTCCTCTTTATTTGGCAGGTTTTAATCGAGTCAAACTACTTATTTCTTTTAATCATGTAAAGAAAAACCATTTCAAACCCGCTCGCGAGCTCAAAATTCAATGATACTCACAATGTGTTGGATAAATTGTTAAAAAATATAACATTGTAACAATCATTTTTGGCTGCGACTAGTGTTTGTTTTATCATAGAGTTCACATTGGTTAGCTATACAGACAATTATATTACAGAGAAGTTACCCCCTTAATGTGACTTTGCTAAATAGAGGTTTTTTGCTGCAACAGAGAAGGGGTAAGGGGGGGGGGGAAGAAAAAAAAAGTGGGAGTAGTTATAATTATTGTCGTATCTCTCTTTCTTTCTCAACCAAACCACAATTCCTGCACCTTGGCTTCTTTTGTTTAAATATTGACGACACGACATAGACAAATGGTCCCGGCAATCATTCATTCCCTCCTCCTGCTCCCAATGGAATGCAGTGCAGACAGAAGGGCCGTTCGGTTACAGGGTGCACCGGTAGGCACCAATTGACAGCTCCCCCCCCCAACTGCTTCGTTGCCACTCCCATACTTTTAAAGAGGCTGCAGAGGGGCGGAGAGAACAGCCCAGTATGCAGCAGCATTGCCCCCTTCAGTGGGCAAGGATGGAAGAAACATCCCATAGCTTGAGGAGTCTGTCGTGCCCAACGGTGAGTAGGCGCCCCCTCGCCTCATCTAGGTCCATGCACACAATCGAGTGGTGGCTATCGTGGGAGACTGCCATTGTAGTTTGCTGCTGCGATGGCCACCGCACCACAGACGAGGACCCCCCGGGATGAAAAGATCTGGGACAGAAAAGGCAAATGATAGTGGAACAATGCCAAGGCAGTTGACTAACAAGACAATGACAAAACATATCAAACTGATCCCATACAGCACCAATGATTATATGCCAAATCTTTATGACTAATTTTCTAATTAAAAATGAATTTCAAATCATTAACGGGAATTGACAAAGCATTCAAGTCAGGTTGTTACTGCATTCTTAGTCTTATAACTTAACTAAATAACTTAATCCATTGCCTATTACAAATGCCAAAGACTTGTTTAAAAAAATAAAAATTTTAACTTAAGTGTGCATTATTTCGGATCACTATCATTTGGACGATTACCTAAAATTGTTAAAAGGAACGTGAAATGCATATTTTTTGAATGAATTAAATATCAAACACACTTTTACAAATGTATTATTAAGAAATCAAGTCTGGAAATGTTTCCATTTAAGCCAATGCTTATCTGATTAATAACTGACAAAATGGGACAACATACAATTCAGGGAAGAGTAGCTATTTATGAAGTGAGTTGCTACTATTATAATAGCAGCAACATACTTCATGACTGGCACAATTCTATAACTGACAACCATCTCAGGCCCTTTTTTCCCAAATCAGAACTAATTACTTATTTAATGACAAATACAGGCACCCAGTGAAAGAAAAATCACAATAATTCATATTAGTTATACAGTTTGAAGAATGGTACCATTACCTATGACATGATAACTATTATTCCTATATTTTTTATTATACAGATATGATGCTCTTGCATGGACTTTCGACTATGATCTTGACTTGGAAGAAGGGCTTTGTTGAACCCTAGCGCTCTTCCGGTAGGTGAATTATATCACTCCTAGTAGGGTCATCCAACCATGTAATTAGGAGCCAGATGAAAAGTCCACACTATGCCTTAGTGAGGAGGCTGAAAAGACATCTCAACTCAGTGAGACAACCAATTGAGTGTCATGCTGAACAATGACAGCCATGCTTTGTGAAAAAATTGAAGAGTCCATAAGAAAGATTCAGAGCTTATGGAAATTATGGAATATGGAAATAAAAATACGCAGCTTTGTTAATTCTACTTAATGTTTGTTTTTCTGACCTAATTTTGATACTATTGAAACCCAGATCTTCAGATTAAAACATTAAGTGGAATTAACAAAGCTGCATTTTTTCTTTTCATAACGGAATAATTCCACAAAGTCAAGCCAGGAATTAAGAATTTTATTCTGAAATTATGATAATACAAAATAATAGAGATGTCACGGAAATTTTGGGATCACTCCGAAATTGAGGGGAGAGGTCATTTGTCTCTTCCGCTCCGCAGTAACCTCAAACCGAGCAGCTCATCAATGAGGAATGGGGGTGGGGAGAGTTGTTTTGTACTCACTGTTCCCCGTTGGTCTGCTGATCTGCCTGACCTCCGCTGCCGGATGGGGGCGATATAACTTCTCCATGGCACGGCTTGCACAGGCGCACTTCGAATTGGAAGCCCATCTCGGGGACAGGGGCACGACCGGGTGAGCAAGCATCACACAGCGCCCGCCCACAGCGCCTTTTCCAAGAGAAAGAGAAAGAAACAGTCACCAGTGCGTTCAGAAACCTGAAACTCACGATTTCCAAAACACTTAATTTGAACCTCATAGCAGTCCCCTAACTGAAAGTTTCTAACAATTTAAAAAATTGTTAATCCAAATTTTAATCATATTCTTTATTTCAAAACCTAAAAGAGTTCAAATTGAAAATCAACAAGAAGAAGACCGAAAAATGATGAAAGAAAAGAGAAAAGGAAATGTCAAAATTGAAATACAAATACACAATACTAACTTTGATCAGGTTGAAAATTTTTGTGACCAAAGAAAGTACAATCAACGACAAAAATACAAGTGAGACCAAGATCAAGAGAAGAATAGTTTTGGCAAAAAAACATTTCAAACCAAGAAAAACTTATTTGTTAATAAGTATATTAAGCAGAGAGACTAGTAAAAAGTTCATCGAAACATTTGCTTGCAGTTTATAGTTAGATGGATGTGAGACATGAACAATGAGGAAAGTGGAATGGAGACTGGAGGCAATGGAAATTGGAGGAACAGACGGAAACAACCAATGTAAAAAGAAAAAGTAACGAAGAAGTGTTCAGAATAAGTGAAAAAAACATATCACTATTAAGAACAATATGACAAAGAAGGACAAAGCTAATTGGACATGTACTAAGGCATAATCAATGCATAAAAAACATATGCAAAGGAAAAATAGTAGACAAGAAATCAAGAGGATGTACCAGAGCTGCTTCCTTCAAGAATATGGATCATTTTAAGAAACTTCTCCCATGGATGAACAGAATTAATAGAAATCAACTTCAGGCCATGACTGTGCCATGGTCTTAACTGGCAAATTGCAATTGTTTAGCTCCTACAGAAAATTAAAGAGACCTAAAAAGCATGTCCACCAGAAATTTATAACTGGATATGCCGAGGAGGAGGAATGTTATCTCAAATTGTCACATCAACTGAGGATATGAACAATCATTCAGATATATGTAAAATGCACAGGACGCTCATGAGAGAGAAGAAAAGCATAAAGTATACTTATTTAACAAGGGGAATTTTAATGATGTTTGGAAGATAATACAGAAGGAACAGGTGGAATTTATGATCCAAGCTTTAAACTCCAAACATGAAGGATACCTGAAGTTCTTCCTAAATATCTTATAATGGCAGAATGGACAGATAAAGACTTATTTATTCATTCTAAGTAGCCTCGTATAGTGCGATTATTTCATCTATCCTTAGTTTGTTGTCCTTGTTATTAGCAGCTCGTCTTTTATGTGCAAAGAAGTATTTCACACTTGGATACAACAGTGAATGTATCTGTAGTTTACATTATCACTATAATTCGAATTATTTTACATATTTATTGGAGACTAATAATTAAGAAAATATTAATTTTTGATGCATGTATACCTGGCGTTGAATCACCCCCAGCCACATACCCTAGCGGTGGCTAGCAGGGTACCAAATACAATGCATTTGTAATATATATGTATTCTTGGTCAGATTTCACACAGATGTGGAACAGCACTTAACACTCTTGATATCAATTGAGTGGAGCGGTGCAATATATTGGCTTCATGGTCACCAATTTATTTTATATGCACATCATTGTATACACTAAAGGCACTTAAACGAGGGGGCATAGAAGCCGGAAAGTGCTATCATTTATGCTACATCAATCTACTATTGGTATTTCATGACAATGCAACAATTTCAGAGTGTAAAAATCATTTGCCTTGACCGGGATCCTGGTCAAGGCGAATAATTTTTACACTCCGAAATTGTTGCATTGAAATGCATATTAGTCGATCACTTCGTTAATAGCTACTGCTGTTACTAAGTTTCTTGGAATGCTATGACAACTCCTCTTGATAAGCATTAGGGCAAAAGAAGTCATGACGACCACCAACGTGTGGGTGTGTCATATGTGGGTGCCCATAGAACCACAACTTAAATATTAATCACCATAAAAGACTTACTAAAATACATATAATAATTTAGAAATTCTCAAACATTGAAATTATTTTCATTATATAGTAAATTCCTTCATCTGGCCACTGCAGGTCTTAACCTCTGGCTGGATAAATGAATGGCTGTTATTCAGAAAACAAATTCAAAATATTATTTAAAATTTATTATTAATATTTGACATTTTACCATTTAAGTTAGGTTTTCGATGGACACACATTACACTACAGTACAACAATAATTCCCTTGCCTCTCCAAACAAAACAACCTGACACCCAACATTAAAATAAGTCCCCCTTCAATTCTGCTAACTTCCCTCCTAACTTCACACCATCCAACATCCCTATCTAATTTCTGCACCTTCCTCATTTGCCTAATTTTCTTCCCGGAGTGTTCAATAATCATAGCCATTCAGAATGCATCCATCTTTTCTTCTTCCTTTGGATTTTTCCCAACAAATACCAACCCACCATACCTATCACTCCGTTGTTTGTTTTCTTTCCTGCCCATTTCACCTCTTCCATCCTCCACACCCACATTTCAAAAGCTTCCAATGTATGCCTACCATATTGCTTCAATGACAATTTTTCCTTGTCGTACAAAACCAAGCTCCATATCACAGTTTTAACAAACCATTTCTAAGCATTCTTTTTATAAATCCCTGTGATCAATGCCCTCCTCCTTGTGAAAGTTCCGTTGCCAAATGCAATTCTTTTCTTTATGTCCCTACTACTTGAACCATTTTGGTCCGAAACACTTCCGAGATAGGTATACTGTTCCCACTTGCTTTAGTTTCTCACAGCTATTAAGTGAATAAAAAATATTTTTGTTGGGTAATCTTAATTATTAGAATAAAAAGGAAGGCAATAATTGAATGTTAATTGAAAATATATAAATCATTATATCTTTATGTCTTGAATGAAACCCAAACACACGTAATTTTTGTATGATTCACCTTTTGGAAGAACCGAGACCATATAAAGAAGCAGCTGCTTTAAAACATGACTGGATATGAGGGATTTGACTGTGCTTAGCTATATCTCCCGTAAGAACAGAGCTTTGAAATTTAGTTCACTATGATATTTTAATCTGGCACCACTATACAGGGTGGGGCGCTTAAATCCGGACAAGAATGCGTTTCCTTGAATGATATTTCCTCGCCGGGTTAGCATAATCTTCCCCAGACTTCTCCGAAGCATTATACTTAGCCACAATATCATAAACAGTTGATCTGGGGTACCCGAAGAATTGAACTATTTCACTGGGTGAACGCCCAGCATGGACACTAAAGATAATAGCGGCTCTTTGATTGTACTCAGCCCTTGTACGTAACATCTGAGCCATTTTGAGGTTATGACTGTTTACTAGATGCCTATAGCTTTGGAGAACGCCAATTGTGACCTCCAGTGGAACTAAAATACGGCAATAAATTCAAATTGAAATTTGTACGGATTTAAGCGCCGCACCCAGTATATAAGACGTGACAAATAGATGCTTAACCAGGCACAGATAAATTACCAGAAGTAAACATGGGGTGGAGAGAAGTAAGAGAGACACACCTGCAGTGATGCTGTCGGCGCAATCCCATCCTCCCGACGCCACCCTCCAGGACGGCCTTGAAGTTCCAGAAGAAGGGCAGACCACAACCCTGACACACATCACTCTCCTGCCACTCGGGTGTCTGAATATATGCATGGGTAGGAGGGTAAGAGCATTGTTAAGTACTCATCTGAGATGGCGGGCACATATTAAGCAAAGGATAACACTACTATCCAAAAATAATCACTGCTATTTGAGAGAAAACTTCCTATCACGGGATCTACAAGGTCAGTACAAAAAAGATGAGACTGGTCTTTCTACATGCGAACTGATTGACAGATCAAAATCAAAGAGGTGCAGCCTTCTAGCTGCATCTGTGAGAAGTAAAAAACCACCTTACTCGTGGCCCTATCTTGACTTGTCTCTGCACAACAGCAATTCTTGTCTGAGCTTGCACATGCTTGCTGTACAAATTCTTGTGTTGGTGAGAATGAAGGTGTTAGAGAAACAGCGCGTATGAGTTGAATTTTGTTTTAACCTGGGGAAAAGTGCAACTGAAACTTATGCAATTATGAAGGGGCATTTTGCAATGAATCTATGAGTCAGGCACAGTTTATTCGTTGGTACAACCGCTTCCAGTCTGGACGGACGTTGACTGATGAAGAACCAAGAAGTGGATTAACATCGACATAAATGATGCCAATGACAACAGTGTGAATAATTTAGCATGAGCAAATCGTAGGTTAACTGTCAGAGAGATTGCCATTGAAGTAAACATTAAGTTTTGGAACGTGTTTCACCATTTTGAAAGAAATTTTGGGCGGAAGTTACCACAATTGTGGAAAAAGAAGTCTAGGTGCTTTCATCACGATTAATTCAACAGCGTACACGCCATTGATTGTTACAGGGTTTTTTTTGCCAAAAAAGCACACCTATGATCCCCCAGCCAACCTACAGATCTCTTCATGCATACTGCATACTCTCTGGATCTTGCTCCAGTGGACTTTTTCCTATTTCCTATGCTGAAATTCACCTTGAAAGGATGCGGATTTGAAACTATTGAAGACATCTGACAAAATTAAACCAGAGACTTCAAGGTTATCCCGAAAGAAGCATTCCAGCCAAGGCTATATTTTGAAGGGGATAAGCAAGATGAAAGTGTGACTAACAAAATCAAGTATTTACTCAAGCAGTCTCATTAGTTTTTGAACAGACCTTGTACTTGCCCCCACAAATAATGTTGGTGAAGTAAGAAGCCAAAGAAAGTTGTTATTTTGCTTTGTTTTCACTATAAATGGCCCAGTAGGATATGGAATCGAATGATATGGGGCTAATTGGTGCAACTGAGACAGTGGAACTTCTAGCTCAAAAATTTCTATGAAGCACCACCATGCTGTCATGGAGGAGGAGCTAACGGTGCTCTTAAAATAATGGGTCTTCATTAGATGAGGGGACACAAACCTCTTTCCTTTTAACGGCCATGTTCCAGAAGAACAGGGTTGAGTCCTCGCCACCTGAGATTAACTGCTTGGCAGCTGATGCATAGCAGAGTGATGCCACCACCTTGCTGTGGAGGAGAAAACAATGCTTTGCATGATGATCTTTGAACTGTAAACCCATTCTGCAGAACAATGATACCAACAAATATGATACATTCACCACTGATTTTTCAAGAGGCAAATGCTTTAAAAACCAAGAAAAACCTGGATTGCATGTCACAATTGGTTAGCATGCATGATTAGAATACTGATCCCTTCAAAATACAGTCCAATCAAAAACATGCTAAATGAGACCCCTGTATCATCATTGTAAAAACAGGACAGTTTCTGATAACTACATTGATAAACTACCGGCTACTAAAAAGACCCACACAAAACATTGGAGGAAGAAGGGATTGTGGACTGTAATGATATAGGAAGGAAAATACTCCTAAATGTATGAAAAATATCATAGTTGGGTTTTCTATCCTCAATTTTAGAATGATAAATAGAGCATACTAATTATAGAATGCTTTTCCACAAATTATTTACTTATTAATAAGAGTACATTTTCTAGGAATGGGATTACACAAGCCAAATTCCATTAACAATTTATGTATTGGCTGTCACTTACACGTGACTATTCCTAAAGAGGATCACAGAAGGCACCCTGACACCCCTCTTGTAGATCAATGAAAATTTTTAAACAATGTAATAGGGTGGTATATCAATGATGCCTAAAGTCAATACGGGGAGACGATTGCAGGTAAATATTGACTGCAGAGGAATTTTTGGAATGAACATTTTCTGCATTTTTGACAAAACTACTGCGATTAAACTTAACAATTAAATAAATAGATAAAGAACGTACTACGGCCGAGTGCATGGAAAGAAAGTAAAACCCAAAGCCGTACACTTAAGGGCACTTATAGGTGGAATATAGAAGGGGGTGGGAAAGTTATTGTTTGGCGGGAAGCCAGAGGCCAGTGACCCGTCACTCAAACAAATGAAATTTAAAATAAATAGTTCTACCAATTACTCCCTTGATCAGGTATTTGCACACCAAATTGACCTTCACAAGTCGCAACCACACACACACGCAGGGTTTACGGGGCGGGGAGCCCGACGCCAGTGACCCGTCACTCAGACAAATGAAAAAATAAAATAAATAGTTCAGACAATTACTCCCTTGATCAGGTATTTGCACCACAAATTGACCTTCACAAGTCGCAACCACACACACACGCAGGGTTTACGGGGCGGGAAGCCCGACGCCAGTGACCCGTCACTCAGACAAATGAAAAAATAAATTAAAATTATATAACACTTACTCCCTCGCTCAGGTATTTGCAAACAAATTGACCTTCGCAAGTCACAAACACTCACACACACAGGGTTTACGGGGTTGGAAACCCGGCGCCAGTGACCCGTCACTCAAACTCGGACGACACAAAAGTACAGTGCTGGAGGGGAAAGTGCCGAAAAACCTGACACCAGGTGTTTCGCCTGCTAAGCAGGCCTCTTCAGAGAAGAATGATTAGTCGGAGCCAAAATATGTAAGTAACAGTTAAGTAGGGGAGGGGGGGCCTGGTAACGGACGGGGGAAGGTTATGGGGGGGGGGAAGGAGGGGAAGCACGGGTGGGTGGGCGAGGGGCCAACAGGAGAAGGTACAATTCTTGGGAAATTTGAAGGTCGAAGGGGGGGGGGGGGTGGTCGTTTGACCGTTGGGGAAGGGACGGTCATGATTCCGGAAGGGAGATTGAAAACAAGGATGACGATATTGGGCCTTTGTCACTGTTCATGAGTTTTTCTTTTGTTTTGTTAATGTACAGACTTTCGTAATGGTCGAGTAGGTGATTAGGCACATGTTTCAATAGCTGTAGGTCTTCAATTGTGATGTTGTGTGAGTTTTCGTGTATGTGTTGGGCGACGGATGATTTGTTGAAATTTCCCAGTCTGTCACCCTGTGTGTGTGAGTGTTTGTGACTTGCGAAGGTCAATTTGTTTGCAAATACCTGAGCGAGGGAGTAAGTGTTATATAATTTTAATTTATTTTTTCATTTGTCTGAGTGACGGGTCACTGGCGTCGGGCTTCCCGCCCCGTAAACCCTGCGTGTGTGTGTGGTTGCGACTTGTGAAGGTCAATTTGTGGTGCAAATACCTGATCAAGGGAGTAATTGTCTGAACTATTTATTTTATTTTTTCATTTGTCTGAGTGACGGGTCACTGGCGTCGGGCTCCCCGCCCCGTAAACCCTGCGTGTGTGTGTGGTTGCGACTTGTGAAGGTCAATTTGGTGTGCAAATACCTGATCAAGGGAGTAATTGGTAGAACTATTTATTTTAAATTTCATTTGTTTGAGTGACGGGTCACTGGCCTCTGGCTTCCCGCCAAACAATAACTTTCCCACCCCCTTCTATATTCCACCTATAAGTGCCCTTAAGTGTACGGCTTTGGGTTTTACTTTCTTTCCATGCACTCGGCCGTAGTACGTTCTTTATCTATTTATTAATGATGGCCTCCAAGTCAACCGAACGTAACCGATATCACCGGCTTAAGACCAACATCCTTAAAATCGGTGCGGACATTAACTTTCTCAAAAACTGCCAAAGTAACGGAATTCTCCCCCGATTCATCTCCTCGACCACCTTCGGAAAAAACCAATTTTCCCGCTATGATTCCATGATAAAAAACCGTATTTTGAAGTCTGAAATCCAATTCCTTTACGCAAAAAGATCAAAACTTGAAATTGAAGCCTACAGTATTCATCTTAAGTTAACGGCAGGTCTGGATTCAATTGAATTTACCGAGTGGTTAGAATATGATAGGAAAGTCCATTCAGTCAGCATCCATAAGCTACGGCAAAAACAATTCTCACTTTCCAAGAAATTCTCCTCCCTCAAGGACGAAAGCACCCATCCTCATGTTGCCAAGGCGGATCAATTCCCTTTTGTAGTTAATCTTTCCGAGACCAGCTTCTCCCGTGAGGAGTTACTTTTACTAAACCGAGGCCTGAATTTCAGTGTTAAACCCCCAAAACCACCCTTGAATGATCTCATTGCACACATAGAATCTGCCATTAAATACCTTGATATGGGAACCAAGAATCAAATCCGGACTTGCTGTGGGAACCAAATTAGGAAAAACCTTACGCAAGTCCCCAACAAGAGTGTACAACCTCCGAGAAACCTCTTTCCCCTTATCCGCTCACTTCGTAACAAAAACTGCTTTTACTTAAAATCTGACAAAGGGAATTCCTGTGTTATTCTAGACAAAGACACCTATTTCCAAAAAATGCAATCTCTTATTGACAATGGTCCCTACACCAAAATCTTAAAAAACCCCCTCAACAAAATGATCCTAAGCTATAAGTCTGCATTAACTAATTGCAAGCACCTAATCGATAAAAAACTTAAATTCAGACTTAATGTTTCGAACCCACACCTCCCACGCCTATACGGACTCCCAAAAATACATAAAACAGATTGCCCTATGCGCCCCATTGTGTCCGCCATCAATTCCCCCACCTACGAAATATCCAAGTGGCTTACGGGTGAATTCTCCAAGATTGGGTTTCAAAGTTCATCCAATATCAGAAATTCCATCGATTTCATTGAAAAAATCAAAAACATCACTCTTACGGACCATGAGATTCTTGTGTCCTTTGATGTAGAGTCACTCTTTCCAAGTGTTCCAATCCCGGACACCATAACATTTGTGGCGGAGTGGCTCCAGTCTAAGAACATTTCCCCGGTAGAAATTAGAGAATACATCCTCCTGACCAACCTTGTTATGAGTAACAACTATTTCTCCTTCAACAATTCCTTTTACCAACAAGACTTCGGCACCACGATGGGAAATTCCCTTTCTCCATTTCTAGCAAACCTGTTCATGTCCCGCTTTGAAGAGCAATGTCAAAGAAAATTTACCTACTTCCCAAAAGTTTGGTTTAGATATGTGGATGACATATTTGCAGTCTTTGATACCAACTCATGCTCTTTAGAAGCATTTCAAAACCAACTTAACAGCCAATACCCCTCAATCAAGTTCACGGTCGAATCTGAAATAGATCGGTCCCTCCCCTTTCTTGATCTTAAGATATCCAGAACCCCCTCCAACCACCTCTCATTCAACATCTACAGGAAACCAACCCACACCAACAATTACATACACGAATCTTCTTTCGATCACAAAACACACAAATTCGCTGCCTACCACTCCCTAGTACATAGGCTCCTCAATGTACCTTTGTCCAAAGCGGATTTCATAACAGAATTAAAACACATAAAACACACGGCTGTGGTGAACGGCTACTCAGAAAAGCTCATTGATAACATCTTAAAAAAACACAGGAACAAAAGACATCTCCAAAATAACACCACACTGTATACACCAGGTGACAAGAAATTTGTCAAACTACCTCACCACCCACAACTAACAAAAGGTCTTCCTTCTATCTTCAAAAAAATCAATTACACACCCACATTTGTTAGTCAAACTAAACTGAAACACCTATTTGTTAATCCAAAAGATCCTATTGATACCCTAGACAAATCTGGAATTTACAAAATCTCCTGCCCACATTGTGACCTTTCTTACATCGGGCAAACTCGCAGAAATATTCGCACACGCTTTAAAGAACACGCTGCATGTTACAGACTGGGAAATTTCAACAAATCATCCGTCGCCCAACACATACACGAAAACTCACACAACATCACAATTGAAGACCTACAGCTATTGAAACATGTGCCTAATCACCTACTCGACCATTACGAAAGTCTGTACATTAACAAAACAAAAGAAAAACTCATGAACAGTGACAAAGGCCCAATATCGTCATCCTTGTTTTCAATCTCCCTTCCGGAATCATGACCGTCCCTTCCCCAACGGTCAAACGACCACCCCCCCCCCCTTCGACCTTCAAATTTCCCAAGAATTGTACCTTCTCCTGTTGGCCCCTCGCCCACCCACCCGTGCTTCCCCTCCTTCCCCCCCCCATAACCTTCCCCCGTCCGTTACCAGGCCCCCCCTCCCCTACTTAACTGTTACTTACATATTTTGGCTCCGACTAATCATTCTTCTCTGAAGAGGCCTGCTTAGCAGGCGAAACACCTGGTGTCAGGTTTTTCGGCACTTTCCCCTCCAGCACTGTACTTTTGTGTCGTCCGAGTTTGAGTGACGGGTCACTGGCGCCGGGTTTCCAACCCCGTAAACCCTGTGTGTGTGAGTGTTTGTGACTTGCGAAGGTCAATTTGTTTGCAAATACCTGAGCGAGGGAGTAAGTGTTATATAATTTTAATTTATTTTTTCATTTGTCTGAGTGACGGGTCACTGGCGTCGGGCTTCCCGCCCCGTAAACCCTGCGTGTGTGTGTGGTTGCGACTTGTGAAGGTCAATTTGTGGTGCAAATACCTGATCAAGGGAGTAATTGTCTGAACTATTTATTTTATTTTTTCATTTGTCTGAGTGACGGGTCACTGGCGTCGGGCTCCCCGCCCCGTAAACCCTGCGTGTGTGTGTGGTTGCGACTTGTGAAGGTCAATTTGGTGTGCAAATACCTGATCAAGGGAGTAATTGGTAGAACTATTTATTTTAAATTTCATTTGTTTGAGTGACGGGTCACTGGCCTCTGGCTTCCCGCCAAACAATAACTTTCCCACCCCCTTCTATATTCCACCTATAAGTGCCCTTAAGTGTACGGCTTTGGGTTTTACTTTCTTAACAATTAAAACCAAATCTATTTCTATTGCAAAGTACACAAGTGGTTACCAATTTAGGAAAGCCTCTGAAGTTATTAAAAAAAAAATACGTTTCACGCCTGCACATTTTCAGCCACTTGAATAATGGCATGGGTGGTGAGGCACTGAAGTAAATGATATGAGAAGAAACTGAACTTACTGGTGGCCCTGGAGCTCATAGGCCGTGCCCTTTCGTCCACCAATGTCCCAGACGATCACAGAGTGGTCAAAGGATCCCGAAAAGAGGAGGCGCTCTCCAGCATCCCAGGCCAAGCACCGCACACTGCCTGTGTGGCCCTTGAGGGTTGTGACGAGCGTTATGGCACAGTTGCTCACTGAGTCGAGGGGAGGGTCCACCTTGAGCATTGCTATCTGCCCTGAGTAGTCACCCACAAACACATGACGGGACTCAACGTCGTACATGTTGGAATTCGTTAAGGCATTAACCTGCACAAAAACATATAAAACAGCAAAATATTGCTCAACACAAAAGAGGGATGCACATACAAGGAAATCTTAAGCATCACACAATAAGAAGAGACAATGTCACACTGCATGACAATTTCATCTGACTTTCATTCGTTTAAAACATGATATCCGTTGTTCCTTTCCCTGATTTTACTCTAGATTCTTTGGGGTCTAAATAGGCATTTTCCTTTTTACAGGACCCATCCATCCTCGATTGGTAAGAGACTGTTGTCCGAATGAAACCTATCAGATTATAATTTTGATTTGCAACAGTATCTAACAGTTAATAGGCCTACAGGAAACACAGACTTATCCTAAAATTAAAATCAACAATTTTTTTGAAAATCCTGATTTTGATGTCATATTCCTGATTCAGATATAAAATCCCAGATGTTTAAAAACATTGAAAAAATACAGAGCAAGGAACTGGCCCCCCCTCCCCCTGATGGGCGAATTTCATATGCCATCAAGCTTAATATTAGGTGAACTCTATCGCCACCTATTAAATTGACCTTCAGTTTAATTACAGCTTACTTTTTTCCAAAAAACATTGGCCCTCTTCCCAATTGTTTCCTGAATGTTTTGAAGAAGTTTAACAAATCCCGGACTTTTTCCTGGTTTATAAATTTTCCCAAATCACTGGCACCCCAGTATTAATAAGGGTAACAGTCAACTAATGACTGATGTAGAGCAATACTTAATGCTTCCTCCCTGCAATTTCTTGCAAATTGAAGTTAGAAATAGTTTTTTCACTTCCCTCAATGAGACTACTTAATATCCCAAATACTACTACTCCTCAATACAATGCAAGAATTTCAAAATATAAAAATCATTCAACTTTACTGGGATTTGAACCCGCATTACTGGAGGACTCAGTTAAAAGTTACTGCTCCGGCATCTCCCACAACTTCTTTGAACTACTACTAAAGTTTGAATTAGATTGGTTTAAGGGACATATTTTATCACCAAATATCAGATTAAATACACAACCACTACTGCACAAGCATGGAGGAAGTAAGAAAAGGATACTTGAGTGCCAAGCACCATGCCTGTAGCTGATGCCGGCCAAGCAGCCTTCCAGTGATAGTGCAGTGCACTGTGAAGCACTTGTCTCTCCCGCAGCTGAAGAGCCAGCGGTTCTTAGGGACAAAGAGCAAAGCTGCCACTCGTCCCATGTGTACACCTGGGTAGTCCCGTGAATGACTCATGCCATTGAAGTCTTCGGCTAGGCAAAACTCCTGGAGAGGAGAGAGAAAAAACCAGGGGATAACGTTAGTGTCTAGTGCCCAGTGCCATAAAAATGCCTTTGGGCTGGGCTACCCATGGCACATGCCAAACAAAATTCCATAACTTCTCCGGCCTAGAGTTCATGAGACAGGATTTTGAATTCTCCAATCAAATTAGAAGAAATTTGAATAACAAGACCATCTCCTTGCATGTGCACCTCTCCTTTGTTTAAAAACAATAAAAAATTGTTTCTGTTTTCTTCAAATTCGCTCAATAATTAGTGCATGAATACAATCGATGGAGTGTATTACATCTTATTGAAAACCGACACCAAATAAGTCACGCACTATAAATAAGTAATGTTACATTTATTTGGAGTATGTGACAGACCTAATACATTTTTCAAATGAATTAGCAGTCTTTTTAGAATGTATATGTTACTCTCTCTACATTATTTATCACACTATTTAGGTACACCGTAATACATACATACAAGTACACAGTAATAACAATTATTTCTTAATTTGTTTCTATAATTCATTAAGTTTCCCCTATGCTCATTTAGAATGACATGTCAAATCTGGATATCTACTTAATTATTGAAAGCTTCTTCACTTATGCTCATCAATATTTGCTTAAAATCTCCCAATTTCTTGTCTTAATAATAGCAGGTCCTTAACACTGGTGACAAATTCATTCTTAGATCTCCATGTCTTGGTGTGATGGATGTAAAAATAAGTCCAACAGGACCCTACTTTTTGCTGATACTATAGTATTAACTATCAAATCATAGTCACAATGATAGACGGGAGCTACATTTCAAGTCAATTTATCCTTTAGGAGCATGAAAGAATGGTTCCGTAAAAATAAGCATGCCTATTTGTAGCAATAAGTCCACTTACATTTCACCCAATCCCTTATTCCACTGAGAAACAATCCCCAAAATATTCCCATTTTCCTTAACCCACAGTTTTCTTCTTGTGGGCTTGCCATGAATACATTTTGTACTCATATGCCTTGATTAAGCAAATCACACTTGGAATCACCATATGGAAAAATGGAAAACAGAAGAAGGGAAGAAACAAATAGGTTGGATGCAAAAACTTAAAAATAATGGAATTATTTGGAAAGACAAAGAAAGGAAAACAACATAAAGACAATAAAACTGCTCAGAATACTTTGTTTGTGAAGGATTACCTAGCCTTGATTATTATGAAGAGATAACCAAGAACTACCATGCAGAAAAGAGTGAAAATTAAAGCGCAAAATAGTCACTTTCTTGTATTGTAGGACACTGGCCTGACTAAACAAGTGCTGACAAGGTGATGTGACATTTTCCATTGAAGGTCTGGTTGTCACCCATTTCCTAAAGCCAAAGGCAAAAAATAAACTTTTCAGTTTTCAAACACTTCTGAGGTTCAATAAAATGTTTAAAAGATATAAGTAGTCCCTATTGTTTTTTGATCTAGTACAACTGTGATGACAGATCTTGTGCTTATCCAGTGTATTTTTGAGTGAAATCCTCTAGGGTCTTCCACTGAATTAGTGTCTCCATTGCTACCAACGTTTCAAAAATCAAATCGGTCATCGTTTTTAAGGCTTCTGAATGTCATTTTGTAGATTTACTCCCATATACATATATACTTGTTCTGGGATTAAGTGTCTTCTGATTTGTCCGTAGACCAACTGTCATCTAGGTGTACTCTGATTGGCCATGTGTTTTTCCTGCTTTTTAATATGCATTTTAGAATAGGTCTCTAGGTGTTACAAAATGGAAAACCTAAATCCCTATCCAAATTATTCTTCTGGGGGCAGATCTCAATATCTTCTTTGACCAGACAATCCTAATAGCCATTCGAGTGGCATAATATATTTACCTCATCCCATTTGATGATGTGATCCTGATTAATGAATGCTGTGTTCAGTGATTGCTGATTTCTCGAACTGTCTCAATTCCCAATACCTTTTAAATTCTTTCATGCAGGTTGCAATTGTGCAGTATATTTCACTACACTGCACTCACAGGGTATCTGATAAACCCCAGGAATCTGGAGGCCAATCGGATCCCTCACATTGACCAACCGATGCCTAATTATGACTGGTGGTAAACTAATTCACTTGCACAATCGCCCGGGCCCAAAAAAGGTCCTAGGAGGAATAAGAGGGTAATCTCAGAAGTACCCGACGCAACAAAGAAAACACAAATATTTTGGAAAAAATGTATTTATTTTTCAAAATACGTCTCCTATCAGCTCTATGCACTTTCCCCAATGATGTTCCATTAGTTCGATACCCTTTTTATAATAAAAACTGTCTTGCTCCCCAAAATAGCCATTAACTGCTGACATAGCTTCTTCACAGTTGGAAAATCTTTAACCACCAAGTTATTTTTTCCAGTTTCCGAATAGAAAATAATGCGATGGGGTTATAACTGGAGAATACAGTGCATGAGGTAGCAATTAAAACTTTAATTCATGAATTTTGGCCATTGCAATAACGGATTTGTGAGCTGGTGCAATGTCTTGATGAAACAACGCTTTCTTCTTAGCCAAATGCGGCTGCTTTTGTTTGATTTCTCCGCTCAAACGTTGCAATAAGTTTGCATAATACTTGCTGTTGATAGTGTTTCCTTTTTCAAGATAGCCAATGAAAATTATCCCTCACGCATCCCAGAAAACACAACCTAAACTGCAGATAAAACGGTCTTTGCCTTCTTTGGAGTCGGTTCTCTCTTTTGAATCCATTGTTTTGATTGTTCTTTCGTCTCGGGTGTGAAGTAATGGACCCACGTTTCATCAAGGCTTATGAAACGGGGCAATAATTCTGCTTTGTTGCTGTGAAACTTTGCCAAACACTCAATTGAAACGACACTGGTTTTGTTCCAGTGTGAGCAAATGTGGCACCCATCTTGCACACAGCTTTCGCATGTCTAAATTTTCAGTTAATATGCACTGTACTGCACTTTTTGAAATGCCTACTATATCTGCTATCGCGCACTTTCTGTCGACGATCATCCAGTATCACCTTGTGGATTTTCTTCACCATTTCTGGAGTTGTCAACTCATTTGGTTGATCAATACGATGCTCGTCTTGACAGCTCGTACGGCCTCGTTTAAACTCTGCTACCCAATATTTTACTGTTGTAAACGAAGGAGCAGACTCACCCAGAGTAGAATCCAGATCAGCTTTTATATTGGTAGGGCTGAGGCCTTTCAAATAAAAATATTGTATCATATAACAATGACCAATTTTCTCAATTTTCACAAATTCACTGAAAACGTTCAGTATTGATGGCTGCCAAACAAATACTATACAACATGGCATCTTCAAACTTGAAACATATGCTTTACAGATTGCATTATTTCTAATACGGTGATATTTTTCAAACAACTATCGCCATCTCTAGGTCAGGCTGGGTACTTCTGGGCCTTCCCATGTATTATGTCACTACTATTATTGAGTTACAGGATAATTTAAATAATAACAGTAGCGGCCCAAGAGCAAACCGTCGGCAAACAGATGTCCATGTGGAGAATAAACTGTTAAACGGCAAAATAAATAGAAGAAGGAAATTTCATCAGGACATGAAAAACAGAAATGGACAGGGAAGAGTGGAGGGCTATCGTCTATCAGCCTTCAGAATTAAGAAGAGATGAACTACAATGTGATGATGTGGCACTTAAAATTATGAGGGAATCATTCATTTCCTTTCTTTTCCAGCAACGTGACAGAAAACTTATTTAAATTCGTGTACACATTAGAATAAATGGGAAACACTTTAAACATTTCCTTAAACACTTAAACTACTTACCAGCATATTAAGATAAAGGCATATTAAACAAGTTTCTGCATAAAACAAATACAATGAATTCAGTTTAGACTAACTATACTAATTAACCTGAAGAGTCCTACAACATTTGAATTCACACATTAGGAAGAAGTTCGACCGACATCATGCGAAGAATAGCCCAAGCTAAGAACGCATTCATGAGGAAGAGGCAATTACTGCGTTCAAAGAACCAAAGGCTGGAAACAAGGAAACAATTCGTCAAGACTTTCAGGTGGAGCATTGTGCTCTAGGGCTCTGAGACTTGGAACATTGGAAAAGTGGACCGGCGAAGAATAGAAGCCTCTGAGACATTGTGCAGGTGGAGAATGCTGAAGATTAAATGGACAGGCAAAGTAACGAATGAGGAAGTATATAGAAGAGCAGAAGAGGACAGGACCATATGAAAAACTCTAGGGCAGAGAAGAAATAGATGGATTGGGTGCACATTGAGGCACAATGGATTGATTAGGAATATAATTGAAGGAAAAATAGAAGGGAAGATTCCAGGAGGGAGACCAAGAAACATGTACATAGGACAAATTAAGAACGATGAAAAACGGAGAAGGTATCAGGGATTGAGAGAGTTGACATTAAAGAGAGTAGAATGGAGAGCCGCAGTAAACCAATCCTAGGATTGAAATACCGATGATGATGATTTTATATTAAGCCTTTCCGCTGTTCGAAAAATACTATTCTACTCTCTGGCCAAAATTTCTGGGGCTAATCCTTTCCTACATTACTATTCCCAAACTTTTCACAATTTTTATGATGACCATTCAATCCATTTCCAACATTTTTCTCCCCAGGGCCAGGAATCTGATTAGATAAGTTTTTTTGGATCATTTTTCTCTCCACGTAGCATGCAACTTCTATCACAAAAATTGGTACTATTGTAGTTCTGGTCTTAGCAGGATCTTGAATCCAAGATGGATTATATTACAAATGGACCAATCTCACAACAAAAAGGAAAACAATTTCATTGTGAGTTATAGATAGCCAGACCACATTCCCAGTTTACATTTTAAATTCTCGATTTTTCAAAAGTGTTTAAAGAAATTTATTTAGCCCTGGCTTTTTCTTAAATTCTGAAGCTTCCTAACTGACTGACTACACTGCACGATTGACAAAGGTCAACTCACAGCATATGTGATCGTTGCCAAGGTTTATGCACTGCTGTGTCACCCTAACAAAATCTAGTATGTCCTTTCATATTAGTCCTACTTGGGTTAACCTTTTAATACCAATAAACAATATCCACAGGTCATGGATGAAGATAACATAGACATAACCGTATCTGCTAAGTTCCTTTAAAAAAGCTCATTTACATTTAGCTGACAAAAGAAGTAATAATTTTCAACACAAAAATAACAGATGAAGTTACGTAAAACTAATATGCCCTTTCCCCTCGGCCCCCCTTGGATTAAACTTTCACAAATTGCATTCAGTATCTTAGGGCTATGGATGAAGATAAATACAAATAATGAAATCTGCACAGTTCATTTCCAAAAATATTTCTCGGAGGAAAGGAGTACTCATTTTTTGTTGAGGAGTACTCAACTTATGCAACCTAGTATCACAGAAAAAGAGATAATGGGCAACAAAAGCATATAATTCCAGACCTGCAGAATTTATGATTTAAAGAGCTTACATAAATTTTAATATCAAAAGTCAAGGCTTTCAACACAAAAAGAACTTTTACATGGAGAAACAGTTAAAGTGTCACTTACAGATAGGCTGCCATTTTCCATTCCTACAAAAAGCAATCTGGTATCACGATTGAAGAAAACTGCAGTGGCACCAGAGGCCATATAGTGGCAAATGCTGGGCCAATATTGGCCTGAGTCTCGCTTCAGCCATACTCGTACCGATCTGTAATGAACATTTAATAATAAAATATACATGCTCGTAAGTACAAGCATAATTTAATTCATACATCCCCCTCCTATACTCCTTCCTTCATTTCCTCTCTACCTTCCTAAAAAGGGTGGCTGTGCAGCCAAAAATAATCCAAAAATATACTGAGAGGTTTACTTCTTTTTGTCGTGTTTTTGTCTCAGTGCTTATCCCCCAGAGTATATACTATTTAAAAAATCATAAGTTTTATAATCAACATATCTATATTACATGAGGGCATACATATATCACTTAGGTAAAGGCATTAATGGAAATTTCACTATCATATTAAATATGAACGTTGTTGAATAATAAGGGATATGAATATTGAGATGGAATTAACAAAGATTTGGATGAAAAAATGCACAATTTTATTAGGTTTAATATAGTTACCCCAATTTCTGCAGGCCGATATCACATGTTATGAAAAATGCTAATAGTTAGGGCGTGAAAATAATTATCTTTTTCAATAATGTTTTAATGGTAGTGGTGCAAGGTCGATATGAATCAATAAAATGATTCTTTTTCGTAATTAAAATCAATCGTCCTTAGGGCTAACAAGCCATTCTCATTGAAGTGACGACAGAAGTTATTAAAAATATGACTGAGCATTTTACATATTTGTAAAAAAACGTCAAATTTAACTCCAGTTAAACCATCATATTGTATCAAACGCTCAATTGCTATGTTCACATAACAAAATGGAAGGGAATATATTCTTCCACATAAATATGTTGACGCGGCATTCGTTCCAAAACTATTAAAACGTTCCATAGCCCAAATGGATAACAGCGGCGAGGGAAAATAGAAATTCAGTTTAATTGATACAAGCAAAGTTCAGGCAGAAGAATACACGAACAAAGAGTACAATCCTCAAGATAAGTAATCAACTCGTAAACGTCACATCGCCCCATTTAAGACGTGGTACAAATAGGAAAACTTCATTATCTAATTCCACAGACTGACTATGGTTGAATCTGTCATGTATTCAGTTTGGAAAATTCTTACGAGTGTTTATGCTACGATTTAAAACATTAATGACATTTGCCGTTTCTGAAATTCCCTATTCGGACACTTGAAACACCATATTAAAAACACAACATTACTTGACAAACCAAGTATGACTAACCACAATGCATTATTTAAACACTAAATAAGCTAGTAGCATAACATTTCACGACAATATATAAGAACATTTAATTGTTTACATAATCTTTTTAAGACGATCGTTGCTGTCAACATCAATCACATCAGAAAATACCTGTCATCAGAAACGCTAATAACTCCATCTTCTCCAGGAATGATGACCGCGGCATTCACATCGTCGTTACATCCTTCTAATTTGGACAAAAGTATTGGCTTACGAGTAGAACTAAACTTTTCACTATTAGAGCCGGGAGCAGGTTTGATCTCCGCAGCCATGTTGTCAATAAGATTAGTCATGTGTGGTCATATGGACGGCGGTGTTGCCAAGAGAAGACTTTCTTCACTTCATCCAAAGCGATCTTGATCTTCTTTGTGTCATTTCGAATAGCCTGTTAAAGTAATAGTATTAAAAGTAATGTCATCATATAATAACCCGGATGGAAAACACGGAAGCCAGAGGGAAAATGAGAGTATCGACAGACAATTTTCTAAAAAAAATCACTTATTTTCCACCATAATCAAGTGTTTCATCCCTCGGGATGATGAAACTACTGAAATATTAAAGTGATGGTAACCAGGAGGCAAATATTCCAGACAAGTAGGTGTGAATTAGATTGTGGTATGAAAAGGGTACATAATTATTTTCGTTGTTGTTCTGTTGTTACTCGAATGGTGGAGAAATGAATTAATTGTTGTCTGGGCTGGATTAGACAATGCAAATTCGTAAATTAGTATTCAGAATGTCTGTTTGCGGGCAATTAACATAATTTACCAAACCATGTTGATTTGGTAAATTTTATGTTTGTATAAGGATGGTTGTCGTCCTAATTTTCCTCAAATGGAATAACATGTGAGTTTGTGATAACAATTAACTTTTAGTCGATGATATACTATTTACAAAAATGATATAATTATGTTTAGAAATTGTACAAGAGTGAACTAAGCCGTTTGCATTTGAATAGACATTAAACAATATCCACAAACCGAGGGCAGACTATAAGAATAACGTATCTAAGTAGTACATTGCCTGCGAGAGAGGGAAGGGCCAGGACAACACAGGAAGCGGGTTATTTCAGTCTTATGATGTCAAATTCTCTCTGTGTCTTGCCAAATCTTTCAGTACTTTTCGTAAGAGTTTCCTAACATCATAATGCATCTTATTGACACCACTTTCCTATGTAATAATAAGGTTTGTTGGTAGGGGAAATTGACGAACAAGTAAAAACTGTTTAGTTATACGCAATATTTCTTTTAGTCTAATCTTCTCACTATTACTGTGGCAGCGCCTTCCCCTCATAAGTTCTCTAAATTTAAACCCTAATCAGATACGTTCCCTCTTTTCCGTCCATTTTATTGTATAGATTTATAGAATGATATATTCTTTGTTAAGAACCTCTACTGCCACTTATATTAAATTTAGGTTAATCACAATATTGAGATTACATGCTTAAGATTTTTCATTTTTTTGGCTCGTAATTAACATTGATGTAACGAGCTATCTTTATTTTCACAGTTACCCCAAATGAGCCCATAATACGTAATTACTAATATTCTACTATTTTTAAACGAGTATTTCTGCAGGGATGTTATCTCTTTGAACTGCCTTCTTTGTATTCATTTCTTTGAGTACCTTTCTTGTCTCACTCATTTGTATTCCATTATGTCATTTACATCACCATTCAGGATCTAATTGTTTTAACATATACTATACTTCCTCTAGAATTCTTTTCCACATGTTCTC
This sequence comes from Hetaerina americana, assembly GCF_022747635.1. Lineage (NCBI taxonomy): Eukaryota > Metazoa > Arthropoda > Insecta > Odonata > Calopterygidae > Hetaerina > Hetaerina americana. The sequence goes on along the minus strand of NW_027287073.1, from coordinate 94,291 downwards.
TCCATCTTGCTAGAATATGTATGCTTCAGTCATGTTTTAATTTTTATGTTTTCCAGACTTCTTCTTGTCATTCCTGCTGGGTTTTCACTTGTGTTTAGACTGCACATTTCTCCTGTTTTGCAGTTTTTCTCCATATATGCACTCATTTTTCTGTACCACATTCACAAAGTGCATTAATTTCTGATTTTAGCTTCAATTCTCTGAACTTAATTAATTGTTTTCCTTTCCATCAATTTGACGTTTTCCATCCTTCTCCATACCCACCTTTCAAAAGCCACCAATATACCCATCATCTTGCTTCAATCGACTTGTTTCTTTGCCATGCAAAACCTTTCTCCATATTAAAGTTATGATGAGCCTTTTCTAAACATTCTTACTCAACGTACCCATCATTAATTCCCTCCTCATGAAGGCTTTGCGTGATGCAATTCTTCTTATGCCTTCACTATTAGACCATTTTGGTCTAGAACACTTGAGAGATATTTAAACTGTTCCACCTGCTCTAGTCTATTACCTCATATTTTCCAATTTAACTCTACCTTTAACTGTCTCCAAAACCACACAATCTTTGTTTTTCTCACATCCTGTACCTATTACACTGACTTTCCAATTCACTCAACAATATTTGTAGCCACTTGACTGCCTGATTAACCGTACCTTACTGTTTTGAAGAATTCCTTACCAACTTTCATTTTGCAATTCTAACTAAGCTTCTTATACCACATCCTTTACATATATGTTTAAACCACTTGCACTTGAGTTGTCTGAGACAGGTATAGGTTGCGGATAAGTCTCCTATCCCTTCAATCTACTCTTACTTAGTGCAGTACCTTCAATAATTCTACCAAATTCACCCTTTCACACACCATTTTAAAATCTAGGAAACAGCCAAATCTATTGTGATAATATTCTATTTTCCTCTTAATTGATGATCTCAGTACTGCTATTGCATCATGTGTGTCTATCCTCTTCCTGGACTCAATCTGATGATCCCCTAAGTAATCATTTGCAATCTTCTCCATCCATTGTTGATCTTGAGAACTGGATGTGAATTCAATCGAATTATTCTGTAGGTTTCACTAATGGCTGTCATTCCCTTTTATGGCGTAGTAACTGACTAATCTGATTTTCTGGCCAAATTCCTCTCTCATAAATGCTATAAATTAGTCCAAAGAAACACTTCAACATTTTCTTATATCTTTAAGTAGATCTCTGGGAATGTTGGATACCGTCACAGTCTTGTAGGAATTTAATTCCTGTAATGCCCTTTCTATCTCGTCATTGAGTAAGCCTGGTTCTAATCTGTCACCATCTACATCATCTTCTCTCTCTATGTCTAAAATTGCTGGCCTAATGTCTTTTAACGTGTATTTCCTCTATGCACTCATTGCATGCATGATGGTTTTCTTTTCCTTTTGATCTTTACTGTTCCTATATTTCTGTTTGTGGGTGTTAATATCCCTTTTCTGAAATATTCCTATTTATCTTCCATAATATCCAGCTCCCTTCCCTCATCCATGATTTTCTCTAAAGCCTACTGATACTCATTTTTGGTAATTCCTGTTACTGATTCCAAATTCCATTTCCTAAATCGTTTTCCATCTTACCTGCTTGAAATAGATGCTACACTTCATTATTAATAAGTGATAGTCTTAGTCTGCCATCACTCCTGGGAAAATGCATTAATTAAATATACTGCCCCTAAGGATGAACCTAGCCATGGTATAATCCAACTGATATCTTCCCAAATTCCTTTGCATTTTCCATGTTTACCTATGCCTTTTGTGGTCTTAACCACAAAAGGCATAGGTATACATGGTTTGTTATGCTTAACCCCTGTCTCCTGCAGAAATTTATTGTTTTCTATCTGCGGTCATTTCTTGTTCCTAATCTGTAGTCCCCTACCTCACTACCATCATTTCCTTTACCTACCATCCTGTTCCAATTCCCCATCTCCATCAAATGTTTCCCTCTAGGAACTCTTGCAATCCCCGTAACTGATCAACTTATCTGTCTTGCAATAATGTCCTCTAACTGATCAATCTTCTTATCAATCGATCTTATCTACATCTTTCTCCCTCTGATTGTTTGGTGGCATGTGCACCTGAACAATGACTAGTTGATTGATTCAGCTTTTATGTCTACTAATATTATTCCAGCAGTCACTTGCTGTAATGTTAATGTATACTTTTCCCTACCTGTTTTTCACTCTTATTGCCAACTCTTGCTGGCTCTCTTCCCCTCAACTGGTTATGTATTACTTTATAATTATCACTTCATTAATATTTCCATCTCACCTCACACAGCCCTAAAATACACGTCTTTATATTCCCTATCTCCATCTCCCGCTTTATATTTCATAATTTTCAAGTCCTCAACATCATCCTAACATTCCGTGTCCACATTTGAACTAAGTTGGTTCCCTTCTGTGTCATCTGTACTTTTGCTGTCATTTTGCTTTCCAAGGGTGTTGTGAGTTGACAACCACGAACTCCTTGCCTCTCCCACTGCTAGGCATATCATGCAGTCAAGTGGGCTGAGTTCTGCAGTTGTCAGGGGTCATATTCACTATACTCCCCATCATGACAATCTTGGGCTAAGTATGTAATTGGAGTGGCTTTCCATTGCCTTCATCAATATTGTTTTAAATTTGACTCCATCACTCAAAATGACCACCCCACTGGGGTCAAATGCCTTTGCATCTGCCTCGCTGACAAGCAAAGCCTGTGCTAACTACCTTTCATCCGTCTCCTACCCTTCGACCTCTTGCTCCTGGCATAGGTGTCCCTACCAGGAGCAATTGTCATTACTCCTACCAGCAAAGCTCTAGGGGTCAACAGAATGTCTTCATAGGTCACAAACAGGTTGACATGAGTAATAGTCCCTCCCTATGGACTAAAACCTTGACACCGTGAAAGTCCTTTCACCATGTCAAGATTAAAGTCCATAGGGAGGGAAAATTACTCATGTCAACCTGTTATCACCAAACATTTTCCATCAGTAGATCTGTTGATGTGTTTTTATTTGGCATTAGTTATTGGTACACCTTTTTCCTCAGAAGTTCACTTGTTTCTTATAATACTTCCTTGTTCCAAAACTTTACTTTCCCGCCTAACTCCTATCATTCCCTTCAATAAACATTGCATTACAATCTATCATCAGTTCCATAGTTTTAGTTTAGTAAAGGCCCCAATTACTCTCTCTGGTTGATCAGATCTACTTATGAACTTCTACTTCCCAAATACCACCTGTTGGCATATGCATCTAAGTGAAAACTAAAATGTTGGAACTGCTTTCATTTGTCTCCAATTTTATTCTATCCCTCACCTGATCCATTTTTGCCTCTTTAGTTCCTTGTGCTTCCTGTCTAACACTGCTTCTCTATGCTGGCTGTTTTCCTTTCCCCTGGATTATTCTTTAACTTTCAATTACTGATCTCAGCTGTCTTTCAGTTTCACAGCCTTTGCCAGTGCATATTTCCTCTTTTCGTTCATTTTTTGTTGCTCTTAGTTTTCCTGCTCCCAATATTTTCCTACAATGCCAAGCCTCTATTCTAACACCTGTGGTCTTTTTGTGTCTTCTTTTCTGCTATTGTCAACTTGGTCGTTCAAAGATTTCCTGTGTTTGCAACCAGTGTGGTCCCATCTACCCTGCTGTTGACTATTGCGACCGTCATTGCGCTAAATCTTTGTTAAGTGGAATCAACAGAAGATGGAACCAGAATGAATATAGACATGGAATGCTAGGGTGACATGTAGGATAGGGAAATTAGAAAATATAAAGCGAAAGATGGAGTAAACATAGATATTTTACAGCGGTTCGAGGTGAAGTGGTAGGATAGCGGTGATTACTGGAGCGATAGTTTTAAGAGTTATATATAGCGGAGGGGAAGAGAATCAGCGAAGGGTAGTAGTAATATTGAAAAAAAAAGGCAGGAAGAGGCGGAGTAAACAAGGAGCTAGCGACTGATAGAATATTATCGATAGAAGTAAAAGCTGAACCAACGAACTTAGTTTTCATTCAGGTCAAATCACGACAAGTTTTTACAGCGAGAAAGTAGATTGTGCATACCGTGCATGCGATCGAGTCGGTGATTGGGCAGGTACCAGGAAGTAAACATGGTAGTGATGACTGTGTGGCGGCGCAAGGAGAGCAGACGGAACGCATGGTGGAACTTATTTGTTCCAAGTTCCGGAAAGTACCACCAGGGGGACACGGCGTCGCTACGAGGGAGAAAGGTGGACGTCGGGCGGGAGAGTCAGTCTGCCGCGAATGAAGAAGCAAGCTGTACGATCGCCCTCTGTAAATCCGTTTCGATAATAAACCCGTTGAGTTTAACGCTCGAGTGTAATTTTTCCTAACGTCCACTAGCGTAGAAGGATACCCCTTCATTGGTGACCCCGACGTGATCACGCGTGAGCTAAGGTTTGCATTTTTTTTTCGTTCTGTGGCTTGAAGCGCCACGTGGTGCAAAATGCCGCCTCCAAGCAACGGGTCGGAGGAGTCAATCGTGAACAGAGTGACGATGCGAGTTCCGCCTTTTTGGCCAGAAAAGCCGGCTCTATGGTTTTCGCAGCTGGAAGTTCAGTTCTCGCTAGCGGGAATAACGAGTGAGGCGACGAAGTATTCCCACGTGGTCGCCCAGTTAGACAATCGCCACGCGCTGGAAGTGGAGGACATTATTGTGAATCCCCCCAGGGCAGACCCATACCAGAAGATCAAGGAGGAATTAATCCAACGACTCCGTCTCGCAGGCGCAGAAAATACGTCAACTCCTCGAGCACGAGGAGTTGGGGGACCGGAAGCCATCCCAGTTCTTGCGCCATCTACGGACGTTGGCTGGCGTTGCCGTGCCAGACGACTTTCTGAAGACGCTGTGGATGAATCGCTTGCCATCCCACACACAGTCCATCCTGGCCTCACAAGACTCGCTGGAACTGGAAAGCTTGTCGAAACTAGCCGACAAGGTGCACGAGGTGCCGCGCCCCCCGCAAGTCGCCAGTGTCACGCCGCATTCCGAAGTGGAGGAACTTCGAAGTCAGATAGCGGCCCTTACACAACAGGTAGCCGCGTTGACTGCTTCTTGTCCAGATTTTCGCGGACGGAAACGTTCCAAAAGCCGACAGCGGCGTGCCCGCAGCCCTTCCGCGCCTCCAGATGCAAGGTGGTGCTGGTATCATGTTACTTTTGGCGCTCGCGCGACTAAGTGCCGTTCCCCGTGCGCCTATAAGTCGGAAAACCACGAGGGCAGGGCGTAATTGCGGCCGACGCCCGCTGCCCCCAGCCTCGCCGCCTGTATGTTGTGGACTCGGTGACGAAGACAGAATTCCTGGTCGACACCGGTTCCGATCTTTGCGTTTACCCGCGTACGCTGGTGAAGGGACGACAGCCACTTTCTACCTACCAGCTATTTGCCGCGAACGGGACGGTGATAAAGACCTACGGGTGGATAGACTTAGCCTTGAATTTAGGCCTAAAGCGGGACTTCCGTTGGCGCTTCGTCGTGGCGGATGTCGATAGGCCCATCATTGGCGTGGACTTTCTGTCCTTTTACAGCCTTTTAGTGGACGTCCGCCGGCAGCGAATAACGGATGGGATAACGTCGTTGGGCACGGGTGGTCGCATTGTGCCGTGTTCGGTCCCGCAGGTGAAGACTGTAATCGAATCATCTCGATTCCATGAGATTCTGACCGAATTCTCAGAGATCACTCGCCCAGCTGGCACACCGAGGGAGCCCCGGCACGCGACCATGCATCACATCAAGGTGACGTCCGGACCCCCCGTCGCCTGCAAGCCCCGGCGACTAGCACCAGATAAGCTCGCCATCGCCAAGAAGGAGTTCGACGAGATGCTACGCAGCGGTACGGTCCGACGGTCGGACAGTTGTTGGGCCTCGGCTCTGCATCTGGTGCCCAAGAAGGATGGCGAGTGGCGTCCCTGCGGGGATTATCGCGGTCTCAACGCGCGGACCATTCCCGACCGATACCCGGTGCCTCATATCGCCGATTTTGCGCACAATCTGGCCGGCAAGACTGTATTTTCGCGTATTGACCTCGTACGCGCGTACCACCAAATACCTGTGTGCCCCGACGACATTTCAAAAACGGCAATCATCACGCCATTCGGACTCTTTGAATTCCCGTGCATGCCGTTCGGCCTGAGAAATGCAGCCCAAACATTTCAAAGGTTCATCGATGAGGTGTTAAGGGGTTTGGACCACTCGTACGCCTATTTAGACGACATTTTAGTCGCCTCGATGGACGTTGAAGAGCACGAGCGCCATCTACGTGAGCTATTTGCGCGTTTGCGGGAGTACGGAGTGCTGGTAAATCCCGCCAAATGCGTGCTAGGTAGGACGGAAGTGTCTTTCTTAGGCTACTGTGTCAGTGCATCCGGGGTTAAGCCGACGACGGCGAAAATAGATGCGATTAAGTGCTTTCCTGTCCCGGAAACTGTGAAAAAACTGCGCCAATTCTTGGGCATGATTAACTTTTATAGACGGCTCATACCAAAGGCTGCGGCAATCCAACTGCCACTTAACGATGTCCTAAGGGGGGGAGTAAAAGGGAATGAACCTGTGCGGTGGAATAACGGCTTGGATCGTGCGTTCAATGAATGCAAAGACGCCCTCGCGCAAGCGACGTTTCTCGCGCACCCAGACGTCTCTCTGCCCTTAGGCCTTTTTACGGACGCGTCGGACGCCTCGTTGGGCGGAGTTTTGCAGCAGAGTACGAGCAACGGTTGGCAGCCACTCGGTTTCTTTACCCGTAGACTCACTTCCACGCAGCAAAAGTACAGCCCGTACGACAGGGAACTGCTTGCCGTGTATGAATCTGTTAAATATTTTCGGCATATGCTCGAGGGTCGTGAATTTTCAATTTTTACTGACCATAAACCCCTGATTTATGCCTTCGCCCAAAAACCAGAAAAGTGTTCCCCGCGTCAGTTTCGGCATCTAAATTACATTGCCCAGTTCTCCAGCGACATCCGTCATCTGTCAGGCAGCGAAAACGTAGTCGCGGACGCCCTTTCAAGGGTAGAAGCTGTGAGTGGTGCCATCGATTACCGCGCCCTCGCACGTTCTCAGGCGGAAGACGACCGGCTCAAACAGCCCAACGATTCCCTCCGGTTGAAAATGATGCGCATTCCCGAGTGTGAATTTCAGTTATATTGTGACGTGTCGACACCATCAGTCCGCCCTTATGTAACTGAACCCTTCCGGAAGCCAGTCTTTGACTCGCTGCATTGCTTGTCACACCCAGGAATACGGGCTTCCACCAAGTTGGTCGCAGAACGGTTCGTGTGGCCCTCGATGCGCAAGGATTGTCGTGCATGGACACGCGCATGTATTCCCTGCCAGCGAGCGAAGATTCATCGCCACACAGTGTCCCCTGTGGGAGGCTTTGCGCCGCCCACCCAGCGTTTTGAACATGTTCATATCGACATTGTAGGCCCCTTGCCAGTTTCCGCGGGATATCGGTATTGCCTGACGTGTGTCGATCGTTTTTCAAGATGGCCAGAGGCGTTCCCGGTTAGGGACGCAACAGCTGACACGGTCGCCAAGGAATTCTTTCGGAATTGGGTGGCTCGCTTCGGCACTCCACTCCGGATTACGACGGACCAAGGCCGACAGTTTGAATCACATCTGTTCCAGCAGTTGGCGGGGCTCACCGGTTCGAGGCACCTGAGAACCACGGCTTATCACCCCGCAGCAAATGGCATGGTGGAGAGGTTCCACCGCCAACTGAAGGCAGCCATAATGTGCCACCAGTCGGATGGTTGGCCGGACGTCCTGCCAGTAGTGCTGCTCGGTATACGAGCCGCCTGGAAAGCAGACATTGGGGCGTCGCCGGCGGAGATGGTTTATGGTCAACCACTCCGTCTACCAGGAGAGTTTTTCGTCCCTAGCGAGCGGCCGGCGGACGACGACCTTAATTTCGCCGCGCAGCTACGGCAACATTTCTCCACCATACGACCAGTTCCTGCGTCACGCCACGGCAAGAAGTCTGTCTTCTTGCATCAAGACCTGTCGTCCTCATCCCACGTTTTCGTGAGAAACAACGCGACAAAGGTTAATCTTCAGCCACCGTACGAGGGTCCCTTCCCGGTCATCCGAAGAGAGCCAAAATTTTTCGTGGTCAACGTCCGAGGTAGTGAGAAAACAATTTCAATCGACCGCATAAAACCTGCCTACACTCTTGAGGAGAACGACGGGACGAGCAGCGCAGCACCTGCATCTCTTCGGGACAAAACACACCCAAGAACCACCACTGCTGCACCTACCGAAGAGCCGAGAGAGACCCGCTTTGGGAGGAGGGTCCATTTCCCAAAGCACCTGGAAGATTTTGTACCATAGCATCTCACTTCTTTTCGCTAATCCTTCCTTTTTCATTCTTTAGTGGCCTAAAGTCTACAGAGGGGGTGATGTGGCGGCGCAAGGAGAGCAGACGGAACGCATGGTGGAACTTATTTGTTCCAAGTTCCGGAAAGTACCACCAGGGGGACACGGCGTCGCTACGAGGGAGAAAGGTGGACGTCGGGCGGGAGAGTCAGTCTGCCGCGAATGAAGAAGCAAGCTGTACGATCGCCCTCTGTAAATCCGTTTCGATAATAAACCCGTTGAGTTTAACGCTCGAGTGTAATTTTTCCTAACGTCCACTAGCGTAGAAGGATACCCCTTCAACTGGTTGGAATGCTATGTGGCCAAAGGGAGGTCTGAGTGAAGGAGGAGGTTTTTGGCCCTGGTTTAAAAACCATTATTGGAAGAGGTACTCAGGGAAAATGCCGGTAGACATAAGTTGATAACATTATGATTAAACCGAGATTGAGTAATACCGTTCCGTTTCCCGTGAACTGGTGTGAGTTATAATTTGGTGCTGATGAAATATGATAACACATAAAGAATGGATAGAATGCTAGAATAGAAGTATGATACGAAGGTGAGAAATATCGTTAAATGGAATGTTAGAAGTTTAACTGAGGGAGTAAAACCTGGGATCCGTTGAATAATCGTGGACGAAGACCGTGGAATGGATGAATTAGGAGGATGGGGAGATTTTTAAAATGGGATAACTAGAGCTGAAAATTAAATCAATGGAACGGTAAACATGAAAAGGATTAGGAAGCCACGGCTTACGTAAGAGATGGTTAGGACGACATGTAAGAAGGAAATGAAGGAACGTAAACACAGGAATGGGAGGGAGAAAACACTATGAGAGAAATCATGAACTTAGGGGAGAAACTGATAAGACGGAAAAACGCGGTTGAAAGCACAGTGCGAGGATATGGAGAGTTTATATGTGAAATGTGTGAACTTTAGAAGTAAGTGAAATTATTGGCGGTAAGTAAGAAAGGAAAAATCTGTTTTCGCCATATGACAGTAAATTATTAGTTGCATAAATTGGAAGGATGTCCTAACTATTTATATTTCTATTCCTTACCATAATATGCTCTGTTATCTTTCTGAATCGCCGGCTACTCTCCATGTAATTTCCACGCCTATTGCGTTATCAAAACCATCTGTTTGTTATGATCAACCCCCGTCTCCTGCATAACTCAATTGCTCTCCCCCCGCGGTCATTTCTTGATTCTAAACCGTAAGGTAGGCGGTAGGGGTACATCACCATCATCTCTTCTTTCGCCCACCAATCCCTAAATACCATTAAATTTTTCCTTCCAGGAAATACCGCACTTATTTCCTATAATTGATCGTAAACCATGTCTTCTTCTTCCTTCCCATTATTGTTTGGTGGCATGTTAACGTGAAATATTAGAGGAGCCAGGGTTAGAATCAATCACGGAACAAAGTTTACATTACAGATTAAATCTCTTTCATTAATTGGGGAGATATCTCTTTAGCAGTGATATTGAAAATGTATGATTACCCCCATCCTACTGCGGTAGGAGAGATCATGTCAGTAAAATTAGAGAGGTGAAGGGTATAACAGGTGGATTTAAGATGTCATTTTTTCCACGAACGATAAGGGGTCAGAATAACATTGTCCGACCGCGGTAGGGTCATATTCGGGTCAAAATTAGTCTGGTGCGTATTCACCCCCTGCCACACACTCTAGCGGTGGCTTGCAGGGTACTAAAGAAACAAAAATAAATTCCCATTCTAAAAAGGGAAAGTTGGATGGTAGTATGGAAGATACAGCAGCATTTGTTTGATTTTGCGTGCAGCCAAGGTATAATTTAAAAAACCTAGGATAATTAAAAGAATTGAGGAAAGGGCAGCTTACTGCTTGGGATCCGTTTAGGTGTAGAAATAGTAGGCACGGGTATGTTGGGGTTCGGGTGATGCCATGAAGACTTAAGGATTGTAGATACAACTAGGGTGTTTTTGTATGTTTTCTGGATTTCGAGAAGGCGTTCTTCAGAGTAAATTGGGTAGTAAATATATGCTGCCGAAGATAGGAGTAGACTAGATGGATCCCTTTTGTCTGCTCATTTGACCCAAACGGCCGGTGCTGGTGCTCGGCCATCGTGGTAACATTTATGCTGCCGCCTTTTCTTCACCATTATGGCCGAACCCCTACCTCACCAATTGCCTCAGTTACCATTATCGTCCCTGAGCTTCATTTCGGTGCGAAAGCGTATTCGTTTTTACAGATAATCGGTCAATGTCACTAGAAGAGTCGCCGAAGAATATTTTTTGTCAACCATACGGCGCAAATTTGTTCCGGGGATTCCTGGAGCGATAGTTGTAGAACAGTAGCATATTAAGGAGGGGAAAAGAGTCAGCGAGGGGTGACAATATTATTAAACAAAAAGGTAGGAAGATGCGTAGTAAACAAAGAGGAGGCGAGTGATAGAATATTAGTCACCGCAATGGTATGTGGTAGGGGTTGAATACACACCAGACTAATTTTGACCCGAATATTTTTACCCCTTCTGCTGTCGGCCAATGTTATTCTGATTCCTAATCGTTCGTGGAAAAAATGACATCTTAAATCCACCTGTTATACCCTTCACCTCTCTAATTTTACTGACATGATCTCTCCTACCGCAGTAGGATGGGGGTAATCATACATTTTCAATATCACTGCTAAAGAGATATCTCCCCAATTAATGAAAGAGATTTAATCTGTAATGTAAACTTTGTTCCGTGATTGATTCTAACCCTGGCTCCTCTAATATTTCACGTTAACATGCCACCAAACAATAATGGGAAGGAAGAAGAAGACATGGTTTACGATCAATTATAGGAAATAAGTGCGGTATTTCCTGGAAGGAAAAATTTAATGGTATTTAGGGATTGGTGGGCGAAAGAAGAGATGATGGTGATGTACCCCTACCGCCTACCTTACGGTTTAGAATCAAGAAATGACCGCGGGGGGAGAGCAATTGAGTTATGCAGGAGACGGGGGTTGATCATAACAAACAGATGGTTTTGATGACGCAATAGGCGTGGAAATTACATGGAGAGTAGCCGGCGATTCAGAAAGATAACAGAGCACAGTATGGTTAGGATTAGCGTGATTAACTTGCAGTTACCCGTGAGCGGGTGTGGATTCAGTTCATAGTTTAAAACTAATGAAGGTTAACGACAGATTCAACAGGATAAATAGAGAAGACTGGAAATGAGAAGCCAAAGCATTGACCAGAACGAAAAGAAGGATTACTACTAGCATATGGATCAAATTATCAGCATGGACTGGGAGAATGGTACGAGATGGAATATGGGAACGTATAAGAAAACGGGCACCAAACGCTGCGAACGAGAGAACACGAACAGTGAATTGAGAAGGACAAGGAAACCGTGGATTGCAGACAAGTTGATTAAGAAGATAGACGAAATAAGGTAATTTAAAAATAAGAACAGATTTTGGTTCAAGAATGTATAAAGAGGTGAATAATGACCTGAGGCAGGAAAATAAAAAGCTTGGTGCAAAACGCAGTGCTAGGATAGGCAAAGTTTGCAGACGAAGAGTAAAATTGGCGCGCTGTACTAGAAGCTTAAAGCACTGTCGGGAAGTAAGATGGGGAAATCCTTGCGTTCCATCAAAGATTAGTCAGGAAAATTAACAATTGGACCGGAGAATGTTCCAGAAAAATGGAAATAATGCATACTTCTAGCGGAACTAAATAATTTTTTAAATTTTTATTTTAGTACCCTGCAATCCACCGCAAGGGTGTGTGGCAGGGGGTGAATACACTCGACTAATTTTGACCAGAGTATTGTTACCCCTACTGCGGTCGGACAATGTTATTCTGATCCCTTGTTGTTCGTGGAAAAGATGACATCTTAAATCTATCTATTTTAAACTTTATCTCTCTAATTTTATTGACATGATCTCTCCTACCGTAGTACGATGGGGGTAATAATACATTTTCAACATCACTGCTAAAGAGACGTCCTTCCAATTTGTGGAAGAGATTTAATCTATAATTTAACTTTCGCTCCGCGAGTGATTCCCTGCCTACCTGTTCTAATACAAATGGACGGAAAGGAGGATAAACGAGGAAGTGCTAGTCTTGGTACGTGGGGAGAAGTGGGCATTGTTGAGAGAAATCCAAAGGAGACAGGAAAGGAGGATGTAAAGCGTTTTGATTGGGGATGGGATGTTGAAGACTGATAGAAAGAAGTATTGGGCAGGTGTGGAAGGGGGTGAACAAGTTACCCATGTTGGATGAAATAAAGAGTCGAAGGAAGAATGTGGGATTGAAAAAGGGTTTATTGTGCTGTCAGATGTCAAGTTTTGTTTTGCAAAGAGAGGAAAAGAAATGCATCGTTATAGTGTTTTCCGTCCTGAACCTATCCAAAACATCTCTAAAACATTGATATGAAACATTTTTAGAAACTATTTTTGTTGTTCGAATAACACTTGAATATTCCTGGAGCTAGTTCTATGAGTTAGCAATTTTTAATGTATTTTTTGGCTCCGAATGTATTTAACACTCTTTCTTCATAAATAGTGACTGATACAATTGAATAATAACTCTTAAGTTAGAATTCCTCCTTAACCCTTCCCTCCACCTCGGAAAGAAATTAATGGTTAACCTTCCTCCCCACTCACCCAAAAAGCCTTATGAAATTTAAGGACGGACAAAAACTGCCTCAATTTTATCCCCGCTTCACACCTCTTTCGCCTTTCTGTGGAGATGACCTCTCAATTTTTGTTTTTTTTCTTGCAATTCTTTAGGGTGTATACAATAGAAATTTCCGCTTGATTTTTGAACTATGAGTCCGCTTAACCACGCGTCTACAGCCGCCCAGTCTGGTGCGACATTATAGATCTAAATCTACATTATACCCCGCGAGCCGCCGCAAGGGCGTGTGGCATGGGGTGTTAGGTCACCAACCGTAAAAAGGAACAATACCTCATGCAAAACAACATGGAAAATTACACCCACAGCAGCGCACACACGCATGCAAAAATCCCTTCATCCAACACTCATGCAAACACATACCACAAACCAACAAAAACTGAACCCCAGGATGCAGCACGAAAGCCATCCAACAACACGTAAGCCAGGACAGAGCAAGCAAGAATGCGAAACTCCACCACCACATGAACATGCAACGCAAAACAACAAAAAAACACACTATCCCCGAGGAGACTGTGAAAGGCGGGGAATGCGACCCAAAGTTGCATGTAGCAGGAATTTCTCCCCGCGGAGAGGGACGAGGGATTGAAAAGGAGACTTAAAAACAGATGAACAGAACACTAATGAGGTCATTCGGAAAGAATGGGTTAAGATAACGAAACGCACGAGGTTTAGTGAAAGAGCATGCATTTAAGTAGAACTAATTATTCCCTAGACGCTGAGGGTGGCAAGTATAATGTCGACTAGTATAATCCATCCCTTTGGGGGAATCCCACCACTACCGGTATATAGTTACAATTTGAGGTTGAAACGACTTGTGATTTATAGAGGTGTGCTAATGTGGTTTTTGTGGAAAGAGATGCTTACAGACTATTCTAAAACTAAATAGAGGAAATTTGATAACGCATATTTGTGATTTACAAAGAGATAGGTACACACACGTGTTTCCATTTTTTGTATTCATGTATAAATTGTTTAAATTAATTTTTACAATTTCTTTAAATATTTAAAAAATCTTCAATCAACAATATGGATTTTTTTGTTGATTTATTAATATTTTTTTAAATTATTTTTTGTTATTATTATGCGCGCCTAAAGCCTCCGTATCCCACTGCTTTGGAATAAAGGTCCCGTATCCCTGTAGTTTGGAAAGCCCTCTTCGTGAAATGCCTCACTCTTGTGCAGGGGACAAGGTTGGTAGTGGAGGCGGCAGCCATTTGCTGGGTGAGACTGATCGCAAGGAAATGATTTAGTGCCGCCAGAGTATATGGGTTCGTCGTCGATTGATTGGTAAACATCTTTGACAATTATTGCAAACATATTTGCGAAACCAACACAAAAAAAATAATGCGGCGAACGGAGTTTTCCTCTTTTCCTTGATTAAACGATTACGAGGAACTCATATCCTTGCATTATGGGAACAGATATGTCCGCAAAATATTCGCGACGAGTTTAGTTTGCATCGAGATTATACATTTTTAAAGCATTTTATGAATAAAGCATTTGGGTCACCTCCGGTTTGGTTGACGTGGATTTAATGAGAGTTGATCGATTATATTTCTATTTTAATTTATTGACTTTCGGTTTTCTTGTTTTTCTCTTTTTCGATAAAAAATGGAGCGTGACCTCATTAGTTTTGTTTGTGAACTTTTATGACACTTGCCCCAGCATGTGACATGTGAAGGAAGACTATTTGTAAATTTAAAATAACTGCGAAATGTCGAGATTGGAATCTGAGAATTCAGACAAACACCTGTTGATTTACTCAACAGTTGCGTTCATCGACACAATGAAGTTAGTTTTCTTGATGTCATAAAAGTTCATTGCGAGTGATTTAATGCCGCAATTAACCGTAAACGCTCTGAGGAGAGCGTCTCTATTGTGCGGAGAAAGGAGTGAGGACTTGCATTTGTCTGGACCCGGTAACTTTGTAGATAGCTATGAATGGAGTCAGTATACTCCGAGCTCAGATTTTGTGAATGACGAAACTATCTGTTGTCACAATCCGACGCGCTGAAATACCTTAGTCTTTCTTCCTGCCTATCTTAACTCTGTATTTTATTCTATCTGCATCTAACCTCAGGATTTTGGCCCGTATAATGCGATTTGCCTGAGATGATGTTCTGTAATTTATCTCTGATATTGCTGGATTACTCCGAGCAGTCAAAAAAATTCTGCTTCCCCAGTCCCGCAGTCGTATGCCCTATTTCTTTTCCTCGGTCAGCGATAACTTTCCTGCTTGGTGAACTCTATTGAATAGTCATACCAACCAGCGGAAATACAAGATATGTGCCTAAAATAAGTAGAATAAATCTGGGAAAAAAATTAATTGCAGATCAAATTACTAAGATTCTTCAAAATAGCACCCTTGTGCATCGATACACCGATGCCAGCACTCCTTCCAGTCGCGGTACGCTTCCTGGAAGGTGTCGTGGGGGACCTTGTTCAGGCGCCTAACCTTTGACTTTGTTCAACGTTCCAAAATGGTTGCATTTCAAGCTCCTTTTTATTCTTGGGAAGAAAAAAAAGTCCAGCGGTGCCACATCGGGGCTGTATGGCAGCTGGGGCAGCGTTGCCCCCTTTTGCTTGGTCTGATACGCGGTACTTCTAGAGGAAGGCGGTGTGGGGTGGCGCTCTGTCGTGGTGCAGCCTCCAGTAGGCGAAGATCTCATTTATGATGCGTTGCACTCTTTTCTGTAGCCTTTAGAGGACTTCCACGCAAAACCTACTGTAACCTGTCTGTCCCTTAGGCACAAACTCTCTGTTGATAACGCCTTTTGAGTCGAAACAGAAGACGAAAATAATACTACTTATTTTTGGGACAACGCTGCACAATGTGAGCAACACATTAAGAGCATTTCCGGAGCTGAATTAGAAAAAAAAACATTTAGGTTAATCACACGCACAAGGTTTGTATAAAAAGTATCGCTTATGATTTTTTCCTGACATGCATTGCCTTAAGTGCTGAATTCAGACCGTCAGTTAAGTGTGCGCATGATCGCAGATCGTATTGGTATTGATAAGATGATAGTGCACACCGTTATCACTGAAAATTTGGCGATGCGAAAGATCTGCGATAAACTCGTCCCGAAGGTCTTGACGGACGACCAAGAGCAGAGTCGATTGTCTACTTGTGGAGACCTTTTGCAACGACATCGCGACGATTTCCCAACCCCCTTGTAGTCCCAATTTGCTACCAGCAGACTATTTCCTATTCCCAAAAGAGTAATTCTCCCTCAAAGGATACCACCATCTGCCGCCACGTAAGTTTGCACGCGTGCCCTTAAGGGCCTTCCGGAATCTACCTACTTGGGAACCTTCGAGCCTTGGAAAAGCCTCTGGCAGACACTCAAAGACACTCATTTTGACGAATTTTCAAGTATTGTGGCAATGTTTGAAAGAAATCTATTTTTCCGAAACTTTTACTGATACTTCAATGCAAAATGAAAGAAAATTTAAGGAGAGGTGTTGTTTTAAGTCTATATTTCACCATTGTTAGGTCTGGAGGTTTTTGAACCCTGAGCATAACGGACCTAATTTTAGATATAAGCTATGCAGAGAGATTTGTTCCTATTGTGAATCGTAATGGACGAAGAGAAAGCGTCGCATTATTATTGGATATCTTTGGCTTAGTAGATAGTGGCAACACGAAGACTGCATGCTGGACTGAAACAATTGAATAAATGCTGAACGTTCGAGTTTGACGCGGAGGGAGAATATTTTTAGCTCCACATTATATATGTACACTACGTAGGTGAGACCAATACGAGGAGAAAATGGAAATTGATTTGTGAGCCGATCGATATAGGGAATCCTGTTTCTCGCGCTCAATCCGTGACAAAAACAGACGTTAAAAATAAATTGACCTCAAGTCTTCTTCGTTTTCAGTTCAGATAGTGTCAAGTCATACCAAACATTTAACAAAAAGAAGCCTCTGCATTCAATTTATGAGGAAACTTTACTTTGCCGGATGCTCTAGTCAGATTTTCATTCACTGCCTCCCTTTTTTCGGTTCTATTTCATAAATTCACGTTGGTTTTTCTGCCAGAAGACGCCATGATAATTAAGGTCGCATATATTATTTGGTAATCTTGCGGTTAAGGTAGGTTTTTGGATGGACATAATTACTAATTAAATAATTTGTGACCCCTAGCAAAACACAACATCCTACTCTACATCAGGTCCCTCTTTAGCTCTGAGTACTTTCTTCCTCCCTTCATCCCATCCAACATCCCTATCCTGTTCCTTCCCTTTCCTCGTTTGCCTAAATTCTCCCCTCAATTACAGTCTTCAACATCCCGCTGCCGGTCAATACCCCCTTCAGCCACTTTTCCTGCCTCCATAGGAATGCTCCCAACAAACCCCTCTCTTCGCCCACCATACCAAGTACTTCCGAGTACTTTACCGAGAGTCTTTTCTTAATATCCTTACTCAACGTCCCTGTCATCAACTCCCTCCTCCTCGTGAAAGCCTCTTTGCCTAGCGCAATTCTTCTCCTTACGTTCCTACTACTCTGACCGTGTTGGTCCAAAACACTACCGAGATGCGTAAACTGTTCTACCTGCTCTAGTTTTTGTCCTCCTATTTTAATGTTTAGCAGAGTAGCGAAATCGCACGGAGGTAATTAGTCATCAAACATCTGTAAAACGTGCGATGTGAACATATGAATTGTTTGGTGCGGAAGTAGCTCATCTGCATAATAACCCGCAAGGGCGTGTGGCGGGGGGTGTTAGGTCACCTCCCATAATTAGGAACAATACCTCATGCAAAATCAACAACATGCAAAACTACACCCACAGCAGCGTACACACTCATACAAAAATCCCATCATCCAACACTCATGAAAACGCATTCGTTTACCATAAACCAACAAATAATTGCACCCCAGGATGCAGCATGAAATCCAGGCAGCAACGCGCAAGCCAGAATATAATAAGTAAGAATGCGAATAGTTTATTCATCATTTAAAATGTACTTATAATATTAATGAATTATTGAAATTTTATAATAATGGTCAACCACATTCTTAGGAAATTGCGAGCAAAACTTATTTTTCGAAAGGGTGTAGCAGAATTGTCCCTTGCAACATCTTGATAAGCCACCCGCACTACACTAACGGACTATCATGATAATGTTTGAGGACTGGAATTGTGAAGATTTTCCCTATAATACAATTTATGAAACTTATAATTTGGCAAATCGACACCAATTATATTTAAGCTCCGCTAAGATGGAATAAGGTTTGTCAAAAGACCCACTGTGAGAAATTCCACCACCTTAGGATATGCCCTCGAGTTCCAGCTACTCATCTGGAGTTAACGGCCTCTAAAATTAAAAATAATGTAGACAATAATTAATAAAAATAATAATAAGCCGCAGTGTTAATCTACTTAAGCAATTTGCAAGGAAAAATCATTTCTCGACATGTATTATTTTATTTCCTTTCTCTCTCAGACACTCGTAAAAATTCTTTAAATGTAAATAATGAGTACCAATATTTGTTATCTACTATTCTAAAGTTTCGAGGAAGAAATTAAAAATAGTTTCGCTGTCTTGTGTTGGCACTTATTAAAACTAAATTATTTTGAACCTACAAATTACATTACTCTTTGACAGATATTATTTTCTGGGTCATAAATGCGCTATTGTGGCCACAAATATTGAACCAGGGGAAAGAACCCCAATGATCCGAAATTCAAAGTCATAATATTTACTGATAGAGTGACGTAAAAATATTATTGAGGAGGGAAACGCAAACCACCTCAATTATTAATCCCATGAAACAATGATGAGCATAGATCTGAATGTGAGTCCTGACTACTACGGGGCTCGGTCCAATTGGCTTAATGTCGTGGCCGGCAGCGGGAAAGGCTAGGCGTCAGCGGTCGTCATCGCACGAAATCCTTGCAAAGCGAAATCAGAAGACACAGAAGAGGACCGAACCAGTTATAGTAGGGCCTTGGACATATTCGGACGATTATGAGGAAATGGAAAATTAGAAAGTATAAAATGAGAGATGGATAGAGGAAATACAGATGTTCTGGGCTGTGTGAGGTGAGATGGAAGGGTAGCAAGTGGCAGTAGTTGAGTAATATAGAGTAGAGGGGAGGAGGGATTGAGAGGGGTGGGAATAATATTGAGGAATAAGTTAGGAAGAAGCATAGTAAATATAGAGTAGTAGTAGTTTTGAGGGGAGGCGACCGACAGCTAAGGTCATTTGCGCCATAGGGGATGGATAGGAAAGGATGAAGGGTGGAGAGAAACCCGGCGTCGGCATTAGCCTACTCTTTACGAAAGGCGCCAAGGGGTCCGCAGTTTAACGTCCCATCCGACGGACGGCGTACTCACTCAAAGTGTCCTCCACAAAGCACCTCAAGTAGGGATCGAGATACCTCTGAAAAATATTCAACACCGCCGGGATTTGAACCCGCGCCCTCATGGTGGGAAGCCAGTACGTTAGCCCCCGCACCATCTCGATCCCCCGTAAATATAGAGCGAGTGATAGAATACTATTAGTTGAAAGAAAAGCTGAACCAACGAACTTGATCATTGTGACGGTCCACATGCCATCAAGAAATCATTGGGAGAAAGGAAGTAGGACATAATTGCTGGTGCTCCTGGGAGGAAATATCTGTTAGTAATGGGGGACTGGAACGCGACGGTGAATGAAGGAAGAAATGGTAGTTAGGTAATGGACTGTGGTTTAGGGACGAGAAATGACCGCGGGGATAAGGCAATGGAGTTCTGCAGAAGAAGGGTTAATCACAACGAACACATGATTTAGATACCACAAAACGCGTAGGTTCGTACACACGGAAAATGCACTTGGATTTAGGAAAATATCGGACAACATCATGGTTAGACCCAATTTAACGGAAGAGCGTGGGGATCGGTATGTTGGGGTGGCTAACGTACTTGTCTCCCACACAGAGGGCCCGGGTTCGAATCCCGACGGCGGCAGATATTTTTCAGTGGTACACAGATCCTTACTTTAGGTGACTTGTGGAGGTCACTTACAGTGCGTATGCCGTCCGTTTCCCCTCATCCTTTCATGTCCATCTCTATTGGCGTAAATAACCATAACTGTCGGTCGTTTCCCCTAACATACGTACTACCGCTACTAGGAATAGTGTGATTAATTCGCACAGTTTCTTGGGAGCGGATATTCATGTAATATTTAATATTAATGAAGTGTAAAGTCTAGAAGAGAAAACGAAGAAGGTAGTTGAGGAAATGAGATGTAAAGGCATTTGCAAAGACGAATAGAAAGGACTAGTAGTGGGACGAAGAGAAAATAATATGCGAGAAGGGAGACGGGCACAAGAGTAGAAAAATGGGAGAGTATGAAAATGGGGATGTTAAAAGCTACAAACGACACTACAGGAGCAGTATATAGGAGAAGGACAAAGAAACTATGGAATACAGACGAAACAATGACCAAGATAGTGGGGAGAAGGAAAGGGAATAATGTAAACACTAGAGTTAGGTACAAGAGAGTAAAAATAGTTGAATAATGAACTGAGGCGGAAAACTGATCCGGTGAAAGAAGTGTGATGGAAGATACAGTGTGAAGATATATGAGATTTGAAAGGGAAGGGTTGAAATTGGTACAGGAAGCTGAAAGTTCTGTTTTGAAATAAGAAGGGAAAGCCCATTCATTGATAAGCTATTGTATTTTAATCAGGTTTAGTTAATCAGTCAGTCAAGGGGTTGCAAGCATTTCTGAGCACATTAGAATGTCGATATTTTAAATGTGGCATGAGTATTAGTGTAAAAAACAAAGGTTATGCGGTTTTCGAGTAAGAAAAAATGAAAGTTAAAAATTAAAATTAGGATATGAATAACTGAACAGGTTGAACAGTTTATCTATCTCGGATGTGCTTTGGACCAAAATGTTCGAAGTATTAAGGACATAAGAAGAAGAATTGCGTTAGGTGAAGAATCTTTCACTAGAATTAACAGGGAATTGATGACAGGGACATTGAGTCAGGATGCTTAGAACGCCTTGCCAAAACTTACAGGGTTCGTCCGGAAAATAAATGTACTGATTTTTTCCCGCCGCTCCAGGCGCGCCCAGCACCGCTCTGACGGGCTGCGATTGGAGGGGGGTATGTTGGCAAGCGACGCTGAAAAAGGCAGTCGGCTCTGAGCTGTGGTGTAGTGAGGAGCTCTGTTAACGCGAACCTCCACGCTCGACCCACGTCACGGAACTTGATGCCGAAGTTTTTGGAGCAGCGTTATTCCATCAAATTTGCGGTAAAGCTTGGGAAATCGTCTACCGAAACTGTCGGTATGATTAACCAGGCTTACGGGGAGTCAGCCATGTCCAGAAACATGATCTTTCGGTGGCACAAGATGTTCGTGGAGGGCAGAGAAGAGGTCGACGACGAGTCTTCGAGAGGTTCCCGATGATGCCTTCGCGGGAGCGTTCCAGGAATGGGAACGCCGCTGGAACAAGTGTATCGACTCACAAGGGTCCTATTTTGAGGAATATTAGCTTAAGATATGTAAAAGTGTGATAAATTTTTTTTCCTGAGCTCAGTACACTTATTTTCCGGACGAACCCTGTAGTAATGGGGCGTGGTTTTGTATGACGCAGAAACATTTTCATTGAAGCAAGACGATAGGCGTAGATTGTGGAGGCTTTTGAAGTGTAGTTGTGGAGAAGGATGAATTGATGGAAAGGAAAATGAACGCGGTACTAGATATGATGGGTGGGTTGGGGAGATGATTGTTGGGAGATAGGAGGCAGCAAAAATGGATGTAGGACAGTTTGATTGGCGATGAGATGCTGAAGACTGTGATAGAGTGGGAATGTTAGGCAAGCGAGAAAGGGTTAGGGTGGGGATTGGAATGTTGAACGGAATGGAAGACGTTTGTGGAATCAAAAAAGAGCTTAATTTAGTGCAGGGTAGCGAGGTTTTTCGTTGGGATAGGCAAGGGGATGTAATTTTACACCGTTGTATAGTCTGTTAAAATCGAAAATTTACATTATTTTTTTCATCATTATTTTATTTGTATATCCCCTGCCAGCCACCGATGGGGTGTGTCCATTAAATATCAGAATGTCAATAATAATTAATTATCATTAAGTTATGAATGCCAAAATGTAGCAAAAATTATACAAGTAACTGAAAATTACACCTCAACATTAAAGAATGCTTCCAAAAGATATTTTCGCCGTAAATTCTATTGATTTTTTCGTCGGTAAAAAAATTTTTTTTTCACGAACACCGTGTATTGCATTGCTAATAATTTGGACGGCAGTGCGTTAGTGTTCACACGATCATTTCCGACATAAAATTACCAACTTTTTTATCAGATGATATCGTACTAGAATTTGCATCAATCATGAATCGTAAATTGTGCAATTTGTGCTTATGCAATACTTTTTAGTCTTAATCGCATTCGCCAAAATGCGTGGCCATGTTCTTCGGAACAGAATGAGTTTTCTTCGGCCCCGTCAGTGTTGAGGAGTTTCCCGAGCTGGTTGGAAATCGATGCGCGAAATTTTTGGACCAAGAGAAGTTTGCCTCCAAATTCGCTAGGGTCGCGACGGAACGTAGTTGCCCTTTTTAGCCGTAAGATGGGTCTCTGTCATCATCGGGGGTGGCGCCGCGGTTCGGAGATCTGGAAAAGGATGTATCGAAGGCAGTCGCGTGCGATCGTCCCCGCTGTTCACACACGAAGTCATCTACGCTCTCTCTCTCTCTTCTGTCTCCTTCCCACCCCATTCCTCCCCCATCCTGTGTGTGTTCACCACCGCTGCTACTGCATTCTCCCTTCCCCAGGTGCTGCGCGCGTGTGTTCTCCGGTGTGCACACAGACGGCGATGACGGGGCGGCGCCAGTGAGACAGGGGTTCGCCAGGCACGCCCCTGGCCGCCTCCGCCGAGACATCCTCCCCCTCCGCCGCGGAGTGCGTGAGCGGCTCCCTCCGGCCGACGGCGAAGGGTATCCTAAATCCCCGCCGGGGGACTTGAATCCGAGGGAGAAAAAAATCCATTTCTCGTGGCCCTGGTGTGAGTGAATGAGTGACGAAGTGGTGTGTTTTTCTGCCGGCCCTGGAAGCGCCCACTAGGCCCGTACGGATACCTTGGCGCGGCGCTCCGGAGAGGGGTAAGTCATCAGTCGATCCCTGCCCTAGTGCCCCCCCCCCCTGGTAGCATCAGGCTAGGCGAGGGTAGAGGGTTCCCCCCTCTATTCCCACACCTCCCACGTTCCTTAGCCCCCCCCCCCGTGGGCTCTCTCGTAAGGCAAGAACCAAAATGGAAGAAACCCTTTAACTTCGTCGACTTATATCTTCGGTGCGGTCAGAAACTCCCAGCACCCGCACTCTTTTAACCTGGGGGTTTTTGACTTTGCCATCATGTCCCAACGAACGGGAAAAAATCCCCATACGCGGTAATATATTTTTAGCGGAAATATTATGTCACAGGCTGGAAGCACTGGTTTCACTCTGTACTACTTTCCCCAAAATCGCATGCAGAGTGACAAGTGACTATTCATGGGTGTGGTAATAATTTTACAATTCAGAGTAGTAAGCTTTCGAAATGGAGTTTTCAATGGGTGTATAGGAGGATGGATTGGCGATTAAATTCACGCTATGCGTTTCGGAAGCCATTGCTAATAGAAATACCGAAGACTTCATCCTAATGGACTAACAAAGCATGAAATAGAAGCCACTGACGAATAATTCGAAAAAAATTGGTTGTCCCATCGGAAAATTTCAAATAATTATGATTTTCATTGTTGCCGACTTATGTGGTTTCCCCTGCGCCCGTTGACACATTTGTGAGATGGTCGAATCGCTCTAAAACACGGGAATCCCAGTGCTTTTGAAGAGGGAATATCGCACGGAATGGAATCGTATCGAAAGTTTGGACGGGCTGATGTCTTTGGTTGAGAATTGGGGCAAGTATTAGTGCCAGGGTTCGGCGCTGTGTTCGCAAGTCAGCCATCCCACGATGGACGGCGTCCATTATTGCAAACCATTGTTTCGTCAGCATCCACCCCATCTCCTCCCTTCCCCATCCTGCGTCTTCATAGACCAACACACGCTTCCTCCTCCATCCCGAACGGCCGCTGTTGCGAGTCTGCATCTTTATTATTGTCACGATCCGTCGCGTGAGATTTTTCACGTGTTAATATAGTTGGCAATAATATTTAATTGGATTTAAGCTTGGGATCAGGCATGAGTGGGGCAATTTTAGTGTTGATCTCCTCGCGTTTGTTCCTCAGTATCCGGCGACGGGAGCCGCGTGCTCCTCCATCACGGTGGGGAGCGAACAAGAGACTTTCTTGTGTGCGTGCGGGGGCGAAGTTGCCTGCTTCCGTGGAGGCGGATTCCTCCTCCGCCCCCCCCTCACTCCCCGTCTATCGATTGCCGGCCCTCGTCCGTGAGCGAGCACCACCACGCCGCTCCGCCCACGCCAGCCCGTAATAATTTCATATATTCTATCGTTGTTCATATTTTTACATACTTATTTGGACGTTTCTTGCGAATGCATAAAAAATTGTTTGGTATTATCTTTAGCCAATGACAAGATAACTTGATCGATTCCTACTTGAAAATGTTCCGAGTAGCGCAGTCTGGGATTGCTCAAAGAGCATTATTTTTAAAACCCTGAAGGAACGCCCGAATTTTAAGGAGTTTTGGTCGTGTGATACTAGAATGATTTTCTATCGGTGTAAATTTAAATTTTATCTCCATCTCATTGTTTATTCTAACTCGTGTTTCAACAAATGCAATTGTTGTTAGAAACAATGCTTTGGATGAATAATAAGGGGCCAAATAAATTATGAAAGGTACAAATCTAATCTGAATAATGATTAAGTTTATCATTTTTGGTGACTGAGATGTATTTTTGAGTTTTGAATCATGGTCTCACTACAGTAGGTAATGCTTGAGGCTGGATTTGATGGAAAAGTTCCAGCATTTCGACTACCACAGTTTTTTATATCGAGAGATATTACATTTGATTAGGATTGTTGGGCGGAATGAAGAGAGGCAGAAAATATGCGGGGTCGAATTAGGGTTCTCTGTAATGCATTTTTTCACTTTGTGTCGTAATTAGGCGAGGCTTAGCAACTTAGCCGTTGTTAGTCTTTGTGTCGAGCCATAACCTACCTTAATTGCAGAATGACATTAATAATTATAAACAAAGCACGTGATTACACGAATTTTAATTATAAATACGTTGCTGTTTGAGTTGTAAGAGTTGTAATTTAAACGCAAAACGGTCTCAAAAAAGGAATTTATGTTGCCGCACCCTGTATTAACTATGCATGGCTTATCAGTTTTACGGGGGTGATACAGCGGACGTTAATCGGATGGAGCAACGAGTTTGACCTGGTTAGCGTGGTCCTACTGCAGCATTTCCGCTTACTGTTTCGCCGTTAAAAGAGGAGCCGAACATAGTTATCACGCAAGCGACGTTCTAATAACTTCCATAACTAATGCCTCCGAAACGTGATTCGGTCTTGAGGTGTCGGTATACCTATTCCTTAAAGAGGAAAGCAACAGTTTGAAAGGTTAACACTCAAAAGTTTAAATTAAAAGAAAATCACTAGATCAGATGCAACAGTTCACATATTTATGATGCGATTTGGACGAAAGTTGTGTCAAGGCAGTAGGGTCATGAGAAGGATTTCAGGAAAGAAGCCTCTTCAAGGGTTCGGGAGCCAACTGCTGATAGGGACATGGAGCAAAGATGTAAGATATTATTAGTGATTAATTATCACAGTGTTTTGGAAAAAGATCAATTCCCACCCGTACGCCTACTGAATTGGGAACACCGAAATGGAATGCGTAGATTCAATTAAATACCTAGGCCTTACCCTCACTCACGATCGCTCCTGGGCGAAACACATACGGGGAATATGTTGACAAGCTAACAAAAAATTAGGATTTATTAGAAGGGTACTAGGTAAATTAGATGGAAAGGTCAAAGAGAAATATTTTCTATAGTTGGTTAAGGCCTCATAGAATATGCTTCAAGTACATGGAATCCTCACCGAATTAATTACCGAATTGAATCGCGTACAGCGTAGATGAGCTAGATTTGTAAAATTTTGTTATGATAAACTTAGAAGCGTATCAAAATTATTAGGGGAGCTAGATTGGAATCTCTCACGGAGCGAAGGTTAAATTACAGATTAAATCTCCTGCATAAATTGGAAGGACGTCTCTTTAGCAGTGATGTTGAAAATGTATTATTAACCCCTTCGTACTACGATAGGAGAGAACATGGTAGTAAAATTAGAGAGGTTAAGTGTAGAACAGATAGATTTAAGATATTATTTTTTCCATGAACGATAGGGGATCATAATAACGTTGTCCGAACACGGTAGGGTCATATTCGGGTCAAAATTATTCTGGTGTGTATTCACCCCCTGCCACACACCCCAGCGGTGACTTGCAGGGTACAAAAAAATTATGATTGCTATTATTTGGTAGACTACCGTTTAAGGTAAGGTGTGGATGGACTGACTGATTGCCGAGTGTCTGATTGTGTCTTGCTAGGTGAGGCATAGAAGTTTATTGGCAATCAGTCAGTCCATTTACCCCTTAAACGGTAGTCTACGAAATAATAGCAATCATAATTTTTTATTTACCCTGCAAGCCACCGCCAGGGTGTGTGGCAGGGGGTGAATACAGACAGACTAATTTTGACC
This sequence comes from Hetaerina americana, assembly GCF_022747635.1. Taxonomy (NCBI): domain Eukaryota; kingdom Metazoa; phylum Arthropoda; class Insecta; order Odonata; family Calopterygidae; genus Hetaerina; species Hetaerina americana. The sequence continues at coordinate 67,565 of NW_027287073.1, read as the reverse complement.
CTACCGTGTTCGGACAGTGCTATTCTGATCCCTTATCATTCGTGGAAAAATGAAATCTTAAATCCATCTCTTCTACACTTAATCTCTCTAATTTTACTGACATGATCTCTCCTACCATAGTACTATGGGGGTAATAATGCATTTTCAACATCACCGCCAAAGAGACAACTTACCAATTTATACGAGAGCTTCAATCTGTAATTTAACCTTTGCTCCGCGAGGGATTCCCAGCCTAGCTGTTCTAATATTTTAGATACGCTAATAAGCTCATCATAATAACGATTTACAAATCTAGCTCCTCTACGCTGCACGCGATCCAATTCGGAAATTAATCCAACTTCGTGAGGATCCCATGTACTAGAAGCATATTCTAAATGAGGCCTAACCAACGGCAGGTAACTTTTCTCTTTGACCGTTTCATCTAATTACCTAGTACTCTTCCGATAAATCCTAATTTTTTGTTAGCTTGTCCACATATTCCCCGTATGTGTTTCACGAGGAGAGATCGTGAGTTAGGGTAACGCTTTGGTATTTAATTGAGTCTACATATTCCATTTCGGTGTTTCCAATGCAGAAGGCGTTCGGATGGGAACTGCTCTTTTTTCCAAAACTTCATCACTGCGCACTTTTTTAAGTTTAATTCTAATTGCAAGTGTCGTACCTGCGTTGGATAGCATTAAGGTAAAGCTATTGTGATAGTGATAAAGCTACTGTGTCCTCAGGATTACTTATATCACGGTAAACCACTGCATCGTCGGCAGTGTTTTACCGTGATATCCGTGATCCTGTGGACAGAGCAGCTATTCATTAGTTAGTATAGTAAATATACACTTCGGCCTTTAATCCAATCCCTAATTTGGCAATCACTTTTTACGTAGTCTTCGGGAAGTATTTGGCCCCTGGAAATTGCAATGGGGACCGTTCAATATGCGCCTTCCTCAAATTGAGACGATTGCGATAATTTAGCGCGTCCGTGTGGAGAACATGAACCCGCGTTGAAAGTGCACGTCACTCCCTCTGTCTGCCAACAAATGCGTTTCGAAATCCTCGTGGAGATAGTCGTCCCAGGGTGGCCGCTGACCTTGAGGAACCCTGATGAAGTCATGGAATTTAATTAAGAGCGTAAAGGTCAGGAGAAATTATGGGAAGTTTTTTTTTTGGAATTAGCGCGAAAATTTATGTTGCGTCAAGATGTACAGAGAATTGAAAATAGTCTATCAGCCGAATTCCCGTCTGTGAGTAATCATCCGTGTCTATGTATCATGCTGAAAAACCCTCGTTCATTATTCAAGATACGATCTCTTGAAAAGGGTACAGGTTGGGTTTAAAAATATACTTGTTTGCCTATTATAGGTTATAATAAAAGGGTCTGCCCACTGGTCATCATTCTCGTGTGGCTCCGCCTTTTTCCTGCCTTCCTTCCCAAATTCTTCACTCCTCCTCCAACTCAAATTCAAAATTCAAAAAGGTGTTTATTTATCCAGGTTGTTGTACATAACATTTATAAGCAACAAATAACAAATAACAGGTAACAATGTAACAGTATATATAAAAACAGTAAGTTGTACAACAAACAAGGAAGCCCTGTTTTAGGCTGTGCGCCTCTTCAGGGTCTCAGCACTGCCCAGCTTATATAGCTAGTCATTTGTAATACATGTATGGGATGAAACCAACAGGGATATCGTAATAGCATATGTAATAAGTTTTATGGTGGCTTAAAGCTTGTATATTTCCTGTAGTAACTTAAAAAAAATTATCAGTTCCTGTGGAAAAAGAAAGGACGTGGAAATTTCATGTATATCTCTGAAAAGGGTCCGCCCATAAATTACTTAGGGTTATTTTCGGTGTTTTTTTTAACTCTCACCTCTTTGTGAGGATCTGTTAGATATGAATCTCCCCTTTCTTTTCCTTTTTACGTAATTACCTTCGCTATCATTAATATATCAGTCGGGCACCTTTTTCTGAAAAACAAAAAAAGTGTATTTATGTTGGAGAAAGCGTGTTTCACTACGGTTAACTAGGGATCATTTTAAATGCGTATTTTTTACCGAAGGTGATGAGTGACTTATTACTATTTTTTATTTAGTTGGTACAAGACTGCTTACGTACAGTGAGATGAAACAAATTTTGCCAAACTCTTTCATCAACATCAGTATTTCAATTCTGCGATTGGTTTACTACAGCCCTCCAATCTTCTCTGTTCGTTGTCAATTCCCTCACCCCCTGATTGTTTCTCCGTTACACGTCCTTAATTTGTCATTTGTACCTGTCTCATGGTCTTCCTCGCGGAAACTTCCCTACAATTTTTCCTTCTATTTTTATTTTTCTAGCTAGTCCATTGTGCCCAAAGATGTGTCCAATCCATCAAGTTCATCTAGGCGTTGAGTTCTCCATATGGTCCTTTCGTACTACGCTCTTCTATATTCTTTCTAGTTCCTCAATTTGTCAGTCCATTTAATCTTTAGTAATCTCCTCTAACAACCTTTTCAAAGGCACCCATTCATCGCTACGTCCACTTTTCCCAAGTTCCATGTCTTTTTTGCAACCTCAGGTTCTTTAATCCTAGTAGTTGTATCTTCTTGATGGATGAACGCTTTCTTAGCTAGACTTATTCTTCACTTGATATCGGTCGAACGTTTTCCATTCCAAGTTAAAGTATTAACAACGTAGATGACACAACTTGTTCTTGTTAGGCTAATACAATTGTGATATCTGCTTACAGCTAGTAGAAATAGATTTAGGGGAGGCGATCGACAGCGGAGGTTATTTGCGCCATTCGGGCTGGATATGAAAGGAGGAGGGGTGGAGAGAAATCCGGCGTCGGCATTAGCCTACGCTATGCCACTAAAGGGTCCACAGTTAAACGTCTCGTCCGATGGACGGCGTACTCACTCAAAGTGGTCTCCATAAAGGATTTAGGGATCGGAATACCATAGATAAGTATGTGCTTTCCCCAGGATTCGAACCAGGGCCGTCTGACTAGGAAGCCAGTACGCTAGCCACCGCACTATCCCGATCCTCTTACTTGAAGCTTCTCTTTTCCATTCACAAGGCTGTGAGTTCTCTTCTTGTTGATCTTCATAAAATATTCCCTTTCAGTACTTTATCCATAATATTCAGGGCTGCTTGGAGGTTCTCTCGAGGTAATGCTATTACTGCGATATCATCTGCATACAGGAGCATGCTAATTTCTTCCTCATTCACCTTTACTCCTTCGATGTCTAATTCTTCTGTCTCCTCTATTACATATTCCATGTATGCTTTGAGTAGTGCTGGCGAGTTTTGCTGGTAGATAAATGCTTAAATAATTAAGAAGCAGTAATTTAATTTGTGAGGATTTGCAAAGTGCGTTATTTGGTGTTCAAACATAATGATGATTATTTCTTCATAAACTATGGCTTAAATGATTCAATTGTAAACCAAAATTAAGATTCCTGATTCCTAATGGAAACGTACTGAAATGGCCCACCCCCCAGCCGAAAAACTTACGTAATTTTGGGGCCATCCCCTAATAATTGGATAAGTTTGGGTTATTTTTTTGTCAAACCCAGTGGCTACCGAGAGAAGCTCTCCGTTTCAGCATTTAATTCCGAGGGGGTCGTTCACGCGGTTCCCCAGGGGGCCGTCTCCATCGCCCGCCCCTCTACGTCCCCCCCTCGGTCGCCCAGTCTCCTTCTCCCGGCCAATTGGGTGGGGGAGTGGCTTCCCGGGTCGGATCCGAGGGGTTTGGGCCGAGCCGTCTGTATCGCGTGCATTGGATGGGTCTTCCTGGGAATGGTGGCGCACCAAGGGGGAAACCGAAGTTCCCCACCCCCTTGGTTTCGCCACGTGGGCCTTGGCGGTTCACCTAAGTGGGGCTGAGCTCTTTAAACCCCCAATACCCTCCATCTCATCCACCTATCGATGACATCGAGAGGGGGAGGGGAGTCACCATGTGGCGTCTTCGGGGAAGGTGCCATGGTGCTGGTGCTTGAGGGGCGTGGTGCGACCCAACAGCTCACAGATTGGCAGAAAGGTGCTCGGAATACATGATGTTGTCTGTTCAACGGCTCATGCCAATTTTTAAGCCTCTTCTACGAGTTTGACTTAAGGTGTGTGTTTTAGTATATCTCTTACGCATACGAGCGCTACAGCGCTACGTAGAACGTTGAACAATGGATGGAACTTCGAGGAGTTAAACGAAAATATAGCCTATAAATTCAATGAATCTTTTCCACAGTATCCTTTTACCAGATATTTAGAGGATTAAGTCTCGGAGTGACTAACGGGGTGTGTTCAGAGAGTAACGGAAATTTTGTAATTTCGCAGTGTGCACAGTTCACTGTGAGCTCTTACCGCAAGGTCAAACGATCAATAAAGAGTACTACTACTACAAGTACAACGCTGTTTGTGTGAAGCAATACGAAACAAACTCCCGTATTTTTTTACATATGCCCTGTAATGATGTGTGGCGAAACAATTCATGTCATTCGCACCATCCTGCTCACTATGCTTCTTCGTGTAGTTTTGGCCAAAAAGAGTACTGTAATGATGTTCCAGCCTCAATGTTCGCCAGACATGACCCCGTGCGACTTTTTCTGTTCCCAAAAATAAAGAGAACCTTAAAGGGCCGTCGTTTTACAGGCATAGATGTGATTAAAAATGCATAGCTGAGATGGAGCCAAAAGCTATACCAAAGATCGAGTTCCAGAAGTGTTTCGAGGTTTGGGAAAAAGCACTGATATAAGTGTATAATATCTTATTTATTTATTTATATATCCTGCAAGCCACCGCTAGGGTGTGTGACAGGGGGTGAAATTCACTCCAGAATAATTTTACCCGAGCATGACCCTCCCGCGGTCGAACAATGTTATTATATTCGCTATCGTTCGTGGAAAAAAATGTGGACTACTTCGAAGGGGATAACATTAATATAGACGGAGAAATAAAATTCTTTCAGAAACACCCGTTATTATTTTAACACATCGCGTATAATTTTTTGTTGCTGACTCAGAGAATTGTAGCGAGAACACAAGTTATTTTTGGACTCATTTATATTTTTAATAAGTGGAAGATAAAAATGAGTGGAATCGATAAATCTAGGAGATATTTTTTGTTATGTCATTCATTAATATTTTTAGTGTTAAATCCATGTCCAACGTTATTTTTGTCTTAAATAATGTTCCTTCACGTTCCTCCAAGTACCTTCACGGGAGGTCGTGCATATTTTTTTACTTAACCATAAAAAACAGTTGACTTTTTAAGATTCGCGTATGTCGTCCTGGATACTCCATTTCCTGGACGAGGAACCTAACGGGCAGTTTCAGCGGCCTGGTGGCGAAGGTGGTTGAAATGAGGCGTGGAAGGCTGTTGATGTGTATATATAAGAGGATCCGAAGAAATATTTCGTAGGGCTTTAGAACCCAGGATGGCGGTCGAGTAAAGTTAGTCTAATGGCGCGTTCACGGAAACGAAGTCGGTTTTACGCCCCTCTGCTCCCTGTCGCCTCGTATTACTTGTCATTCGCCGCGTCCCATCTGTGGCGTACTCGTGGCCAGAACACTGGGCATATGCGGCAAGCCATGAGTATCCCTATCGGAGAGAGAGAGTCATATCAGCCAAACAAGCATGAATATCCTTATCATACGAGGGTCATCCGGAAAGTAGTACCCGTTCGTGAAATAAAGACACAAAAGTAAATATTAACAAACATAAAAAATTTTATTTGAAAGAAGATACTTTAAACTACTTCTCAACATAATCTCCAAGCAAATTAAGGCATTTGTCATAACGTGTGACAAGTTTCTGTATTCCTGCTGCATAGTCCTTCGCCGCCAGCTCATTGAGATACGCGAGGGACCCATCTTGCACAAATTTTTGCATAATGCAGATGGTGTTTAACAATTTCATGAACAATTGTTCGAGAAACATTGGGAAAATGCTCACAGATGTCATCAATTGTGACGCGCCGATCGTTCCTCACGAATTCGTCAACTGAGCTCACCAGTTGGTCTGTAATGACAGACGGTCTCCCCGAACGCTCATCGTCGTGTGTGTTCCCCCTCCCCATGTTGAAGTTGCGACACCACCGCCGAACAGACGACTTGTCCATTACATTGTCTCCATACACCTCCTTTAATTGGCGATGAATATCACATGGGCGAACGTTTCTTGCATTGAGGAATTTAATCACTGCCCTCACTTCACAACTGGCGGCGTTCTCAATTTTTTTAAACATTGTAAACAATCACAGAAACAACACAGGCAATGCTAGCGTCACGCAACTTGGCTCAGAGAAGGCAGACAAGCCACTGAAGCTATCTGACCTCGTCCAGCGGCTACTCGCGTCGTCAGCACTTCATGCGGCACGAACGGGTACTACTTTCTGGATGACCCTCGTACAATGCCATGGAATTCCTTCCTCCCTTTCACCCATCTCACGCCTACCCCGGTGGCGGCGGGGTAACGTCCTCGCCTACCAACCCAGAGGTCGCGGGTTTGATTCCCGCATTGGTGCATTTTCCTCCATCTAGGGCTTGGATTTATGTAATTGTCTTCGATTTGGTGTCTGCAATGTAAGGGTTAGGTGGAAGAATGGACCATATAAGTCTCAACCTCGCCCAATTAAGTCGATAAATAAATAAATTCTTCAAAATATTGTAATTTCACTGGTGCTATTCACAGAAAATTGTTGTTTTACGATAGTTGAGGCCTTTGTGTAAATTCTGTCGCCAGTTTACGCAATAAATCTCGTAACATATACACGGACGTCATTCGGAAAATGGTCGAAACTTAAAAATGGTCCACCAGGAGGGAAGAAAAAGATTGACACATTGAACGGAATGTAGTTATGTAGAGTTTATGCGGAATTGAAGTACACTTTAATGTAGTGTGGAGTATCAAGATCAGTCTAGTTTTTCATACGTAACTTATCTTGAACGCCAGACGAGCAATAATAAACGGACATAAATTAATATGTCCAGCGATTTGGAAGACTAAGGAAATTTCAGCATTTTTGCTAAAAAACTGGAAAAGACCGGAAAAGAAAACTATTTATTCTTCCTCGTACATTTTATTATGCACGACCTAGGTTTCGACTTACAAACTCATCATCAGTTATTTATTTATACATACCCTGCAAGCCACCGCCAAGGTATGTGGCAGGGGGAGAATACACACCAGAATAATTTTACCCGAACATGACCCTACCCTGGTCGAACAATGTTATTATGATTCCCTATCGTTCGTGGAAAAAATGAAATCTTAAATCTATCTATTCTACACTTAATCTCTCTAATTTTATTAGCATGATCTCTCCTACCGTATTACGATGGGAGTGATAATATATTTAATAATAACACAAGTTAATTTAATTATATTTATTTATTTTTCCTCTCTAATTTCCCTAAACCAAGGTCGTGCCTAATAAAATGTGTGTGTAATAAAAAAGTATTTTCATTTCCGATTCCACAAAGTGACACCTTAAACCATTCTACTGGAAAATATTACTATTAAGGCCGATGTGTTTGGGCATGCTGAAACCTTCAATGAACTTCTCTGTTTGGCCTGCGCACTGTTCATGACGTGATATTCAATGGCAGCCGGTTAAAGTTAAGTCTGTTAAGTAATTTAATCATAGAGTCCGGAAAGCGCGCGTCATAAGTAAGGACTTCCATCAAAGGAAGCCGTTGAGAAGGCCTCGAATGGCAATGAATGAAAGAAAATAAGAGGGAGCCTTGAAAGGGAGATGTCTGCAAGCCAAGAAGGATAAACTTATCGAAAGGACAGAAGGAGAAGTTACTCAAATTGATGAAATGGTTCATTCATGAAAAAGGGTGTTGCCAGTGTGAAAGTGATACTTATGATCCTCTTGTCGATTGCTTGGGCGTATTTAAAGAGTCAAGTTTATTTTATTCGTGTTCAAGTGTTATTTTATTTTTATATATCCTGCAAGCCATCGCCAGGGTGTGTGGCAGGGGGTGAATACACAACAGAATAATTTTCACCCGGACATGACCCTACCTGGGTTGAACCATGTTATAATGATCCCCTATCGTTCGTGGAAAAAAATGACATATTTAATATTTCTGTTTTACATTTAATCTCTCTAATTTTATTGACTTGATCTCTCCAACCGTAGTACGATGGGGGTAATAATACATTTTCAACATTGTGCGAAAGAGACCTCCTTCCAATTAATGCAAGAGCTTCAATCCGTGATTTAATCTTCGCTCCGTGAGTGATTCCCAGCCTAGCTGCTCTCATATTTTGGATACGCTACTAAGTTTATCATAACAACGTTTTACAAATCTAGCTCCACTACGCTGCACGCGATCCAATTTGGCAATCAATCTAACTTCGTGAGGATCCCACGTACTAGAAACATATTCTAAATGAGGCCTAACCAACGACCGATAACATTTCTTTTTGACCTTTTCATCACATTTACCAAGTACTCGTCTAATAAATACTAATTAGAGGTGTTGCGCCAGGTCAGCTATTCGTTCATTTGACCAAGTTTCAAATTCTAGTTCCTCACCAGAACTAGTGTGCACCCAAAATGTTCACCTTTGTAGTTTGTTTCTATATTCTTTTGTATTAATTCTGTCGACAAGTAAGTAACCCTTTCTCGAGAAGAAATTTCGGTCTGCTAATTCCTGTAAAATTGTTCCTTGAATTTGTTATGGAATTACTTTTGTTGTTTCAATAAAACTGAGATGAAGTCAATGGAATTCCTCTCCTTATATTTCATTACATATGTATGCCTTACCAAAATGTGATTTTTATTTGAATCGTGTTACTCAAAAGTCGGCTGGAATTTGAATGGCTCATTACCCTGGTAAAACGCGAAGTTCTCTCTGGAAAACATGCTAAACTCAGGGAAGGTTCATATTCGCTGAATATCCTGGTTCATTCTTCATATTTGCCCTTGCTTCATGTTACACGGTCGGATTCCTGAGCGTGTTAGACGAGCCTTTTCTGTTCTCCTCATTGGCCACGAGGGCGTGTGGATAGATGGCTCCAATGTGCGGGTGTGGGTGAGGGGTGGGTTGGTAGCGTGGCGTGGTGTGGTGGGGCTTCCTCGACTTGATGTGAGGTCATCAGTCACTTTGGGGCCACCGCGCGCCAGCTGCATCATCCGCGACATTCATCACACACAGCCATCTTTATTTGACCTAATTATAAACAGACTGCGAGAGAAACATCCCTCTATCAAATACAGCGCGTATATGTGTACCATCATCGTCACTGCTATCCTCGAATTGAATTGATGAAGTACATATCGTGTCGTACGCAAAACAGGGCAATGAAGATTTGCTTCGGAAATGCTATACAAGGGATATTTTTGGACACTCATAAACTGTTTTAACTGACTTGATCAGAAAATCGCAATCATATAAATACATACATGGTACATATTCACATACATGGTATATATATATAGTTACATCTGTGTATATATATATATATATATATATATATATATATATATATATATATATATAAACACAGATGTAGCTTTTTAGAATACTGATTCTGAAGACGACAGCCGAGCTGTCGAAACGTCAAATAACAAATTGTGAGTGTCCTTTCTTTGTGTCTCTATATTCTAAAAATCTACATCTGTGTTTTTATATATTTGTGCGTCGCCGAAGAGCGTTCCATTTCGAAGATATAAGTATATATATATATATATATATATATATATATATATATATATATATATATATCTGTTCTACACTTAATATCTATAATTGTTTTGACATGATCTCTCCTACCGCAGTACAATGGGGGTAATAATACATTTTCAACATCCTTGCTAAAGAGACGCCCTTCCATATTATGCAAGAGCTTCAATCTATAATTTAACCTTCGTCCGTGAGTGATTCTCAGCCTAGCTACTCCTAGGGGGGTACTACTCGTGATGATCCCATATGCTTGCACCATATTCGAAATGAGGCTTAACCAACGACAGATAATATTTCTCTTTGACCTTTTCATCACATTTACCTAGTACTCTTCCAAATAAATCCTAAATTTTTGTTAGCTCGACTACATATTCCCCGTTTGTGTTTCACCCAGATGAGATCGCGAGTGAGGGTAACGCCTACGCATTTAATTGAGTCTACATATTCCATTTTGGTGTTCCCAGAGCAGTAGGCGTTCAGGAGGGAATTTCTCTTTTTCCAAAAATTATCACTACGCGCTGTTTTAAGTTGAATTCTAATTGTAAGTGTCGCAACAGCGTTGTTAAGGCCATCTGACAAAGTCACTATGTCCTCAGGATCACGGATATAATGGTAAACCACTGCATCATCGGCAAATTAACGTATCTTACTAGTGACTACGGAGTCAATGTTGTTAACATAAATGGGGAATAAAAGAGGTCCGATGACACTTCCCTGGGGAACACCTGAAATAACCTTTATTGAATTTGAGCTAACCCCATCTATGACTACTCTTTCTAACCGACCATTAAAGAGGTCTATAATCCAACCCTGGATATTTTTATCTATGCCATATAGTATGCTTCTAGCTTAGCGAATAGTTTACAATGATGTACTTAGTCGAAGGCTTTCTCGAAATCTAGAAAAATCGCGTCCAATTGAACATTGCTCTCTCTCGAAATAAGAATATCATGAAAAAAAGCGCAAATTGTATCTCGCAGGATCTACCCTTTCGGAAACCCTGCTGATTTTTTATTGATAACTCCTGATTATCGAAGGGTCTCACAATCGAACTAGCGGTGTGCCATAACCTTGCACGGAATGGATGCGAGGGTAATTGCTCGGTTCGTCCCTATCTCCGTTTTTAATCATATTGGTGTTACGTTAGCCGTTTTACAATCTATGGGAACCTTTTGTCTACCAGCGACTTCTTAAATATTATTTCTAGACACGACGCAATTTCCGAAGCTAGATCCTTAAATATATGAGCGAGTATTTCATCGGGCCCGGGAAATTTATTAGGCTTAATATTTTTCAGTCAACGTTCCATTCCATTATGCGAGATTTCAATTTTGGGCATTGGTTACTGGCACGATTTGGTGAGCTATCGGAGATATTCTGTGGGATATTTAAAAAGACGCTTTGAAAGAAGGAATTTAATAAATTAGTCTTTTCCAAAGTGCTGGTTACTATTTCGCCTTTATCATTTTTGATTGAATTAACTGTTTACTTATTTCCCTGAACTTCTCTGACTTATGTTCAAAAAAGTTTTTGAAGACACAGGAAATTTGAAAACCTTAAACGGACTTCTGATACCTCATTCAGAGTTGTATGTAAAAAAACGGTCGATTTCCAAACTGAAGTCGATATAAATCTATACTCCAAGCATATTTTATGTAACCCCGACCGTGGAGCACATAAGTGTTTGGCGTGTTGCCAACTTGTCGAATTTGTTAAACTTTCCGAGACGTCGTCGTGGTGGCAGACATGTTTGTGTTGCAAATCAATATTTTCGAGCATTGATAAGTAACATTAAAAATACATTTCCCCATCCCCACTGCCCCGGTTGAGATATTTTTAGTCGAGAGAAAATGCGACTCCTATGCGGCAAGAATCAGCAAATTTCCCCCCAACATTTCGGAAAATGTTTAAACATCACATTAATTAACCCTAAGGTTGGTTTTAGTAAGTTAAGGTGGAGCTCACGTAATATGTGTACAATATATCCAACGGCGTGTGAAACTCAAACATTGACGGTTCCTTTCCCTTTGCCGCCTGTGGTTTCCAAGCAAGATCTGGTACCCGAAGGATCAAACAGCTTGGGTGAGTTGTTTACTCGAGCGACGCCCTTCCGTTTCCTCCCCTTCCTCTTCGCTCGCCCACGTGTACGTCTCTCTCTCTCAAAAGACGTCCGCCATTACGTGTTCGGCCTCCACATCTGCCGTCTCTCGCGTCTTCGTCTTTTGCATTTCTTCACACGTAATCACTTTTTCCTTTGGGTGACCGTCTCTCTTCATTAAACCTCCCTATCTCTAAATTGTGATTTTGATGAGACTAACAACGTCTCGTTAACTCCAATAATTAATAAATGTGAGAGTTAATTAATGTAGAGATTACTGAAAAGTCAGATTTGTTAAACAACTGAGGCTGTTCACTAAGGAATGTGAACATTGTAACCATGATAACTCTGTATTTCAGTAATTGAGAAATTTAACGGTGAGTTTTGAACTTCACTTGCGATCATTAAATCTAGTTTTGAATTTAACAGGATGTTAAAATTAACCTTCAGTGTAACATTATAATACCTGAAGGGACTCCTCCCCGTCGTAGAACGTCTTCGTTAGACATTCGATTCACCCATTTGGTCTTCATGGTAGTACCACAGCTCTAAGTGTCTAGCACCATCTATTTTCTACCGGCTGTTATTTCTTTGCACGGCCAACTCCCATGGAAGTGGGTGATCCATCATATTCTCATATATATATATATATATATATATATATATATATATATATATATATATATATATATATATATAATGGGCTGACACATTATAACACAAATAGAAAAGAATAGACACATTTAAAAGAACACTCACACGGTAAATTGTTCGAGCTTTCGGCCCTCTCAGAGGCCTTCTTCAAGAGAGACTCAAGCCTCTGAGAGGGCCGAAAGCTCGAACAATTTACCGTGTGAGTGTTCTTTTAAATGTGTCTATTCTTTTCTATTTGTGTTATATTGTGTCAGCCCATTATTGTGCCGCTCGTGTGAGTTTTTCCGTACAATCGTGGTATATATATATATATATATATATATATATATATATATATCCCTCCCCGGACTACAACCTTGACGTGGTGGAAGGGCTTGTGCGTTCCGATGACCCCTAGAGCTGTACTGGCGGGAGTAATAATTATTGCTCCTGGTAGGGTCACCCATGCCAGATAGGTCGAAGGTTAGGAGCCAGACGAAAGGTAGTCCACGCAGCGTCTGTTCCTCAGTGAGGCGGCTGCAATGGCGTCTGACCCCAGTGGGGCGGCCAGTAAGTGATGGTGTCACGTTAAAAACACTATTGAGGAAGGCAACGGGAAACCACCTCAATTATCATTCCCTAGAAAAATATGATGGACAATAGAGATATTTTGACTCCTGGCAACCACGGGGCTCGGCCCAATCGGCCGTGTGTCGTGCCCGGCAGCGGGGGAGGCAAGGCTTCCGCGGTCGTCATCCCACGAAACCCTTGCAAGGGAAAACCAGCAGCAGCAGGACAGAAGACGCAGGAGAAGAAGACAAAATTAGTTAGAATAGGAACGTGGAATGTTAGGACAATGATGAGGACAGGGAAATTGGAGAATGTTAAGCGAGAGATGGAAAGGGGAAATATAGATATTTTAGGTCTATGCGAGGTGAGATGGAAAGATAGCGGGGATTACTGGAGTGATAAGTATAGAATAATATACAGCGGTGGGGACGAGAGCCAACGAGGGGTTGCCATAGTATTAAATGAAGAGGTAGGAAGAAGCGTAGTCAACATAGAGCAGGTAACGGATAGAATACTACTAGTGGAGATAAAAGCAGAACCGACGAACTTAGTTATTATTCAGGTATACATGCCACCGAGCAACCATAAGGAAGAAGAGGTCGATAGGATATACGATCAGTTAGAGGACATGATCGTGTGTGTTCCTGGAGGGAAACATTTGATAGTGATGGGGGATTGGAATGCGACGGTAGGCGAAGGAAGAGATGGTGATGAGGTGGGTGACTACGGTTTAGGCACGAGGAATGACCGCGGGGAGAAAGCAGTTGAGTTCTGCAGGAGACAGGGGTTAGTCATCACCAACACTTGGTTTAGACACCACAAAAGACGCAGGTATACATGGAAAATGCCAGGTGACTCAGGAAGATATCAGCTAGATTATATCCTGGTTAGACACAGGTTTAGGAATAGTGTGATAAATTCCCACAGCTTTCCGGGAGCGGATGCGGACTCAGACCACAATTTAGTTGTTATGAAATGTAGCGTACGTTTCAAAAAGATAAGGCAGGGGCGGCGAGTTAGAAAATGGAATGTAGAAGCATTAAATGGGTTGAAAAGGAAGGAATACAAACAGGCGGTAGAGAAAATAATGGAGGATGGTAAAGGGCTTATAACTATCGAAGAAAAATGGGAAATGATCAAAAAAGGGTTGTCTAAAGCCGCAAAAGACACTATTGGAACCGTTAACGCTAAAAGGACTAGGAAACCATGGATCACGGATGAGATGATTACAAAGATGGATGAGCGGCGAAAATGGAAGAATATAAGTACAGAATTAGGCACAATGAAGTACAAAGAATTGAACAATAAATTGAGGCGGGCAACAAATAAGGCAAAAGACGCATGGTGGAAGACGCAGTGCGAGGATATGGAAAGTCTCCAGAGGAAGGGCGAAATCGGTGCGCTGTACAGCAAAGTTAAATCGTTATCGGGAAGTAAGAAAGGAAGAGCTATGCTAATAGTTAGAGATAAAGCGGGTAAGGTAATAGTTGACGCAGGAAAGATCCAAGAGAGATGGAAGGAGTATATAGAAGAACTGTATAGTAAAGAACTCAGACCAACACAGTTAGACATTGAAAAAGAAAATGACGTAGAGGAAGACAGCTTAGGTCCAGGCATACTAGACAATGAGATAGAAAGGGCATTAAGGGAGATGAAACTAAATAAGGCCGTGGGTGTAGATAACATTCCCGTGGAACTTTTAAAATGCTTAGGAAAATGTGGGAGGAAGAGACTATATGGGCTGATCCGTAGCATTTATGAGGAGGGAATCTGGCCGGAAGACTTTGTGAGATCAGTTTTAGTTCCGATTCCGAAAAAGGTAAAGGCCACGTCATGTGAGGACTATAGGACAATTAGTTTGATATCCCACGCAGCTAAAGTTGTTCTCAGGATCATAAACAAACGGATAGAGAGTAGGGCAAATGATTACTTAGGGGATGATCAGTTTGGGTTTAGGAAGGGGAGAGGTACGCGTGATGCCATTGCAGTAATGAGATTATTAATCGAGAGGAATATAGAACACAACCAGGAGGTATTTGCCTGTTTCGTAGATTTCGAAAAAGCGTTTGATAGGGTGAATTGGGAAAAACTAATGAGTATATTGCAGAAAATAGGAATAGATTGGAGGGAAAGGAGGCTAATCCGCAACCTGTACATGTCTCAGACTGCTCAGGTGCGGGTGGGAAACGGGGAGTCAGGATGGGCAGTGTTAGGAAGGGGTGTAAGGCAGGGTTGCCCATTATCACCGTTGCTGTTCAACCTGTATGCAGAGGAAATGATCAAAGAGGCATGGGAAGAAGTCGAGGTAGGAATGAAAGTGGGCGGGGGATTCGTAAAATCAGTTAGGTTTGCTGATGACCAAGCTTTAGTTTGTCAGTCAGCCAAGGGGCTGCAAGCATTGCTTAGTGAATTGGAAATTCAGTGCGACAGGTATGGGATGAGAATCAACATTAATAAAACAAAGGTTTTGCGATTTTCTAGAAAGAAAAAGGCTAATCTTAACATTAAAGTAAGAGGGCAAAAACTAGAGCAGGTAGAACAGTTTACGTATCTCGGTAGTGTTTTGGACCAACACGGTCAAAGTAGTAGGGACGTAAGGAGAAGAATTGCGCTAGGCAAAGAGGCTTTCACGAGGAGGAGGGAGTTGATGACGGGGACTTTGAGTAAGGATGTTAAGAAAAGACTCGTAAAAACTTTGATATGGAGCGTAGCTATGTACGGCGCGGAAACGTGGTCATTGAAGCAGGAGGATAGACGTAGACTGGAGGCTTTTGAAATGTGGGTGTGGAGAAGAATGGAGAAGGTGAAATGGACAGAGAAGAAAACAAATGAGGAAGTACTTGGTATGGTGGGCGAAGAGAGGGGTTTGTTGGGAGCAATCCTATGGAGGCAGGAAAAGTGGATGAAGGGGGTGTTGACCGGCAGTGGGATGTTGAAGACTGTGATAGAGGGTAGAATGTTGGGCAAAAGAGGAAAGGGAAGGAACAGGATAGGGATGTTGGACGGGATGAAGGGAGGAAGAAAGTACTCAGAGATGAAGAGGGACCTGGTGTAGAGTAGAATTTAGGGTTGTGTTTTGTTAGTAGTCACAAAATATTTGTTTGGTAGTTGTGTCCATCAAAAAACCTACCTTAACCGGTAGATTACCTTAAAAAAAAAATATATATATATACATATATATATGTATATATGTGTATATATGCATGTGCATACATACACCGAAAATTCGGAATACGTGTGAGTTTCTTACCTTTTGTGCGTTTCTGTGTTTTTGTTCGCTAGTGCTCTCTTGATATGCATACATTATTATTCACATCCGTGGGACATCCATATGAGATATATATATATATATATATATATATATATATATATATATATATATATATATATATATATATATATAAGTAAAAGTTTATGGGCACTAGATACGAGCTCGTATACTTAACCGCACAGTTGGGAGAATTCTTATCCCATTTTCATGTGTTTACATTATCGGAGGGTGTTGAATTATTCATTTGGGGTTAATTTAATTATTTAACACAATGCCATATTTTTCATATTCAATTATTCAAACATAAGGACACGATACATATATGCATCGCTGGAGGTCGTATTTGACCCTAAACGTGTAATTTAGAATTAATAAAATCATTCCATACTTGCAGGTTTGCGTTTCGAGTGATGATAGACTTAAATTCTGTCTCATCGCCTGGACCAATTTACTATTTCCTTCGTTCTACTTTTTCAGTTCCCAGTGCTTCCAGTTATCATATATTTTCTGCTGCCGTTTCCTGCAGGGGTCCTACACTCTCTCTGGTGCACCATCAGCAAAATGCAACATCCTGATTCTTCCTGCGTGGATAGGTATCCCTTAAGCATTTTTATATGTTGCTTAATCGATATGCACGTTGCAGATAATGGGAGAGCGCCCACTATTGTCTTACACCTTTCTTCTTCTTCGTGTTCTTCTTCTTCTCCTTCTGCTATCTCTCCAAGTTTAATTCTGCTAACACCTGGGACCTGTTTTTCAGAGCTGTAAGTCAATTAACGGGTCCTTGTAATTTGCACATACTGAGTCTGCTGATGGTAACGAATGCTGTAAAACGTGCTTGATCTAATTGAACGACTTCGTCTTCTTGCTTATTGAGAACTTTCATCTTTTTTTACTCTCGTTGCTTGTTTGTAATTCTGTGGTGTTTGAAATTGGGTAAAATTTCCGATATGTCCCCTTCACTATTTCAGGCGTGATTAACTTAACTCTCACGGTCGATCCTTGGCGCCACTCTCCCGACTCTCGTGGCGCCACACTTGGCAATCTACCCGAGTACTTCCCTCACACTTACACGACGCCAAGTTGATTTTCCAGTCTAATCTTGTTATCTTGTAAAAAAATCATTATTATATGGTGGTATATTTTTCAAGGTAGGTTTCGGATGGAAACTGACTGTTCATCGCTACATTTCTTAGCCTAGCCTAGCGAGACACAAGCTGACATCCATCACCACCTCTTCAATTCCGCATGATTCCTTCCTTTCTTCATTTCTTCCATCTTCCCCATTCTTTTCCTAGTCCTTCCTCGCCTGCCTGAAGTTCTCCCCTCTACTATCAGTCTTTTAACCTCCCATCGCCAATCCAAAGGTTCGGCATCCACTTTTCTTGCCTCCTATAGATGTCCACGACAACCCTCACTCCTCCCCCACCACACCTAGCACTTATTTCTTTTTACTTTTCATCCATCTTTCCTATTCCATTCTTCTCCACATCCACATTTAAAAATACTCCGATATACGCAAATCATATTGCTTCAACGACCACGTTTCCGCGCCGTGCAAAACCACGCTCCATATTAAAGTGTTCGCAAATCATTTCTTAATATTCTTACTTAAAATCTATCATGAATTCCCTCCTCCTCGTGAAAGCTTCTTTGCCTAGCGTAATTCTTTTTATGCCCCGATGCCTTAACCATTTGGGTCCAAAACACCGCCAAGTTTGGTAAACTCTTCGTAAATTCAGCGATATTCTTTAAATATTGACCATTGACAATTGATTGACCTCGCTAAAATGATATTATTCTTCTCCATGACGTGGTCCTCTCTCAGGTGTTTTTAAAACCGTTTTATGTTTCTCGTTCTTAAATCTTCCTTCTAAAAAGGGGCTAGAATGGACTGCTGCTAAGTTCACGGAATCGGCCGAAGCACTGCGATGCGAAAGGCAACGGGAAACCACCGCATTAATCTCCCGAGGAGATTCAGCCCTGCACTCCACCTATTTATGACATGATGATATCCTTCCCAGTAAAATATTCCGGAGTTAAAACAGTCCTCCAATCGGATCTCCGGGTAGGGACTACTGGGAAGGGTAAATCGGTCAGGAAAGATAGATGCAGGATAGGGACATGGAATAAGGGTAAGATCCTTAGGGGTGAGCGGAAAACTGGAGAAGGCCAAGATAGAAATGGAGAGGCTGGGTACACTAGACATCCTGGGAGTTGGCGAGATCAAGTGGACGGGAGCAGACGACTACTGGCGCGATGGAAATCGAGTTATATACTCGGGAGGCGAGCGGAGGCTTGGCGTCATACTGAAGAAAGAATGGGGCGGAAGAGTTAGGGCAATATTGTCGGACAACGAGAGAATTGCTTTAGCTTTTTGATTAATTTTATCTCGAAGACTTCCATTGAACTGCAATAAAAATACTTCTCCTACTTTAGACTTGATGTTTCTATGCTACTACTTAAAAATGGTCTACTTCAGCATACATACGATGTTAGTTTTATCTACTTATAGACTTGTAATTTCATGGGTAACTTGGATTGAAACATTTCGTCTAAAGCTTAGATAAAGTCTTCAATATCCGTGTAACCTGGAACAATATTTTCCCTTCAAACGCAAAATACCACGTACAAAAGTGCAAGTTGGGTATCGCAAGATCCACTCTTGCCGAAACTGTGATGGTTTTTTTCTCTTCATTAAATCCCCTCTATCGAGATATCTTACTGTCGAAGGAACAACTATGCATGTTGTTGTACCTGTACATGTTCCACCATCCTAAATTAAATAGATAGATAAGATAGATCTATGATTACTCCGTTCCTCTCTTTCGCTGCTTTTAAAAATATATGTTTTACTGGCTATTTTACAGCCAGTTACTTGATGTGTTCTGTTAGGGACTTCTTAAGTATGATATTCAAATACGGCACTATTTTCGACGCTATTTCTTAATTCAAACGGATTGTTTGAATTAAGAAATAGCGTCGAATTTTGGTCGGGTTCATAGGATTTATTAAGGTTGATTTTCTTCAGCAAGAGTTCTATTTCGCTCCGTCGAATATCACTTTAGGGCAGCGGTTGGGTGAACTTAATAGGAAGGATGTTGAAAATATTCTGTGAGTGGAGATGTTTCGAAAGAATGGGTTCAATAAGTTGACCCCTTCTAAACTGCTGGTTGCTTTATGGCCCTTATCGTTTGTGGGTAGGTCAACTGTTGAGGTATTCACCTGAACCTCCCTGGTTTAGGAACAAAATATTTTTGGTTCCTCGTTTAAATCCTCCGCTATTTTTTTCTCTTGATGTCTCTTAAACCTTTCCGTAAAGCTGCCTCAGCAATGGCCCTTGATCTTTCATAATCATGATTTTCAATGATATTCATCGCCAGAGACGTCATTGAGTGTATTTTTCATGTTAGTCTGATATATCCTTTGACATCATAAGGATGTCGTACGAAGGCTTTTTACCATCTAGTTTCCGTGTCGTCCTCTTTTAGTAAGTTACTTCTTGTGAACTTATTGACCACTGAGTGTGTGATTATTATTCAGTAATCTACCGGTTAAGGTAGGTTTTGGATGGACACAAAGACCAAATAAATATGTGATACTGAGGAAATAATCCCTCGTCTCCTCAGTATTTCGGTGTTTGTAAACATGGGATAAAAAGACATATAAAATCTACAGGTATAACTCGCTTTTTAAGCCACTGTGATGCTCTTTTTTAAAATAATTTAATATTCCTCTCTATTATTTAAGGAAGATGTAGCAATTACCACTCTGTAGTACAGGTTAGCACGGAATAGATACATCAAGAGAGCGATGCCCTAAAAAACTGAGATAAAGCACTTCATCATGGTAGTTAATCCAGAAATAGTAGGTTATGATACTGTAAAGAAAATAGGAAATGGGAGAACTAAGAAAAGAAAATAGGGAAAATCTTGAGGAAGATCCTAGACCCGAAAAATAGGGAAAATCTTGAGGAAGATCCTAGACCCGAAAAAGAGATGGTGCATGGAGGAAGATAAAAAAATGATGATCTTTTCAAACAAATAGAGAAAATTATAGATAACGATACACGAGAGAAGATTGAAGTTTTGATTGCTTGTAGATTGACAACAGAGATATTCAGCTACACCACTAAATTAAAGAGAACGGAAAAATGTATTGAGAAAACGAATTAGGTGTCTGTTGGAAATTGGCACCAGTTTAGAGTATATCTGGTAGAGGAGGTATTTCGAAGGGAGGTTGATTAATTTAAGGGGTTGTTGGAGAAACGAACTAGAAGGACCAAGAACACTTGTCACAGAAAGGAGGAGTAACCATAGCGAGAAACCGAAGGCATTTTGGGAGAAGAATAGAGGATTGACAAGCAGATCAATTTTTTATCGTGACGACAGTAAGTCAAGCTAGAGGACTCTCGATCGGTGTTAGTGGAAGAACTTCTCTCATACTGATGAAGATAGCAGGGACGACCGAAATATTTTAATTGGTTCATTTTTTCCTCTTGTTCGTGCTACTCTATTCTTTTTTTTACAGAGGCGTTCTACATTTCCAACATTGGTGAAACTTGGCCAAACACGAAAATGGAGAAAGAGAGTAATGAAGAGGAAGCGTTACTAATACGTAATAGTCGTTGGGCTCCGTCCAAAAGTTTCCTCCTATCGTAATTAGATACACTATCAATGATGAATTTACATCTCATTAGCAGTGACATATTATGCATTTAAGACACAACTATTTGCTACAAGGAATAGATAAATACCCACTAATTGACCTACAAATCTATATATATATATATATATATATATATATATATATATATATATATATATATATATATATATATATATATAAAGGAAACCTATTTCATAACAATCATCTTAAATTCCTAGTACTAAGGTTGAAACTTGTTCAAAATACGCAATAATGATATATACATACAGGGTATGTTCCAAAAGTAATGCGATAATTTTTTATAGTATTTTTTTGAGTAGATTTGCAAAAACACTTAAAATTCTTCAAAGTACTGTCCTTGGACCTCTACACATTTTTTCCTGCGACTGTATGTTATCGAGTGTGCCAACTCATAATTTTGGGTTTGGTGCCGAGCCATAAAAACCTCAGTACCACCTAGCTTATATGTATTCTGATATTCTATGTCATAGTAGTCCAGTGAGTAGAGCCCTTGGCTACGGACCGCTGGGCCCGGGCTCGCTTCTGAATACTCTCATCTTTCCCCAAGCTCAGTGATGTATATGAGCTCCATATGTTCCTGGAAAACCCCAGGTGACACACGGGGAATAAGGGAATGCGCTCCCCTTACACATGTCAGTACCCACCCTTCTATATATTTATGTGAATGCTTATGTCCCCGTTTAGGCCTTAGTACACGAAGGAAGGTCTGCCCTTATCCTTCAATCACACCCTTGATCACCGTGGTTTTTTTAAATGATCCCTTGACCTATCATGTTAACCATGGATTCTTTATGAAATTAAACGCTATTTACGACTATAATATGAGTAACATTTCGATAAGAATTCTATCAAGAAAAAAATGGGTAGGAGGCATATAATCAAAGTTGAAAGGTAACTCGCGCCCTATATATTAACTTTGTTTGGGGTAAAACCCGATGGGAAAAAGTATGAATTGAAAAAAAAGAGTGGTAATTCAGTGGCGTAGCGTGACTTCGAGGCGAAGGAATGTAATCAGGTCTCCGACCAAATTCTCCCATTTCTTTCAACTCGAGGAATCTTTGTATGACATAGCCTTGATAAGATCAGTTACCAATCCCATGCCAGCAATTTTAGTTCATAAAAAAATACTTTTCATGAAATATTTCCCTATTTAACGTAAAATTATACGGAATTAAATTGAAGTGAACTTCGAGCTTCTAGTAAACAATAATTAGGAACCTCTTAAATCTATTCTCACTTCTTGTACATTTGTTATAACCGTTTTGACGGTACGAATTGTACTCAGCAGTGAATTTTTAATACTCAGTGACGCAAGTAATGATTGTCTCTCTTGGATCTAGATGGCGCGAAGATTATTTTAAATTCACATTAGAGCCTACTGAACGTACATGAACACGAGTATTATATAAGTTGAATTTAAACGTACGACTTTTCTTCTTGTGAGGTTCAGGGTGGTTGGCCAAAGTTCTCTTATTCATTATGCTTTATGCTAAAAAGTGTTTCGTTAGAACGTGAACACAAATAGTTTTTGTGCCGCTCGTCTTATAAAAATGCGGATCTTTTTATGGTATTTTGTTAATTATTTCTTTAGGACAAGTTTATTTTTAATATGAAAAGCAATTAAATTAATTCGAGTTAATTGATTGCGTAATAGTCAACTAAAACGTGCCATTTAATATTTTCTTTGTAAAAATACTGTTCTGCGATTGAAGCCTAAAATCAAATGAACTTCTGCAAAATACCCCGCAAACCATCCTAAGAGCCTGAGGCGTGAGGTGTTTTTGGGTACTGGTCATTTATGCACGTATATGTTCTCATGCATAAAATTTATCGTATTCTGGGACGTTTATCTACTGATCGCTGGCCAAAGCACTCAAAATGATTAGAAATCACTCGATTGGATTCAGTGATGTGGCCGTCAGAGGATTCTCGGAAAAATGATTGGGCGATATTTTCGTCGGTTGAGGAACCAAAGCCATTTTTTTGCCTCACCAAAATTACACCCTCTGCTCTGTCTTAAGGGCTCCTGCGTTTCAACCTAACCCCTGAATTTTCCATTCCTTGTTACCGCGTTACACACTGCTATTTCCCGACACCCAACTGTGAGGACATAATGTAAGAGGCATTCAAGAAGTTACAACGTATCGACTTGAACCTCATTCAATCCAACATATCTTATCTGGGCGTGTACTGTTGTTCAATACGGACCTATTTCTCCGTTTGCCTACTGTAGTTAGGCGTGGATATTTATTTTATTTATTTATTTATTTAAAAACATTGTTCACATACAGCAGTAGCGCCATTTTACAGTGAAAAATATAACAAACATGAAAGAGGACAAAAGACAATAACAGCATAACAATAACAACGAGAACCAAGCATGGACCGGGGAAAATTTTAATTTACTGAAAGGTGGGATAAAGCTTGGGTGGTGAAATTGTTGCATGATAAGTTAAAG
Organism: Hetaerina americana; assembly: GCF_022747635.1. Lineage (NCBI taxonomy): Eukaryota > Metazoa > Arthropoda > Insecta > Odonata > Calopterygidae > Hetaerina > Hetaerina americana. The sequence continues at coordinate 44,178 of NW_027287073.1, read as the reverse complement.
GGGTCGACAGGTGTGAGGGAGTGAATTTATAAGGGAGGAGAGGCGAAACAACAGTAATATTATTCATTTTAGATGATTTAGCATCGGCAATGCAACATAATTGTGGTGATTTGTCACAAGTGGCAGACTTGATAAGCTTCCTGAAGAAAGCCCTATCTTTCTTTCTATGTGGAAATGATGACATAGGCCCAATTTAATTAAATGTTAACGCATGTTTTCTATGCGAGCGCTGAATGGGGCGTTGTGCGCCTAAGTGAGATTGGTAGTTGAGAATACACCCCATTTGACAGTCTCGGGATTTTCATTATTCATTGGAACGTTCCGAGAGCTGGCTTGAGAACAATTGGGGATTTGGTGAAGTGCTAGCTGACTGTAAACGAGCCTGAAATCAGGTTCCGTCGTTTATCAGTGGCAGCACTTCACGGATGAAATTTGCACGGAACGTGTGACGTAATGCGAACAGCTCTGGCATTCGAAAGAAGTTTTTTACTCTTGGATACCGCGACTAAACATTGTTATGGACCATTTCGAAGCCCTAAATAGGATCCCGCCCCACTGTTTCACAACTCGAAAGTTATTTCCCGAGAAAAGATCACTGTCGCACACAATTTTACTGGTCAAACTTGTTCCTACAGCTATCTCTGTAAAATTAAATTGTTAAGTTAGCAACCATTTCAGAGTTATATGCCTTGCGAATCCTGAAAGAACATTCTCGCCTGCTTGTCCTCTCACATTCTGGGCGTGAACTTTGTGACACACGCATCCAAGCTCACCAAGGGACATTATGTTGCTTTGTGGGGCCATCCATACCGGTCGCTCCTGGTTCCAATCCCACCCACAGGGTGTCGCCCGTCGTGGTTTCTAGGGAAACTTCATGTTGAGGTCACGCATTGAAAACCGATTGATCCACCCGCGCCACTTTCCGGCGGGCGGTTAGTTTTTGAAACTGCGCCCACGTGAGTTTCGTGACTTCGTCATTGGTGTTTCCGCACGCAATGGTTCGCAGGGCAATCGTTAAAAATGTAATCGGTCGGACAATAAAAGCCCTTCTGCGGTGGGAGTCGGTGAAATTCGAAATTTGTTGACGTTAGCTTCCCGTTCAGGAAGTTTTACTTATCATTTTGTAGGTTCACGTAAATGAATTTAATGCCTTAACTACCGGTGAACATATTTAATATGGTTTGTGCACACTATGGAATAATAAGAAAATATCTTCAGCGTTTTGCATAATTCATATTACATGAAAAGTGAAAAATAATAATTTTGTAAGTTCTACTGATTTTTATTTTAAAAACGACCGGTGTTGTCAAATAGTCGAATCGGCATTCATGATGTCGACTATTCGACGAAACCGGTCGTTTTTAAAGTAAAAATCAGTGAAACTTACGAAGTCATTATTATTCACTTTTCATCATGAAGTTCCATCAAGTTGAGCTGAAAACCATAGAATTTATCATATAACATCTTGTATAGGAAAGCGAGGATGACAAGTGAAACTTAGAGAGCAAGTACTAGTTAAAATAATGCATGGAATACACTACTTAAAGTAATAAAAAGGATGAGAGTGAACTGTGTAAGGACGAAAGGAGATTCGTCGCATTTGCTCCTGATGCTTACCAACTGAAAGGATGTGAAATGTACAGCGCTTCCTGATTAGTGACTCTGGAATGGTTTCGTGAGGGGCGGGAGGGGTAGTGTTGGGGAGGGATAAAGGGATAGGGTGGGGCATAGGCAATGAAGACTACAGCTCTTTAAAAACGCCAGCACATTGTGTAAGACATGCATAGCCTAACACATTGAATTCTGTTTCGAACCTCGTCTAGGAGTGTTTATAAGTTACGCTAACTACATGTAATGCCCACATACGAGGGTAATTCCAGAAGTACCCGACTCAACAAAGAAAACACAAAGTGTAGTCGTTACCTCATATGGTCGACCTCAATGATCGTCTTAACAGCTCGTTCGGCCTCGTTTAAACTCTGCTGCCCAATATTTTACTTTTGTAAACGAAGGAGCAGGCTCACCCAGAGTAGAATCCAGCTTCGTCAACCTCCCACTTAAAAAAAGAAGACTTCATATCAGAATCAGTCGCAAATAAATCGATGTCAATACACAACGGCTACTCCTTTTGGTTAATAGAATCAAGATTGATGAAGAAAACCGAGGAAAATTATCCGAAATTACTCAGACCTGAACCAGGAAGTCTCCGCACAAAAATGGTGTAAATTACAGCTTCATTAGGGGCTATCAAGAAAAGTAAGTAGGCCATTTAAAAAAAATACAGAGTTGCATTTTACCCCGAAAAAGTTTAAGAATATTATTGTGCAACTTTTAAAATGAAATGGAGGAATAAAAAAAAATGTGTCTGCAAAAATCGTTTACATGCGATAAGAAATCATTTCGTTGCGAAATTTTGTTCTCGTGTCGCCTGAATCTTCAAGAGTTTGTTCGTATAGTTTATGGTATGATAATTTTTTGTGAGTTTTTAACTACAAAGTTGGTTAATGCATAAAAAATGTTTATTGCTCCTCCATTAGCCTACTTGTACTCGTAAGTAATGGTCGCTTATGTGAGGTAATGTGGTAATAAATCCATCGCTGATATATTAATAAAACAACGCATACTAATGTCACCTGGTGTTCACATGATAATTATGATAAAGTGTGAGAGTCGGTCGGCTATACAAGGGTTACATAGAGTAAATTGTAGTAGGAGTGATATTTATATATATATATATATATATATATATATATATATATATATATATATATATATGTGTGTGTGTGTGTATATATATATACATATATATACATACATATATGCACATACACATATACATGTGTTATGCAAAATAATAACAAACGCGTTTCAATGATAATGCATTACACTCATGAGGCACAATATTTTTAATACCTATTTTTAGTACCCAACAAGCCGCTATGGAGTGTGGCAGGGGGTAGTTACAAACCAGGCCACCCTTGACCCGAATATATTTACCCTCACCGCCGTCGGACAATGTTATTCTGATCCCTGTGTGCGTGGAAAAAATGACATCTAAAATATATCTCTTCTGCACTTAATATCTCAAATTTTATTGACATGATCTCTCTTACCGTAGTGCGATGGGGGTAATAATACATTTTCAACATCACTGGCGAAGAGAAATTGTTCCAATTTATGGAAGAGATTTAATCTGTAATTTAAAATTTTTAGGGTTTGCTATGTACTCCTACTGGCCTCGGTAGCTTGACTGGAAAAAGCACTGTGCCGGATATCGAGGGAACCAGGTTCGATTCCTGGTCAAAACGAATGATTTTTACACTGTGAAGATGTTGCATTGTACTTTTAATGCCTTTTTCGGATGAGTCCATAAATGGGCGGAGCGAACAAAGTTCACATTTGGACCGCTAGAGTGCTCTGCGTAGATGCGAGGTAAATCTAGCGCAGGAGTTCCGAATTTTTTTTTCTTCCTGTCGACCCCTTTCAAGAATATTCTGTCTGACTCTTTATCGATCGTATCTAGTTAAATATTACGTAATTATATAAAGGATTTATTTAATTAACATGAACTTCCGCAAAGTTGAGCCGGGAGCAATTGAATACTTACATAAAGGATTAGTAAAATATACTTTTTTGGTTTTTTAAGTGTGTAATATTTATTTTACTTAAAAGTATACAATATAATGATATTTCATCGTACGCATTGCAATAAGCCTTGAATTAATTTAGTAGAAGTGACCGATATAGTCAACTTGGTGAGTGTGCTTGGTAATTTTCGGCAATATTAAGAATATTGGGTTCAAGAATTGTAAGTTTTACCCTTAAGACTTGTCACGAATTTCTTTAAGGAACTTATTTCCTTGTTTGGCCAAGATGTGATTAACACGGTGGAAACCAGCTTCAGCTATATCCGTGCTCGCAGGCGAAAACGCTACTACCTGTTCAGAAAGTTGAGGATATTTTTGTAAAACATTTATGTTTGTCCAACTGCAACGATAATCTAAGTGTTTAAGAAGCATTTTGTAGTCTCAAAATCAACCGAAAATAGGGCGAGTTCATCTTCCGAAATACATTCCATATTTTTTAACTGCTGCAGTAAATGGTGCAAATGACCCAATCTTGGTCGTTGGTGTACCCTAAATCCTCTAAGCGCAATTTAAAATCATCACTCAATGTACGAAAGTGCTCGATTCATTTATCCAAATCTCTTTTCCAAAGTCTTTTGATTCGAAATGATTTACATTCATGGAGTACTGAAAATCTTTTCGTAGCAATGAAAATTTATGGCTCACATGGAGTCGACAGTGGCCATTTTATGTGAGAAGAAGATAAAAAGGGACGACGGGGAGGAAAGGGAGAGTGGGTAGAAGTGAAGGAAAGATAGATACCGCCCAAAAGGGCGCCACTTACTTATTGATAGTGTTGGGGGGGAGGAGGAGAAATCAAACGGATGCCACGCAACCCAGCTAAACACGCGAACGCTGTCGACAACGGTATGCTAGAGCTAGTATACTCGGTAAAAAAATTACTTATTGGGTCATGGAGGTCGTTCATGTAGATCTAGGTACTTTTTAAAGGAATATCTTATTTTGTTTAAGGATGTGTATTGTAGCTTAAACGAAAAATAATTGTCTCCAAAAATCGTTTTGCCAATGTGATAAGAAAATTATTTTGTTTGATGTATAGTGATTAATCCATAGATCTATATATTTAGAACAGGTCAAATTAAAGTCACACAAGTACTCAGCATACAAGTAGCGTTATCAGAAACACAAGTCAGAATGTACAAGGGAGATAACATTGTTACAATTATTGTACAGAGTAAAAACAATTTCTTAATTGAAATCTGTTGGCAGATTTCTCGAATATTAGTGTATTATTATTGATATATTTTGGGAATTTATTATATATTTTAATAGTTCCAGAATGAAAATAATAGGTTAAATACATTTACATAATTATAAATAAATAATATGACTTAAATAATAACTGAAAATCGGTGATATTTAACGTAATAGTTCTTTTAAATTTAATTATTATTGAAGTAGCTTAAATAATGTTAAATCTATCAGTTCTGGCGATACACGAGGGGTCGAACTTTGGGAATATTTGGGGATGGGGAGGGATAATGCCCCCCCATTGCTCTCCCCTACCTGCTACAATGAAAAATATTTTACGTTGATATATTTTATGTTTTTCTAGGAGAGGTCTCATCCTATTATTTTTGAATCATTATATTAAGAGATATTTAGTAGTTTTAGGTATTATATAATTGATTTTTATGAACTTTTTACCACATGCTCCCGAGGCCGAATCGACTTATGACAATGTCATATCGACCCCTTGGAATCTAATGTCGACCACTTTGTGGATACATATTCCAACGCTTAGAGGGAATTCTTGAGGAGAGTATGATAATCTTTGGTGTGATAAGAGAGTGAAACGAGGGCCGTAAAGGGCGTCGAAACGACTTGTCAGAGACGTACGCACGTAAAATTGTTCGGAACACACACGCAAGTTGGAAGAAACTTTCAACTTTCTTTCATCCCCGTCTCATTCGGATTGTTCTCGACTTAAATAACTTTTTTCCACCGGGATATTACAAAACGATGCCCCAGGGGCTACTTAGGAGTTTTAAAAATTTAGAATTGCCAAGAGTTTTGTTATGGCTCTCTATTAAAATCACGGGACGAACGTCCAGACAGTCTATAGCAACCAGCAACTTTGTTTATGTATTCAAAATCTGACTTGTTTGTTATGGTTACCGGAACCGCGTGACGCATGCGCTTGAATCTTCTATTTCTGTAACGCTTTTTATTTTTTTCAGTCGAGCGTTCTTAAACCACAAAAATGTAAACATCACCATATTTTCATTTCTGTATCCATGCAATTCTATTTATTAATCGGGTAAATATTTTTCTACATTCAGTTGCCTCTGCGTATTAGAGATAAATTAATAAATATTTATCTACGTCCAATGCTATGTGAACTCTTAAAAGTTATTTAAAAAAAATACAAAACTCGATGTTTTCAGGGCGTTCTAAAATTTGTATTTAGTCTCACGTCTTAAAGTTTTGGCAGAAGATGGTCACCTTTTATCTTATGAGGCTATACGAGGCTACAGACTAACTCTGGTCAAGCCAATCAGAGTCAACAAGCTTACATTTACATGATTCGCCCCATTCGCGACTCTTAAGCTGCAATACTCGAGGCCAAAGACCCATTTGTACGACTGCCTTTCGGTAGCCCTTGAGGTTATGCCAAAGTTAAGGCTGTATTCAAATTAAAAATATATGCGTTTTCAAAATTACTAAAAATCACCGGAAATAAATAATGCAGAAAAGTTGAGATGTAATTCATATCCAAATAAACTAAAAAACTAAGAAAGAAAATAAAACAAAACTCAAGGTCTCCGCTTAAAAGTCATACAATTTTTAATTAAATTGATGGAAACAATTCTCAAACAAAATTTCCAGTGCCTTGTTACTTCACGGATTAAGAATAAGTTTCAGGAATATCTATTTTCCAGTTGCATAATTCAATGATTTATGATGAAAAGAAATTGTGTGGTTTGGAAATGGCGAACCATTTAGACACAGGACTGTGTGCTGCTTTGAATCGGAGGACATATAAATTGACAACTGCCAGGCAGCGTAAATATATGGGACCAGAAATCCATGCAGCGTGTCAATCATCAAAATTTAATTACTAAGCAGTGAAAAGAGTGGAACAGGTTATTCCTGTGTTACCGCGCCTCTGGCAAGTGGATATACCTTGACATCCATGCTAACTTGGTTGGATAGCCTGGTTGCTCTGCCTGCTCACCTTCCTTCCATTAGAAATATACCAAAGACTTAAGTTGCAACAAGCTCACGTGCTCCGGAAAGAGATCTGTCCAACCAGAGCAAAAGAATCAATCGAAACATGCACAGACTCTACCCAGACCCATGGAGCGGTCGTGATTCCAGGGTGGGACATACCCAGGCAGTTTGTCGTCCCATTCAGATGTTACATTGACGCTGTGGGCTTTTAATGCTGCATTTTAGGGTTTAATTTATGTTATTTCATCGTGAAACGATATAAACTGGACTTCTATTAAAATTAACATGTTTTTGGATAACTTAGCGGCACCTTAGCCGCTGAAAAGAGTCAGGCAGAGCAAAGTTCCTTTTACGACTCCCTCGGAAGCAGGTTCCACTGGAGGCATGGAGTGCATTTAGAAGTGTTAATAGATGGGTTCGGTGATCTTGATTTTTTAGTAATTTACAAAATATGAAATGTTTTATTAATATATTTATTTTTTATTGTTTATTATTTTTTAGATTTTTTATTAATTATTATTTTTTTAAGGCGAATGGAGTTTAAAAATGTTTATTTATTTTATTTTTTATTTGTTTTATTTTTTATTTGTTTTATTTTTTATTTGTTTTAATTAATTTATTTCATTTTTATTAAGTTGGGATAGTTAGGAAGGTGGTTGGTTGGTGGACAGTGGGTGTGCTTGGGTTGAGGTTAATTGGGTCAGTAAATCAGGTGGGGTTGGGTGGTATGGTAAGGTGAGGGTGAGCCATGACCAGCTTGCTTCTTTTTCGAAGAGGTTTTGTTTTTCATGCATTTTATTTTTTGCGGGAAGGGCATAATTGGTTTGTTTAGTTAAGGGTGAAGGGTGGTAGATTGACGAAATTTAGGAGCTTTCTGTTTGGTAGTTATAATAGGGGCTGATTTTAGGAGTTGTTGGGGAAAAGAGTCAATGCAGTAAAATGCCGAAATTGATGGAAATGTGTTTAAATCCTGCCGACATGTTCATTTCCGGGCCGTGCTCCTGTGATGTGTGTGTCGGCCATATTCGATCGGAATGCATATATTCGGGGGGGGAGGGGGTGGCTGCAGACGGGTCAGTCAGTTTTGAAAATGATTGGTGTAGACCTGTGCGCTCATCAGCGTCAGAAGATTGAATTATTCTGCCCAACTTCCCGAATTACATGATGCGGCAACAACATAACTTCCTTTTTTAAAGGTGTTTTGCTTTATAAAAAAGGAAGTTATGCTGCTGCAGCATGCATTTTCCGTCTCCACTACTGACTTTCCCGGGCATAGAGGTGTATGTATCTCATATGGTCGGCATAGTTTTTCCCTCCGCCACATCCTGAATTCCAATCCTATGTAACCCTTTTTCTCTCTTCGTTTTTCTCGATCTCCACACTGATACCTCCGCCACATTTTGCCGTATAAGAGTTTTCTTACAATTGGTTTGTTGTAATTTTTGCCGATTATGGCTTGATATCAAATTCGCCCGTACGGCCATCTTCCTAATTCTGTGTTAACATGTTTCCATTTTCTTCTGTCTTCCTAATTATCTCACGTATAACCCATGGCTTCAATTATTTTTATGTTTCCCTTCCTATTGTTCCCAGTGCCGCTCTTGTCATCCATTGTTATATCTTCCTTGTTTTATTTCCTCGATAGTCCTCCTTATATCCAAACCTAAGTGGTCTTATGTAACAACCCTCTTTTGTTCCCTTCGAAGCTCCAACGTTCAGCTTTTGTAATCTCGTTCCTTTACAATCCTCTCGGAATTTTGAATTGCGTTTCATAATCCCTATATACTCATCTTGACTTCCTCTCGTCCCAGTTGCGCTGTGAAAATTGATGACGCGGTTCTTGTATCATCTCCGCATAAAGCAAAGAATCACATCGTCTCTCGACGTTAAACACGTGACCGCACGTCATTCCTTCCTCTGAACAGCACTCTTCCATTTCTCCCGTCGATTACTGTCGAATTCCTAATTCCCATCACTCTTTGAGGGTTTCCTTCCTGGGGGAAATTCTAAAGCTTTGACCTAAACGACATCCATGGGTCCTTAAGGGAAACTTCGGGGGGGGGGGGGTTCGGCCATCTTGCGAAGGGTGTCCCAAGCGTGAAGTGCTCTTCAGCTCTGAAGGGTGCGAGTGATTCTCTCTTTCACGCATCCTCTCGTGACGCTCGGAGCCATCTTGAAATGGGGAATTATGTTATCCTATGCCCGGGCATGAAATACTAAGAAATTAAGCATTTCACGGATAAATTAATATGAAAAGAAAAAAAAACTAAAATGCTGAACTGAAAATTTGAAGAACTGTTTCTGAAAATAAAACAAAACATTTTTATAGAATTTTTAAAGATATATAACCCTCGTTTGTAAAAGATATATATTTAAATAATACACAATAATTAATTTGAACTTATTTCTAAATTAAATGGAATGAACTAAACCAAAACAGGCAGTGCAAATGAAAATTTCGACCGTCAAAAATCACTAATGCAACAACTTTAGCGAAAAATTGAGGTTCGTCGTTTCTTTATTTTTAGGGCGTAAAGTTGCCGAAGCTGGTTGTTTTCTAGATTTTAGGGCCCTATAAATCCTTTTAGAAAAGGCTGAAAAGGGCACACTTGAACCCTACTGACTTCTACCCTTCGATTGGAACGCGGCTTAGTTTTATGTCGATGGGCGACTGAGCAGAAATTGTCGATTCCGAAGCATCACCTAGAATTATGAAGACTTTTCTTATTCCAAGATAGCATAGAGGAGCGTAGATAGATTTGCAGCATAGAGAAGTTAGAGTTATGAAACATTGTCATGAGAAACTTAGCAGCGTACACCAAATAATAGAGCAGCTAGGCTGGGAATCACTCACGGAGCGAAGGTTAAATTACAGATTGAAGCTCTTGCATAAATTGGTAAGTCGTCTCTTTAGCAATGATGTTGAAAATGTATTATTACCCTCATCGTACTACGGTATATCATGTCAATGGAATTAGATAGATCAAGTGTAGAAAAGATTGATCAAAAATGTAATTGATTCCATGAACGATAAGGTATCAGAATAACATTGTCCGACCGCGGTAGGGCAATGTTCGGGTCAAAATTAGTCTGGGGTGTATTCAACCCCTACCGCACACCCAAGCGGTGGCTTGCAGGGCACTAAAAATAGATAAAAAATATGCCTTTTGCCGATCATCATCTCCGTAATATGTCGAGTATTAATTCGTGCGCTCATTAAGGTCGTGATTTACGCGTACTTTGTTGACCCAAATTTCTTGGGAAACGCGAATGTAGTCGAGGTTTCTCTCATGTTAAACAGTTGTTTTTGTTTGCTTATCGCGCTCATTCCACTGATCTGCGTTTTTTATGACTATTATTCACAACGTGTTATCGAAAAAATCAATGTATTTGGGTGTTTCCTAACTATGCTAAAACATGGTACGAGAAATACGGAATGTACCTAGATCCTTTTTTAATCTCTTCTAAAGTTCTACGGACCTTGTCTTCATCGTCATCTCACTCACAAGACCCTTAAATAGAACGAAAGTGAAGTTTCTGTAATTCAGGTATTATATGAGTATATTAAGTTCATTTTTGCCAATAGGGCTAATTTATCTTTCACACGGTTACGATTAAATGCACGAGGTTAAGTTAAAAAATAATTAGCAAGACTGGATAGAGGAAATTATGATCAAAGTAACTTCTTGAAATGTATTTCACTGTACTACATACAAGTAATGCATATATATATCTGCACATACATGTACTACATATATACCTGTATTCTCCCTATAAATTCAGACAGTTATCCCATCTCTTTACAAATCCTTGATAACCGGCGGCAACGAAGTCTTTTGTTTGCTGTCGCACACTACGTGTAACCTCTTGGACTGCGGATGCATCATTTTCAAAAAATCGGCCATCCAAATGATTTTTTTAGGGATCCGAGCAGATGGAAATCACCAGGGGGATAAGTCGGGACTCTATGGTGGATGTTCCAAGCGTTCCCAATGAAATATTCGTAAAAGCTCCCGCGTTTCTCTTGCTTACGTTTGCGACTTATTTATTGACTTATTGTCATAATTAATTAATTTTTCTAAAATACCATCCTCATAATTAATGGCGCCTTTCTGGTATGAAAAATTTCAATATTCACTGGAGAGCGAATTATTGTAAAAGCAGTAACGTTTATAAAGGTTTCACAAGGGAGTTGTCATAACATATCATTACCGTTATTCAACCAAGGTTTTTTGAATTTAAGGACCATATCCTTTTCCGGACCCACTGTGCAAGTCTCGCACTCTCGTCTTTATTTATCTTCCGAACCCGAGGCTGTGCCTGCATTGATACATCGCAGATGGCTTGCTAGTCCTTTCCGAAATGGTGTAGTTAATGATGATCATTGGATGTTTTAGGGACCTCGATTAGTGTGTTAAGAATCTTAGTCTAGTTGTGGAAAAATAAGCGTTGAACTTTGACATTATTAACTCTGTCTGTTATAGTGTCCTCTTTTTATTCTATTCGTACATGAACTAAGGACAATTTTATCAGTTTAGAGGTGAGATATAATATCGTAACACTTGCTCGTGTCGAAATTAAAATGAGATTTTTTCGGTTAGTGAATACCTGATTATCTTTCAAGAATATCATTTAATAAAATTACTTGCGAGACCCTTGTTGTTAAAATCCGATAAAATTACCATAAGTAGGAACAAAAGTACAAATAGCATTAACGCCCCAGTTCTACTGAAAGGGTAAATAGTATTATTTATTACTTTACTGCACAGCTGCAGTGATATTAGGTCCTTGCTTTTCAGATTAAACTTAGCGAAAGAATCCCAGCATTTACGTTAATCTTTATCGTAGGAAAATTCATCGTTTTCATGCATTGAAGCTGATTTTTAATGCTGTGTTTTGAACGCTTTTTTCGAGGAAAAAGAGCAATGCAATTGGGAACATTGGTATAAGAATTGCGTCAGCGAAAGAGGGTTTTGCAAGAAAAGACAATTGAAAACAGGTACACTAACTAAAGAGGTGATGTAAAGGTTAGTGAAGACTTTAATATGTAGTTTTTAGCTTAATGGATGTGAGACTTGGATGGTCTATGTGGACTATGGATAGTCTTTGAGGCAAGAGGATATGGGTAGATTGAAGGGTTTTGAGGTTTGGGCGTGGCGAAGAATGGAGAAAATAAGTTGGAAGAAGAGGAAGGCAAACGCTGGGGTTTTCAATACGGTGGACGAAGAGAGGAAGTTGCTGGGTGAAATCTGTAAAAAGGCAGAGAAAGTCGTCGGAGGAAGTATTGAAAAGCAGTGTTTGATAAATAAAGATATGTTGGAAAGGCGTGTAAGAAGAGAGAAGTTTGAGGAAGCGGGATAAAGGAAGGAAGAGAATAGGTTTTCTAAAACAGGATGGAAGCAGGCGGAAGTTTACGAAGAAATGAAGAAAGAAATTGGAAGTTCCCACGACACTTAAACGTACCTAGTCGATGGGGACTGTCCAAAGTCTACCTTAATAATAGATGGAACATCTTGATTAATTGACTCTTGAACAATGTTCTTCCTGATTTTCACGGTACCGTCTTATTTTGAAAAGCCCTTTTGGCGTGACAGTCTTACTTTAAAAATATTATCGCAGCTAATGTTTCGTCTCAGGTCTCTCTTTGTTTTCTCTCTTTACTACCACTTGTTCATTCCCTCGCGTACCGAGTTATCTACGCTTTCCAATACTTCCAAAATGTAGTGTTTGAGGAAAAGTCGCAATGAAAAGATGAACATGGCAGTTTTGTTAAATTTGCACAACCGAACTATCTGAATGCAGATACAAAATTTGCCAACATTTTTCGATTGACTGCGGAACTAAATTAAATAATGCTTACATAAAGAGATACTCTTTGAATTAATAAAATATTTTATGTAACGTTTTCACCAAACCGTCGGTGCGTTAGGTTTGTTTGTGAAATTTAGTCAGAGAATATCTTTTGTTTGCGACATTCTCATATGGGAATTGGAAAAATTGAATGCCGCAATTTATGAGTATTTTTGAAACATATCCTCAACCATTTTATTTAATTAGTATTCATTGTTTTAAGTTTATTAGTTTATGCATGCGTCTCTTATTCCATGTTTTGTCGTAAGTTCCCCCAAAAAATTGGCAATATTGCTGTATTTGGACACCTTTTCTAAATAAATAAATACGGCCATCGCACTTTTTTAAATGGTAAATTTGGACAATTTTTTTGCATGAAAATTACATCAATATATCGGTAGAATTTTTGCGATGTATATTCATACCTACACAATTCAATATAAAAAATAAAGTCAATACAGCGTTAGTATTTCACAATCGATCATCCAATCAACGAATGAGCACTCATGAAACTATGTATGAATTTGGCAGATGTGAAAAAAGAATGCAAAGAGTATAATGGAAGAGATGAGCGAAATTGAGTACATTTCATGGTATTACTTAAAAGCAGGCTTCTTTTGGCTGTCTACCCCTAAAGGGAATGACGTTAATTGTGAATTTGTGATATCTATGCGACGTAAGTTACAACGGGCAATTAAGATATGAAATTTAACATTTATCTGAATGCTTCGTCAAACTAATTGTGTGCGAAAAATGTGCATGTAAATTATTAAGAAGACGTTATTTGGTGTTGGTTATTAATACGCGTCAAGCATTAGGTGCGCTGTGAAGAGGTCATATTATAATATCGAGGAAGATGAGAGGGAAGTGTCCCGTCTCTTGAAAAATCGTCATGAACTGACAAAATGATTCAATTATTTATTAACGGGGGCCTGGGTTGCGAACCACTGGATTCTCTAAGATAACAAGCAAAACTTTTAGTTGCAGTCAAAACTATGCAAAAATATTATTAAACTTTGCATAAAACTCTTAATATATCTGAACACAAGTTTCAAAAATGTATTATTACCCCCATCGTACTACGCTAGGAGCGATCATGCCAATAAAATTAGAGAGATTAAGTGTAGAACAGGTAAATTTAAGATGTAATTTTTTCCACGAATGATAGGGGATCAGAAAAATATTGTCCGACAAAGGTAGGGTCATATTCGGGTAAAAATTATTCTGGTTTTTATTCACCCCCTGCCACATACCCCAGCGGTGGCTTACAGGGTGCTAAAATAACTAAAACAGTTTCAAATTATTCAAGTTAAACGCTGACTGGGATCCTATTGTCAGGTGCCTACAAAAGGCGTGCCATTTGACTACGCTTGTGTTTGATAGATGGCACACCTTGGCAAAGGAGCTACATACCTGTGTACGTGACTACACTGATGGTTACTGAGGTAGGTGCCTACACAGCTTCCGTGGCCATCTGCGTCGGCTCATCCTCTGGGGGAGATGGGATAATTTTAGCCCCACATTGTGCATACTGGCAGACGAGACCGCTATGAGAAGGGAAGAACCGCTATGGAATGCCGACTGGAACAATATGAAGTGCCATTTGTTTTAAGTTGAATAATTGTGACCACAATAGCCGAAAACAGCAAGTTTGTGATGTGAGTCAGTGCATTCCTAAAGAACACAATTACGTACATCAAAGATGATTATCGCTGATTAGCCTAATGTCGGTCTTACACCCTCCGCCGCACGTCTCGCGACGACTTGCGATTTGGGAGGGAAGTGCGGGAGAGAATCGATAGAATTCATCAACAGCGTCTCCACCTAATTTTTCCCGAAAGTTGGAACTAGGACGCCACCTGGGGATGACAATCCATTTGAATTTTGTGCATACTCTTCCATAAGATGGCTTTAATAAAGGGTTTAATGGCGAACAAATATTCATTCACATGGATATTGGTATAAGGAAAACGGATAGTAATACATAAAATATAAACATAGGAGTGGTGGGGAAGGCAGAATTGAACAGAACGCAAGGAAATATTTTGCGCTTGAGATCTGTTCGATTCCGCCTCCCCTACCTCTCCTCTGTTTGTCTGTCATTTGTGTTACTAGCCCTCTTCCTTATAATATATATATATATATATATATATATTTATTTATAATTATATAAATGTATATATGGGTATTTATGTATGTGGAGATATATATATATATATATATATATATATATATATATATATATATATATATATATATATATATAAATGTATATATGGGTATTTATGTATGTGGAGATATATATATAAATATATATATATATAATTTTCGGGTACCAGATCTTCCTGGGAAACCATAACCGGCACAGGAAAAGAAACTGACCCCCCCACCCTGTTGTGTGAATTTCAAACGCCGTCGGGCTTAGTACTGGGTGAACTCCCCAACCACCTACCAAACCGACCTTCGGGTTGATTACTGTGATATATATATATATATATATATATATATATATATATATATATATATATATATATATATATATATATATATATATATATATATGTATGTATATATAACCATAAACACAGTAATCAACCCGAAGGTCGGTTTAGTAGGTGATGGTAGAGTTCACCCAGTACTAAGCCCTATACGGCGTGTGAAAATTCACACATCAGGGTAGGGGGGCCAGCTCCTTTCCCTGTGCCGGTTATGGTTTCCCAGGAAGACCTGGTACCCGAAAAATCACTTTAGCTCGGGTGGAGCTGCAGGTGCCCAGAGTGCCTTGCCCGGGAATCGAATCCGGGACCCTCCGGTCAGCAGTCCAACGCTCTACCCAATGGACTACCGCGACCCTTATATATATATAAATATATATATATATATATATATATATATATATATATATATATATATATATATATATATATATATATATACACACACACACACACACACACACACACACTCACTGAGTTATATGTATTTATAAAGTGTATAATAAGTGCTAAACCAAATAAATTACATGAAATAAATTTATGTAATTTATTTGGTTTAGCACTTATTATGTACTTTTTCACGTGATAAGCACGGAAAATCTCACTACAGCGAATCACGAAACATCTGACAGCTACAAAGCATGTACATGTGAGAATTTCAATTGCTCGAATTAATTTTCTCGCAACCGCTCCTTATAACTGGGGCCTTGTATTCATGTTCAATCCTCGCTTCCGATGACCACCGTGACCCCGGTTAAGAATGCCTTCTCCGGCATGCGTGCCTGTGGAATGCCGCTCTCCTCGGGATGATACGTGCACTCTGACCCCTTTGCCGAGATCTGGGGCACACAAGGGGTCTCCCACTCACAACCCTTACAACCTCCCTCCCTCCTATCTTCGAGCCTTTCCGGAGTGGCCAATCAATATCCGACGCCGGCCTTGGAGATTCCATTCTCTTCACGTATGCATCATCTTTCGAAAACCATGTAAAAAATTCCATTTAGTACATATATACTGATATGATTGAAAATAAAAGATTATTTCCTTTCGACCCACGTTAAGATTGAATGGCCGTGGAAACTTCCTTAGGCCGCTCTGCCATCTAACGCCCAGTTACAACACTCGTGCGCTTCCGAACGCTCATGGTTTGGTCAGTTGTCGCGAGAGGTCAGCGGCTCCGATGGATCGAAGCCGCGCCTGCGTTGTACCTCTGGAAGACGAGACGTGTTCGCCCCGGTGTGTAGATAGCCAGATGTGCCGTAACGTGGTAAGAAATTTTGTAAAATTGGCAAATATTATGTTAAGAGAAGTTGGTGAACCTGAGAGACTGAAAATTTATGTGATTTGATAATAATACGCGTCGTATTTTATCAGCAATAGTCAACGTTGCCTTTCTCGTCGTTGATACCGTCCTCAATCAGTTAACTTCTTTGGTAGCAGAAAGTTTTGGTGAATACTTGGTATAAAACTAATTTGGACTTCCACCCCAGGTCTAGAGCAAACCAGAATGTCCAACGTATATCGATTGCAAACGCGTAAAATTAGTTTGCACCGAGGGCATTATTTGTCTAAAAGGAAGAAAAATCGTGTATCGCTCATTTTAGGTTTACAGAAAATGTATCATATAAAATTTCATCATTCTAGAAATAATCATCTATTTCGGGTTTATTTTATGCATAGATACACTTGACATACAAATAACTGGTCTCGGAATTTATTCATTCATTTAATGAAAGGGACGAAACCGAATATGGCAATTCCTTCGTTTTTTAATATGCCGTAGAATTCGACGCATTAAGGAGTGGGCCCTGGCAATGGCTATTAATTGTAATGACTAGTTTCCTTCGTAATCCACGAATGTAATAATTAAGACGTGCTTTTCTTAGCTCAGTTCAAATTCCGCCTCCCCGACTCAGAGAGATTGGATGTTTTATAAATTATTCTTCCCTTGACTTTGAAAGGCGGGCGTGATGATAAATTTGACATACAATTGCGTGGCATTACAATGATTGTACAATTATCATTCGCAGAACCGACATCATATTTATATCAGTGGTTATTCCGACTAGGCAAATGTTAACAGAGGTTAGCCTACTACATACAATGTAGTAAATCCCACTACACTAATTGATTGTAAATTGAAATGAATTTCTCTTCAAGAATTCCCCACAGAAAATAAAATGGAAGATATTTCATTATCCTAAAACCTTAGATGACGCAAGGGTAAGGAAATATGAATTTACCTTGCTGAACTCAAATCGTTGAAATGGCAAGTGGGCCCTAAGTGTCTAAGTATCCGAATACGTTTTTACAAAGGCAACACTTAAAGGATCTTTTTTGCAGCACTTGGTAAGTTCGATTGCAAAAATTACAGGACACTGGGAGGCTATGGCATCGTCAATTACATAATAGCAGAAAGAAAGTCACCAGCGACACCACAAACCTAAGATGTGAAGCCGTCGTAGCGATATGCACTGGTTGTTCACGATAGAGTTATGGCGGTTAAGATTTTACAGCTTGGCTAAATTCTTTTTTTCATATTCAAGTGTCATTTTTTTCTGTGGTACATAATAAAGCTCTTGAATAGGCTACAGGAAAGTCCAGTGGGTAGAGCGTTGACCCAATTGGCTTTATTGCCCAATTAATGCCGAGGAAAGACGCGAACTGGGAAATATCTACACGGGGAAACGATAAGGAAAATATTGGATTGATTTATCAACCAACGATAAAGTGGGAACGGGTAGAACGACGGAAAGTAAGTGCATGTAACTCATATTTTGTTAAAAATTAACGAAATTGTATTGGGGGTTTAAAAATAAGTCCCTCTCTAATACACTGATGAGTGAATTTCACATGCCACCTAGGCCTTAAGTGGTAGGTGAGCTCTGCTCTCAAGTACCAAACTAATCTATGGGCTGATTACTACGATTTTGTTGGGGTGTGTTTATCAGACGTGCTTTCTACGAGCTATGAACAGTTGACGGAATGAAGTCTTAGGTGATTGTGAGTGACCAGAGCGTGAACCATCAACCCCTAGAACAGTAGCCACGTACTACACCCATTCACGAGACTGCCGTATTTATTTAAACTTGTCCGTCCAGAATATTAATGTGCATGGTTTAGAGAAACTCAGATAGCAATTCGTGGCGAGAGTTCTGAGAGCACCTTGAGTCTCAATAGTCAACGAAGGTAGTAGGAGTTATAACACCAGAGGTTAGTTTTATACTGAGGGGTTACTAGAATCCGTTAATGCTGAAGTAATATCTCAATCAGCTGCTTTCAGAATACTATATTGAAAAACCATTTTGTGTATTTATCCTTTGTAACAACAATTCTTACGCACGAGGGATGATTAATATATGATTATGATACATACGCTTACATATATTGTAAATAAAAATGAAGAAAAACTTAATTTTTGATGTTGCATGATGGGTGTTAAATCATCTCCTGCCACACACCCTAACGAAAGCTTGCAGGATATTATGTAGAAATAGAAAAAAATAATATCTTATTCACAAAATTTAGTTTCTGGATCATTTGTCATTGCACCGTCTTTGATCTTAATAATGTTATCCTTAGTAATGTTATCTCTTCAGCTATTTTATAATGATACTAGCTCCTCTACCTGACTCCACCTTGTACACAATGTTTAATTTTTCAGTAGTTGTAAACTAATATGAGAATATGCCGCCATTATCGATTCGGCCGATAATGTATAGTAAATTTGATAATGGTTTTCAGAATGTCTTGAACACTCGCATATTTTAAACTAGTAACGCTTATAATTTTACTTATATGTTGGTCTCTTGTCTATTCATCTTTTTCCTAAGGCGTACCTACAGCAAATGAACAATTTACCACGTAACATTAAAACGACTATAACTGAAATAAAAGTAGGCAGAAAATTATTTGTTCTGTTATGAAAGAAGAGAACAGCAGTTGTTACTCAGTTTTTCTGATTGAATTTATTTTCTTTATCTATTGTAACCTTAACGAACTTCTTGTGAGATAAATATGGTGCCTTTGTCAGTTACAGATTAAGTCAATATTCAGAAAAAAGTTAACATTCATTATTCCCACAACACTATTCTACCCCACGCGTTCTCCATCGTGCATGCTGGTGTAATCAACATGATTTCCTGGTCAACTTTTACCAAGGAGTTTTATGGTCGCTTTTACTGAAAAAAACGCTTATCCCATTCATGAACGTCGAAATTCATTTTCCTAAGTTCATTCACCTATTTTATGACCTGTGCTCGATACTGCAGATTACATTTGATCAGACAAAGATAAAAAAATACTTTCCCAGCCTCTTTCACTCGACCTTTAAACCATTAAAAATGTACCAATGGTAGTGCAAGTTTCTTCATATTATGATTAACCATTTCACATTAGCGGACTAAGCACAACTACCATTCATTAGGCAAAATTATGAAACCACTGTCATTACAAAGGTATGATGCGACTTTTAATGTTTCCTCTCTTATTTTCACTCGATTAATTGTATTATATCCTTCGCTTATCTACCGTTTACTGCTCTTCTTCTCAACCTTTTAGTGAGGACTGCTGTTACCTCATGCTCTCTCTCTCTCTTCCCCTCCACTGAACCTGTAATTATCACTCAAATAATACCTGCTGTCTTTACATCTCTGTTGCACAGCCCAACATAACCGTATATTTTATGCCCGCATCTTAATGCTCTAACATCCCAATTCCCTATTGTAAAAGATATATCCCTCTTTTGTGTCTTCTTTTCTGTGGTTGTCACTTCCATCGTGCATGGATATAGTAACGACCGCAGAAAATGTGCTTTCCCTACTGCCGAGTTTGACAGTCGGTCTAGTGAGCTGAGACCCATAGTTGCTAGGATTCATCATCGATATGCTTCAGTCCGTAGTAATTTAATTGCAATGACAATGGAGGTGATTTCCCTATTGCCTGCCTCAACAACATTGGGAAACAAAAGGAGGGGACGTGTGAATGCATGATGGAGGACACGGCAATACTTGAGTCCTTTATTGCCCAATTAATGCCGAGGAAAGACGCGAACTGGGAAATATCTATCTACACGAGGAAACGATTATGTTTGTTTATTTTTATTATTGCCTGCCTCAATGACGTTTTTAATGTTACGTCGTCACTCACTGAACCACTGCGACTGCAAAGGTGTCTGACCCACTTGGGTCAGACGCCTTTGCAGCCGCCTCAATGATAAACAGACTTTACGTGTTGGCTACTTTTCATCTGGATTTTTTCATTTGGCCCTTTTAGCCTATCTCGCGTGATCGTGCCAGTAGGGCTCTACGACAACAGCTTTGTGATGTCGCGACACAAAATCAGTGCAATGTTGACCCCTCCTTGATATATCGATACCGATGGTATCGAAGACCGTGGTCAGTGTCGACGTGGAAAATTTTGATGGTGAAAAAGTCGGTATTGAGTGTCGCGCGGTTACTGTTAAATCTCTGTCTGCTGTCTCGTCTGTTAAATAGGCCTGATAACCTATTGCAGAAGAATAAAACTTTGAATGGTGCATCTCGGAACTCATCCCAAAATGGTTCCCACATTATGAAGTAATCGGACGGAGAGAAGTATTCTTTTAAAGCTCTTACACACCGTATTTTTTTTAATATTTCCTTTGCGATGGTTGGCAGATATCAGAAGTCATTATTGAATCACTTGGAAAATGCATGCAGTAGTGGTGAATGCGTGGGGTACCTCTCAAACATACGGTGTCAGTTTTCTCCTTCTCACATTGATAAAATATTTCATAACAAGAACTGATCATGTTCGCGTCGATTACCACATCCCGATGAAAAAACCATAAACACAGTAATGAACCCTAAGGTCGGTTTGGTAGGTGATGGTAGAGTTCACCCAGTACTAAGCCCGACGGCATGTGAAATTCGCACATCAGGGTAGGGGGGACAGTTCCTTTCCCTGCCCCGGTTATGGTTTCCCAGGTGGACCTGGTACCCGAAAAATCATTTAGTTTGGGTGGTGCTGTTGGTGCCCAGAGTGCCCTGCCCGAGAATTGAACCCGGGTCTCTCCGGTCATCAGTCTAACGTTCTACCCTCTGGACTACCGCGACCCCCCACATCCGAAGAAACCCGACATCTTGATAAACCCCGACATCGCCGTCGAATTTCATATTGCCCACCATACGTCGACGTCGTCTTAAGTCGACAGCAAGGTCGATATCGATGTATCGCACAACCCTACTCAACAGGGGCGGTTAATTAATCATTAAATGAGGAACATAATGTACTTTTTCACTGTTATTTATTTTGGTACTACTAGTTTCAACACTTAGGCGTCATCATCAGGTGCCTACCTCTGTACCTGATGATAATGCCTAAGCGTTGAAACCAGTAGTACCAAAATTAAGAGCAGTGAAAAAATACATTGAGTTCTTCATTTAATGAACATTAACTTCCACATAGTTTAGCCAGAAACAATCGAATACAGGAGCAGTTAACATTGCACCACTCATCGTAGTTCTAGGAATCATCAGGACGCACAAGACATTGTACCACCCTAAGGTTGTAGTCCCTGGAATGTATGTAATGCAAGGAGGCAAGTAAAATAATGTTATTTCTTCACAGTGTCCCAATGGAATAAATTATTTTACGTGAGTCATAACTAAGTGCTTTTTTTAGCTCTGTGAAAAATTGATCGTTTTCACCGCGGCCTTATGCAGATTAATTTATGCCATCCGATTTTCTGAGGTTTCAACATTGTGAATCTATAGGATTAGGTTTACCGCTGCTTTGCGACGCCGAAAATGAAATCGATTGAGAATGCCATTACGAGGCTGAGCTCGGCTCCGCGCGCCTTGTAACTGAGAATGCGGTAATGGGGGGAGCATAATCCCGCCGCTGGGAATAAATCGTTTAAATGGAGATTTTCTCACGTTGGAAGTTAATACCGGAAATTACCCCTCTTAAGACCACCATGGTTCCAGCGGCATCATAAAACGTCCTTTTCTCGCCCTAACTCTCTCGCTGGATTTAAGGGTCGTCAGAATGGCATAACTCTTAGTTTGTGCCTACAGGTTGGGAGAGTGGGTTTCTTTATTCAAGAGGACATGAACTGTACCAACAAATTGTTAGTAGCGTTCATGAACCTTTCCTGTAGACCAACATGTGAATTTTTAGGTTTTAATCTCTGTAATACCCTTTAAGTCTCAATGCCATCTTGAGTAAATTATCGGAAAGTGATCATACACTGTAAATTTTCCCTTAATTGTAATATCTCCGGAGAGATCTCCATTTTAACACAAATAGGTTGAAAATCGCCATTACAGAGTGCGCGGGTCTCAACTACCTACCACCATCACACCGCTGTGTCACCTGATTCACAGCTCCGACGCGCAGATGGAAAAATCGATTTTGTTTTCGGTGTCGGCGTAGACCGCAATGTTTCTCTTCAAATTCGCGTTCTTCAAGCTTAAGCAAAGCAGGCGTGTGTGTTTGCGTGTGTGGTTGTGTGTGTGTGTGTATATATATATATATATATATATATATATATATATATATATATATATAATTGGCTGACACAACATAACACAAATAGAAAAGAATAGACACATATAAAAGAACACTTACACGGTAAATTGTTCGAGCTTTCGGCCCTCTCAGGGGCCTTCTTCAAGAGAGACTGCTATATATATATATATATATATATATATATATATATATAAACTTAGGCAGCAACAAACAATATAAGTAGAAATAAAAATAAGACTCACATCACTCCGTCTTCCTCTGAAGAAACATTAGTACTCCAACTGTTTTTTCTGAGTAAGACCAAGGAAATTCCGTCGAAATTATTAAGAAATAACGTGTGAGTATTCTCTTTATGTGTCCTTACTATATTTGTTGCCGTCCAAGTTTTTTTATTCTGCACTTCGGAGTTACTTCGATGATATCATCTATATATATATATATATATATATATATATATATATATATATATATATATATATATATATATATATATACACATACATACATATATACATACATACATATATGCACATACACATATACATATGTCATTCAAAATAATAACAAACGCGTTTCAATGACAATGCATTACACTCTTGAGGCACAATATTTTTAATATGTATTTTTAGCACCCTACAAGCCACCGCTAGGGTGTGTGGCAGGGGGTAATTACACACCAGGCTACCCTTGACCCAAATATTTTTACCCTTACCGCAGTCGGACAAAGTTATTCAAGATCCCTTATCGTTCGTGGGAAAAATGGCATCTCAAATCGATCTGTTATACACTTAATCTCTCTAATTTTATTAGCATGATCTCTCCATCCGTTATTCGATGGGGTAATAATATATTTTCAGTATCACTGCTAAAGAGACGTCCTTCCATATTATGCAAGAGATTTAATTTGTAATTTAACATTCGCTCCGTGAGTGATTTCCAGCCTAGCTGCTCTAATATTTTGGATTCGCTACTGTGTTTAACATAGCAACGTTTTACAAATCTAGCTCGATTCGGCAATCAATCCAACTTCGTGAAGATCCCATGTACCTGCAACATATTCTAAATGAGGCCTAACCAGCGAGAGATAACATTTCTCTTTGACCTTTTCATCACATTTACCTAGTGCTCTTCTAATAAATTCTAATTTTTTTGTTAGCTTGTCCACATGTTCCCCGTATGTGTTTCACCTAGGAGAGATCGTGAGTGAGGGTACGCCGAGCAGGAAAATGATCTTTTTCCAAAAATTCACCACCATGCCAATATTTAAGTTTAATTCTGATTGGAAAGTGTCGCCAGAACGATGTATGGTATTTATGTCATCCAATAAAGTTGCTGTATCTTCAGGATTACAGATATCGCGTTAAATTATTGTATCGTCGGTAAATAAACGTATTTTACCTGAGACTTTGGAATCAATTTCGTTAATGATTATACTGTCATATCTGAGGATGATCCCTATGTATTGAAACGATGTGAACAGTCCCAAATGAATAGCAGCGGAAAATTATGATTTCGAGATTCTGGCACAATTTTTGCAGACGGCTGAAGATGGTCGTATTATACACAGTATTAGGTCAGATTTTGAGACCTATCTGGCTATTTTTAATGCATGGAGTAATGCGATACAAGGAGACCGGACGGGCATATCGATCATTGGAGAGTGAGTGACCATGCGAAGTTTCATGCTCCGGTCGCGGAAAAAAATAGCATTTTATCGATCCTTCGATTTACAATGCTCCTGGGGTCCTTTTGTGATACCCCACCGCCACCCCCACCCCGTTCCCCCCAAACGACACCACCCTCTCGCTTCCTCTCGTGGTACGGGTCCTCGGCACCGATAGCCCCTCAACCCTTCTTCCCTCCGCCGAAATGGCCGATGCATTGGTAATTGTGTTCGGTACTCTCCCCAGCAATAAATTTGAGACCTCAATGCTGAACTAAGTAGACAATGTACTGTAACCTCGATTTTGAAAACTTAACTCCAATATGCCCGCGATTTAGCTATAATAGCAATTGATTTCCACATTTTTCGGGCTGCGTCCGCGTATGTCGTTTCAAATCACCTACTCATCGCCGCGGAAACCTGCGAACGAACATAATAGCAATTGTTATATTTATATATAAACCCTAGCAATAAATGTAGCTTCTCTGCTCTTCTCCAAAAATTACGGCCTTCTGTACGCTTGTACTTTAATTATGATGAAAGGGTAATATTTTGTTATAACAATGATACTTCTCCAACCAACTGGTACTAAACACTAAATCCAATCCTTTCGGTAAAAACAGAAACCTATTTCAACGTAAATTTCATTTAAAACTAATGAGAGACGTGAAAAATAAATTAAAAAGTAACTTAAGTAATTCAAACACAGGGAATTATTCTTGTCAAAGAATTAATTAAATAATTACCCAATTCCTATTAGTAGATATGCCCAATTGCCGATATTTTATGCTTACGATATACTTAGCGGATGAACGGTATGATTTTCAAACTAGCCAACCCCTGAGGCAGTAATCTGCTGGTTAATTTAATTTGTCTAAATTTTCTGAAAGAAAATTCTTATGAAAAGGAAAAAAACATATTTTTAAATTATTTGATCCTACGAATATTAAGTGCACTATAAATAGTAACTCACATTCAAATGATGCATTGCTTACATAATTAATCATATTGTGATTTGTCACAACTACAAAGTTTATTTTCAAAAGCTCTTCGGGTTGTAGTCGATAATTGAGCTGGTCGAAGTTCAATTAAGGAGAATAATATGCTTATAAGTGCAATTACTTCCAAATTTAACCCGACTCCCACCTAGATATCGCTGATATAGCTAATAAAGAGTTTCCTCTAAGCTTATGAAAGGTGCTTGATAAAGATAAGTTTTCCTCAAATACCGCAAAGTACTTTACTTTGGGGAAATTTAGAGCTGCTCGAATGTAAAAATACGCACAGTTGCAGTAGGTGCCTCTTTTCGATTTTAACTAGCTTTGAACCTCGTAGAAATTAAAACTCTCGGACCAATGTTTTACAAACTTCCCTGGCCCTCTTAATTCTTTTACTTCTTATTTTTCTCTGCTCTTCAGATATTATCGGATTAAGTCTATATTTTTCTATCTCTCCAGGAATCGCTGGTGGTTTCAGAAATAATATGTGCGCGGTAGTGTCTAATGTCAGTGCGCCGATTATGTGTTATGCATTCGAAATCGTTCCTACTCGAACCTCATTGCCCCCTTTCCACGATGCACCCCGTGATTGCGCCAACTGAGGCGGTGAGCATGCCTCCACCCCACCCCCCATATCCACCCCTCCACTACCCCATTTTAGCCACCCCCACCCCAAACTGCGCGCCTCGTGGGGCGGCCGTTCGCCTCGGGAGTAGCGAGCGACGTAATCCCACGCGTCAGCGGATTGCAACCGACATTGTTGCGCGTTCCGTTTCGTTGTTTGCGCGGGAGATTCCTCGTTCGGTTCGGAACGGGTGGTTTGGGGGGGGGGGGAGGGAGGGATCTGTTCCGCCGGCAATTTCGATTTACTTTCTCCGTGGCGTGTGCGACAGACGGAAAGGAGTGAAGCGGAGTTGGGGCGTCTCTTTCTTTGTCTCGTCGTCGTCTCATCGATCCATCCGTCTTTCCGTCGGTGAGTGATCGGGTCCATTCTTGAAGGAGGGAGATGCACATCCCGCGCCCGCGTTGAACACTTCGCTGCATTGCGGGTTCGTTCGGTGGCATTTGGGAGGCGATTCCACTCGGGAGATTGGGCGGAAGAAGTTCCTCCAATTAGACGAAAGTGATTCCGGAGCCCGATTCAAATCGTCCCGGTTGTACCCTTTGTCAAATAAATTCCAAACTCAAAATTTGAATATTTTTTAAAAAATAGAGGGATTTGTGCATCCGTTTGATCGCCACCAATCGAAAGGACGATCTTCCTGATGATATTAAGGAGGGGTTATTCAGAGAAATATTCCAGGATTTTTCGCTCTCAATGCTCAGCTTCCATTATGCAGTATGAATGCATAAAGGTGGTAGTATTCATGCTTTGAGTATGAGTAAAATTCCGTGGAAGAGGAAACGTTAGTCTTTCCCTTCAGTAAGAATATTAGGGAACACGTGTTACACCCTCTTTGCATATTAATATAAATAATTTCCCCATAGGGTGGAGATTGTTAAGGGATTACTAACTTAGAGGCCTTGGTTCGATTCCATGTAGGCCTCCTCGTAGTATCCTTACCATGCTGTTTGTGATATTTTCCCCGGATCCCCCCGAAAATCCTTGCGCAAATTGGAAGGACGTCTCTTTAGCAATGATATTGAAAATGTATTATTACCCCCATCGTACTGCAGTAGGAGAGATCATGTCACTAAAATTAGAGAGATTAAGTGTATAACAGTATATGTCGATGGGCGACTCAGCAGAAATCGTGAATTCCGAAGCGACACCTTGAATTATGTCGACTTATCTTATTCCATGATAGCATAGAGGAGCATAGATAGCATTGGAGCTAGAGTTATAAAACGTTGTTATGATAAACTAAGTAACATATCCGAAATATTAGAACAGCTAGGATGAGAATCACTCACGGAGCAAAGGTTAGATTATTGATTAAATCTCCTGCATAAATTAGAATGAAGTCTCTTTAGCAGTGGTATTGAAAATGTATTATTACCCCTATCGTACTACAGTAGAAGAGATCATGTCAGTGGAGAGAATAAGTGTAGAACAGACAGATTTAAGATGTCATTTTTTTCCTCGAAAGATAAGGGATCAAAATGGCATTGCCTGACCGCCGTAGGGTCATATTCGGGTCAAAATTAGTCTGGCGCATATTCACCTCATGCCACAAACCCTAGCGATGTCTTGTAGGTTTCTGAAGAAAATTTTTAAAAAATCTGAGTGTTAGAGCTGGGCATAGAGTTGTCCTCCGCCTTATTGGATGATACCCCATCAAGACTGTAAATGTCATGAGTTGCGCAGGACTTGGTTAGAGGTGAAGTCTGTTCTCTTAACCGAACAGTCATCTCCATTTTCTGAGATCAATTTATTTTTTTTATCAAATGGGTCGACAAAGTAATAAGTTCTCTGGAAGTATTTGGGTTGCCAGAGGCAGAGCGAAGGTAGTGTTCCTTATTCTACTCCCTCGGAACCAGGTTCCACTGGAGGTATGGAATGCATTTAGAAGTTTTGTCAGATGGTGATCTTAATTATTAGGGATGTTGTTTTTTTATTATAATTATAAATATATATTTTAAATTATTATTATTTTTTGTTGTTTTAAAGTTGTATTTGTTAAATGGATTTTTTTCTCATCTTTTTACATTTTATTTAATTATAAAAAATAAATAAATATATATATAATATATATACGCATATATATCCTATTTTATTTATTTTTATTTAATTATTTATTTATTAATATTTATTTTTATTTTTTCTTTCTTTTTGTAAGTGACGAGTTGGGATAGTTAGGAAGGTGGTTGATGGACAGTGGGTGTGTTTGGGTTGAGGTAAAGGGGTCAGTAAATCAGGTAGGTTTGGGGGGCATAAGGTGAGGAAGTTCAGATGAGCCAGGGCCAGCCTCCTTTTTTGAAGATTTTTTGCTTTCTTGAATTTTAATTTTTTCGGGAAGGGCATATTTGGTTTATTTAGTTGAGGGTGAAGGGTGGCAGATTGAGGGAATTTAGGAGCGTTTTATTTGGTAGGTATTATAGGGACTGATTTTAGGAGTTTGTAGGTGATATTTGGTTTTCCTCCTTGGGAGGGAGGAAGACCATAGGGAGTAAATTATGGGATTTTTGGAATCAAGGAGTCATCTGCTGTAGCTATGTAAGGCTTTTAATATGAAGTCATTTACGGAATGAATACGGAGTTCTTTAAGAATATCGGCGTTTGGTATAAACCATGGGGCTCTTGCGATACGTCGGGTTAGCTTTGTTTGGCCATATGTTCCAAAAAAAGATTATTAATAATATGTCACAGAATGAGTTCCGACCACATAACGTTGATTCTGGAAATTATTTCGCTCATTTACAACATTTGTGAAACGGTAGGGTTTTGCTTCCTGGTCACTCAAGATCAAATCTAAGTCATCTACAGATTTAAATACACGTATTCATGCCGCTGAAAAGTCTTTGTCGTTTCTCTTACCTTCTAAGGGAGAATATATAATCTCCTAGGTTAGGCAGTAAAACCAATGACCCATAATGCATTAGAGAAGCATGATCTCTTTGCCAACGCATCCATGCATAAATTCATGTGCATATTGACTGCCCTTTACAAGAATAATATTCATGTCAAATTTATTGATCACTTGCCTTCCAGCACCATTTATTGTGCACACAAATATCCCATCCTCCATTGTGGACTAGAAATCCCGCACCCCGTGCCGTCCCATTTTTACGATTTTGGCCTACGTGTGCAAATTCGTCGGATATCAGTTTGCTTTTGCTGGAATAGCAAAGCCATCACCGGAGGAGAATATTCAATTGCATGTTTACGGGCGTGAGTTCAGCACCCATTGACTGTTACATGAACTCAAACTCAACTGACGCAAAAGAGTCATATCCTCAGAATCGGGAAGGTGAAATCTAGAACTCAGGGTTCAATACGTGCCTGCATAATATTGTATCACGAAACTGAACCGAAATCGAAATATTGACACGAACCAACTGATATATATAAATACACACACATACATACATACATGCAGTCAAACACGAAAATCCGCCATTTGGCGAACAAATATTTTTTCACTTGGAAATAGGTAAAAAGAAAAGGGATAGGAACACATTAAGGACGAGCGCAGGAGAGGTGGGGAAGGTGGAATCGAACAGATTACAAGCGTAAAAATATTTTTTTGACCGGGACTTGAACACCAGATATTTCGACATGCCGGGCCGATACTCTAACCCCTTGAGCTGTCAAGGAAACGTAATTTACACTGAAATCTGCGGTGAGTTTTTGTAACCAAGTGCCCCGATTCGATAGAGCGTTTGACTACTGACCGGAGGACCCGGCTTCGATCCTCAAGCAAGCCTCTTTGAGCATCCTTAGCTCCACCCAATCTTTGTGATTTTTCGGGTACGTGGTCTTCCTGGGAAGCTATTGCCGGCACGGGGCCGAAGATATATATATATATATATATATATATATATATATATATATATATATATATATATATATATATACCTGTATATACATACATACACACATATACACACACACATTAAGGTTGTCGAAAAGAAACCAATTGACGCACCTAGGTTGAAAATGACTGCCACTTATGGTATGCGAGTAGGTAGTTAAATATTTGCTTATTAGTAAGCAAGCTATTTGAAACTCACTGTGATACCGTTTATATCTGGGTAACAAAACTATTTTCCCTTTTTGAACACCTGACCTTATAATGAGATCAGGGGTGCATTCCTTTCAGGGTATGTGAACATTCTCTTTCTTGGGCCGTCAGCTGAGTTGATGTATGCAGAAGTCTGTCTACCACGCTTTCGCGCTCCAAGGTACTCCAAAGCGATATCGGGCCAGTGCATATGTACTCGTATAATTGCTCATTTATTTAAAACTCAATTGACGTCCGGTGTCAGTCAATCATTAGATACGAGGGCTGTTAAATAATGAGTGCTCATAAGTATTTCTATTTGGATAATGTAGTGTACAGAATTTAAATCCGTGTCATTTGGTCAGCAGAATTTGTGGGCATGTTGGGTAGTAGAGAGGATTGTTTGGAGAAATCCAAAGGAGGCAGGAAAGTTGAATACAGAGCCTTTTACGGGGGGATGAATTTTGAAGATTTGTAACAGAGGGAAGGACGTTAGGCTAGCAAAAAAAGGGGAAGGAATAGGATTGTCATTTTGTATGAAATGATAGTGGGAAGGAAGTTAGCGGGATTGAAGAACAGTTAAATTTAGCTTGGAGCGTCAAGTTATGTATGTATTTTTTATTCTTTATTTAGTACCCTACGAGCCGCCTACGAGTGTGTGGCAGGGGGCGTTTATGCATCAGACAACTTTGTTTTATTCTGATCCCAAATAGTTCGTGGAAGAAAATTACATCTTAAATCTATGTGTTCTATCCGTAACCTCTCTAATTACTAACACGATATCTCCTACCGTAGTATAATCACTGCTGAAGAGACATCCTTACAATTAATGCAAGATATGTAATCTGTAATTTAACCTTCGCTCCGCGAGTGATTCCCAGCATAGCTGCTCTAATATTTTGGATACGCTTCTAAGTTTATCATAACAACGTTTTACAAATCTAGCTCCTCTACACTGCACGCGATCCAAGTCGGCAATCAATCCAATTTCGTGAGGATCCCATGTAGTTGCAGCATGTTATATAGTAAATGAGGCCTAACCAGTGACAGATAACATTTCTCTTTAACATTTGCATCCCCAACACTCTTTTAATAATTTTTTTTGTTAGCTTCTCCGGATATGTTTAATCCAGGAGAGGTCGTGAGTGAGGATAACGCACAAGTATTTAGTCGAGTCTACCCTTTCTATTTCGGCGTTCCTAATTCATTAGGGGTTCGGGAGGGAATTACTCTTTTTCCAAAAAATCATCATAGCGCACTTTTTTAAGTTTTATAACTTCAATGTGTCCCACCAGCGTTGTACGGAATTTAGGCCATCTGCTAAACCTGCAAATCTTGTTAGACCAAGCTGATAAATGTAGCGATGTTCAGTATAAGTCCATCTAAATCCAATCGTAATCGGTAGAATACCAACTAATTAGTATTATTAGCTCAATTTTTAATGTACACGTGGCACGTGTTTCATTTATTTGATACCAGTATTACCTTAGCGGAAGCCGTTGCGTGATGAGTCCGATGTCCGATGACAACCCCTTTCATCGAAGGTGTTTCTTCACGTAGGGGGACAGAAAAACATTGAATGGGGTCTGAATTGAGGGAAAATCAGGAACCCCATTCTCATAGATTATCTCCTCCTATAACGTTACAGGACTGTCGATTTGTTTAGCCGAAAGTAAAATTTCCAACACGTGTCAAGGGTTGCCTCTATCGTTGCCGTAGTCAAACTGAACAGTTACCAAATGGCAATGGTTGCCCGTTGATTTGATGATTAGGCGTAATTAGTGGAATTTTTGCCACATATAATTACATATTAAGCTATCAATATAGCATAAAATCAAGTTTTTGCCCAAGATATTGTGTAAATAAAAATATAATGGCCAGTTTATATCGAAGTCATCGCACAAGGCGAACGCAATTGAAAGCCAGCTATCTTCAGAAGGGAAGCTTGGTTAGAACGGTCAGATTTTGCTTATGAAAATTTTTTCTATTGCCGTTAGCTTCGGATTTCTCCTAGGGCTTAGGATCGACTGACTCGTGTGCAACGGCTGTTCACACGAAACCCTTCTCCACATCAGTCCTCCAGGGCCTCGCTGGAGTATTTGCTACTACCACCAAGATCTGCACCGACGGCGGCTCCAGGCAGGCTCGAGCCCAGACCCTTCTGCGCACGCCGCCGCGACCCTCCTACTCACGGGCACGGGTTATTGACTAGACTTTTGCTTTACATGCAGCATGCTGGCGGGAATTTGCCAAAGTAAACCAGTAGAGTTCCGTATTCGTTCCCAAGGAATTCTGCACATTGTCCGAGCACCGCAAAGGGCGTTGACCTAGCGTACTCGTACCCTATATTTCATTAGTCACTCAAGTTGAACAAGAGCTTGGACGATCGAAGCCATTATAGAATGCATGGATCGTTGAAGATTAGCCAATCAAGAAACAGATATGGCGAAACATGGACTATTGATCCTTGGAATGCAAGAGGTATTCATGGAAAGGGAAATGAAATATTGAATGAAATGACTGTGACACGAATCGAAGTCTTGTTTGTGTGTGTGTGT
Organism: Hetaerina americana; assembly: GCF_022747635.1. Taxonomy (NCBI): domain Eukaryota; kingdom Metazoa; phylum Arthropoda; class Insecta; order Odonata; family Calopterygidae; genus Hetaerina; species Hetaerina americana. The sequence goes on along the minus strand of NW_027287073.1, from coordinate 11,617 downwards.
GAAACAGAGTGGAATGGGTTTGATGTTGAAATTGATGGCAAAGTTACGGAATTGTGGTCGAAGTTGACGATGGTATATACGTTAGCCACGGTGTGGACTCATTTGGAAATGGGATAGCTTCGATTTTTATATGGAAATGTGAGTTAGTGTGTCTCTCTACGTTGCTCGTGTGAATGTGTTAGTATGATGGTTTTTATAGTAGCCTGTCCTGCAGTGGTGAATGGCTGCTATAAGAGTAAATGGCGAGTCTTTGGAAAAATGGCGAAAAAATTTAAATGATTGTGACCCCTGTTGAAATATTAATATCATTAGGAAACATGAATGAGTGTTTTGGATTTATGAGGGGTCATTCTGAGCAAGACTTTATTTATCTGGGATACCAGTTTCGGCATGCCTCTATTGATTTTTTCAATTTGCAAAGACGTTTTTCATGGAGAATGATTTAGTATTGGTATACAATGCGGGAATTAGACCGTTAAGTTGAAGGACACGAAATCAAACGAATGGTGAAAAATGTGTGAAGCTGTTATGGGTGGCACCATAGGCTATTTGGTAACTTAAAGAGAGCACTAGGGTATAAAGTTTGGAGCAATGAGTACAAAAAGAATATGAAAGGTGCAAGTGAAATATGCGTACATATTTCAATTTTAAAAGGCCATAAAAAACTTCGTTAATTTCACATTTAAAAAATCTGATTTACACGACTAACTTTTCGTTTCGTTCTGCAACATCTTCTGGTGAGTAACGGAAAACTACCCTCAAGTATATATACCCAGTTTTTAGGGGGATTGGAATATAGGGTGAAGGAGGGGGTGCAGTTATATTAAAGGGGAGGGGAGGTGATCGATTACAATATTATTCTTGGGGAGATTTTGGCGAAGAATATGATAATGGACAGAGTAATGGTGCGTTTGCAAGGCTCGTTGGTGTTTGGCTATTAAGGGGGAGAGTAAAGAAAGGGCTTGAGAATCGCCGGGGCTAGTGCTAGGTACAGGAAAAGGGAGAGTGGAGTGCAAATTCCAAAGAAACTGCGGGAGATGCCGCAACAGTAACTTTTAACGGAGTCATCCGCTAATGTGCATTTCAATGCAACAATTTCAGAGTGTAAAAATCATTCGCCTTGACTGGGATTCGAACCCAGATCCCTCAATATCCGGTCGAGTGCTTTAGCCACTTAAGCTACCGAATCGTCCTCTTAAACTCTGAAATCCGCACATTAGCGGATGACTCCGTTAAAAGTTACTGTTGCGGCATCTCCCGCAGTTTCTTTGGAATTTGTCAAAGTGAAAACACCATAAGTGTTTAAAGTTGGCTTTAACCTCGTGGACTGTGGCGCCTCGCGCACGACTGCGAATGCCTGTGACATTGTATGTACGGTATTTCGTCACAACATCTTGTTCCTTTAAAAGCCCCAAAATTTCAGAGTTTAAGAGGACGCCTCGGTAGCTTAAGTGGCTAAAGCACTCGACCGGATATTGAGGGATCTGGGTTCGAATCCCAGTCAAGGCGAATGATTTTTACACTCTGAAATTGTTGCATTGAGAGTGGAGTGGGTGGGTGGTATACAGTTTGTGAAATAGGTACTTGCATATCGGGAAGGTCGTGCATATAAGATTTTATATGGAATTTACGCCTAATAAGATGTTCTATGGAAGAATACAGGCGTGATGATGTGCTGCGGTCTAACGCTAGTAAAATACGTTTATTTACCTGCAATGCAGTGGTTTACCGTGCTATTCGTAATCCTGAGGACACATCAGCTTTATCAGATGACCTTAATGCTATACAACACAAAATGCACAAAGAATTGCACAAAAATCTAAGGGATCACATTATTTTTAAACCTATTTGAAATACTTTCAAAGATTTCAATGTCCCGGCTATCGGTTACGTTACGTGTAGTTTTAAAATAGGGGTACAAGGATACCTGTGAGTCGCCTTTTAATTCTTTTATGTTGAGCTTATCGGGTAGGATGAAATTGTCTGTTTACCAACTGGGGTAATTCTTGATTATTTAGAGGCGAACGTACCGGAAAGGTCTTCAAGATAGATATTATTAAAGGGATTGGCGAGCACAGAGCAGTAGCAATGCTAAGTGTTCCCCATGTGGGGTTCAGAAATAAGAAGCTCAAAAGAAACATTTGCTTGTTCGTCTCCGATAGCTTGCCAAAAAATTTTGCCAACCTGTGCCCAAAATTGAAATTTATCATAGTGGAATAGAACGTCTGCTGAAAAATAAATCGTCCTGATCCGATAAAATGCCAGCTTGCATATTTAAGGAAATGACCCTCTATAAATTATATTTATCCTGATAGGCCAAAAAGTTTCCTATGACTGGAAAACGGTTAACGTAGCACTTATGTTTAAAAGCGGAGACCAGGAGGAACCTAGTAATTACAGACGTATTTCTCTCTCTTTAATATCATGCAAGGTCATGATGCATATGATATGCTAGTGCGATAATGAGATACTTCGATACTCAATAGCTTTTGATGAAAACCATGGTTACTCTGAAAATCCACAGCACGGTTTCCGAAAGGGTAGATCCTGCGAGACAACTTTTCCTTTTTGTTCATCTTATTTTAGGTTCGGAAAAATATAATGCTCCAGTGGACACGATTTTTCTAGACTTTAAAAATAGCTTTCGAAAAATTGTATCATAAAACTCGTAGACTACTCACCAAGCTAGAAGCATATGGCATAGGAAAAATATGCTGGGCTAGATTAATTATTCTTTGAATGGGTTCATACAAAGTGTGGTAATTAATGATGTTCCCTCTATTTAATTAGAAGTCACATCAGGTGTTTCCCAGGGAAGTGTCATGGGAACTCTTTTATTCTTTTTCCCTAAGGTTAACGACATTAACTCCGTGATTAATAGTAAGGAATGCTTATTTGCCGGCGATGCAGATGTTCACAGAGATAACCGTAGTCTTGAGGATGAATTATTTTGACGTAGGTTTGATTAGGTAACTGATTAACAATTATGCTCCAGGACAATTATTCATGACATGGTAGTTCAATGTCCCCAGCACCTTTTTATTTCCAGAGTTGTTGCAGCAGATGTTTTATCCAAAATACTAAGAGAGAAATATAACGTCAGCACAGCCTCTCATGGCTACGAGTAAGTTCACAAGTTTTTGTAATGTGCACGTAAGGAGTATGCGGGCGGTGAGAAATAGGAAGTGAAACCAAAGTGGCTACCCTCCACATTGCATTCAACGGGAAAATCCTAGGGAAATTCACGAGTTCCCTTCCGTCGCTCGGGCAGCAAAAGATTCTCAGGGGAAGGAAATTCTTGCAGCCGAATCCACCGACCATTATCTCGTGGTAATTATCCATACTTTTTAAAGTCGGCATTTTGAAATAAATTTAAATATTGTGTTCCTATCTGTGGGCGTGAGTGGGCAAAGCGCTGAGGGTACTGATTGGTGAATCCGTATTCGATTCCCGGTGACGCCTGTGAACATCCCAGTTTCATTATGGGAAAGTTTAACCCCAGCCGTACCGAGTACGGCTGGGGTTGATCTTTCCCATAATATTCATTCGGCCGTGGTTACCATCCGTGTTAATTCATCCCAGTTTCACCCAAGCTGTGTGATTTTCCGTGTACCAGATCTCTCTAAGAAGGGGGAGAGGAGACTATCCCCTGTTCTGATGACTGAATTTCACGAGTATAGCATCAGATGAAGTCTACCCATGCCCTTCAAACCTTCCGTGGTGGTTTCCAAACCGATAAAAGTGGATTATTTGGATTGGATTAGCTGGATTAATTGCCGAATTGGATCGCGTGCAGCATGGAAGAGCTATATTTGTAAAACGTTGAAATGATAAACTTGATAGCGTATCCAAAATATTAGAACAGTTAGGCTGGGAATCACCCTCGGAGCGAAGGTTGAATCACAGAGGGAAGCTCTTGCATAAATTAGAAGGTCTCTTTCGCAGGAATGTGGAAAATGTATTATTACCCCCATCTTACTACGGTAGGAGAGATCATATCAATAAAATTAGAGAGATCAAGCGTAGAACAGATTTAAGATGTCATTTTTTCCACGAACGATAGGGGATGATAATAACATTTTTCGACCGCGGTTGGGTCAAGTTCGGGTAATATTTTTCTGGTGTGTATACACCCCCTGCCACACACTCTGGTGGTGGCTTGCATGGTATATATACATAAATAACTAAATAAAAAAGATCTTCACAGGCAACGTTTGTGATCAAGGGAATATTCTGTTACACTACGCAAGGCGTAGTGCGCGAGGAGTTGCGGCAAAATTCGAGTTTATAAATGTTTCCCATTTTGATTGAAAAAGGATTTCAGCACTTTTCCACTAATTAAGGAATCATTTATATAAAAACGAGAAGAATGAGTAAGAAATAATTTATTCACGTGGAAATAAAAAAAATTAGGAATAATTTATTTTGTGAAAAATTTCTAAAACACATTTTAAATTATGAATCCCTTCGACTATATCAAGCCGGAAACTCTTGAATCGTTTCTCATCCATTCTATAATGTTTATTAAACGCATAATTAATTTTTGCACGGTTATTAAACGGAGGGAAATAATTGCATTTACATGATCAGCGAAGTACAAATGAGTATGAATGCACATCGCGGGTCATGCGCGCGGAGCTAGAATCCCTTTTCCATGATGCAATCCATTCAAAGATAATCGATCTATTAAATATTGGGTTTGGACGATACATAGAAAACATTTCGTACGTACTCGGTTTGCGTGGACAATATAATAGCCTCCTTCTGTCTATTGTACCATCTATCCGCCTTCTTGCTGTCGAAACAGTCTATCATCTTCTTTGCTTTAATTCGCTTTCCAGATTGTACTTTGCAGCTCTCATTGCGTACCCCACCAAATTTTTCTGCCTTATTCGGATTTACACTAGCTACTTCTACAATTATCCCGTTATCTTTCAGACTTAATCGTGTTCCTACCTCTATGTACAACTAACTGTCTCAGTTTTTTGCCTATTCTAAACTCTGAAAACGTATTGCCCGAAAGACCAGGTTTCAGATCCATTCAGTGATAAACTCAATCTTTAGTAATCTTTTCTCGTACGTCTTTACTTGGCGTTCTTGTCGTCAATTCTAATATTTTAACTGCATCTTTCGCGAACAACGCTATTATTCCCCTAACGTCCCCGATATTCATCCATTTTTCGCCAAAACACTGCTCAAATGCGTGAAATGATCCATTTGGTGTAGTGTAATTTACTTGTACTTCAATGTTATATTCTTATTTCGTCTTAAACATCTCATTACGTTGATTTTCTCGAGTTTCACGGCAATCACTTTCCAAAATACTCTCAAAGAGCCTTTGAATCATTCAAAAATAACTGCAATCCCTTGGCTCTCTGACTGGCTATCGATTGCTCATCTGAAACTCTGATTGATTTTAATCACTCTCATTTCCAACGCAAGACCTGGCCATGTCACCCGTAACATTTCCTCAGTACTTAATTTAGAAATTATTTTAGATAGAATACAACCCTTTACTAACTCACCGGATTCTCACTGCCAATACGGATTCACCCTTAGCTACCCTTTCTTATGGCTCATTAAAATAGGGAAATTTGGCAATTTTCCACAAAATATAAAGTTTTAAATAAACAATACTCGTTTCAACTCATTGAATCCATCTTCAGGTACGATACATGAAACCCCTTGAAAGTCTTGTAGCTTAAGATGATTTTGTGAATTGAAACTTGCATCATTTGTTAAAAAAATTTATTCCACGGAAAATTGTTCAAATTATTTTTCAAACAATATGAATTCTCTCTCTACCATATCAAGCCTGGAACTTAAAATCTTACTCATGGCGTCTCGTTTGTAAATAGGTTTTTAATGAGTCTCCCATCCCGTTATTTCGTTCCTATATTCTGCAATAGTTGAATAATCTTTGTCCACGGTCTATAGCCTACTCAAAATTCACAAAGCACACTGACATCCTTGTTATATTCTATATTCTTTTCTATTACAGCCCTCAGCACTGTAATTGCGTCACGCCTAGGTAGTTGCTTTCGCTATTTCGTAACCTTCTACGGAGGATGATTCTCAGCTCTACCTTTGCCGAACGTGAAATTAAACTTGAGCTCCAATGGTCCTCTTGAACAGCTTTAATATTTCTTCCAATGAGATGGAAATTGATCTAAATGAAGCCTTCCCTACCAGATTCCTTCCTCATAAATACTATGCATAAGTCCAAAATATTTCTTCGTTCCATTTCTCCTAAACTCCTTGGTAATTATGCAGGATGTTACACATTTGTCTTGCATTGCTCGACTTCATTTCCTTTACCTCTTTTTCTATCTCTCTATCTAGTATTCCTGGACCTAAGCTATTCTTGTCCACGTGGCATTCCCTTTCTATTTCTAAACTGGCGGGCCTAATCTCTTTACCTTAAAGCTCTTCTACGTGTTCTTTCTACCCTCTGCGAATCACTTCAAACTTAATTGATAACTTTCAAGTCTTAGCATCTTCGGTCTGTGCGTTTTTTCCCTTACAACATACCCACTGACCATGCTTTTACCATCTTGTTGAGAACTTCTACGTTTACTTGCCTCTGACATTTCTAAATATCTTGGCTATTCGTTTCTCGGCTGTCTGGTGCTTACTTTAGTGTCCAAATTATTCTCCAAATCTCCGTGTTAACGTTCTTCAGTTTAGTTTTTGCAGTTGTCCTCCTAATCTTATCTCCTGTGATCCATGTCTTCATTATTCCAGTGCTCACCGTACCCTTTACATCCTTCGATCCATTTTCTATCCCTTTTTTGGGGTATTTCCATCTTTAATTTAAAGTTCCCATCCCCTTATTCTCCGTTAAATATTTATTAAGCATGCATTGTTATTCCTTCATTTTACTACCACTAAAATTTTGAAGTTCCAATTTCGTACTCTCTAAAGCAGCCTAATCCATTTGAATTTTGAATTGTATTTCATAATAACGAAATTATGTTTTGAATCTGATGGTGGCACCGAAAGCTTTGTGAGTTGGTGACGTCGTTCCTAAAACTGTTATTTTTATTTTGGTACCCTGCAAGCAACCCCTAGGGTGTGTGGCAGGGGGCGAACATACACCAGACTAATTTTGACCCAGATATGACTCTACCTTGGTCGGACAGTTATTCTGATTCCTTATCTATCGTGGAAAAAAAATCGCATCTTAAATCTATCTTTTAAACCAAATTGTGCAATATAACTAGTACCTACCTATTTCTCTTAGGGTTTTTCACGTACTTCTCATTAATCACGAACAATTTGACGTCCAGAATCCACCTAGATTGGAAAGCAGTAAAGAATACGAGGGCGTATCGTAAAATTTTCATTATTAATACGAAATAAACGGGATAGAAACTTAATGTTCATTTGTAATTCACATGACCTCTCTGCATTGCTACACATTAGAGTTACACGTCTTTCGGCGTTTCTTAACCTTTCTAAGGCCGTATTTGTAGAACTCGGTAGATTGCGTCGTAAACAATTTTTCAACAACTTGAATGGCATTTGTGGTGTCAAATCTCCGAACTCGCAATGGTTATTGGAATTCTGGAATCAAGAAAAATTCGCTTGGGGTGAGATCGGGGGAATAGGAAGGATGTGGCAAATTTTCAAAGCCACGCCACTTTTATTGCAGGTTGCGTCGTATTTGCTTCTGGAAAGGAGTCGTAGAACCAAGTGCACTGATACCATTGACATGTGTTGTTCTTCGTGAATTGTTTTATACTACCGTAACTAAGACCAGTCTCATTCATAATCATGTAGATGGTTGCTTTCTGGTCTAGCAGGGTAAATTCTCCAATTTCTTCACTGTAGCAGCCTCGTCCGTGAGTTATAGTGCTTCCAATTCTTGGATCGTCTGTGAGGGACATGTGACCAGTTTAAAAATCCCTTAGCCACCTCACAACTGTGCTACATGGCGGACTGTCATTTCCATAAAAAGCCATCATTTCATCCTCGATTTTCCGGCCATCGTAATCTTTCAAATAGAAGGAACTTAATCACACTAAGAGTCTCTTATCATCTCCATACAGTCAGTTGCTTCAATCTACGGCTTCCTGAAACAAAAAAAAATCAACAGTAATAGCTATAATTTACAGAATTAGGCACACAAGGGTCAATTAATAGGAAAATATGAATAATAAATTTTACCCAGATATCTCAGTTATTTTCATAGTAATATTTACTTAAAAACAATACCCCTACGTATTTCAGGCATGCAGTATAATAACGAGGAACTCAAGAACATGGACATACCATTAATTGTACATGTATGCAGGGGTTCAAGCGATGATGTTAAACATAAGATATTTAACGGCAATAAATTTAAGGTTTACTGTAGCCGGTGAAACTTAGAGGAAATTCTTCATATCGAAATGAAAGGCGTAACTTGGTTTTTCCGCATGATATATATTTCTTACGACCCAGATTTCATTGAAGTTCAGCATTATCAGGTCAGCCAATCAGGTCATCATCACCTGAGTGTTGAACTTCAACGAAATCTAAGTCGTAAGAAATATATATTACGTGAAAAAAACTATTTAAGCTTTTCATTTCATCATTCAATTTGTTGAAGAAAGAATGGACCTGCTTCATGCCTCACCACCTTGTCGTTGACATTCTAAGAACTAGGGTAGCAACAGGTGAGAACTGAAATATAAAGAAGAAAGCACAGAAAATGATCAGTGAATAAATGTTAACCCGAATAAAATTATACACTTTTATCTAGCAATATCAGCTCATGATGTAATATATCTCGTATGTTCGACATGTTAAAGATATCGTTTAGATCCACCAATTAGCTCTTACCCAGTGAGATAGACTTATCATCGCTATACATATATGCGAAGTGTTGAAAATGAATCAGGGTATCGACGCACCCTTATTGACACTCCCAGCAGATGACCCCCCTTTTTTGGTTTGAAACACATTGATGTACGACTTGATGTTGATTGGATAGAGGAGACTTGCCTCCTGGATAATTGTCCAATCAAGCCTTCCAACCACTCTATATTAAGAAAAATGTCATTTATCGCTGGTTAGGTTTCATTTAGTATATGGGATCCTCACGAAGTTTGATTGATTACCGAATTGGAACGCGTGCAGCGTAGAAAAGCTAGATTTGTAAAACGTTGTTATGATAAAATTAGTAGCGTATCCAAAATATTGGAGGAGCTAGGCTGGGAATGACTCACGGAGCACAGGTTAAATTACCGATTTAAGATCTTGTATAAATTGGAAGGAGGTCTCTGTAGCAGTGATGCTGTGATGTATCATGGAGTTCTCTTTAGCAATGATGTTGGAAATGTATTATTACCCCCATCGTGCTACGATAGGAGCGATAATGTCAGTAATAATAGAGAGATGAAGTGTAGAACAAATGGATTTAAGTTGTCAGTTTTCCACGAACGATATTGGATCATAATAACATCATTCGGCCGCGGTAGGATCATGTTCGAGTAAACATTATTCTGGTGTGTATTCATTCCCTGCCATACACCCTAGTGGTGGCTTGCAGGGCACTAAAAATACCACAGTGCCAGCTGGAAAATTGGAAGACGAGGACAGCATTCACCTACCCCACGATGCGGGTGGGAAAAGAAAATGCAGGGAGAGGAGAAATACAATATTGCTGCACGTGGAAATTCACAAAAGATGTCTTGATTTTAATGGGTGAAATATTAAATTAATATATGCGATACCAGCGTCTGTTACTGGTGAATATCAGTACGTGCGATTCCGCTTGACTCTACTACGCCTGCGCAGGACTGTTATAATGCCCTTGTGAGTAGTACTCGGCACGATCCGTCTTTTGGCTGAACTACAGAGGTAAGCGAGTGTGTGAAAAGATTATTTCGCGCTTTAGTTGTTTGTCCTTACCTAAATTTACTCACTTACGGACCACGTGGTGATGAATGGGATTTTTTTTGGTGATTGGTCGGTTGCCTTTGTAACTTTGCAGCACGCTCGACCCCGGTAAAATCGATTTGGATATGCTGATAGATTTCTGAACAAACTTGCAATGCACACACAGGGTACTAGATAACCATAGAGAATTCTTTTCATTTATATATCTTTGAGCACACATTTTTTTCGTCAAGGTTTTATGTATATGTCAGTGACTTAGCGAGAAGTGTACCTTCCCACCCCTTTTGAGGGCAGTGTTGCGTCACGTTGGAGATCGTCTCCAGGCAGTAAGAGCATCGGCCTTCCCTCTCTATGTATCTCCACAAAATTCTCTTTTTCTTCGTTCGTGGAAGGGGAGAGTGGGTGGAAGAGGAGGTATTGTCATGGGAACTGCATTCGCGGTGCGAATTCTCCCTCCCTTCCCCCCTTTGGGGGTGCTCACCGATTCCTCGGCGCCAGCCAGTTGGAAGGAGGGTTTAAAAGGGTCAGGGAAAATGTTTCCTGGCCCACCGAAACTATTCGCGTCGCACCCACGACCCACACCTCCAAACGCCCCCTCGAAGTGCGTTCATCGACGTGCCATTCCCCCTCCCCCGCCAAGTCTTCAAGTCTTCCCTCAGAATGGATGAGGAATTGTCCTCTCGAGCGGGGAAATCGGCAGTATATGGATATATCGGAGTCATCCATCGTTTCTACGAAGTGATATGTTTATTTTCGTAAGGAGTCATTCTATTTTTTCTCCAGGGAAAGTGGTGGCATGGGTGACGTCCCCCCGCGGGTTCTCCCAGTGCCACATCCCCCCTTTACCCCTCCCCTGGTGGATCCTCCAGATCGCTTTCGTTTACGCCTGGAGAGTGTCCAAACTCCGCCCCTTCGCTCTGGCCACGAGGGGCTCATATGGCGGCGAGGACAAGGCTATCGGGTGCGAGACGGCGGGCCCTCATTCTTCCCCCCTCACCCCCTAGGGGAAAGGGGTTGCCGCGAGGGGTCTCTCCCATCTCCCGTCTCTCCTGTGGAGTAGATTGATGGTTCGGCGGCGAGAGAGAGAGGAGGGCGCCTCATCTGGTCTTCTCCTTCTCTCTCTCTCTCTTCCCTCCGGAGGACGCCGCTCATTCGCCCGGACGCCCATTTACAAGTTACCTTTTCATCCATCCCGTTTTTCGGCGCCGCAGACAGCGCCCCCGATGAGGACGCACGGAGATTGTGGAGCCGCAGGGCTCGCCCGTCACCTCAACCCTCGCGACGGCTAGCGAAAACCTCCTACGCTTGCAGTCTGTCATTTGTTTTAGCTCCCATCGAAACACATCACGCACGGTTCTTCGCCGTCTGTTTCGCGTCTGTTTCCGTCCGCAGCGGCCACGGAAACGTGACTATGACAGCGACGGAAGAATGCAAAAAACGCAAAAATCGGATTCATGAAATGTGGCTCTATTCGGATTGGCGGTGGAAGGAGGAATTGGGAATTGTGGGATTCGGTTCGGAGCGTGGATGGTTGTGTGATTCGCTCGCAAGGGTAAATGTTGGAAGTCGTTGCGTGCATCGGAAAAAACGTCCCTCCATAGTTCACGAGAACATGGCTCGAGGGAAAATGTGATTTTTGTCTTGAGCGTATGAAGATAAAAAAATTTCGCCGGGCACGTAACGTAGCGAGCATGAAGGACTAGAAATTTTGAGGAAACAGCACTTGATTATA